>NW_027507685.1:76752007-77392007 GCF_037356315.1 Lithobates pipiens | reverse complement strand
AAGATTTACCCCCTTCATGTCCAGGCCATTTTTTGCTATAAGGCACTGCGTCACTTTTACTGACCTTGTCCATAAATTAAATGTATGTCATAATCTTCCCACAAACTGAGCTTTCCATTTCTATTTTTTGTTTGAATAATTTTTATTAAAAGTCTCTCTTTATAACACAGAAAATACAATATAGCAAAAATAAACATCCACATTTCCATACATGTAGACAGTAGAAGCAAGTAAAGTCAGAACCGTTGACATCCCAGTACATTATATTCACATTTACCTTTAACTAATGCAGTAAACCGATCCTAAAGTCATATACCTGTGGTCTTTATTCTACTTCTAAAATGAGAACATACCCGGCTAAAGTTCACGGCCATCAGACCCCCCAGGCGCCCCAATTGGGATCCTGCTGCAGACCAGGGGCTGGTGCCGCTTACTCCCACCAAGTAATTTGTACCCTGACCCACTAAGATGACAGAGACCGAGAAACCGGTTAACAACTAGAGCAAGTATCTTGCCTGCAATGTGCCTGCTGTCTTGCTTATGTGCCCAAAAGGGTAGCAACAAACTGCACCAAGGGAGGTGTCAAAGGAGGAAAAGAGAAAAACATGGGGGGGGGGGGGGGCAGGTGAAGAGAGGGTATAGAATTTGCTAATCCAGAGCTAATGGCCCCGAGAGGCCAAACTACCAGGTTGTACCCAAGGTATAAGAGAAATATTACATAACGTGGCCCATGGTTCCCAGACAGCCCGAAACCTCTCAGTTTTGTCATTTAGTTTAGCCACCACTTGTTCTTGCACCATAATCCACGTGAACTTTTTTCTAAACATCTTGAAGGATACAGAATGTTTCTTCCAGGCCTTGGCTACTGTTATTTTGGCACCTAGAAAAAAAGGAAAAATGCCAAACGTCTGAGAGACTTTTAGGTAGGTCCGGTATTATATGATTGAATAGAGCCTTGCTGGGGTGTGGCGTAATAGTGACCCCCCATCAGGGAGCTGGCCGTGTGAAAGACTTTCCGGCAGAATGATGGGATGCACGGGCAAGACCACCAGATATGAATCATGGTGCCTTCCAATTCACATCCACTGAAACATATTGGCGAGGTTCCTGGGAATATCTTAGCCAGCCTGGAAGGAACATAGTACCACCTGAAGAGTACCTTGAGGCGGGCCTGAGCTTTCTATTTTAAACCTCTGTTTCACTACATACTATTTTTTAGACCCAGTGATGTCATTCCTGGGTCTCTGTGCAATGTAGGCAGATCATAGCTGGTGGGGGGTGCTTTACATCACAACACCCTGTCTCAGCATTCCTCTGAAAAGCCTTCAGCCATTATGCAAGCAGAGGGCTGGCTCTTGGGATGATTTATGCCCATATTAAAATACATCGATGGGTGTGTGTCAGAGGAGTTATGCCCCCATGTGATGCTAAGCCTGCATGAGTGAAAGAATGGAAATTTGATGAATAAAAGGGATGGTATGGGGACAGGGCTGGGAAGGAAAGTGCTAGATGATGTTGGAAGTCCTCCAGCCAGAAATTGAGGCAGGCTTTATCTGACTTGCTGCAGTTTCTCGTGCACTCTGAGAAGTTCACAGTGTGCAGTAAAAAAAAAAAAGGCAGGACCGTTTTTAAGGCAGGGCAAAAGAGACAGCTGCCCTGGGCCCCATAACAGCTGCCTCATACTTGCCAACTATCCCAGTTTAAATTCCCTTATCCCTCGAATTTTAAGTCCTGTGCTGTGTCCAGACATCTCAGTGTAAAGTTCTGTTGCTCTTGCTGCCCAGCTCTGCCCTATTGCCATGTAGAGATGACTCACCTGCAGACCCTGTGTTTACATGTAAATAACCTGCATTGATTTGTAAATAGTAGTGGAATTAATATGTAAATAGCCGTGGAGCGCGGCATTGATGTGTAAATAGAGGTGGCATTCATATGTATATCATGTCCCCCTGAGGTCACATCCACCATCACTTCTGCTGAATGCTGCCCACCGGGGAGGTAGAGGAACATGCTCGAAAGTCCTGCCTACAACTGTGGTCATTAAGCTTAACACCAGCCTGTTCTGCAAAGGTAAGCAAATTGGAGGTGGAACCCTTCTTCAAAATAACATGGCACCAGCACCCTGAATTGTGGTGCATGTGAATAGGCAGTCAGCGAGGAGATGCTGTGCTGTAACCTTTAGCAACCAATCAGTGAGCAGTAATGCTGTGCAGTAGCCTCTAACAACTAATTAGCGAGTGGTATATAGATGTTCAGTAACCTCTAGAAATCAATCAGTGAGCAGTATTGAAGTACAGTAATCTCTAGCAACCAATAAACAAGCAGAAGTCATGTGCTGTAACCTCTAGAAAATAACAGTGAGCCATGACATGTGAAGGACCTAACCCACAGTCACTTCCTCCACCCGTTAACCATAATATCTAACCCTCTCCAAATCCCCTCACAAATGACATGACAAGATTTTGGATTAAATGGCCTTGATGGCCTTTTATTAACAATTACTTTGAGATTAAATAAACAACATTTAAAATAACTCATAACCAACTTTTTGTACTTTTTGGGGTCTTTGAGGGGAACCCCACCCCACTGGTCACTGCGACAAACTTCTTTTTACTTTAGGCCTCCAGTCGCAAACCCCCGGACCCGGAGACGGTACTCAACTTTCGCAGTGACCCACCTTTTACCCCTTCCAGGTTAACCCCTTGTTAACCAGAAGGTACCTGATAACCCCATCCACAGATGGGTACCAACCATGTTATCCCCATACCACAGATGGGTACCAACCATGTTAACCCCATACCACATATGGGTACCAACCATGTTAACCCCATACCACAGATGGGTACCAACCATGTTAACCCCATACCACAGATGGGTACCAACCATGTTAACCCCATACCACAGATGGGTACCAACCATGCTAACCCCATCCCACAGATGGGTACCAACCATGTTAACCCCCATACCACGAATGGGTACCAACCATGTTATATATGCATATAACATCCATATTCTCCTCCTTCAAAGATCCAACCACTGCCATGGGCTGTCCCTACAGCCCCTATTATAATCAACGATACTCGGGAGGGTGGGTGGGCATCTTTTCCTCCACCGCTCAGTACTGACGTCACTCCCCTTCCTGCCTAATAATTTTCTAACCCGAGCGCCTCCCCTGCTCCGGCCACTCCCCTTTTCTTAAAGGAGACAAATTAATTATTTTCCTTTACAAGCATGACTGTGCTGTCCACACCTGTCATGCCGTCCCTACGCTTATTCTTTTCTCTCCTTCTGCTCCGAGACTCTCTTAATGTGTGGTGTAACCTCTAGCAACCAGTCAGTGAGCGATAATGATACACTGTAACCCTAAAGCCCTCATAACTAGTGTCCCCACTAGAAAATGTCAGGGCGGGTATTAAATGGGGTTGTGGCCTTGACCGGAAAAAGTGGGAATGGGTAGGTCATATTTAACCCTTTCTTGCCGAGCGTACGCAGATGTGCGTACTCTGCTTCCGGGGGGGGTATACCGGGATGTTGCCTGGACCTGCAGGCATCATCCCGGTACCGTTTTGTTCAGCGGGCGATTGGCTATCCAGGCATAACAACCAATGCGGCTAAAAGCCGCTTGGCTGTTATGCCGGAGGAGCGGGAGGGGACGTCCCCCCCATCCCGCCGCTGTTACCAGTGCTGCCGCTCGATCGGGAGCACCGATTCGCCATCCGATGCCTCCAGCCGCTGGGGGAGGTACTGGAACGAAGCCGTAATCGGCTTCGTTACAGTCTCCTCATAGTAAACACGGAAGCGACGTCATGACGTCACTTCCCGTTTACTCGGCTGCCAATGGCGCCGGTTTTAAAAAAAAATCCGGTATTCAGAATCGCCGTTTTCGGCGATCTGAATACACTGAAGTCTAAAGGAGGGGTGGGGGTTCTTTTAGACCCCCGATCCCTCCATAAAGAGTACCTGTCACCGCCTATTACTGTCACAAGGGATGTTTACATTCCTTGTGACAGCAATAAAAGTGATCATTTTTTTTTATTTATTTATTTTTTTTTTTTTATTATTTTAAACAATTTAGTCATTTTAAAATAAATAAAAAAATAATAATTTTAAAGCTCCTGCCGTCCCCGCGAGCTCGCGAAGCAAAGAAAACGCATACGGAAGTCGCGCCCGCGTAGGTAAACGGTGTTCAAATCACACATGTGAGGTATCGCCGCGATCGTCAGAGCGAGAGCAATAATTCTAGCACTAGACCTCCTCTGTAACGCTAACCTGGTAACCGTAAAAAATGTTTAAAGCGTCGCCTATTGAGATTTTTAGGTACCGTACTTTGTCGTCAATCCACAAGTGCGTGCAATTATAAAGTGTGACATGTTTGGTATCTATTTACTCTGCGTAACATTATCTTTCACATTATGCAAAAAAATTGGGCTAATTTTACTGTTTTTTTTTTTTTTTATTCATGAAAGTGTCCCTTTTCCCAAAAAGTTGCATTTAAAACAATGCTGCGCAAATACCGTGTGACATAAAATAATGCAACAATCACTGTTTTATTCTCTAGAGTCTCTGTTAAAAAAATATATATAATGTTTGGGGGATCCAAGTAATTTTCTAGTAGAAAATATGGATTTTAACTTGTAAACACCAAATTCCAAAAATAGGCTTAGTCATGAAAGGGTTAAAATTAGGAGGTGCACGAGTTTAGTCAGGCCTAGGGCAGCACAAAATCCAAATACACCACTAGTCAGTCTGACACAGTGTTTCTCAACTCCAGTCCTCAAGGCGCCCCAACAAGTCATGTTTTCAGGATTTCCCTCAGATGAAATGGCTGTGGTAATTACTAAGGCAGTGAAACTGATCAAATCACCTATGAAAATAATGTAAAGCCTGAAAACATGACCTGTTGGGGTGCCTTGAGGACTGGAGTTGAGTAACCCTGACCGCATCACCGATCTCGGTAAAGAGCCTCTGACGTAGGGTCTTTACTATGTGATCAGCTGTGTTCAATCACAAACTGTATGTCTGAATTTGCACTGCACAGACATTGCATGTGATGTGCACAGCAAGGCGTTGCAAATCACATGCAATGTCTGGCATCGGACAAGTATGAACTGAGCCTTAAAGTAGGCTGCCCTGTCCGTAAAATACAGTTTTGACTGGCGCAGCTCATCGGAAAAGCACCCACCACATGAGTATAACTCCTTCCCACCAACCGTACGCACATATGTGGCCTCAGGTTTGAGGGGTTATACCGGCATAATGCCTGTAGCTGCAAGCATCAACCCAATACCGATGCGGCTAAAGGGCGCTCGGCTGTTATACCGGAGGAGCAAGAGGGGACTCCCGCCGCCTTCCCAGGCTTCCGTCCCACCGGGAGACCCGATCTGGCACTTCTGCCGGCTAGAGTAAGACCGGAATAAAGCCGGAAACAGCTTAGTTCTAGTCTTTTTGGCAATCTGAATAGTTTGAAGTGCATGAGAGGGATTTGGATAGGACATAGAGACATACTGTAACTTGGGGGACAGGTAGCAGGTACAAAGCTCCCTGGGATGAGCAGTTGCTCAGGCACAGATACCAAATCCAGTGATGTAGTGACAAACAGTGCTGTGTTTATTTGTGTTCTAGACAAGTGCTGTACAGTGTTCCAGAAAAAAAAAAAAATTATAGCAAAACACACAATAGCAAAAGACTTCTTTAGGGATGCCCACCCGACAACACCATAAACAGCTCTTTGGCAATGTTTTTAGCAGATGCGGTGCACAAAGGGAACGGCTTCAGGGTAACGGGTAGCATAATCCATGATTACGAGGATATGCTGATGACCCCGGGCAGACTTGTGGTAGTGGGGCTGACATCTGACACACAGGACAGGATTGACAATAATTCTCAATATCCTTCTGTACCCCGGGCCAATAAAACCTGCGCAACACCCTTTCAGTCATTTTCAACCCCTAAATGGCCTCCTAGCAAGTGCCCATGGGCAAGTTCCAACACCACCCATCTGTATGGCTTAGGGACCACCAACTGTTCAACCACTTCATCATTCATTTTACATACACTATATAGTAAATCCTCATTGCTTCTGAAATAAAGAAAACAGGGCCTGTCCCCTGGTTTGACAGGTACCTCATTAATCACCATTAAATTTTCCCAGGCCCTGGCAAGGGTCTGGTCTTTTCTCTGCTCAGTTCCAAAAAACTGAGTTACTTACCGGTAACATCCTTTTTAGTAGTAGAGAGTGTTTAGTAGGAGAGGTTTCTGTGTGTTAGGTGAAGGTTACAGAACACTAAAGCAGAGGACAAAATGGAGTCTCTTGTGCTTAAATGAACAGTACAGTGAATGTCCATGTTATTTCCCTCCTTTTGTTTATTTGACACTATTCTTCTCCGCGTTACATTCAGCCGATTGCTGGTAACTCCTGTTACATTGGCGCAGAGAGACAGCGTCCTGTTCAGCTCTCTCCTAACTTTCTCACAATAATAGGTTCATCAGGGCTGGTGGACCATTTGTCGGTACAGCGGGTAGTCACACGGAGGCACAGCCTGATGAGGAAGTAAATGACAAATATGAGAAATAGGAACATCACAATGTAAGCGCCTAGTTTCTGTAACCATGTTGCTATACCATATAAAAAGTCACCAAAACCTCCTAAAGCCTTAAAAGGGGTTCCATCCATTTTTAGCAATATCTCTGGCCTTATTCTGTAGTTCTCTTATCTTAGCAAGATGTCCTTTAATAATGTCCTCATTATCAGAAATGTATATACAACAGTCGGTGCAAAATAACTTACACATCCCACCTTGAGCTGCAGTGAGATAATTCAGCGTTAATCTGTGCTCTAATACTACTTTTTTAATCCGAGCCATTTCTTCACTTAATAAACCTATATCAGTGGTAGTAAGGTTAATAACCTCATCTACAATTCTAGTGTAATTATTTATTTTCATTGCTTCAATTCCCCATCCTGTCCAGGAAGGGAACCATGACCATGCCATGTCGCCTTCAGTGAGCAGCTCTCCTTTTGAACACTAAAGGGTATTCCGGACTTTGATCTGCTCGCACTGTATCTTTGCGAACAGCCAAAGCAGGTGCTAACTTCCCAATATAACATGTACCTGTAACGTTAGTAGGAAGCCAGGCGTAAGCTTTATTTCCACATATATAATATAACCCTCTACGTATGGACGGTATGCCTGCGCCTAAGAAACTGGAAGCAATAACATGGAATCTCAGGTAACCGATATTTTTACATATTGGGAACTGTGAACAATTTGTACTATAGAGGGTTCTATTTTGTTCTGGATCTGGGATATAATAATATTGACCATGGTTTCCTCCATAAACTGTAATCTTTGCCCTGGTGCAATCTGAATTGCCCAACCGTGTACATTTAGTGTTAAACGGGCATGTAATGTTTAAACAAATCTGTGGAGTGCCTATCTGTTTTGAAACCATCAAAGTTACTGATCTGTGCTCATTAGCTGTGGAGACTATGTATGAGCCGTTTATTCTGGTCCAGTTTAGATCAGTGAATTTGAGAGGCATTGCTATCATGGGTATTGTTCCTGTTTGGGAATGTAAGTGAGAACACACCCAGCAGTCACTAGCGTTGCTATGGGTTGCATACAATTTTAACATTTGTATGAAAGGGTTATGTTTCCATGTCTCAGTTCTCACAAACAACAAAAAGAAAAAGAACAACATCATAATTTTTTCAAAGGATATCATCACTTCAGGATTTTCTTGCAGTGACTGGCGTGAATCCAGGAGGGCTTTCCTTCCAACTTGACTGCGGAAGCGGTTGTTAAAAGCACCAAATGTGGTCTGTCAAATTTTGGTTCTAGCGGCTTTCTGACGTGTCGCTTGACCACCACCCAGTCACCTGGTTGGATTCTGTGAATACCTGAAACAGAATCTGGGTTGGGGATAGATTTATAAACACCTTCATGTATTTTATTCAAAGTTCTTTGCAAAATCTGAACATATTCTAACAGACTAGAGTGAGAAGCCTGCAACTGTTGGGGAAAATATAGCCCTGTTTTGGGTGGCCCTCCAAATAAAATCATAGGGGGACAGCCCATGTGGTTGTTTAGGGGTAGTTCGTACAGAATATAGGGCTAATGGCAAAGCTTCCACCCATCCTTTTCCTGTATCTGCTTTAATTTTTGCACATCTGTTTTTCAAAATTCCATTAAGTCTTTCAACTTTGCCACTACTTTGTGGATAAGGTGTATGGAAAGCTTGCTGTATGTGAAGGGCTCCCATAACCTCTTTCATTACTTCCCCAGTAAAATGGGTTCCTCTGTCACTCTCAATAGTTTCAGGAACTCCATATCTACAAACTACTTCATTCAAAATTCTCTTTGCTGTTGTTTTTGCATTGGCTACCGGCCAGCACTCTGGCCAGCTTGAAAACATGTCAATACAAACTAAAGCGAACTCATAGGTGCCTATTCTGGGCATCTGAATGTAGTCTATTTGAATTCTTTGGAAAGGGAAATCTGGCCCAGGAGAATGCTTTTGGGGAACATGGACAGACCTCCCTGCATTGTACAGAGCACAAGTGAGACATGAAGCACAAAACCTGGCTGCAAATGCACTAAATCCAGGTGCTATCCAATAGCAGTCAGTAAGTGCCACCATTGTGCCCTTAGCAAGATGACTGACGCCATGTGCCAGTTGTGCTAAAACTGGGTACAAACTCCTGGGTAGACACCACCTGTTGTCAGCACTCCACAGGCCCTGCTGATTTTGGGTAGCATTACATTTGTTCCACTTATCCTTCTCTTCATCAGGGGCCTGGTTCTGCAACTTCTACATCCCACTGCTCTTGATGAGGGGAATCTGTCCCCGCTACCTGTGCAACCCCTACAGTGGGGATGACTCCCAATGCCATAAGGGCAGCATCCTTTGCCGCTTGGTCCGCTAAAGCGTTTCCTCTGGCTGTCATGTCATTTCCCCTTGCATGCCCTTTTACCTTCAAGATGGCAACTTCTGCTGGTTTTTGAAAGGCCTCAAATAGCCGCTCTATGAGGTTTGCATGTCTCACTGGCTTCCCTGCACTAGTCAGGAAATTCCGTGCTTTCCAAATAGGCCCAAAATCGTGAGCGATTCCAAACGCATATCTGCTGTCAGTGTAAATGTTTCCCCTTTGATTCTCTAGGAGATGACATGCTTTGACTACAGCACACAACTCCGCTTCCTGTGCTGACATCTGGGGTGCCAATGCCTCCTGGTGTAAAATGGTGTCTGTAGTAGTTACAGCAAAACCTGTGTGTGGCTGACCATCATCGGTGTAAAATCTGGAACCATCTACAAATAAGTGTGTGTCACAATCTGATGAGAGGCTCATCTTTTGCTGGTGTGACAGAGGCCCTTTCTACCTCCATCAGAGCCATACAATCATGAGAAAAACTCTGATTCTACATCAGTACCATTTGTTGCATCTTCCTCATCAATTATAGGAAGAAGAGTAGCCGGATTTAAAGTAACACATCGTTTGATTGTTAAATTCGATGGAGCAAAAAGAGCAGACTGGTACTTGTCAAATCTACTGGCAGACACATGTCTGGTATTTACTTGATTCATGATTTCCTGTACTGCATGTGGCACAGGATCAGAGCAGAATCTAGTACAAGCTCAGTTACTTTGTCTAGCAGCAAAATGCAGGCTGCTATGGCTCGCATACAACTGGGGAGCCTTTAATGACAGGGTCTAATGAGGCTGATACATACATCACAGGCCTCTGTCTCCATGTAGCTGGGTGAGTACACCTGCAGCAAATCCATTGACTTCATGACAGAACAACGAGAAAGTCTTATTATAGTCAGGAAGTCCAATGGCGGGAGCTTCAGACAAAATTTTAATAAGCTCCTTCATCTGCAATTCATTTTCCCATGTAAGGTCGAAAGGGTTTCTAGTGGTAGCCTCATATAGAGGAGCCATAAGTTCTGATGCATTTGGAATCCAGTCCCTACAATATCCCACTAACCCCAGGAAGGCACGTAGTTGCCGTACATTTCTTGGCTTTTCAAATTTTTGTCGAGTTTTAACTCTATCTGGGGTTAGGTGACGGATTCCATGTGAAATGCAGTGACCCAGGAAGATCACTTTCTCTTGGCAGTATTGTAGCTTATCTTTGCTAACTTTGTTGTTACTGTTATAGAGAAACATGAGAAGGCTTACTGTTTCTCTGCTACAAATGTCTTTTGTATCAGAACAAATAAGCAAATCGTCTATGTACTGAAGCAAAACTGTGTTTGGGTGTGAGGGGGACCATTGGTCCAATACCTGCTTTAACGCAGTATTACATTCAGAGGGGCTACTCACACAGCCTTGGGGCAATCTTGTCCATGCTAATTTTTGGGCGTCATTGGTAAAAAAAAAAAAAAAAATATGCCAGCAATCTGGGTGCAGGGGCACCGAAAAGAAAGCATTTTTAAGATCAATCACTGTAAAGCAGGTGCTGGAGGCAGGTATTCCACTTAGTAAAGTGTGGGGATTGGGCACAATCGGGGTATCTGCCTCAATTATTTTGTTAATGGCTCTCAAATCATGCACCATGCGGTATGTCACCTGCCCACCCTTCTTGTCTGGCTTCTTTGCAATTGGGAACAGGGGTGTATTGACTTGGGACTTAATTGGTACAACAAACCCTGCGGCTTTCAGTTGAGTGATTTGATCCTTTATCCCCTCAATCTGAGCAATACTCAGTGGGTACTGTTTAATCTGTGGGAGATGGGCTCCTGGTTTAATTTTTATCATGACTGGGGTGCAATCCAGCAGACCTACATCATATTTGCTGGTGGCCCATAATTCATCAGGAATCACTTTCAATTCTGGTGGAAATGGAGTGGAGTCTTGAATTAAAAAATACTCCACACGCAGTATTTAAAACTTCTCCTGACAGACTACTGACCACTTGGACTCCTGTAGGAGTGTAGTCTATGTTTGCTAAAATTTGATTCAAAATGTCAGCTCCCAAAAGATTGGTAGGAACCGTGTCTGAAACTAACACTTTAGTGACAATTTCTGTTTGCTGTCCTAGCCTGAGTTTAAGTGGCTTGGACTCAACCAAATCAGTAGAGGTCCCGGTTAGGCCAACACCAGAGATAACATTTGTAGATAATAATCCTGGAGGTAAGTCCTCTATATTAAAAACAATTCGGCTTGCACCAGTATCTATTAAACAGGTTAATTCTGTTTCTCCTCCAGGATAGGGGAGTTCTCGTAAAAATACTTTTACTCTGGCCTCGGGACCATTGTCTCCCCTATTTAACATGATTGATACTGGCATGCCATTTTCCTATGCCTGATCCACTGCTTTTGGCAGAGAACTGGGATCAGCATGAGGTGCCTCTAAGCTCTTTTCCAGTCTACGGTCAGGAAGATGGCAGAATTTGGCTATGTGTCCTTCCCCATCACAATTGTAGCATATGATTGGTCCCCGATTGCCTTTGCCTCTTCCTCTACCTCTCTGCTTCCCCACGTACATAACCTTAGGTTTGCTGTCTTTTTTCCCTGTCTCAGGACAGCCACCTTAGGGACAGCCACCTTAGAGAGACCCTGGCTCTTCCCCTCTTAGGAAACACCGCCTTCAATTTCACAATTTAAGTCTCATCCTCCCTCCGTCATTCCAGAGTACCTCCGGCCAACTGGGGAGACACAAGAACACGTCAAACAAACAAACTTTTAATCTTACCCGACGGTCTCATGTGATGAGTTCCCGAAGATCTCCAAAAACCTGGATGAGAACCGGTGCTGTCCTGAAAGACTCCCGGAGAAGGATGTTACCGGTAAGCAACTCAGTTTTTCCCAAGTCAGTCTTTCAGGACAGCCACCTTAGAGAGGATAAGCAAGCACCTTACCTTAGGGTGGGACCACTGCTTGCAGAAATTTACGACCAAAGGCTTGGTCTTTGGCTGACAGAAGATCCAATCTATAGTGCTTCACGAATATAGAAAAACTGGACTACGTTGCAGCTCTACAGATCTGTTCCGGAGAAGCACCAGCCCACTCTGCCTGAGAAGTTGCCACTGCCCTGGTTGAGTGTGCTCTTATCCCAACTTGGGGTTCTAACCCCCCCTGCCACGCAAGCCTGCTCAATGGCTGACCTTAACCATCTGGCTATCTTAGGTTTAGAGGCTCTGGAACCCTTCCTAGGCCCTGAAAATAACACAAAGGGAATCAGACTTCCTGAACTGACTTGTGCAATCTAAGTACTGAAGGACACATCTTCTAACATCCAATCTATGGAAAATGTGTTTCTGTTCTCTCACTGGATTTGAACAGAAAGTAGGCAGCACAATCTCCTGGACTCTATGAAAACTAGAGGCTACCTTAGTTAAAAAGGCCGGAAAAAAATCAAACGGTCCGGAAAAACCTGAAAAAAAAAAAGTTCCCTAAGGCCGCGTACACACGCGGGGACTGTTCGGCCAACTTTGTCCGTCAAACAGTTTCGGCAAACAGTCCGCTCAAAATTAGCATGGACGGACATGGCCACACACGACGTACGAACAGTTTGCTGAAACCGTGCGCGATGACGTGAACGGCACGTACGACGGGACGAAAAATACGACGTCCTATACACTGCATTATAACTTTCGGCGTGTAAATCCTTTCTGAGCATGCGCGGAACTTAGTTTGTCGAACAAGCCTACACACGAGGGAACTGTTCGCTGAAACAAGGTTTCAGCGGACAGTTTTTCGGAAATTCAGAAAAACCTTGTTCAGCGGACTGTTCGCTGAAACTGTCCGCTGAACGCCCACACACGGGCGGACTGTCCGCCGAAACACTGTTCAGCGGACAAAGTTGGCCGAACAGTCCCCGCGTGTGTACGCGGCCTAACAGAAAGGGCTTTGAGTTCACTCACTCTCCTTGCCATAGTGATCTCCACCAAAAACAGTTTTGAGAGTGATCAATCTTAACAAGCAAGATTCCAATAGCTCAAAAGGTTCTCCTGTGAGAACCTGTAAAACTAATGAAAGAAAGATCCCAAACTGGAAAGGGGGAATTTGTAACGTGTCTCTGCCTACTTAAGGCTCTAAAGAACTTCACTATCCAGATCAGTATGTCTGGACACCTGAGAAGAGGCAGCATCTAACCTGGGAGATTTATTCCAGACAAGAGCCTCCTCTTCCGCAAAAGGAAACCTTAATTTCAACGCACCAGAAAAGGGTTTTCTTTCGGGATCCTGCCATTCCTTCTTGATGGCATCGATCAAGACATCATGAACCGGGAACACCCACTTTTTCTGTTCCCCCAGGCCCTTGTACATCTGATCGTGGACTGACAATGCCTTCTTTTCCTCTTGTATGCCTAAAGTGGTCCATCCAATCCCTCACCATCAGATTCCCCTTGGGAGTCTGAGACAGCACTGTCAACTTCTTCAACTTCCTCTGGAACCCCCTGGATAGTGATGGCCGAACGGTTCGCCCGGCGGTCGTTTCGCGGCGAATTTCCGACTTTCGCCGTCCGCGGGTTCGAACGCCTTTTTCCGTCGTTCGCCCCGGCGGACTTACGTGTTTAATGTATACAAGAACTTTAACCTTTCGTGACACGTTTATCATGTGTTACAGGACAACCAATTGAGACATGACAGCTCATGGACACTTGGACATTCCCCCTAACCTATAAATACACCCGATCCGGTGGCCATTTTACATTCTTTCTTCTGTCACTGTAGGGAAAGGATCCTGTGTGGAGTAGGGACAGAGAAAACGCTAGCTATTTGGTACACAAAAGTTCTTTTCAGGACTGGTATAGGTGTTAGGTCAGCAGCCTGAGTTTCTTTTGTCAGTTTAGATAAAGGGACAGAGCGCTGTATGCTGCTATTTTAGGGACAGCTCAGCCAGATTAGTCTTTCTTCATCATCATCATCATCATCATCATTAGCTGTTACTATCAGGTCCACAAAAGAGCTGTTCCAGCTAATCGTTCCAGCCTACTCTTTTTTGCCAATTTGTATAGGGACAGGCAGGAAGCAGTGTGTCAGGCAGTGAGGATAATTTTAAAGACTTGCTGTTACTATTAGTTCCACAAAGGTTCTTTTCAGGACTGGTATCAGTGGTACGGTAATAGGCTTGTACACGTATAATATTCTTTCTTCCAAATATAGAAAGAATATTATACTTGACTGCTGCCCTTCTGCTGCAGTCTGCTAATCATTCACAACTCACTTGTTCCACAAAAGTTCTTATAAGGACTGGTAACTTGGTCTGTCTAGGGTGCTACGGTACATAGGCTTGGGTGCGGTACAGTCTGCTGTTCTGTAAGGACCGCTATCGGTCCACAATAGATAGGGTTGCCGTGCACTACTGCTGACCGCTGCCCTATACTGCAGCAGTCCTTCAGCGGTATAGGGACTGACGCACAGTCTGCTAAACACTAATACACAACCTGCTTGGTCCACAAAAGTTCTTATAAGGACTGGTAACTTGGTATAGGGTGCTACGGTACATAGGCCTGAGTGCGTTACAGTCTGCTGTTCTGTAAGGACCGCTATCGGTCCACAATACATAGGGTTGACGTGCACTACTGCTGACCGCTGCCCTATACTGCAGCAGTCCTTCAGCGGTATAGGGACTGACGCACAGTCTGCTAAACACTAACACACAACCTGCTTGGTCCACAAAAGTTCTTATAAGGACTGGTAACTTGGTATAGGGTGCTACGGTACATAGGCCTGAGTGCGTTACAGTCTGCTGTTCTGTAAGGACCGCTATCGGTCCACAATACATAGGGTTGCCGTGCACTACTGCTGACCGCTGCCCTATACTGCAGCAGTCCTTCATTGGTATAGGGACTGACGTACAGTCTGCTAATCACTAACACACAACCTGCTTGGTCCACAAAAGTTCTTATAAGGACTGGTAACTTGGTATAGGGTGCTACGGTACATAGGCCTGAGTGCGTTACAGTCTGCTGTTCTGTAAGGACCGCTATCGGTCCACAATACATAGGGTTGCCGTGCACTACTGCTGACCGCTGCCCTATACTGCAGCAGTCCTTCATTGGTATAGGGACTGACGTACAGTCTGCTAATCACTAACACACAACCTGCTTGGTCCACAAAAGTTCTTATAAGGACTGGTAACTTGGTATAGGGTGCTACGGTACATAGGCCTGAGTGCGTTACAGTCTGCTGTTCTGTAAGGACCGCTATCGGTCCACAATACATAGGGTTGCCGTGCACTACTGCTGACCGCTGCCCTATACTGCAGCAGTCCTTCAGCGGTATAGGGACTGACGCACAGTCTGCTAAACACTAACACACAACCTGCTTGGTCCACAAAAGTTCTTATAAGGACTGGTAACTTGGTATAGGGTGCTACGGTACATAGGCCTGAGTGCAGTACAGTCTGCTGTTCTGTAAGGACCGCTATCGGTCCACAATACATAGGGTTGCCGTGCACTACTGCTGACCGCTGCCCTATACTGCAGCAGTCCTTCATTGGTATAGGGACTGACGTACAGTCTGCTAATCACTAACACACAACCTGCTTGGTCCACAAAAGTTCTTATAAGGACTGGTAACTTGGTATAGGGTGCTACGGTACATAGGCCTGAGTGCGTTACAGTCTGCTGTTCTGTAAGGACCGCTATCGGTCCACAATACATAGGGTTGCCGTGCACTACTGCTGACCGCTGCCCTATACTGCAGCAGTCCTTCATTGGTATAGGGACTGACGTACAGTCTGCTAATCACTAACACACAACCTGCTTGGTCCACAAAAGTTTTTATAAGGACTGGTAACTTGGTATAGGGTGCTACGGTACATAGGCCTGAGTGCAGTACAGTCTGCTGTTCTGTAAGGACCGCTATCGGTCCACAATACATAGGGTTGACGTGCACTACTGCTGACCGCTGCCCTATACTGCAGCAGTCCTTCATTGGTATAGGGACTGACGTACAGTCTGCTAATCACTAACACACAACCTGCTTGGTCCACAAAAGTTCTTATAAGGACTGGTAACTTGGTATAGGGTGCTACGGTACATAGGCCTGAGTGCAGTACAGTCTGCTGTTCTGTAAGGACCGCTATCGGTCCACAATACATAGGGTTGCCGTGCACTACTGCTGACCGCTGCCCTATACTGCAGCAGTCCTTCATTGGTATAGGGACTGACGTACAGTCTGCTAATCACTAACACACAACCTGCTTGGTCCACAAAAGTTTTTATAAGGACTGGTAACTTGGTATAGGGTGCTACGGTACATAGGCCTGAGTGCAGTACAGTCTGCTGTTCTGTAAGGACCGCTATCGGTCCACAATACATAGGGTTGACGTGCACTACTGCTGACCGCTGCCCTATACTGCAGCAGTCCTTCAGCGGTATAGGGACTGACGCACAGTCTGCTAATCACTAACACACAACCTGCTTGGTCCACAAAAGTTCTTATAAGGACTGGTAACTTGGTATAGGGTGCTACGGTACATAGGCCTGAGTGCGTTACAGTCTGCTGTTCTGTAAGGACCGCTATCGGTCCACAATACATAGGGTTGCCGTGCACTACTGCTGACCGCTGCCCTATACTGCAGCAGTCCTTCAGCGGTATAGGGACTGACGCACAGTCTGCTAAACACTAACACACAACCTGCTTGGTCCACAAAAGTTTTTATAAGGACTGGTAACTTGGTATAGGGTGCTACGGTACATAGGCCTGAGTGCAGTACAGTCTGCTGTTCTGTAAGGACCGCTATCGGTCCACAATACATAGGGTTGCCGTGCACTACTGCTGACCGCTGCCCTATACTGCAGCAGTCCTTCATTGGTATAGGGACTGACGTACAGTCTGCTAATCACTAACACACAACCTGCTTGGTCCACAAAAGTTCTTATAAGGACTGGTAACTTGGTATAGGGTGCTACGGTACATAGGCCTGAGTGCGTTACAGTCTGCTGTTCTGTAAGGACCGCTATCGGTCCACAATACATAGGGTTGCCGTGCACTACTGCTGACCGCTGCCCTATACTGCAGCAGTCCTTCATTGGTATAGGGACTGACGTACAGTCTGCTAATCACTAACACACAACCTGCTTGGTCCACAAAAGTTCTTATAAGGACTGGTAACTTGGTATAGGGTGCTACGGTACATAGGCCTGAGTGCGTTACAGTCTGCTGTTCTGTAAGGACCGCTATCGGTCCACAATACATAGGGTTGCCGTGCACTACTGCTGACCGCTGCCCTATACTGCAGCAGTCCTTCATTGGTATAGGGACTGACGTACAGTCTGCTAATCACTAACACACAACCTGCTTGGTCCACAAAAGTTCTTATAAGGACTGGTAACTTGGTATAGGGTGCTACGGTACATAGGCCTGAGTGCGTTACAGTCTGCTGTTCTGTAAGGACCGCTATCGGTCCACAATACATAGGGTTGCCGTGCACTACTGCTGACCGCTGCCCTATACTGCAGCAGTCCTTCAGCGGTATAGGGACTGACGCACAGTCTGCTAATCACTAACACACAACCTGCTTGGTCCACAAAAGTTCTTATAAGGACTGGTAACTTGGTATAGGGTGCTACGGTACATAGGCCTGAGTGCGTTACAGTCTGCTGTTCTGTAAGGACCGCTATCGGTCCACAATACATAGGGTTGCCGTGCACTACTGCTGACCGCTGCCCTATACTGCAGCAGTCCTTCATTGGTATAGGGACTGACGTACAGTCTGCTAATCACTAACACACAACCTGCTTGTTCCACAAAAGTTCTTATAAGGACTGGTAACTTGGTATAGGGTGCTACGGTACATAGGCTTGAGTGCGGTACAGTCTGCTGTTCTGTAAGGACCGCTATCGGTCCACAATAGATAGGGTTGACGTGCACCACTGCTGACCGCTGCCCTATACTGCAGCAGTCCTTCAGCGGTATAGGGACTGACGTACAGTCTGCTAAACACTAATACACAACCTGCTTGGTCCACAAAAGTTCTTATAAGGACTGGTAACTTGGTATAGGGTGCTACGGTACATAGGCTTGAGTGCGGTACAGTCTGCTGTTCTGTAAGGACCGCTATAGGTCCACAATAGATAGGGTTGACGTGCACCACTGCTGACCGCTGCCCTATACTGCAGCAGTCCTTCAGCGGTATAGGGACTGACGTACAGTCTGCTAAACACTAATACACAACCTGCTTGGTCCACAAAAGTTCTTATAAGGACTGGTAACTTGGTATAGGGTGCTACGGTACATAGGCTTGAGTGCGGTACAGTCTGCTGTTCTGTAAGGACCGCTATAGGTCCACAATAGATAGGGTTGACGTGCACCACTGCTGACCGCTCACCTATACTGCAGCAGTCCTTCAGCGGTATAGGGACTAAGAGTTTTGTCACAGGGTCATTTAAAAAATGACATGCAGAGGAAGAGGCAGGCCCTTCCGCAGGGGTGGTAGGGGTAGGGCAGGAGCAACAGGCTTGAGCCAAAGTGGGAAGTTGCAGAAGGTGCGTTCAATTACTTTAAAGGATGCACCAGACTTGGTTGAGTGGCTCGCTCAGCCTTACTCTTCTGCACCCTCCTCATCCTCTCGATCTGCACCCTCTTCTTCACTCTCTGCTATGTGCACCCCCAAAGACACTACCACCAACAACACGACCACCACCACCACCACCACATACCTTCCGCTTGAGTCACTGGAATTATTTTCCGATCCATATCAAGAGGACATTTCTGATGCGCAGCCACTCTTGGTATTGGATCAGGAAGAGGAGGTAGCAACAAGCGCTACTCAGCAGTCTGACGCCAGTACCCAGATCAGCCCAAGGAGGAGGTTGGTCCCCGGTGTTGCTGCCTACTCTACTTATAGCGGTGGGGAAGGTGACGTTGATGATGACGTGTCTAGTGATGTCACGTGGGTGCCCACAAGAGAGGAAGAGGAGGGGAGTTCAGAGGGAGATATGGACCAGCAGATAGGGAGGAGAAGCAGCAATGACTTACATTGCACAGCAGGGACAAAGCAGACTGCAAATGTATCAGGAGCGAGTCATCGACCATGTACGGTCACATCTGGCGCTCCCAGGACACCGGCACATGGCTCCGCAGTGTGGGCTTTTTTTAACGTGTCCGCTGCTGACAATAGCGTTGCCATCTGCAATCTTTGCAGTCAACGCGTTAGTCGCGGTAAGCCCAATACTCACCTAGGGACGACCGCCTTAAGAAGGCACATGAGCAGCCATCACCGAGCCCAGTGGGAGCAACGGAACACACAAAGCCACACTGCAGGCTCTCACCGTCCAGCCTCGTCTTCTACTTCTCCTTCTCCTCTCTCCTCACAATTGTCCTCCACTCCACCTTCCATCACGCCAAGCTCACATTTTTCTGCAAAAAGGCAGGCTTCCGTGGGCCTAATGTTTGAGCGTAAAAAAATGATGACGCCGGATAACCCTCTTGCCCAACGGTTGGCGGCTGGCTTGTCAGAACTCATAGCCCGCCAACTACTGCCATATAAACTGGTGGACTCGGAGGCCTTTCGCAAATTTGTGGCCATTGGAACACCACAATGGAAGGTCCCAGGAAGGAAGTATTTCTCAGAGAAGGGCATCCCAGAGCTATATGGCCATGTTCAGCGGCAAGTGAATGTATCTCTGGCACACAGTGTCGGTGCCAAGATACATCTGACCACAGACACGTGGTCTAGCAAACACGGGCAGGGAAGGTATATCAGTTTTACTGCCCACTGGGTGAACCTTCTGACGGCCGTCAAGCATGTAACCCGTGGCACCCGTGTAGATTTGGTTTTACCGCCACGGATTGCATGCAGGCCTGACTCTTCTTCTCCTCCTCCTACTCCATCCTCCTCCCTCTCCTCCTCAGCTGCCTCCTCCTTTTCCGCTGCTAGCGTCTCTTCCACTGCACCGCCCAAGCTCCCCAGAACCTATTCCACATGCCAGGTGAGACGTTGCCATGCCGTGCTGCGTCTGTTGTGCCTGGAAGCAAAGAGCCACACTGGCCCGGCACTCCTTTCAGCTTTGCGTTCACAGGCAGATGAGTGGCTAACACCGCTCAATTTGACAGTTGGTAAAGTGGTGTGTGACAACGGTGCCAATCTGCTTAGCGCATTGAAACAGGGCAAAATCACGCACGTGCCGTGCATGGCACACGTCTTAAACTTGGTCGTGCAGCGATTCCTTGTCAAATACCCTGGGGTCCAGGACATCTTGCGGCAGGCAAGGAAAATCTCGGCCCATTTCAGAAGATCTTACACGGCCATGGCTCGCCTTGCTGACATTCAGCGGCGACACCATCTGCCGGTCAGACGTCTTATTTGCGATTGCCCGACGCGATGGAACTCAACCTTCTATATGCTTGATAGGCTGCTCCAGCAGAAACGTGCAGTTAACGTCTACCTGTATGAACTCTGCGAAAGAAACGGTTCTGGGGAGCTGGGTTTTTTTTCACCGCGCCAGTGGCTGCTCATGCGCGACACATGCAGACTTCTGCGGCCATTTGAGGAGATCACCAAACTGGTCAGTCGCAGCCATGGCGCCATCAGTGACATGGTACCTTATGCCTTCTTTCTGGAGCGTGCATTGCGTCGTGTCATTGATCAGGCTGTGGAGGAGCAGGAGCGGGAAGATGAGGAAGTCGCAATGCTGGATGAATTCCCAGGGGGGGCTACTCTATCTGAGACAAGTCAACAACAGGAGTCTGATGAGGAGTCAGAGGAGGATGGTGCCGGGGCGGATGAGCAGGAGCAAGAAGAGCATGCTTTAAACCTTTCTGGGATCCCTGTTGTGCGAGGATGGGGAGAGGAGAATGAAGAGGACGACATTATCCTGGATGATGAGCAGGAGCCAGGCCACCACACCGCTTCCACTTTAGTGCAAATGGGGGCCTTCATGCTCCAGTGTTTTAATAGGGACCCCCGTATAAAAAGCATGAGGGTCAAGGACCAGTACTGGGTGGCAACGTACTTAGACCCCCGGTACAAACACAAAATGGCGGAAATGTTACCGCCGTCGCAGAGGGCTGTCAGAATGCAGCACTTCCAGGCCTTGCTTCGAGAAATGCTGCATTCTGCTTTTGCGTGCGCTGGCAGAGGAGCAATTCCCACTCCCAGAGAAGGATTTGCGGGTACCAATCCAACAGCGCCTGCAAGAAGAGGCCGGTTTGAAGATGTGTTGGTGACTTCGGATATGAGGTCATTCTTTCAGCCGACCCATCGACAGGTGTCATCCGGATCCAGCATCAGGGAACGCCTAGACCGTCAGGTGTCCGACTACATTGGGTTAACGGCCGATGTGGACGCTCTGAGGAGTGATGAACCCCTAGACTACTGGGTGGGCAGGCTTGACCTCTGGCCAGAGCTTGCCCAATTTGCAATCGAACTGTTGGCTTGCCCCTCATCCAGTGTCCTGTCCGAAAGGACGTTCAGCGCAGCAGGGGGGATTGTGACCGATAAGCGTACTCGCCTAGCTCACCACAGTGTTAACTACCTCACATTTCTAAAAATGAATGAGGCATGGATCTCGGAGGAATTCAACACATGTGATCAGTAGACCATGTATATGTCTATAAACAATTTTTGGAATCAAGCACACAGACCTTCTTAATTCATTTGGCTCACTTCCCTGACCCAAAAAAGCACACCGTACTATATGCCCCTACCCTCCTCTTTGAAGAGGTTGAGCGGTGTCATATTTCTACTGGGGCTGCTTATTATGAGGGGTTCCCACCATCCCTGTGCTGTGCTGACTTCCTCCTGGGTGTTCTTATTATGAGGGGCTCCCACCATCCCTGTGCTGTGCTGACTTCCTCCTGGGGGTTCTTATTATGAGGGGATCACACCATCCCTGTGCTGTGCTGACTTCCTCCTGGGGCTGCTTACGGTGCTGCTGTCAGCGCTGTATGTCACGGAGCTGCTGTCAGCGCTGTATGTCACGGAGCTGCTGTCAGCGCTGTATGTCACGGAGCTGCTGTCAGCGCTGTATGTCACGGAGCTGCTGTCAGCGCTGTATGTCACGGAGCTGCTGTCAGCGCTGTATGTCACGGTGCTGCTGTCAGCGCTGTATGTCACGGAGCTGCTGTCAGCGCTGTATGTCACGGAGCTGCTGTCAGTGCTGTATGTCACGGAGCTGCTGTCAGCGCTGTATGTCACGGAGCTGCTGTCAGCGCTGTATGTCACGGAGCTGCTGTCAGCGCTGTATGTCACGGTGCTGCTGTCAGCGCTGTATGTCACGGAGCTGCTGTCAGCGCTGTATGTCACGGAGCTGCTGTCAGTGCTGTATGTCACGGAGCTGCTGTCAGCGCTGTATGTCACGGAGCTGCTGTCAGCGCTGTATGTCACGGAGCTGCTGTCAGCGCTGTATGTCACGGTGCTGCTGTCAGCGCTGTATGTCACGGAGCTGCTGTCAGCGCTGTATGTCACGGAGCTGCTGTCAGCGCTGTATGTCACGGAGCTGCTGTCAGCGCTGTATGTCACGGAGCTGCTGTCAGCGCTGTATGTCACGGAGCTGCTGTCAGCGCTGTATGTCACGGTGCTGATGTCAGTGCTCTGTATTACGGTGCTGCTGTCAGTGCTCTGTATCTCCTGCACCCTCTTGTTTGCCTACCCTGGTCCCTGACCTTCCCTCTCCTCCATTGCCTTCATTAGCTCCATAGTCCTGAATTGTCAGAACAATTTCCCAAATAAAAAAAAAATGCTTGTAGTTATCGATCCCAAATTCACCTCATACATGTATTATGCTATTGTCCAGGTGGTGGGACTACGTGCTACCCCCTAATAATTACCCCGTGGCCGCAAATTCGACCTAAAGGTTTGCGAAATTCGCCTCCCATTGAAGTCAATGGAGCCCGCGGCGAACGGTCGTTTTCGCGAACGTTTGTGCCCGTTCGCGTTTCGCGTTCGCGAAACGTCCCGTCGGAAGTTCGTCCATCACTACCCCTGGATTCTCCCTACCTGCGAGAGGAACATCCACTGGGCTAGGTGGTACACTCTGCTGCGCTGGTGGAGGAGTGCTCTGGGGCTGAGGCCACTGGAAACTATAGAAGAGCGTTTTGGGACTGGAAAGTACTAGAGAGTTCCTTCACAGAAGCCGCCAGGTCTGCACCCTGTTCTGCTGTCTGCTCCCTAACCAACCCCTCAATATACTCCTTACAAAGTGCCTTGGACCAGGAATCCCCTATAGAGGCTCTACATGAAGGACACTTCTTCCTAGAACCATGGGGAAGGGGGGGGGGGGGGGGGACTTGCTCGTGGCTTTCTGAAAAACAAATAAAAAGGGCAGCATAAGATTTAAAAAAAGAAACACCAGCGCTACTTAGAGGACCACCGGGAGTGCCCCCCCAAGATCAACCACCACCAGGATCCCAGACACACTTCCCTTCCCCCCGACCACCAAGGGGGAAAAACACCAGTGGAGCTACTGGTTACAAAATAAGGAAACACCTCCCCAGGGTTCCCCTTACCTTTGAGTGGCTGGTGCTGTTATCCCCAGGAGCTCTTGAAGCCTCTGCTTTGGACATTCTCCTGTTGAGTAAGAGTAGTACAAACGTGCCTCTGACAGCTGCCTGTACAGCTTAGAAAGAGGCTGCACCAGCCGAACGCTTGGTCCCATTTCACGAACTGCGTCCGGAACCGGAAGACGCAGATCCAACGAAGATGTCTGCCCCCACCGGAACTGACGTCACCCGTCATCCGGTCCGGCCTCCAAGCCGACTGCAAACACAGGGACATCCTGTTGCAGCACCCCACCGGGCGAACAAACGGATGGACCTCCCCAAACTTCTTGCTTTCCCCAAGCGAAGTTTAGAGTGCATGGAAGACAGTCAGTACGAAAGTCCAGCTCCCCAGCCGACCGGACTGCCGAGCGGAGCCAGAGAGACCCCTGTCTCCTCCACTCCAGATAAACATAGCCTCAGTCTCGCCGACTGATTAGCTAAGGTTCCTTAGCGGTGTCTCCCCACCGGAGGAAACACCATAACTGAGGGACGGAGGGAGGATGAGACTTAAATTGTGAAATTGAACGCAGAGTTTCCAAGGGGGGGGGGGGGGGGGAGGAGCCAGGGTCTCTCTAAGGTGGCTGTCCTGAAAGACGGACTTGGGAAATTTTCTTTGTGCACATTAAGGTCAGCAAACTCCAACGTAGGCTCGTATTCAGCAGACCGCTGTCCAGCTCTACTGGTGGTGGGGACTTCCTCAGACTCCTCCAGCACTCCTGCCATAACAGACAGAGGAAAACCCGGGGAGCCCCTGTACCCACATTGTCAGTAGTGGCCAAGAGTTGATGGCCTCATGCATCAAGTAGGGGACAAGTCCAACCTGATGGGTCACCATACCTAAGCCAGTTTTAAACTGAACAGTGTTTATAGGATACTCCCAGGTATCCCCATGTATACAGATCACAGCAATTTTTTTAGCATGACAATTCACAGATTCAATCATTTCAGCTGTAACCAAAGTCACTAGACTTCCAGAGTCCAGCAAGGCTGTAATAGGCTTATCATTAAAAGTCATTTGGCACATTGGTTTTCCCATATTTGGTGCTACAGCACATGAAACAGCTGCAAACATAGACTGCCTTCTAATAGATAAATCACACTGCATTGGTTCATCTGTCAATAGACAATTTGCTGCAACATGTCCCAGTTCTTGGCAACAAAAACACCTGACGTTTCCCCAGTTTGGTTTGCTGACAGGCAGTGGCTTCCCTTGTTTGGGATGCCAAACTTCAGTCCTGGCACCAAAAATCCCCCCCCCCCCTATTTCCTTGCCATATTTACCATCCACTACCCCTGGAACAGTCTTACCGGTTGCCTGGGGAAACCATGGCTTTGGGTGAAAAGTCCGTGCAGTTGTCGGGGTGGTTACCAGGTTTTCTGAGGCAAAGTACCCTTCAACAAGTTCCACGAGGTTGTCCGCCGATTTGGGGTCTCCTTGACTCACCCACTTCTGCAGGGGAATTGGTAGTGACTTCAGGAAGTGGTCCATGACCACACACGCCACTATTTGTGGCCCAGACAGGGACTCCGGCGATCTTGGGGGCTTCTCATCTTGAAAGAACCAGCTGTGGACCCGCTGTGCTCGAACTGCCAAAGTGACAGCAAGTCGTGCCAGGATTTCCCCGTTTGATCTTTTCATAGTCTCCCACTTCTGCCGATTCCAAATCATAGTAGGCCTTCTGCGATTCTCCAGAAAGCAAGGGAGCAACCATTCCTGCCCACTGTGTTTTAGGCCACCTTCCCTCTCAGCGGTCCACTCAAACGTTAGCAGAAAGGCCTCTGGATCCTTATCTGTAGTCATCTTAGAAAGAAAGCGACACACATGGATGGCTGAGGGCTTGTCTCCAAAATCAACTTTAGCAGGTGACCGCTGTGCTAGAGTCTCAACAACCTCAGTCAAGGTTTTCCCATCTGCTTTGGCATCAGTGGCTAGCTGTTCAGACAGCCTCTGCGATTGCTCCTGTGCGATAGCATTAGCTTGCTGTAGTTCAGCATTAATTGCAGTGTTTGTTTGCTCCTGTACAGCACTAATCTGTTGGAGCATCATGTTAAGGCCACTCATGCTCCGCCCCTTTTCAACAATCTCATGAAAATCTTTCCACTGGTAATACATGTGTTATATAACAGATAATTCATCTTCACTTTGTATTGGAAGTTACTCTGGCGGCTGTGTTCCATGCCCATATAGCCTAGAGAATGTACATCTTTTTACATTGCAATACATCTGTTGTGGCCATATTTTGATCTCATACTGTCACTGTATAGGCTGTTTTCATCAAGATAAAAATATGGCAACAACAGATGTATTGCACTGTAAAAAGATGTACATTCTCTAGGCTATATGGGCATGGTACGCAGCCACCTGAGTAACCTTGCGGACGCCCATGCTTTCAAAAACCAGCCCTGGAAAAAATGTCATACCAGCCTCACAGCATTATTATACCAGCCCAACAGCATAATGTAATTTTCTTGTTCATGAAAGGGAAAACCATACATTTTAAAGCACATTTGATGAAGAGCGTAATAAATATACATATTAATAGTGGTAAGTGGTCAATCATCAAGGGGGACCCCAGAAACTCAGAACGTGGGGGGCGACCACCTTCTGCAGAAAGAATACTCTAAGGAAAGGGGGGTGGGTTACTAATATAAGGAGGAAACCCTATATATCAGTGCCCCTTACATTATCGTATTCACTCCCCCCTTATATCAGTGACCCCCCAACTGACCTGGCAGTGCTTTCACTGACCTCCTCTCAAATGCAGCCTCACTGTGTCCATCAAATGCAACCTCACTGAGTACTGGGGTGGTGGCTAGAGAAGGATGGGGAGAGCAGGGGGGGGGGGCAGCAAGAAAAGGGGAGGAGAAAACTGTGGGGGGGCAGGAGAGTGGTGGTGGAGGAGAGCACTGGGGGGGGGGGGCAGGGGAGTGTGGTGGTGGAGGAGAGCAATGGGATGGTGGCTAGAGAAGGATGGGGAGAACAGGGGGGGCAGCAAGAACAGGGGAGAACACTGGGGGAGGGGGGTGGCAGGAGAGTGTGGCGTTGGAGGAGAACACGGGGGGGGGGCAGGAGAGTGTGGTGGTGGAGGAGAGCACGGGGGGGGCAGGAGAGTGTGGCGGTGGAGGAGAACACGGGGGGGGGGGGCAGGAGAGTGTGGCGGTGGAGGAGAACACGGGGGGGCAGGAGAGTGTGGCGGTGGAGGAGAACACGGGGGGGGGGGCAGGAGAGTGTGGCGGTGGAGGAGAGCACGGGGGGGGGCAGGAGAGTGTGGCGGTGGAGGAGAGCACGGGGGGGCAGGAGAGTGTGGTGGTGGAGGAGAGCACGGGGGGGGCAGGAGAGTGTGGTGGTGGAGGAGAGCACGGGGGGGGGGCAGGAGAGTGTGGTGGTGGAGGAGAGCACGTGGGGGGGGGGCAGGAGAGTGTGGTGGTGGAGGAGAGCACGGGGGGGGGGGGGGCAGGAGAGTGTGGTGGTGGAGGAGAGCACGGGGGGGCAGGAGAGTGTGGTGGTGGAGGAGAGCACGGGGGGGCAGGAGAGTGTGGTGGTGGAGGAGAGTGTGGTGGTGGGGCAGGAGAGTGTGGTGGTGGAGGAGAGCACGGGGGGGGCAGGAGAGTGTGGTGGTGGAGGAGAGCACGGGGGGGGGCAGGAGAGTGTGGTGGTGGAGGAGAGCACGGGGGGGGGGGCAGGAGAGTGTGGTGGTGGAGGAGAGCACGGGGGGGGGGCAGGAGAGTGTGGTGGTGGAGGAGAGCACGGGGGGGGGCAGGAGAGTGTGGTGGTGGAGGAGAGCACGGGGGGGGGCAGGAGAGTGTGGTGGTGGAGGAGAGCACGGGGGGGGGGGCAGGAGAGTGTGGTGGTGGAGGAGAGCACGGGGGGGGGGCAGGAGAGTGTGGTGGTGGAGGAGAGCACTGCAAGCCCCCCCAATCCTCCTATCCAGGCACTATGGCACACAGGGCAGGCTGTACGTGCGGCATCTACTCCTCTGGATCACAGCGCTGGCTGGCTCCATGTTCGGCAGCTGCTCTGTAATATGGCCCTGCCCCCAGACCAGCTCGTGTGATAGTAGAGAGAATCAACGTTACACCTATCACATGAGCTGGTCTGGGGGGGCGGGCCATGTTACAGAGCAGCCGCCAAACACAGAGCCAGCCAGCGCTGTGATCCAGAGGAGAGAGCGGAGGATGCAGCCACCAGCAGACTCAGTAAAAAAAAAAATGCAGCTTGGCGGCGGCTGCAACACCTTGGGGATTCCGGGGGGGGGGGGGCACTTGACCCCCCCCTTGCTGCGGACACCCATGGCTCTAACTACAACATGCAGGCCCTCACTACCAGGCTGAACAAGCCTAGCACTTGTCAGTCTCTACATAAGCTGCTTAACTGCTTTTACCAACCTTTCTCTCTTCACAGACCAACTTTTTCTGTATGTCCCAGACAGAGAGACAAGGCTGTCTGCTCAGGTGAGTTTAAATTAGCCTGGGGAAGGGGACCAAGACCAGAACTGGATCCTGGATCAGAGATTTCTGAATGTGTATGAGAGGAGCCTGGGAGATGTATAAACCCTGAACAGGACTTTTCCTGGCTCTCTCTGGGACGCTCTGCTAATATATATATATATATATATATATATATATATATATATATATATATATACAGTGGTGTGAAAAAGTGTTTGCCCCCTTCCTCATTTCCTGTTCCTTTGCATGTTTGTCACACTTAAGTGTTTCGGAACGTCAAACCAATTTAAACAATAGTCAAGGACAACACAAGTAAACACAAAATGCAATATGTAAATGAAGGTGTTTATTATTAAAGGTGAAAAAAAATCCAAACCATCATGGCCCTGTGTAAAAAAGTGATTGCCCCCTAAACCTAATAACTGGTTGGGCCACCCTTAGCAGCAACAACTGCAACCAAGCGTTTGCGATAACGTGCAATGAGGCTTTTACAGCGTCCTGGAGGAATTTTGGCCCACTCATCTTTGCAGAATTGTCCTAATTCAGTTACATTAGAGGGTTTTCGAGCATGAACGGCCTTTTTAAGGTCATACCACAACATCTCAATAGGATTCAGGTCAGGACTTTGGCTAGGCCACTCCAAAGTCTTCATTTTGTTTTTCTTCAGCCATTCGGTGGTGGACTTGCTGGTGTGTTTAGGATCATTGTCCTGCTGCAGAACCCAAGTTCGTTTCAGCTTGAGTACACGAACAGATGGTCAGACATTCTCCTTCAGGATCTCTTGGTAGACAGCAGAATTCATAGTTCCTTTTATCACGGCAAGTCTTCCAGGTCCTGAAGCAGAAAAACAGCCCCAGACCATCACACTACCACCACCATATTTTACTGTTGGTATAATGTTCTTTTTATGAAATGCAGTGTTCCTTCTACGCCAGATATACTTGGACACACACCTTCCAAAGAGTTCCACTTTTGTCTCATCGGTCCACAGAATGTTGTCCCAAAAGTCTTGGGGATCATCAAGATGTGTTGTGGAGAAATTGAGACGAGCTTTGATGTTCTTTTTGCTCAGCAGTGGTTTTCTCCTTGGAACTCTGCCATGCAGACCATTTTTGCCCAGTCTTTTCCTGATGGTGGAGGCATGAACGCTGACCTTAACTGAGGCAAGTGAGGCCTGCAGTTCCTTGGACGTTGTTGTGGGGTCTTTTGTGACCTCTTGGATGAGTCGTCGCTGCGCTCTTGGGGTAATTTTGGGCGGCCGGCCACTCCTGGGAAGGTTCACCACTGTTCCATGTCTTCGCCATTTGTGGATGATGGCTCTCACTGTGGTTCGCTGGATTCCCAAAGCTTTGGAAATGGCTTTATAACCCTTTCCAGACTGATAGATCTCAATTACTTTCTTTCTCAATTGTTCCTGAATTTCTTTGGGTCTCGGCATGATGTGTAGCTTTTAAGGATCTTCTGGTGGACCTTACTGTGTCAAGCAGCTCCTATTTAAGTGATGCCTTGATTGTGAACAGGTGTGGCAATAATCAGGCCTGGGTGTGGCTAGAGAAATTGAACTCAGGTGTGGACAACCACAGTTATAGTATGTTTTAACAAGGGGGGCAATCACTTTTTCACACAGGGCCATGATGGTTTGGATTTTTTTTCACCTTTAATAATAAACACCTTCATTTACAAATTGCATTTTGTGTTTACTTGTGTTGTCCTTGACTATTGTTTAAATTGGTTTGATGTTCCGAAACACTTAAGTGTGACAAACATGCAAAGGAACAGGAAATGAGGAAGGGGGCAAACACTTTTTCACACCACTGTATATATATATATATATATATATATATATATATATGTATATATATATGTATATATATATATATATATATATATATATATATATATATAAAATTTTGCACGCAACAAATGTCAGAAATAGGCATAGTCATGAAAGGGATCATTTCCCCAATACCACAATATATGTTTTGTTAGTTTTTTTGTTTTAACCACTTCGCATCCAGGCCAATTCTGGCATTTCTCTCCTACATGTAAAATTCCTAATTTTTTTGCTAGAAAATTACATAGAACCCCCAAACATTATATATGTTTTTTCAGCAAAGACCGTAGAGAATATAATGGCGGTCATTGCAACTTTTTATCTCGCACGGTATTTGCGCAGCAATTTTTTGAACATGTTTTTTTCAGAAAAAAAACAGTTTCATGCTTTAAAAAAAAACAAAATTTTTTTGCATAATGTGAAAGAGGAAGATACACCGAGTAAATAGATACCCAACATGTCACCCTTCAAAATTGCACGCGCTCGTGGAATGGCACCAAGCGTTGGTATTTAAAAATCCCCATAGGCGACGCTTACATTTTTTTTATTGGTTATATGTTTTGGGTTACAGAGGAGGTCTAGGGCTAGAATTATTGCTCTTGCTCCAACGTTCGTAGCAATACCTCACATGTGTGGTTTGAACACCGTTTTCATATGTGGGCTCTTAGGTATGCGTTCGCTTCTGCGAACGGGCTCACGGGGACAGGGGCGCTTTAATTTTTTTTTAAATTATTGTTAATTTTATTTTTATTTTTTTAGTTTGACACTTTAAAAAAAAAAAAATAATTTGATTACTTTTATTCCTATTACAAGGAATGCAAACATCCCTTGTAATAGGAATATGGCACGATCTGACCTATTTACAGTGAGATATGGGGTCAATAATAGTGATGGCCGAACGGTTCGCCCAGCGGTCGTTTCGCGGCGAATTTCGGTTGTTCGCGGTCCGCCCGTTCGGCGGACTATTGGCGCCGTTCGCCCGGCGGACTTCCGCGTTTACTGTGTAAAAGAACTTTGACCTATGATGACACATCCATCATGGGGTACAGGACAGCCAATTGAGACATTACAGCACATGGACACTTGGACATTCCCCCTAACTTATAAATACACCCGATCCGGTGGCCATTTTACATTCTTTCTTCTGTCACTATAGGGAGAGGTTGCTGTGTGGAGCAGGGAGAGATTGCAGTGACCCAAATCGCTAGCTATTTGGTACACAAAAGTTCTTTTCAGGACTGGTATAGGTGTTAGATGTATATAGGTTTGCTGTGCTACTGATTGTTGCAGCAGCCTGAGTGTCTTTTGTCAGTTTAGAGAAAGGGACAGGACGCTGTGTCTGCTGTAGGGACAGTCAGTTTAGTCATCATTAGCTCAGGTCCACAAAAGTGCTATTCCAGAAACCAGTTATTGTTCCAGTAGCCTCTGTTTTGTCGGTTTATATAGGGACAGGCAGGAAGCAGTGTGTGAGGCAGTGAGGGTCAGTTTAATCAGTAGTTTTACTATTAGTTCCACAAAGGTTCTTTTCAGGACTGGTATCAGTGGTATGGTAATAGGCTTGTACACGTATAATATTCTTTCTTCCAAATATAGAAAGAATATTATACTTGACTGCTGCCCTTCTGCTGCAGTCTGCTAATCATTCACAACCCACTTGTTCCACAAAGCTCCTTATAAAGACTGGTAACTTGGTCTGTCTAGGGTGCTACAGTACATAGGGTTGAGTGAGGTACAGTCTGCTATTCTATAAGGACTGGTATAGGTCCACAGTACATAGGGTTGAGGTGCACTACTGCTGACCGCTGCCCTATACTGCAGCAGTCCTTCATCGGTATAGGGACTGACGTACAGTCTTCTAATCACTCACACACAACCTACTTGGTCCACAAAAGTCCTTATAAGGACTGGTAAGGTATAGGGTACTACAGTACATAGGGTTGAGTGAGGTACAGTCTGCCATTCTATAAGGACTGGTATCGATCCACAATACATAGGGTTGAGGTGCACTACTGCTGACCGCTGCCCTATACTGCAGCAGTCCTTCATCGGTATAGGGACTGACGTACAGTCTGCTAATCACTCACACACAACCTACTTGGTCCACAAAAGTCCTTATAAGGAGTCAGACTGCTGAGGGTGGCCTCTCGCACGGTTCCGGTCACCACGCCCCTGGAGATGGGAACAGGGAGCGTGAGGACACGAAAGGGTGCAGGTGCCTGCAGATGGAATTAGAAGGCCTTGGAGATGCTGGGTCCTCACGGTAGAAGAGGTGTAGACTGGTTACGTAGGTAGGCACCGGAAGATCAGCAGGTGTGCAGGGAGCACTACGTGTCTGAAACAGGCAGGATCGGCAACTGGCAGGCAATGCGGTACAATAACAAGAGACAGGTGCGTAATCAGGAACAAGCAAGGGGTCTGGTAACGTGCAAGCAAACGAGGTACAGAATCAGGAGACAAGCCAAAGTCGAAAGTCCAAGCCGGGGTCAGAGGTAGTCCAGGAGATAATAACACGGGGAATCCAAGAGTGGGTATCAGGAACGGGTCACAGGAACAAGGATCACAGGAGCAAGATCACAGGAGCAAGGTCACAGGAGCGAGGTCTCAGGAGCAAGGTCACAGGAGCAACGATCAGGTCTTACAGGAACAGCTGAAGACGATCCAGCACTGGTGTCAGGCCAGGACCCTGTTTATATAGAGGGAAGTGAGCCAGGATTGGTGGAAGTGGCCGTCCGTGCGTGAAGACGTACATCCGTTCAGTTTGCGCGGGTGTTTTCGCGTGTTCGGATTGGCGTACATCCACGTGTTCGGATTAGCATACGTCCGTTCGTCCTGGAACTCGTACGCCTCTGACGGAGACACCGCGCATGGCGCCTGGAACGAACGGGAACTGCTGCTATACGGGGACGGGCATACGTACGGTGAGTTCCCTGACAGTGCCCCCCCCTTAAGGGCAGCCTCCGGGTGCCCCTTTGAACCGACCTTTGAGAGCGATGAAAAGCCCGTATAAGCCTCTGTGCATGAAGATTCGCTTCGGGTTCCCAGGAATTTTCTTCGGGGCCAAAGCCTTTCCACTTAATCAAGTATTGGTTTTGTCCTTGGCGCTTCCTGTAATCCAGAATGGCTTCGATCTCAAACTCCTCCTCCCCATCTATCAATATAGCTTCTGGAGAGCATAACTCCCGATCTGGAAAGGAATTGGGTACATCAGGTTTAAGTAGAGAAGTGTGAAATACAGGATGGATTTTAAATGAGCCGGGAAGTTCAAGTTCATAGGCTACCGAATTAATTTTCTTCTTAATTGGAAAAGGCCCCAAATATCTGGGTCCCAATTTTTTAGAGGGGCACGCCAGTTTCAGGTTTGCGGTTGACAGCCATACACGATCACCGATTTTTAAATCCAATTCTCCCCTTCTCTTCCTGTCAAAAAATTTTTTATCGTCCTCCTGAGCCTTAGAGAGGGTTTCTTTAAGTACCTGATTGTTGATAACAAAGAAATTCAGCCTATCCTGGACAGCTGGTACAGGAGAATCTGGTAAGGATGTTGGCAGGAAGGAGGGATGAAAACCATAGTTAGAATAAAATGGTGACTGGTTTGTGGCAGAATGAGTAGAGTTATTAAATGCAAATTCTGCTAAGGGTAGTAACGAAGCCCAATCCTCCTGAGAAAAAGAAGTGAAACAACGTAAATATTGTTCCAAGGTTTGATTAGTGCGTTCGGTCTGCCCGTTTGTTTGGGGATGGTAAGCTGAAGAGAAATTTAACTTGATACCCAGAGTTTCACACAATGATTTCCAAAATTTTGACGTGAATTGGACTCCACGATCAGAGACAATATCACCGGGAATTCCATGGAGTCTGACAATTTCTCTAATGAATACTCTGGCTGTCTCGGTTGCAGATGGAGTTCCCTTCATGGGAATAAAGTGTGCCATTTTGGAAAAGCGATCCACCACCACGAAGATAGAGGAAAATCCTTCAGAGGGGGGAAGCTCAACAATAAAGTCCATTGCGATCTTATCCCATGGTCTTTCAGGGATAGGTAATGGCCTCAATAATCCCGAGGCTTTATTTTTGCTGTTTTTATTCCGGAGGCAGGTTGAACAAGAGCTAACATAGTTCCTGCAGTCTTTCGCGAGGTTTGGCCACCAGAAATGCCTTTGAACTAAATTTGTCGTTTTGTGACCCCCGAAGTGACCCGCCAGGGGATAGTCATGACAAACCTGTAGAACGGAGGTGCGAAGGTTTTGAGGGATGAATAATTTGCTTCCTCGCCAGAAAAGACCATCTTTTTCTTGGAGGTTCATATCTGGAGGGACTGATGCACCTCGAGATGACTGCCGAACCTGTGATAGAAAACTGGTTTGTGTTAATAGGAAGTTTCCAGCTCGCAAAATAGTGTCTGGAGGGGATGAGGATTCAGTTTCAGAGAACATGCGGGACAATGCGTCGGGTTTACTGTTCTTGGATCCTGGTCTGTAGGTTATGTGAAAATTAAAACGGGAGAAGAAAAGAGCCCATCTTGCCTGCCGGGGCCTGAGACACTTAGCTGTTCTGAGATATTCCAAATTTTTATGATCTGTAAAAATCAATACTGGATGTGTTGCCCCCTCAAGAAGGTACCGCCATTCTTCTAAAGCCAGTTTGATTGCTAGAAGTTCCCGATCTCCCACATCGTAGTTCCTTTCTGATGTATTTAGTTTTTTGGAAAAGAACGCTACAGGATGCATTAATGATTTAGGCCCTTGGCGTTGGGACAGAATGGCGCCTACAGCGCTCTCTGAAGCGTCCACTTCCAGAGTGTAAGGTAGAGCAGGATCAGGGTGTTTGAGTATTGGGGCCGATGTGAATAATCCTTTTAATTTATCAAACGCAGCTTGGGCCTCGATGGACCATCGAAAACGGTTTTGTTTGCTGGTGAGTTGTGTGATGGGGGCTATAACACTGGAAAAGTTTTTGATAAACTTCCTGTAAAAATTAGAGAATCCAATGAAGCGCTGTACCCCTTTTTTATCAGTTGGAGGTGGCCAGGATAAAATGGCTGAAACCTTTTGAGGATCCATCTCTATTCCCTCTGTTGATATTACCAGACCCAGGAAGTGAATGGTCTGCCGTTCGAATTCGCACTTCTCGGCCTTGGCGTAGAGCCCATGTTGCCTTAATCTCAGGAGAACTTGTTTCACATGGTCACGATGGGTTTCTAGAGAGTCTGAAAATACCAAAATATCATCCAAATAAACAATTACAAATAAATCCAAAAAGTCCCTGAAAATGTCATTAACAAAATGTTGAAAAGTGGCTGGGGCATGGAAGAGTCCAAATGGCATGACCAGATACTCAAAGTGGCCAAAACGTGTCCGAAAAGCCGTTTTCCATTCGTCCCCCTTACGGATTCTGATTAGGTTATAGGCCCCTCGTAAATCCAGCTTTGTAAATATTTTGGCTGATCGAAGTCTCTGGAATAATTCTGGAATTAATGGAAGGGGGTAGCGATTTTTAATCGTCACTTTATTTAAATCCCTGTAATCCACACATGGGCGGAGCGAATGGTCCTTTTTTTCAACGAAAAATATTCCAGCACCGGCTGGAGAAGATGAATGTCGGATAAATCCTTTCTTGAGGTTCTCATCGATATATTCTTTGAGGACCAGGAGTTCAGGTTCTGATAGAGGGAATATCCTCCCGAATGGAATTTCGGCTCCAGGCAATAACTCGATTGGGCAATCGTAGACCCGATGAGGAGGTAGTGTGTCCGCCTTTCTTTTGTCAAACACGTCCAGGAATTTGTGGTACGTGGTTGGGACCAACCCCTGGAGCTCAGATGTAGGACCCGAACAGGCAATGACCGGAACCAGGTGGTTTGAGGTCCTGACACAGTTTTGGAGGCAGTAAGTGGACCGAAACACTACCTCACCGGTTATCCAGTTTATTTGGGGATTATGGGCTTGTAACCATGGCATTCCCAAAATGATTGGGAAGAGTGGTGAAGAAATGACATCCAAGCAGATTAATTCTTGGTGACCGGATAGAATGTTGGCGAGCAGTGGTTGAGTCTCATGGGTAATGGGACCTGATCTGATGTTGGATCCATCTGCTAACCGTATACAAAGTTGGCGTTGCTTGAGTGCCAATGGAATGTTGTGTTGCAGAACGAGAGTATGGTCAATGAAGCAACTACAGGCGCCCGAATCAATTATAGCTTGGACCTGGAGTGTTCCTCCTGGAAGCTGTAAGGAAAAGGGAACAGCTATATGAATTGATTTCGTCAGAGGTAATGCATTGGATACAAGAGGTGAGTCTTTGAACTTACGAATTTTATTTGGACATGTATTCGCATAGTGACCAGCTTCCCCACAGTAGAGGCAAAGGTTGTTCTGGCGCCGGCGTAGCTTCTCCTCAGAAGACAATGGTGAGCGAAGTAATCCTAGTTGCATTGGCTCTGGAGCTTCGGAGATGGGAGCAGGTGTGGAGGTAGGAGGATAATTAGGAACCTTGGGTAACATCCAAGTGGGGCGAAACTGACCAATTCTTTCAGCTCTCCGTTCCCTAAGACGGCGGTCAATTTGGATTGATACCTGTATGAGGTCTTCCAAAGAACTGGGAACTTCAATGCGGGCTAATTCGTCCTTTAATGGTTTGGACAGTCCAATGCGGAATTGGTAACGTAGGGCGGCGTCGTTCCATTGAGTGTCAGAACTCCACCGCCTAAAGTCCGTCACGTAATCCTCTACAGGTCTGCAGCAGTTGCCATCTGCAATCTTTGCAGTCAACGCATTAGTTGCGGTAAGCCCAACACTCACCTAGGGACGACCGCCTTAAGAAGGCACATGAGCAGCCATCACCGAGCCGAGTGGGAGCAACGGAACACACAAAGCCACACTCCAGGCTCTCACCGTCCAGCCTCGTCTTCTACTTCTCCTTCTCCTCTCTCCTCACAATTGTCCTCCACTCCACCTTCCATCACGCCAAGCTCACGTTTTTCTGCAAAAAGGCAGGCTTCCGTGGGCCTAATGTGCGAGCGTAAAAAAATGATGACGCCGGATAACCCTCTTGCCCAACGGTTGACGGCTGGCTTGTCAGAACTCATAGCCCACAAACTACTGCCATATAAACTGGTGGACTCGGAGGCCTTTCGCAAATTTGTGGTCATTGGAACACCACAATGGAAGGTCCCAGGAAGGAAGTATTTCTCAGAGAAGGGCATCCCAGAGCTATATGGCCATGTTCAGCGGAAAGTGAATGTATCTCTGGCACACAGTGTCGGTGCCAAGATACATCTGACCACAGACACGTGGTCTAGCAAACACGGGCAGGGAAGGTATATCACTTTTACTGCCCACTGGGTGAACCTTCTGATGGCCGTCAAGCATGTAACCCGTGGCACCCGTGTAGAATTGGTTTTACCGCCACGGATTGCATGCGGGGCTGACTCTTCTTCTCCTCCTCCTCCTACTCCATCCTCCTCCCTCTCCTCGTCAGCTGACTCCTCCTTTTCCGCTGCTAGCGTCACTTCCGCTGCGCCGCCCAAGCTCCCCAGAACCTATTCGACATACCAGGTGAGACGTTGCCATGCCGTGCTGCGTCTGTTGTGCCTGGAAGCCAAGAGCCACACTGGCCCGGCACTCCTTTCAGCTTTGCGTTCACAGGCAGATCAATGGCTAACACCGCTCAATTTGACAGTTGGTAAAGTGGTGTGTGACAACGGTGCCAATCTGCTTAGCGCATTGAAACAGGGCAAAATCACACACGTGCCATGCATGGCACACGTCTTAAACTTGGTTGTGCAGCGATTCGTTGTCAAATACCATGGGGTCCAGGCAAGGAAAATCTCGGCCCATTTCAGAAGATCTTACACGGCCATGGCTCGCCTTGCTGACATTCAGCGGCGACACAATCTGCCGGTCAGACGTCTTATTTACGATTGCCCGATGCGATGGAACTCAACCTTCTATATGCTTGATAGGCTGCTCCAGCAGAAACGTGCAGTTAACGTCTACCTGTATGAACTCAGCGGCAGAACCGGTTCTGGGGAGCTGGGGTTTTTTTCATTGCGCCAGTGGCTGCTCATGCGCGACGCATGCAGACTTCTGCGTCCATTTGAGAAGATCACCAAACTGGTCAGTAGCAGCCATGGCGCCATCAGTGACATGGTACCTTATGCCTTCTTTATGGAGCGTGCATTGCGTCGTGTCATTGATCAAGCTGTGGAGGAGCAGGAGCGGGAAGATGAGGAAGTCGCAATGCTGGATGAATTCCCAGGGGGGGCTACTCTATCAGAGACAAGTCAACAACAGGAGTCTGAAGAGGAGTCAGAGGAGGATGGTGCCGGGGCGGATGAGGAGGAGCAAGAAGAGCATGCTTTAAACCTTTCTGGGATCCCTGTTGTGCGTGGATGGGGAGAGGAGAATGAAGAGGACGACATTATCCTGGATGATGAGCAGGAGCCAGGCCACTACACCGCTTCCACTTTAGTGCAAATGGGGGCCTTCATGCTCCAGTGTTTTAATAGGGACCCCCGTATAAAAAGCATAAGGGTCAAGGACCAGTACTGGGTGGCAACGTACTTAGACCCCGGTACAAACACAAAATGGCGGAAATGTTACCGCCGTCACAAAGGGCTGGCAGAATGCAGCACTTCCAGGCCTTGCTTCGAGAAATGCTGCATTCTGCTTTTGCGTGCGCTGGCAGAGGAGCAATTCCCACTCCCAGAGAAGGAGTTGCGGGTACCAATCCAACAGCGCCTGCAAGAAGAGGCCGGTTTGAAGATGTGTTGGTGACTTCGGATATGAGGTCATTCTTTCAGCCAACCCATCGACAGGTGTTATCCGGATCCAGCATCAGGGAACGCCTAGACCGTCAGGTGTCCGACTACATCGGGTTAACGGCCGATGTGGACGCTCTGAGGAGTGATGAACCCCTGGACTACTGGGTGGGCAGGCTTGACCTCTGGCCAGAGCTTGCCCAATTTGCAATCGAACTGTTGGCTTGCCCCTCATCCAGTGTCCTGTCTGAAAGGACGTTCAGCGCAGCAGGGGGGATCGTGACCGATAAGCGTACTCGCTCCCCAGCTCACGACAGTGTTAACTACCTCACATTTCTAAAAATGAATGAGGCATGGATCTCGGAGGAATTCAACACATGTGACCAGTAGACCATGTATATGTCTATAAACAATTTTTTTAATCGAGCACAGAGACCTTCTTTCTTCATTTGGCTCACTTCCTTGTCCAAAAAAAGCACACCGTACTATATGCCCGTACCCTCCTCTTTGACGAGGTTGAGCAGTGTCATATTTCTACTGGAGCTGCTTATTATGAGGGGCTCCCACCATCCCTGTGCTGTGCTGACTTCCTCCTGGGGCTGTGCCTCTGCTGTGCATATTTTGAGGTGCTCCCACCATCCCTGTGCTATGCTCATTATGAGGGGCTCCCACCATCCCTGTGCTATGCTGACTTCCTCCTGGGGCTGCTTACGGTGTAGGTGTCAGTGCAGTATATCACGGTGCTGATGTCAGTGCTCTCTATCACGGTGCTGCTGTCAGTGCTGTATATCACGGTGCTGGTGTGAGTGTTTTATGTCACGCTGCTGATGTCAGTGCTCTCTGTCATGGTGCTGCTGTCAGTGCTGTATATCACGGTGCTGGTGTGAGTGCTTTATGTCACGCTGCTGATGTCAGTGCTCTCTATCACGGTGCTGCTGTCAGTGCTGTATATCACGGTGCTGGTGTGAGTGCTTTATGTCAAGCTGCTGATTTCAGTGCTCTCTATCACGGTGCTGCTGTCAGTGCTGTATATCACGGTGCTGGTGTGAGTGCTTTATGTCACGCTGCTGATGTCAGTGCTCTCTGTCACGGTGCTGCTGTCAGTGCTGTATATCACGGTGCTGGTGTGAGTGATTTATGTCACGCTGCTGATGTCAGTGCTCTCTATCACGGTGCTGCTGTCAGTGCTGTATATCACGGTGCTGGTGTGAGTGCTTTATGTCACCCTGCTGATGTCAGTGTTCTCTATCACGGTGCTGCTGTCAGTGCTGTATATCACGGTGCTGGTGTGAGTGTTTTATGTCACGCTGCTGATGTCAGTGCTCTCTATCACGGTGCTTTTGTCAGATCACTCTATCACGGTGAAGGTGTCATTGCTGTATGTCACGCTGCTGATGTCAGTGCTCTCTATCACGGTGCTGCTGTCAGATGACTCTATCACGGTGCAGGTGTCATTGCTGTATGTCACGCTGTTGGTGATCATCTCCTGCACCCTCTTCTTTGCCTACCCTGGTCCCTGACCTTCCCTCTCCTCCATTGACTTCATGCGCTCCACAGTCCTGAATTGTCACAACAATTTCCCATATAAAAAAAGAATGCTTGTAGTTGTCGATCCCAGATTCACCTCATACATGTGTTATGTCATTGGCCATGTGGTGGGATTATGTTTGCACAGCTATTAATTATTTTGTGGCTGCAAATTTGACCTGTAGGTTTGAGAAGTTCGCCTCCCATTGAAGTCAATGGGGCCCGCCGCGAACGTTCCGGTTCGCGAACTATCGGCCTCGTTCGCAAAAAGTCCCGTCGGAAGTTCGTCCATCACTAGTCAATAAGACCCCACATCTCACCTCTAGGCTGGAAAGCCTAAAATCAAAAAAAAAAAAAAAACAACGATCCTGGCTTCCCAGCCAAAACGGTCCGTTAATTTGAATTTGATCAATTTGAACATTTGAACGATCTTAGAGGCTCCGGGGACGATCTCGTCCACCGGAAATCTCTATGTATCATCCGGGGGCCAGCGGATTCTGTGACTGACTCACCGGTAGAGGCGGTGAGTCGGTAAAAGCAACGGAGTGCGGCGGGAGGGGGGGCGTCCGCTCCCGCCGCCCGTAAGAACGATCAACCGGTGGAACAGCCGCTAAGATCATTCTCATGGTGCAGGGAATCGCCGGCTCAAAATGCTGATATCTGAATGATGTCTGTGGCCTCAAGCATCATTCAGATATTACACCACAAAGCCCACAACGTCATATGACGTAGTATGGGCTCCAAGGATTTAAAAAACATGTTTTGAATCCACTTACTGTTGACCAATTCAGTACCGTGTTTGGAGGAGGAGAAGGAATGCTGCCTATGACCCCAAGAACACCATACTCCAAATACGGAAAGGTTTCTTCACAGTAAGAGCTGTGAAAATGTGGAATAGATTCCCTGCAGAGGCGGTTCTGGCCAGCTCAGTAGAATGCTTTAACCACTTAACAACCGGCCCATAGCCGAATGACGGCTACAGGGCGGTTGCTTAACTCTGGGCGGCCGTCATATGATGTCCTCCCAGAATTCCGCTCTCGCGCACCCCCTGGGGCGCGCATTCAAGAGAAACCGTGACCGCCGGGTCCACTGGATCTGGTGCATCACGGATCACGGTAAACGGTCGCTCATCATGGCCGTTTACCACGTGATAGCTCTGTCAAATTACGGAGCGATCACTTGTAAACAAACCGGCGTCATGTTATGACGCTCGTTCCTCCCTCCCCTCTCTGTACCGATCGGTACAGTGAGAGGGGAGAGATCGGTGTCAGCAGCGCTGTGGGCTGGATCTGCAGTGCCCACAGTGCTGCTCACCGACAATTAACCCCTTAATTACCTGCCAATACTCTGCAATACCCAGCAATGCCCTGCCGATACTCTGCAATTCCCTGCGATGCCCTGCCTAAACTCTGCAATGCCCTGCCAATACTCTGCAATAGCCAGCAATGCCCTGCCAATACTCTGCAATACCCAGCAATAATCTGCAATACCCTGCCAATACTCTGCCATAAATTGCCATACCCAGCCATACTCTGTAATACCCAGCCATACTCGGTGATACCCTGCAATACCCAGCCAGAGTCGGTGATACCCTGCAATACCCATCCATAGTCGGTGATACCCTGCAATACCCAGCCATAGTCGGTGATACCCTGCAATACCCAGCCATACCCGGTGATACTCTGCAATACCCAGCCATACTCGGCCATGCTCAGTCAAACTCGGTGATACCCTGCAATACCCAGCAATACTCAGTGATACCCTGCAATACTCGGTGATACCCAGCCATGCTTGGCTGTACTCAGCCTCTGCATGTTGCCAGGCTGTGGAAGTCTCACACATGTGATATCGCCGTACTCAGGAGGAGTAGGAGAATCTAATTTGGTTTGTCATTTTTGGTATGTACATGCTATGTGTTACAAATATTGTCTAAATGGACAACTTTGTGTTAAAAAAAAAGCATTTTAACCACTTCCCGCCCGCCGGCCATCATATGATGTCCTTGAATTTGTGCCAGGATATCTGAATGATGCCTGTAGCTACAGGCATCATTCAGATATCAGCTTTTTCAAGCAGCGATTCCCTACACCATAAGAACAATCACAGCAGCTGTTCTGCTGCTTGATCGTTCTTACAGGAGGCAAGAGGGGACGCCCCCCCCTCCCTCCCGTGCTTTTAATGTCTCGCCAATACGATCAAAGCCAGAATCTTTTTTTATTTTTTTATGGCTTCCCAGCCTAGTGGTGAGATGTGGGGTCTTAATGACCCCATATCTCACTGTAAAGAGGACCTGTCATGTCATATTCCTAATACAAGGGATGTTTACATTCCTTGTAATAGGAATAAAAGTGATCAAAAATGTATTTTTGGGGAAAAAAATGTCAAACTAAAATAAAGTAAAATTAACAATAAAAATAAAAAATTTTTTTTTTAAAGCGACCCTGTCCCCATGTGCTCACATGCAGAAGTGAACGCATACGTAAGTCCCGCCCACATATGAAAACGGTGTTCAAACCACACATGTGAGGTATCGCTGTGAACGTTAGAGCGAGAGCAATCATTTTGGCCCTAGACCTCCTCTGTAACTCAAAACATGTAACCAGTAGAAGTGTCGCCTATGGGGATTTTGAAGTAGCGACGTTTGGCGCCATTCCACGGGCGCGTGCAATTTTGAAGGGTGACATGTTAGGTATCTATTTACTTGGCGTAAACTTGGAGTAACTTTACTGTTGTTGTTTTTTTTTTTTTTTTTTTTGTTTTTTAAGCAGCCATTGGCTCGCGCTGCTGTCAATCACATCCAATGACGCAGCGCGCCGGGGGCGGGGCCTTGTGATACAGCGAGCGGCTATAGCCGCCGGCTGTATCACGGGAGCGCGCCCGCAGTGCTTCTCACCAATGCGAGGGAGCTTGCATTAACGTGAGAAGCACCTGCGGGAGGAAGCAGAGACAGCCGCCGAGGGACCCCAGAAGAGCAGGTTCGGGGCCACTCTGTGCAAAACGAGCTGCACAGTGGAGGTAAGTATGACATGTTTGTTATTTTAAAAAAATAAAAAATTTTACTTTACAACCCCTTTAAGTGTTTAAGGGTGTTTAAGTGCCCAGTGGTCAAGTGGTTAAGAAAGGCCTCGATTATTTCCTAAATGTGTATAATATAACTGGGTACTAACATTTATAGGTAAAGTTGATCCGGGGAAAATCCGATTGCCTCTCGGGGGATCAGGAAGGAATTTTTTCCCCTGTTTTAGTAAATTGGATCATGCTCTGATGGGGTTTTTCGCCTTCCTCTGGATCAACTGTGGGTATAGAATTGGGTATATGGGATTGTATGATATTATTATTTATTTTTTTGTGGTTGAACTGGATGGACTTGTGTCTTTTTTCAACCTGACTAACTATGTAACCATCTCCACCGTCAAACATGGAGGTGAAAACATTATGCTTTAAGGATATTTTTCCAAGGGGACAGGACAACTTCACCGCATCAAAGAGAGGATGGACAGGGCCATGTATCATCAAATTTTTAGTAAGACTCCAGGGCATTGAAAATGGGTCATGGATGGGTGTTCTAGCATGACAATGACCCAAAACATATGTCCAAGGCAACAAAGGAATGGCTCAAGAAGAAGCACATTAAGGTCCTGGAGTGGCCTAGCCAATTTCCAGACCTTAATCCCATGAAAATATGTGGAGGGAGCTGTAGGTTCGAGATACCAAACATCAGCCTTGAAACCTTAATGACTTGGCGAGGGGATCTGCAAAGAGGAGTGGGACAAAATCCCTCCTGAGATGTGTGCAAACCTGGTGGTCAACTACAAGAAACGTCTGACCTCTGCGTTTGCCAAAAAAGGGTTTTGCTACCAAGTACTAAGTCATGTTTTGCAAAGGGGTCAAAATACTTATTTCACTCATGAAAATGCAAATCAATTTATACATTTAAAATAAGCCTACCTTTTAAAATTTAGACTGAGCATTTCTTTGTCAGTGGGCAAATGTACAAAATCAGCAGGGGATCAAATACTTTTTTCCCCTCACTGAAACCTATTGTGGCTATGGGACATTTCTATATGTGCTGAGGGTACTTATGTAATAGACAATGAGGTTTATTTACTAAAGACAACACCACTTTGCAGTGTAGTTGCTGCAGATCTGAGGGAAAGCTCTGAAATGAGGGGAAGCGCTGCTGATTTTGTCATCCAATCATGTGCAAGCAAAAATGCTGTTTTTTATTTTCCTTGCATGTCCCCCTCAGATCTACAGCGGCTTTACTTCCAAGTGCACTTGTAGTGCAAAGTGGAGTTGCCTTAAGTAAATAATCCCCAATATGTTTCAATCATATCACTGTAATAGCGTGTCACTTTGTTTTATTTGCAATTTTTATGATGTTTATAAGCACTTAATTTGATATTCATATATGAATATTGTGAGCATTCACTAAATAAACATTCATTTGTACTAGGTGCATTTAGTGTACATGACATAAGTTTGCATCGAGTAACACTGAGCACCATTTATCATTTCATTATATGATTAACCACTTAAGGACCGCTGTATTGCCAATGTACGTCATTGCAATGGTACGTACAGGCACAAGCACGTACATGTACGTGCTTGTCTTCCAGCGGGTGGGGGGGTCCGATCGGACCCCCTCCCGCTGGATACGGTGGTCCGTTTCGCTTCAGGAGCGATCCGGGATGAGGGGATGGCCGTTGGTTTCTGGCCATCCCCTCTCGATCGCTCCTGGCGAATGAGAAGCTTCCTCCCACTGTGTATTGTATACACAGGCAGGGAGGAAATGATGTCATTCTCCTCGGGGCGGTCTTTTTGACCGGACTACGAAGAGAAGACTAAAAGTAAGTGCACCAAACACTACTCTAACACATAGGTACCCATAGGTACACAAAACCCCCCCGATCACCCCCTCGATTGCCCCCCGATCCCCCCCCCCCCCCCCCAGTCACAGTGTCACTGATTGCAGTGATCATTTATTTACTGATCACTGCATTCAGTGTCAGTTGTAAAAGTAAAAACTGTCAGGGCAGTTAGTGTTAGGTCCAGGGTGGCCCCTTACCACCCCCCCATAGGTAGCTAGTTATTTTTTTAGGTTCACTGCCAGGTTTTTATAGCGCTAGGTACCCCGATATACTACCCAATAATGGTTTTAACCCCCTGATTGCCCCTAGTTAACCCTTTCACCCCCTTTTGCCAGTGTCACTAAGCGATCATTTTTCTGATCGCTGCATTAGTGTCACTAGTGGCGCTAGGTAGCTAGTTATTTTTTTAGGTTCACCGCCAGGTTTTTATAGCGCTAGGTACCCCGATATACTACCCAATAATGGTTTTAACCCCCTGATTGCCCCTAGTTAACCCTTTCACCCCCTTTTGCCAGTGTCACTAAGCGATCATTTTTCTGATCGCTGCATTAGTGTCGCTAGTGTCGCTAGGTAGCTAGTTATTTTTTTAGGTTCACCACCAGGTTTTTATAGCGCTAGGTACCCCAATATACTACCCAATAATGGTTTTAACCCCCTGATTGCCCCTAGTTAACCCTTTCACCCCCTTTTGCCAGTATCACTAAGCGATCGTTTTTCTGATCGCTGCATTAGTGTCACTGATGTCGCTAGGTAGCTAGTTATTTTTTTAGGTTCACCGCCAGGTTTTTATAGCGCTAGGTACCCCGATATACTACCCAATAATGGTTTTAACCCCTTGATTGCCCCTAGTTAACCCTTTCACCCCCTTTTGTCAGTGTCACTAAGCGATCATTTTTCTGATCGCTGCATTAGTGTCGCTAGGTAGCTAGTTATTTTTTTAGGTTCACCGCCAGGTTTTTATAGCGCTAGGTACCCCCATATACTACCCAATAATGGTTTTAACCCCCTGATTGCCCCTAGTTAACCCTTTCACCAGCGATCACAGTATAAGTGTCACTGGTGACGCTGGTTAGCCAGTTAGTTATTTAGGTTCCCCGTCAGGTTTTTATATAGCGCCAGGGACCCCCATATACTACCTAATAAAAATTTGAACCCCCTGATTGCCCCTAGTTAACCCTTTCACCACTGATCACCGTATAAGTGTTACGGGTGACTCTGGTTAGTTTGCTTTTTATAGCATCAGGGCACCCACCATTTATTACCCAATAAAGGTTTAACCCCCTGATCACCCTGAGGGTGATATCAATTAGGTTTTAGGGTCAGGGTCTGCGTCGCCCCAGGCAGCGCTAGGTTAGTGCCAGTACCGCTAACACCCACGTGCAAAACATAAACCTCCCGTAGTGGTATAGAATCTGAACAGATCAATATCTGATCTGATCACATCTATACTAGCATCCCCAGCAGTTTAGGGTTCCAAAAAAACGCATTGTTAGCGGGATCAGCCCAGATACCTGCTGGCACCTGCGTTTTGCCCCTCTGCCCAGCCCACCCAAGTGCAGTATCGATCGATCACTATCACTTACAAAACACTAAACACATAACTACAGCGATCGCAGAGTCAGGCCTGATCCCTGCGATCGCTAACAGTTTTTTTTGGTAGTGTTTTATATTTAAATCCGGAAGGCAGTGCTTGGTTTTGGGGGTCCCGTACGTGGCTAGGCTCCCAAAAAGTCCCCCACATGTGGTATCCCTGTACTCGGGGGAAGCAGCAAAATTTATTTTGGGGTGTAATTTGACTTATGCCCATAGCATTGTGAGCAATATATCATTTAGTGACAACTTTGTGCAAAAAAAAAAAATTTTTAATATTCCTGCAACTTGTGGCAAAATATAAAATATTTTATGGACTCAACATGCCTCTCAGTAAATAGCTTGGGTTGTCTACTTTCCAAAATTGGGTCATTTGGGGGGTTTTGTGCTATTTTGGCATTTTATGGCCTTCAAAACTGTGATAGGTAGTGAGGAGTGAAATCAAAAATTTGCACCCTTAGAAACCCTGAAGGCAGTGATTGGTTTTCGGGGTGCCGTATGCAGCTAGACTCCCAAAAAGTCCCACATATGTGGTATCCTCGTACTCAGGATAAGCAGCAGAATATATTTTGGGGTGCAATTCCACATATAACTATGGCATGTGTGAGCAATATATCATTTAGTGACAACTTTTTGTAAACTTTTTTTTTTGTGTCATTATTCAATCACTTGGGACAAAAAAAAAATATTCAATGGGCTCAACATGCCTCTCCACAACTTCCTTGGGGTGTCTACTTTCCAAAATGGGGTAATTTGGGGGGGTTTTGTGTTATTTTGGCATTTTATGGTCTTCGAAACTGTGATAGGTAGTGAGGAGTGAAATCAAAAATTTGCACCCTTAGAAATCCTGAAGGCAGTGATTGGTTTTCGGAGTGCCGTACGCGGCTAGACTTTTCTCAAAATTTTCGGTCTTTTTCCATTTATATCGCAAAAAATAAAAATCGCAGAGGCAATCAAAAATACCATCAAAAGAAAGCTCTATTTGTGGGAAGAAAAGGACACAAATTTCGTTTGGGTACAACATTGCATGACCGCGCAATTTCCAGTTAAAGCAGTGCAGTGCGAAATTGTAAAAAGACCTCTGGTCCTTAGGCTGGTAATTGGTCCGGGGCTGAAGTGGTTAATGGAGGTTTCCTTTAGATAGGTACAAAGGGGCTCTATCTATTAGCGCTGCACATATACTGTTAAAAGTGTTGCCAACCACCCGTTAATTCATGCGCAGTTCTGAAGCCCTCTGAGCTCGGGAAAGCTCGTACACGCCCGGCCAGGTGGCGCATGCACAGTAACGTAATGGCGTCACCTGGCTCCATTTTTAAATGGAAGCCTGTAGCAGAACGGTATTTGTTCTCAGCACGGCGGTGCCACTGCCTCGCGAGCCACGACTAGCCGCCACAGCAGCCGCAGAGGACAGGACAGGATAGTCAGTGAGAGAGAGGATGATACAAAGATGGCAGAGAACTCGAGGAAGACTGGGGATGAAGCTGTGAAGGGAGCAGAGGAGGACACTGATGTGCCGTGCCCTGTGGAGAGGTGAAAGGGGCACAGGAGGAGGAGGAGGTCACTGTCACAACTTGTGAACTGGAGGGACACAGAAGGATATTAAAGGGGGACAGAGGAGGAACCTACCATGTCTGCAGCCTCTGTCTTCCACCTCCTGTACCATGTTCGCAGAGTCTGTCCCCCACCTCCTGTACCATGTCCCCAGCCTCTGTCCCCCACCTCCTGTATCATATCCGCAGCCTCTATCTCCCACGTCATGTAAAATATCCGTAGCCTCTGTCCACCTCCTGTACCATGTCCGCAGCCTTTGGCATCCACCTCCTGTACCATGTCCGCAGACTCTGTCCCCCACCTCCTGTACCATGTCCGCAGCCTCTGCCCTCCACCACCTGTGCCACATCCACAGCCTCTGTCTCCCACCTCCTGTAGCATGTCCTCAGCCTCTGTCCCCCACCTCCTGTACCATATCCGCGGCTTCTGTCCTCCACCTCCTGTATCATCTCTGCAGCATCTGACCATCTCTTGTATTATGTCTGCAGTCTCTGAGGGGGAGTTTGGAGAGGAGTCAAGAGTGGGAACACCATCGGGATGGGGGTCACCAGAGAAATCAGATGTGTGGACTGGGGAGAGGAGACTATAGGATAAAACCAGAACCGCCAAGCTGGAGCCATCTGACTGAGCCCTACACGGTGCACCTGAGCAGAGGTCAGTGGCAGTGCCGCCAGGCCAGTCTGAGGGGTGTTGCTTATGCAAGATGGGAGTGAATACAATAATGTAAGAGGGCACTGATACAAAGGTCCTCCTTTATATTAGTAACACCCCCTTACCTTAGTGTATTCATGCTGCAGAAGTTGCTCTCTGGTCACTAGAGTCCTGCCCTTACATCAGAGTTTCAGCTTAGATCATGATTTGCAGCATTCTCCTTTACATAAGAGTTCAGTTTCACTGTAGGGGGGAATCCTGCAGACTCTGATGTAAGGGGGATCTCTGTGTTGGCTTGGTTACAGTAACCTTACCTTCATGTAAATGGAGAAAGTTGGTTTTTGACTTTTGCTTAACTTAAAGTGATTGTAAACTCTTACTGATCACTTTGACCTACAGGTAAGCCTAGATTAAGGCTTACCTGTAGGTCCATGAAATATCTCCTAAACCTACACGGTTTAGGAGATATTTGCATAAAGATAGGCACTGAGCATGCTGCTGCGGCTCCAGTGGCGCATGCGTAAGAGTGACGTCATCGCTGCTCCGGCGCTGTGAGTTGCCGGAGCAGCGATACCTGGAAGAAGATGGATGCTTCGTTCTACAAGGGACAGCGGTGACATCGCTGGCTCCTGTGTCAGGTAAGCGGCACATAATGGGCTACTATGTGATACATAGTAGCTCATTATGCTTTACCTTTGCAGGGAGACAAAGAGGAAGTAAACCCATCAGGGTTTACTTCCTCTTTAAACACATTGCTAATAGCACTAGCTATATGTTTATAGTTTAAATATTGATATTTGCACTGTTTAGCAGTGAAAACGGTAATTTTAGGTGCTTTTTTTCAGTGCCAGTAAAAAAAAATGCAGCTCTGCCCATGGGGGGGGGGGGGGGGGGGACATTCCCTGCCATTGTTTATAAAAGCAGTCTAGAGGCTAATTAGATGCTAGGATTGCTTTTACAAGAAAGCCGACCGCTGTCTGAAAAGAATGATACCAAGATTATACCTAAACCTGCAGGCATCATTCTGGTATAACCACTCAAAGTCCAGCAACATACCAGTACGTTGCTGGTCCTTGTTGGGCATATTTGTAATGTTCTTTTTTTCATGCAGCCTGTGGGCTGCACAAAAAAAGAGACTGATCTAATTATGGGCATACATGCACCATTTTCTTTTAACTGTGGTGGTGAAATCACCTCCTATAGCGATGGAGGCACTGATTTACGTATCGTGGGAGCAAACGATGTTGCTGTCAAGATTAATAAAACAGTGCTGCAGCCGAATGGCGTACTTGCTAAGCAAATGATGGTTAACAATAAAGCAAAGTAACATTACAGTGCAGGCATACCCCACTTTAAGTACACTCACTTTACATACACTCGCGAGTAAGGACATACCCCTGAGTGTATGTAAAGTGGCTCTCAAGCTAAAGCTGCAGCTGAGTAATCAGTGCACGGATAGTTCAGATTCCCCGCTACTTAGAAACACACTCCCTGACCCCCCCCCACTACAGTCCCTGACTCCCCACTACACCCCCGACCCCCCTCTACAGCCCCTGACACCTCAGAAGTGAAAAAATACATGACCAGGGGATGTGCTCATTTGTGAGGCTCTTCTATAACCACTTATACTCTAAATTACTTATCTAACAAATGACCAGACGACACATTATCCTCTTTGGAGTCGAATGGCCATAGCAGCCCATTTTTCTTTATTACAAACATATGAAAAAATACAAAAATACACTGAAACATAACTTAAATGCATATAAATAAATTTTCAACAAAAAACATTATAAACCAAATATATATACATCCAGCATTAACCCATTTTTTGATCTAGAGGTCTTTGAAGGTAAATTAGAATTTTAACCCACCAGTTGTATCGGTGAACCATAAACAGGCCTCCCGCCGTGTAATTACGCAAGCTCAGGGACAAACCAGCAACTTCCTTCCAGATACAACCTCCTCCATTCCATTATTAACCTTTTAAGGGAGAAAAAAGGACACCCATACCTCCATCTGTGCCCAACCCCCTTAAACCTCCATTATTTTTTCCAGCACCACCTTCAAAGACCCCATAGACCTAACGCTGCTACGACAACTAATTCCCCCTAACCTACCCAAATAACAAAAACTGAAGCAAACCGCCACCCTGAAACATGGAAAAAACACACCCCGCATACCACTACACCGTGACCCACTAAAAATCACAAGTAGGGAGGGAGGGTGGGAAAAAACTCTCCTCCTGCTTCCTATTCCCCAGCGCGCACTGAACTCTGCGCGCCGACTCCGCCCCCTTTCCTCGTCACCCCCCCCGCTCAAGGGCCCGCCTCCTCTACACTTCCTTTCCGCCCAGCCGAGCCTCACCGCCCCCACCCTCGTCATGTCGGCCCTCCCCTTATGCTAATGTCCGGGCCATTTCTTGACTAGGGGATGTGCTCATTTGTGAGGCTCTTCTATAACCACTTATACTCTAAATTACTTATATAACAAATGACCAGACGACACATTATCCTCTTTGGAGTCGAATGGCCATAGCAGCCCATTTTTCTTTATTACAAACATATGAAAAAATACAAAAATACTCTGAAACATAACTTAAATGCATATAAAAACATTTTCAACAAAAAACATTATAAACCAAATATATATACAGTACATCCAGCATTAACCCATTTTTTGATCTAGAGGTCTTTGAAGGTAAATTAGAATTTTAACCCACCAGTTGTATCGGTAAACCATAAACAGGCCCCCCGCCGTGTAATTACGCAAGTTCAGGGACAAACCAGCAACTTCCTTCCAGATACAACCTCCTCCATTCCATTATTAACCTTTTAAGGGAGAAAAAAGGACACCCATACCTCCATCTGTGCCCAACCCCCTTAACCACTTGCTTACTGGGCACTTAAACACCCTTCCTGACCAGACCAATTTTCAGCTTTCGGTGCTCTCACACTTTGAATGACAATTACTCAGTCATGCAACACTGTACCCAAATGAATTTTGTGTCCTTTTTTTCCCACAAATAGAGCTTTCTTTTGGTGGTATTTGATCACCTCTGGGGTTTTTATTTTTTGCGCTATAAATGAAAAAAGACCGAAAATTTTGAAAAAAAACGCATATTTCTTTGTTTCTGTGACAGAATTATGCAAATTATTAATTTTTCTTCATAAATTTTGGCCACAATTTATACTGCTACATATCTTTGGTAAAAATAACCCAAATTAGTGGATATTATTTGGTCTTTGTGAAAGTTATAGAGTCTACAAGCTGTGGTGCGAATCGCACAAAATTGATCACATCTGATGTACTGGTGGCCTATCTCGCTTCTTGTGACCCGAACAAGTCAGGAAAGTACAAATACCCCCCAAATGACCCCTTTTTGGAAAGTAGACATTCCAAGGTATTTAGTAAGAGGCATAGTGAGCTTTTTGATGTTGTAATTTTTTTCCCACAATTCTTTGCAAAATGAAGATTTTTCATTTTTTTTATTTTTCTCCACAAAATTGTCATTGTAATAGGTTATTTCTAATAACGTGGCACGTGTATACCACAAATGACACCCCCCAAAAAATTCTGCTACTCCTCCTGAGTATTACAATACCACATGTGTGGGACTTTTTCACAGCCTGGCCACATAGAGAGGCCCAACATGCAGGGAGCGCCATCACGTGTTCTAGAAGCATAAATTACACATCTAACTTGTTGACTACTTATTACACTTTTGAAATACCAGGACAATGACACGTGACACTGATGACAGATGGCACTGATACGTGGCAATGATGACACTTATACGTGGCACTGATGACACGTGGCACTGATGACAGATGGCACTAATATGTGGCACTGATGACAGATGACACTAATATGTGGCACTGATGACACGTGGCACTAATACGTGGCACTGATGACACTTGGCACTAATACGTGGCACTGATGACACGTGGCACTAATACGTGGCACTGATGACACGTGGCACTAATACGTGCCACCGGTGACAGATGGCACTACTACGTGGCACCAATGACGCGTGACACTGATGACAGATGGCACTGATAAGTGGCATTGATGACACGTGACACTGACAACAGATGGCACGTGACACTGACAGGTGGCACTGATGACAAATGGCACTGATACGTGGCACTGATGACAGATGGCACTAATACGTGGCACTGATGACAGATGGCACTATGTGGCACTAATAACACGTGGCACTGATGACAGATGGCACTGGGGACAAATGGCACTGACAACAGGTGGCACTGGGGACAGATAGCACTGCGGGCAGGTGGCACTGGGGCGGGGTGGATTGCACTGGGGTGGATGGCACTGGGGTGGATGGCACTGGGGCAGGATGGCACTGGGGCGGATGGCACTGGGGAGGATGGCACTGGGGCGGATGGCACTGGGGCAGGATGGCACTGGGGGGGGCATGGCACTGGGGGGATGGCACTGGGGGAGGATGGCTCTGGGGGAGGATGGCTCTGGGGGAGGATGGCACTTTTTTTTTTTTTTGCTTCTGTACACTGACGGCTGCTGCAGCTGTTCTTCTCTCCCCTCTCACACGCTGTCTGTGTGAGGAGGGAGAGCGGCGCTGAGAGATGATCTCATATGTTTACATATGAGATCATCTCCCATTGGACACGCCGATCACGCTGTAAACGGCCGCTGTGATTGGCCGTTTACAGCGACCCGTGTTTGCCTGTCCCCGGGGGACACGGCAAACACAGAACTTCCGCGATGTGCGCCCGCGGCGGCGCGCATTGCGGAAGTAAACACCAGGCCGTCCAGGGACGGCCAGGCGAAGGAAGCCGCCCGCTCTAAGGCCGTCATTCGGCTATAGGGCGGGTGGGAAGCGGTTAAACCTCCATTATTTTTTCCAGCACCACCTTCAAAGACCCCATAGACCTAACGCCACAGCAAGCGCATGTGACACCTTACATGCGTAACGCCCACCACATCCTAACTGCCCGTTGCACACCGTCCTGCACCCCCAGTTGCCAAAGGTCAAGTCCGATAGCATTCAAATGCACGCCATCAGAGCGCAAAAAACGCCAAGTCTCCTCCTCCAAATCCCGATGACGCACCGCCAGCCCTCCATTCCGGACAAAAAACTTGGCCACCGCCTTGTTTACCTTCACCCTGGCCCTATTCAAGCCCGCTACAGAGCGCGCCAAACGCCAAGCTGTCCTGGCCACAATATCGGACAAAAAAAAAAATTGTATCAGGGAAAGAGGCTTGTAACCGTAGCAGATCAAATTTTATATCCCTGATTAATTCCCGGGTACACCGCAAACCCAGATCATTACCACCCACATGTAACAAAACCACATTAGGGGGACGATCCACAGCATCCCCGGGATACCCAACCAGCGAACCGTGCCTTCCTCCCTAGACAAACCCAACAACCTCCCATCCCACCGGACCTCAGCCCTCCTCGCACCCCAATAAACATATGAGTGTCCAAGGATCCACACCAGACAGGCCTCCGAGTCTGAAAGAAAAGAAAAACACAAAGGAATAGAGTGGCAGGGTGGGATGAGAGGAGAGCAAGGTTGCACAACGCTTTCTTAAAGAAAAGAACGTACCACCCGGCCCGCCCCTGAAAGAAAAAACTTCACCCCCCCAATGCGACCGAGCCCCAGCATCACCCCGTACCTACAATAAATGAGGGAGGACGTACAACCTAAATCGCGCCGATTCCCAACGCCCAATGCTCTGAACCGCTTTGTCATCCAATCCCCACCGGACCGCCTCAGTGGCAGCCCCAATGCAAGAAAGAGTGAGAAGAATAGTTGTTAACCGACAACCCCGCGGCCACCAAACACCTTTTAAATACCGCCTGAAATTGAAATCTAGACAAGGCCGTGCCATCCTCATGTCGGAAGAAAACCCCCTCCCCCTGGGGCCCGATACAGTAAAATTCCCCCACCGATGCCACCGGACACACAGGGGAACCCGGAATCGACCGCAATTCCACCCACACACCCTTGCCCAACCTATCTGTCTTGGACCTGCGCAAGAACACACCCAACGCTCCACCCTGCACAAACACTTCGCTAACGTCTAAACCCCCATCACCTCTCTTATTCCTACTCACAATCTCCCCAACCCGAAACGCCCCAAAAAAGGCCAAAACAAAAACCGCCCGGAACAACACCCTCTCAAAACGTGAAACGCAAACACGTTGCAACTGTTTTACCACCTCGCCCACAAGCTGGAACGAAACCGGTCGCCTGGTATCAGCTGCCCAGCGACCAGCGCGGTAACCACGCATAGCGCGCCGAACCATAAAAACCTTAGTAGCATCCCTCTGGCCCGCCAACTGAAACATAAAAGCCAGCCCGGCCAGCTTTTGCGACATATAAGACGCTGACACTCCACTTTCAAAATTCCGACCAATAAAATAAAGCAGCAAATGAACCCTACCCTCCTCGCTACTGCAATCCCCCACCTCCTGCACCAAAGCGCCCCATTCACTCCAGACCTTACTGTACGCTGACCAGGTAGCTGCCGATACGGACTTACGAATCAACAGCTGTGCTGTGGTAATGCGATGCTCCATAACCTCTCGGGGCACTGAAGCCCGTGCGCCTCTGCTGCCGGTGCCAACTGACGGAATCTGTCCCACTGGAAACGAGACAACGCATCAGCCACTGAATTTTTTACTCCAGGAACATGCACAGCAGTCACAAAACAATTAAGACACAAACACTTAAGAACCAGATAGCGCAGCAAACGCACCACAGGAGAAGATGCAGTGTTATTATTAATGGCGTGCACCACCCCCAGATTATCACAATGAAAGCGAACGCGCCGATTCCGGAAATCCCCCTCCCACAGCTCGACGGCCAGTACAATGGGGAACAATTCCAGTGCTGCCAGATTGCGAACCAAACCTGCTTCCCTCCAAGACACCGGCCATTCCCCAGCGCTCCACCTACCCTGAAAGAAAGCCCCAAAACCACCTGAACCAGCCGCGTCCGTGAACAATTCTATGTCAAAGTTAGAAACCACCCTATCCAACCAAAGCGAGCGGCCGTTATAACTGGCCAAGAAAGAATCCCACACCAACAAATCAGCCTTGAGTTCCTGGCCCAAGCGGATGAAATGATGAGGAGCCCGCACGCCAGCTGTGGCCGCCGCCAAGCGCAGGCAGAAAACACGCCCCATCGGCATAATGCGGCAGGCGAAATTCAACTTGCCCAAGAGCGATTGCAGGGCCCGAAGCTGAATCTTCTTCACCCGCAACGCCCCGGCCACCTCCCGCTGCAGATCCTCCAACTTGTCCATCGGCAAACGGCACTCCATCGCCATGGTGTCTATGACAATCCCCAAAAAACGCAGCTCTGTGGTCTGACCTTCCGTTTTATCCGGGGCCAACGGGACCCCAAAAACCTCAAACAACTGCTGAATAGTAGCCAAGAGAGACGCACAAATGCGGCTATCAGCAGGCCCAATACACAGAAAGTCATCCAAATAATGGATGACGGAAGATAAACCAGAAACATCCCGCACCGCCCATTCCAAAAAAGAACTAAACTGCTCAAACAACGAACAAGAAATTGCGCACCCCATGGGCAAACACCGATCAACGTAAAACATGCCCTGCCACTGGCAACCCAACAAGTGGCAGCAATCCGGGTGAACCGGCAAGAGGCGGAAGGCCGCCTCTATATCCGTTTTTGCCAACAATGCCCCCTTGCCGAAACGCTGCACCCAGTCAACCGCCGTATCAAAAGAAGTGTAAGACACAGTGCAGAGGCTGGGATCAATGGAGTCATTAACCGATCCCCCCCGCGGATGGGACAAATGATGAATGAGCCGAAATTTGTTCGGCTCCTTTTTCGGAACCAGGCCCAACGGGGAGACCACTAAATTAGACATGGCGGATCCCCAAACGGACCAGCCATGCGCCCCAAAGCAACTGCCTTGAGCAACTTGTCTGTGACAACAACCGCATGCTCCCTAGCCGACTTCAAGTTGTTCGCAACCGGCGGAACCACCTGAAGCTGACTATTCAACCGAAAACCCTTCCGCAAACCCCAACTCCAGCAACTTGGCTGCAACCTGATCAGGATAGCGCCTTAGAAAAGGCACCATCCTTCCTACCCTCACCGGCGTCACCCCCTTTTCCAGTGTCCCCCCCTTTCCCCCGTCCCTGCTTGAAGCACCGGGACTGGGAATGGGAACCTCCACACGCGGAACAATCGTGCCGGAATCGACACTTGGCCCCGAATTTGCAAGTGCCAGCATTGAATTGCCAACAGAAACCCATGCGGTTTCCGGCCGGTTGTCCGACGGCTGCCGGGCTCCCGGCCCCTCCCTGAAAGGGAGGCAAGGAGCCTCTCGGGGAGGACATCAGCTTCATCCAAAGACTAATGTCCTTGTGATCCCACCGCAAGGACGGGCGGACCGCCTTCTTCTGCCTAAATTGCTCATCATAGCGCAACCAAGCAGTCCCCCCGTAGACCCTCTGCTCCTCCCCGATGGAATCGAGGTAGCAAAAAAACGGCGAGCAGTTTTCCAGCGCCTTCTCCCCAATAACACTAGCCAGAATCGCAAACGCCTGCAACCAGTTTGCAAACGTGCGCGGGATAAGCCTGTACCGCCGCTTCTCTTCCTCCTCCTTTTTGCTCTCATCCGGCTTAACTTTGTCCAAATTAAACTTCTCCAGAGGTAGCAAGGAAAAACTCTCTACATAGTCCCCCTTCCAAATGCGGTCTCTCACCTCAGTCTTCAAGTGAGCGCCCAAAGGCCCCTCAAAACAGACGTAGACCTCACATTTCGCCGCGTCAGCTAGACGCAGGCCATCCCCTCCCGCTACTCCCTTAGCGGCTACCACCGCCTCACCAACCGCTGCCGGCGCAGCAACCACCGCCGTCGCAGCCGCAGGAACAACCCCCTCAACGGCCGGCCCAGGAGCAGCTGCCAGCGGGCCGATCGCCGGCCCATCCGCAGCAGCCACCACTACAGGGGGAACCCCTGACGGCAAACCCCGAACCCCAGACTGCGCACCCAAGGCCCACGCAGCCACCGGAGATGCCTCAGCCGCCGGCCGTGAACCAGCTTCACAGCGCGCCAGAACCTCCCGCAAACCCGCCAACAAGGTGTGAACTACCCCCACATCTGGAGAACCCGCCCCAGGGCCGACCCCTAAGACGCCAGACGCCCCAGCGCCCCCCACCCCTCCCGAAGGACCCCCCTCAGGAAGGACAGGAAAAGAAGAAGAAGACAGAGTAGAAGGTCTCTTACCTGGCTGCCGCTGCCCAAGGGGACATCCAACCGTAGGTCCTGTGCCTCGTGCCGTCCTCGGTACCTCATCCTCCTCCGGCTCGACCAGCTCCCCCTCCGACAAGCTGTCTTGGGAACTCCCAGCCTCCGATCGTGCCCTCACACCAGGCCGTGGGTCAGGATTCCTCGCCGGCGTAGAGCGCCCTGCAGCGCCGTCCGCACTGCGCGCCGTGGAGGTCCGCAACCCCCGCTCAGAGTTCTCACCACGACGAGCCCTGGGCCGGGCCGGGGAAGCCCGCCTAGCCACAGATCCAGACCGCAATGCGGACCGGTCCCCCCGATGGAGCCGCGATGTCCCGGCCGTCCTGCTCCGCCCCCGTCCATCAGGATTACAGGCCCCGGCCGTTCCAGGCGACTGGCCAGCACCCGCCAAGGCCTCTCTCCCACGCCGAGCCCCCCTCGCTGCAGGCAAGAGGCCCGCCGAGGTAGCCGCCATCTGACCCCCCTCCCGCGCCAGAGCAACTCGGCCCCCTGGATCGCCACCCTCCCGCGCACGCCGCGAACTGGCACTCCCCCCAACCGCCACCGGCCTACGCTTAGCCGGCGGGGTAGCGGTGTCCCTATCCGGGTTCCCCCCAGCCCTGTCAGCGGCCAGCTCGGGGCTGTACCGCTCCGGAGGCCGGGATCTGCGGGCCCTGAGGCGGCTGGGAGGATGAGGAGGGGAGAGAGGGGGAGGGGGGCCGCCGAGCACCACGCACGAGGCCTGGCCGGGGCCCCACAGCAAGCCTGCCACAGAGGCCTCCAACCAGCCAGCACCCCGGGCCACCGCCTCCTCCCGCAGCCTCAACAGTACCGCATCCACGTCCATCATATATACCTGTGAACACCGCCGGTCCGCCGGGCTCTATATGCCAACGCAGGGGAGAGCTGAAAAAACTCTCCTCCTGCTTCCTATTCCCCAGCACGCACTGAACTCTGCTCGCTGACTCCGCCCCCTTTCCTCGTCATCCCCCCCGCTCAAGGGCCTAACCTACCCAAATAACAAAAACTGAAGCAAACCGCCACCCTGAAACATGGAAAAAACACACCCGCATACCACTACACCGTGACCCACTAAAAATCACAAGTAGGGAGGGAGGGTGGGAAAAAACTCTCCTCCTGCTTCCTATTCCCCAGCGCGCAGAGTCCGCCCCCTTTCCTCGTCATCCCCCCCGCTCAAGGGCCCGCCTCCTCTACACTTCCTTTCCGCCCAGCCGAGCCTCACCGCCCCCACGCTCGTCATGTCGGCCCTCCCCTTATGCTAATGTCCGGGCCATTTCTTTGCTTCCCTTTAAGTACATTTTCATTTTACATACACGCTCTGGTCCAATTGTGTACTTAAAAGTGGGGTATGCCTGTATAACGGTAAGACTTACCATACAGCAAATACAATAAAACATTTTTTAACACAATCTGTGCCTAAAAAAATATATGCCAAAGCATATACTAGGAGCAATCGCTCCTCCACCTCCTCCACCCCTGCCCCATGCTTCGGCATATATGCTCTTTTTTTTTAACTGTGGTGGTAAAAAGTAGTAATGTTAGAAAAGTTTACTACCGCTTTACTATCACCGGAGCCTCTCATGAGGCCCCTACTGACCCTGTGGCCCTTGGGCAGTGCCTAAGTACATGGTTGTCAACATTTCAAAAATATTTTCAGGGACGCTTTTTTTTACAAGTGCTATATTTAGAGTAGCTGACATCCCCTATGTTCCTCTATACATCACAATAGTAATTACAAAATAAAATAAGTACTAATAATGGGGCAGAACAAATATGAGGACTGTGAGATTTCCTTTAGTTGAACTGCCAAAAGTGCCCATTCTAGAGCTGGTAACATTGAGGAACATATAATTTTAACATATCATTTTAACATATAATTTTAAAGAACAGTTTTTGTGGGTAAGGGGGAGGAGTGTGGATGGTATAAAAGTGGAAAGTATGTGCAGGTGAGGGAGAGGAATGTGGAGGGTCTAACAGTGGGCCCTATGTACATGAGAGGAGTGCAGAGGGTATGGCAGAAGGCACTATGTACAGGAGAGGAGTGTGAAGGGTAAGACAGTGGGCAGTATGCACAGCAGAGGAGTGTAGAGGGTATGAAATTGGGCACTATGTATAAGAGAAGAGTGTGGAGGGTATGACAGTGGGCACTATGTAGTGGAGAGTAGGACAGTAAGCAGTAATTACAGGAGAGGAGTGTGGAGGGAGGGTATGACGGTGGGCACTATGTATAGGAGAGGAGTATAGAGGGTATGAAAGTTAGTAGTATGTACAGGAGTGGAGTGTATGACAGTGGGCACTATGTATAGGAGAGAAGTGTTGGAGGTATGACAGTGGGCACTATGTATATGAGAGGAGTATGGAGGGTATGATAGTGAGTAGTATGTACAGGAGAGGAGTGTGGAGGGTATGACAGTGGGCACTATGTATAGGAAAGAAGTGTTGGAGGTATGGCAGTGGGCACTATGTATAGGAGAGAAGTGTTGGAGGTATGACAGTGGGCACTATGTATAGGAGAGGAGTGTGGAGGGTATGACAGTGAGTAGTATGTACAGGAGAGGAGTATGGAGGGTATAGCGGTGGGCACTATGTATAGGAGAGGAGTATGGAGAGTATGGCGGTGGGCACTATGTATAGGAGAGGAGTATGGAGGGTATGTCGGTGGGCACTGTATAGGAGAGGAGTGTGAAGGGTACGACAGTGGACACTATGTACAGGAGAGAAGTGTATGACAGCGGGCACTATGTACAGGTGAGGAGTGTGTAGGACATGACAGCGGGCGTTATGTATAGGAGAGAAGTGTGGAGGGTATGACAGTGAGCAGTATGTACAGGATAGAAGTGTGGAGAGTATGACAGTGGGCACTATGTATAGGAGAGAAGTGTGGAGAGTATGACAGTGGGCACTATGTATAGGAGAGAAGTGTGGAGAGTATGACAGTGGGCACTATGTATAGGAGAGGAGTATGGAGGGTATGATAGTGAGTAGTATGTACAGGAGAGGAGTTTGGAGGGTATGACAGTGAGCACTATGTATAGGAGAGAAGTGTTGGAGGTATGGCAGTGGGCACTATATATAGGAGAGAAGTGTTGGAGGTATGACAGTGGGCACTATGTATAGGAGAGGAGTGTGGAGGGTATGACAGTGAGTAGTATGTACAGGAGAGGAGTATGGAGGGTATAGCGGTGGGCACTATGTATAGAAGAGGAGTATGGAGGGTATGGCGGTGGGCACTATGTATAGGAGAGGAGTATAGAGGGTATGTCGGTGGGCACTGTATAGGAGAGGAGTGTGAAGGGTACGACAGTGGACACTATGTACAGGAGAGAAGTGTATGACAGCGGGCACTATGTACAGGTGAGGAGTGTGTAGGATATGACAGCGGGCGTTATATATAGGAGAGAAGTGTGGAGGGTATGACAGTGAGCACTATGTATAGGAGAGAAGTGTGCAGAGTATGACAGTGGGCACTATGTATAGGAGAGAAGTGTGGAGAGTATGACAGTGTGCACTATATATAGGAGAGGAGGATGAAGTAATCTGGGAAGGAAAAATGTAAAGGTTTGTGGAAGGATGTTTAGGGACTTGCGTGGTTAAGCGGGCCAGACATGGATTGCAATTACACCAAATAAGCAGAGACCAGCCATAGTCGATCTATGTATGGGCTAGCTGGTTTTACACAAGTCAACCTATTAACCGACTTGAGTGCAACCAGCCTGTCAGGTTTTCCCCAAAACAATGCCAGCTATAGTTAGCAACACTAATCATTGTATTCACTGGCAGAACACAATAACACTGGGGGAGTGATTGCCCCATTCACAGGGCAGCAGGTGAGAGGGTGTGTAGGGACAGGCTGGGGAGAGATACTAGTCAGTCCCTGGGTAGGCACTGGTTAGTATCAGAGCCAGATACACACAGGTTACATACGCCAAGATCATTAGAGCAAGAGCAATAATTCTAGCACTAGACCTCCTCTGTAACTCTAAACATGTAACCTGTAAAAAAATGTAAAGCATGGCTTAATACACAACAAAAAATCGTGATAACTTTAGTGTTTTTTTTATGAATGAAACAGTTTCTTTCCAACATAAAAAGTTGCAAATACCACCATTTTATTCCATAGGGTGTCTGCTAAAACAATATATAATGCTTGAGGGTTCTGAGTAATTTTCTAGCATAAAAAAATGATGATTTTTACATGTAGGAGAGAAGTCTCAGAATGGGCCTGGTTTCCAAGGGGTTAATTATCATAAGTTATCTACAAATAATTATTATAAGCACTGCGAGTTCATCCTCTGTCTGCTGCAGAGCGTTCCAGCTTGTATCTATATGTATGTAGCTTCTGACAGGCTACGCAAGGAGCCCCGTATCTCCGGAACCATATATGATAGCAGCCCCATATTTTAACCAGTGCTGGGGTGGGTCTTTAGCTACCTACCCACCAAATATGGGGTCTCTGCGATCTCCTGATCGCCGAGCTACAATCCTCGAAGTCGATCTTTTTTTTTTTTTTTGGGGCAAATGGGCCTATCTTGAGAAAGGGGCCTGGAGCTGCAGCTCCAATAGCCCCTATGTTAATCCGGCCCTGGGTGTAACACCTAAATCCGCACTTTCTACAGACACAACATCTTCTTTGGGGGTTTCTTTGGGTAGGGGTACCAGAGAGGACATGCGTAAAATGCCCCTCATGCAGCCGGCTTATTGCATTTGCGTTGGAAAGTTGAGCCAGAGCACCGTCTGGAAACAGAAAGGCTCTGATAGTCTCTTCCTGGAATTTAAGGAAGGATCATCCTGAAGCTTTGTATAGCACAAAAGCATTCAGCAAAACCAATTGAAATAAATAAACAGACACATTTTTGTACCAGCGTCTGGCCTTAAGGGCAATTAGGTACAGTGCCAACAACTGGTTATTGAGGTCCACCCCTCCCATATTAAGGTTATATTTGTGGACACAGAGGGGTTTCTCCACAACACCAGTCGCCGTAGGAATTCGGACAGTCGTGTCTGCGTGAAGGGAGGACAGAATGAAAACATTCTTCTTATCCCTCCATTTCACAGCAAGCAAATTATTACATCTCAGGCAGGCTCTCTTCCCAGCCTAAGACGGGAATCTACAAGCCACTTGGGTAAGCCCCGGTGATTAGTAGACATGTGTGATTAGTTTCGTATGAATCTCAAATTCGAACGAATTTTCCTAAATTCGTACGTTCGGGAGAATCCGAAATACGAATTGCCATGCGTCTGAATTTTGTACACAATACGAACTTTTGTTTACGAATTTCGGATCAGTGTTCATCGCATCGACGACTCATTATGCTTATTATGAGGGCTAAGACGGGAAATCCGATCGTGTGTACGTGGCATTATACTGTGATCACAGGTGACAGGGGGTAATCAAGGCGTTAAACCTTTATTGGAGGGGTGGGGGGGTCCCTAGACCTATCTGAGCCTAATACTAATTACCCTAACACTGATTAGTGTCACTAATGACACCAGTGCAGCGATAAAAAAAAACATCTGAATGCTGCATTGGGTGACACAGTGACAGGTGGTGAAGGGGTTAACGGGGGGGGTGATCACGGGGTGAATTGTGTGCCTACGTGACCTGGTGGCAGTGTAGTGTTGGTGCAACTCACTGTTTGATGCTCTCTCCTCTCGGCCTGGAACGAAAAAACCATCACGAGGAGAGATGACATCACTTCCCCGTCAGTGTTTACACTTACACGACAGGGGAAGGGGAACAAACACTGTAGCTGCTGACTTTTATTAAGGACACTAACCTGTCCAGGGAGGCCCCCCCCCCCCAGGCCGATCCATCAGATCGGGTGCAGGCACTGCTATTGTAAGGGAAACTGTCAGTGGAGCCTTGAGGCTTCACAGCCGGTTTTCTACTAAACATGCGCGAGTCGTGAGGTGCTTTGTGAATGGGCCGCTTGTCTTCTGGGACACACACAGGTGGGGGGCACAAAAGAGGACATGTCGTCCTGCGACACTTTGGAAAATAATTTTCTGTAATGGGGATCTCTTTAATTTATCCATTTTAAGTTCTGGATATATATTCTAAAACATGCCCACTGCAGGTGTTGCTGCCTCTCACATATAGGATTCCTCATATATTAAAGTATCTCCTAGCTGCCAATCAAGTTTAAACTTGCCTAACTTAAATATAATGGGCGAAACCACAAATAGAGGGGGAAGATAAGACCCCTTTCACACTGGGGCATTTTTTAGGCGTTTTTCAGTCGCTTTGCGTTAAAAAAAGCGCCTGTAAAGCGATTGAAAGAAGCCTCACCTGCAATCCCAATTTGAAAGCCCAAGTGCTTTAAGAGCTTTTTCTCACTGCCAACACCCAAAAAATGCTCATAAAGTGCCGCTTAAACTAGCGGCGATTTACCAGCATTTTTGGAGCGCTAGTGGGGTGCTTTTAAACCCTGCTAGTGGCCAAATAAAGGGTTAAAAGCGCCCACAAAGTGCTGCTGCCAAAAGCGCTTTGCAGGTGCTTTTCAGGCATTTTGCAGGCGCTTCCCATTGATTTCAATGGGAAGGGGCACTTTATAAGTGGTGTATTCACAGCTCCAAAAGCGCTGCAAAGAAGCTGCTTGCAGGACTTTTTTTGACACCCTGCCAACGCAGCTCCTCATTGTGAAAGCACTCAAGCTTTCACATTGGGATTGCAGATGAGGCTTCTTTTTTAATGCTAAAGCGCCTGAAAAACGCCCCAGTGGGAAAGGGGTCTAAATGTAGCGGCACCCCGACCTCCAAAGGCCTAATGGTGACCTCCAGATCATCCTCCCTTGAAGTGTGGGTTATTAGGCATGGGGGTGTAAAGGAAGTTGGAAACATGGATGCAAGAAAAAGATTTATTGTCTCTTAACCAGTTGCTGCCCGTCCACCGTCATATGACGGCAGGACGGTCCGGCTCTCGTTCTGGGCCGACATCATATGACGTTGGTGCATTCAAACAGGGCATGCGCGCGATCATGTGTGCGCAGCCCTACACTGTCAGTGGCGGCGTGTCCCCGAGACACAGCACATCACCGACAGGGGTAAACAGCCATTGGGCATGGCTGTTTACAACGTGATCGGCCGTGATTACATCACGGCCAATCACAAATGGTACTCTCTTCTTAAGACGGCGCATGTACGCGATTGGGAGCGCGCAGCTCCGTCATGTCAGTGGCGGCGTGTTCCCAGGAACATTGGGGGTTATTTACTAATGACAAATTAGAATCCACTTTACACTACAAGTGCACTGGGAAGTGCAGTCGCTGTAAATTTCCGGGGGACATGCAAGGAAAATAAAAAAACAGCATTTTTGCTTGTACATGATTGGATGATAAAATAAGCAGAGCTTCCCCTCTGATCCAAATTGACTGCACTTCCAAGTGCACTTGTAGTGTAAAGTGGATTTGTCTTTAGTAAATCAACCCCACTGTTATTATCTCTAGGTGCACTAGTTAGCTGGGTGTTGTACATATACATACCAGCTGCAACAGGCTGATACAGAATTTTATTTACTTATCAATGCAATTTTCGTGTTCCTGAGTCACATTTGTTTCCCAACAGCATGTTGATTCTGCATTGAACAAGATAGTACAAATTAATCGCTCTAAGCATGGAAACTTTTATATTTGTTATAAAACTTTCTTTGAACATCACTAGGTGGAGTCTTTCTGAGACAAGCCCTCATTATAAAGACGGTTGGGAATCTGGGAGCCAGGGACCAGAGAACGTGAGGGAGTAGAGAAAGACACACACACTCTCAACTGCAGTTACATTGGAGGTTTTCTTCAATAAGAAAGATGAACAAGTGGATTGTAATTAGCTTTTTTGCACTCCTGGCCTGTCAACTGGGTAAGTCTGCATAGAATGTATGGTTTTTTAGGCTTTTAGTATTAGTAGATTATAAGTATTTATTATGTTTTGTGTGTTTTGGTAATGAGAATTATTTCTTTACACGTTAAGCTTTTGGAAAAAAGATGGTTTGGTAAGGTTGTCTAAAAAAAAAACATTTATTTTAGTTTTTACATTGTTAAGACTATGTCTGTCTTTACTATTAGTTAGGGTAAATTTGATGTTTTTAATACCTTTACAAAAATGTCATTATTGGTTCATTATATGAGAAGGGTTTTATGATTGTTTTAATCTCCTAAAATATTGAATCCAAAGTGACAAACATGTTTAAGAAAACATTTTTTTACATAAAGTGACGCTGACCTGTTTTTTAAAGAAATAAGTCTATTTAAGTGTATATTCTTAACTCCAAAAAATCTCTTCTACTGCTCGCAGCCTCCTCCAAATCCCCAAATTTATTTTTTGTTCGCTGCTTTGATCAGACTTTCTATTAGAGGATGACTACATTTATTCTCCACTGTATATAGGAATGTAACCGTCCTCTCTTTCTCACTCCAGAGATGGACTAGGTATTATGGACTATGGGATATGTAGTTTGTACAGACCACTACTAATATACTTTGCTCGCCCCAAACAAATGTAACTGAGAGGGGAAAAGAGGATGAGAGACAGAAAAACACTGGAAAAAATCCTAAAAAAAAATAGATCATGAGCACAGGGTGCATTGGGTGTGACTGGGCACACCCTAATCATGCAGTGCTGTGCTGATTCTCCCTGCTTCCCATCTTTCCCCTGCAGTGCTGTCAGCTTGCCTCCTCTCCTCAGGAGTGGGGAAGGGGCTGGTAAATATTTCATTAACTGGCCCCTTCCTTTTCTGAATGAACACAGTGAGTGAACTGTACCAATTGCTCTTGTCTTCATTTTTAACTGAAGCATAGTAAACTATGTTTACTGTAGGCTGCAGAGAAAGGAACTGGTGAAACACTGTCCTCAGTTTCTTTCTTTATCTCAAAAGTGAGATATCAGAGGTTTATCCCCCTTGATATTTCACCAAAGCCTTATAATGGAACTTCTAAATAAAAAATAAAAAATAAAAAAAAATTGTAAAAAAAAAGTATTGTAGAAAATAATTTATAAAAAAATTGAAATAAATAAATAAATACATATAAAAAAACGAATGGACATCTTCCACTGCCCTACTGACAACAACTTTGCTCTACTGACACTGTCCACTGCTCTACTGATATACATGCATGTGTGTTTGTGCTCTGGGGTGCACATCCCAATGCAATATGCTGCACACCCCACCAACAAAATAAATGATGGTGCCATTAAGTCGTGGATTTGTATGAATTATTTTTGGTGAATAAGGATATTGTTTAGTGTCACTTAAAGATACAGAGAGTCTTGTGATGTCTCTGATAAATTATCTTTACACCTTTCAGAGATTAGCTCTTTAGTGTCTAAAGGCAGCTAGACAAGGCTTAGGCTCCATGCACACTGGCGATTTTTTTAAAGGGGTTGTAAACCCTTGAGGTTTTTCACCTTAATGGATTCTATCCATTATGGTGCACAACCTCCTGTGATGCAGTAGCCCCCCAGAGCCCTCCTTTTACTTACATGAACCTGATCGTTCCAGTGACGGGGATGAGCACACCAGCTCCAGCCGCTGAATCGGGTCCTGATTGGATAGATTGATAGCAGCCGTTGGCTCCCGCTGCTGTCAATCAAATTCAATATCCTTTCAGCTCCTAGAAGCTGTTACTAGCATTTTTTTCTGCTCTTAGAAGCTAAATAGTGTTATCCTGTGTGTCCATGCATACTACATTAGGCTATTAACATTTTCTGAGCTTCAGCATCTAGGAGCAGAAAAGAAAATCGTGTTTGTAGAATTTTTTGGAGCAGAAAAAATTACGCCAAATGCTCCTTAAAGCTTCTAAATGCTATTAAAAAACACTACTAACAGCATTTTTTTAGCTTTTTTTTCTTCATGTACTGTAAAAATGTTAATGCTCCTAAAAGCTTTTAAAAGCTACTAAACCGCTACTACAAGCTAGCACAAAAACACAATTTTTCATCCTTCTGTGTTGCAGTATCCCTCCCCCCTATACTTACCTCAGCCTGATCTGATTCAGCGATGTGTATGAGAGCAGCAGTTCTTGCCATTGTCTCCCTCCTCTCTGGGCATATTGATAGCAGCAGCAGCCATTGGCTCAAATGCTGTGATGAGAGAGCAAGGGCGGGGCCAAGCCACTCGGTCGGTGTAAAAAGACGCAGACTGGGCGACTCAGGAGCGAGCATGCATGGGCACCCCCCAGGGGAAGTGGCTCTTCCTGGGGACACTAGACGAAGAGGAGGGGCCTGGAGCATCAGGGAACCCCAGAAAAGGAGGATTGGGGCTGCTCTGTGCAAAGCCATTGCACAGAGCAGGTACATATACCATGTTTGTTATTTTAGTTTAAAAAAAAAAGGTTCAGTTACAAAGGTTTCATTGTCAGATTTACCCAGACTGTCCCTTCAAAAATAAAGAGTTGTATGAGTAGAGCTACTAGTGAGGGGTTGTGGATCCCTCCTCGGCTTATTCAGCCGTGTATGTAAAGTGAGCTTTAGTTGTATAGCTCTATAAATAGCACATGCATTTCTCAGCAAAAGCAGTAGAGTTAACCTAGCAAGACTGTAAAGAGGAGAATGAAACTTCATCCAGTGGCTACATGACCAGGGTAGTCTAAAGGTCCCACTATTACCTGTTACCCATTCCACTCCAACCGCCACCCCATGTTCCACCCATAAGTAAGAGACCACGCCTTGCTTTGGAGTAAAATGGCCATAACAGCCTTTATTACAATACTCAAATACTCCAACCAAAATATATATATATATCGCCATATATAAATAACCAAAACAATGTACAATATAAATATAACTATAACCATATACATATAACCAATAACACACATCTGGTAACGAATAGCATATAGCTAACATGCCCGGTCTGGTGATCTCTGACGGTAACCCATAACTTTTACCAACCCAACAAGTCACTGCGGTACCCACTTCCCACTTTTCCAGGCCTCCAGCTGTGACCGCTCGGAGACAACCTCCGCAGTGACAACCATAACGGTATTCCCTCCAACGTTCAGGAATACACCGGAGGGACCCATCTTAGCAATGGGCCCCCCACCCCATATCAGATGACTTCTGATTTACCGCCAACCGTCAAAGACCACCAGACACACACCACCAACGTCCAACTCCTGCCGCACCGCTGTCATGACATCCGAGCAACACCACCTGAAAGAAAAAACAAAAACAACAACACCAGACACCTCAAACACCTAAAATTAGGGAGGGAGGGTGGGAAAAACTGCCTCCTCTCTCTGTCGCCTCCACCGAACTGAGCTCCTCTCCGCCCACTCCACCCTTTATATGGCTCCGCCCCCCGTCCCATAGACGCTCTCCAGCTCCTCCCCTCAGCCTATACCTCTCCTATCTTAACCCTCCAGTTCCCTTATCCATCCCCGTCATGCCCGGCCCTCCATTACTTCCCTTGCAGTCCATTCACTGCGGGCCTCCCTTGACCAGGGTAGTCTAAAGGTCCCACTATTACCTGTTACCCATTCCACTCCAACCGCCACCCCATGTTCCACCCATAAGTAAGAGACCACACCTTGCTTTGGAGTAAAATGGCCATAACAGCCTTTATTACAATACTCAAATACTCCAACCAAAATATATATATATATCTCCATATATAAATAACCAAAACAATGTACAATATAAATATAACTATAACCATATACATATAACCAATAACACACATCTGGTAACGAATAGCATATAGCTAACATGCCCGGTCTGGTGATCTCTGACGGTGACCCATAACTTTTACCAACCCAACAAGTCACTGCGGTACCCACTTCCCACTTTTCCAGGCCTCCAGCTGTGACCGCTCGGAGACAACCTCCGCAGTGACAACCATAACGGTATTCCCTCCAACGTTCAGGAATACACCGGAGGGACCCATCTTAGCAATGGGACCCCCACCCCATATCAGATGACTTCTGATTTACTGCCAACCGTCAAAGACCACCAGACACACACCGCCACAGCCCAAAAGGGTGACTCCCTTACCCTTGCGGGCCACCCCACACCCACAAAGCCCTTCGGATACCCTCCTGCAAACCCAAGGACCACAAATCAATCCCCACATCGGACAAGTGCACCCCATCCCGCCTAAGGTACATGCCCACATTACATTCTAATTCCCGGTGGCGAACCACAATCCCACCCTGTTGGGCCACGAACCGCCCCACTACCTTGTTAACCCTAATACGGGTCCTCTGAATGCTCGCCACCGAACGAGCCCAACGCCAGGCCGTCCGCGCCACTATTTCCGACCACACCAGAACCGTACCCGAAAAATGGAAGCGCAGCCGCAGGAAATCAGACTTGATGTCCACAATCAAGTCCCTAACCTTCCGGACCCCCAGGTCATTCCCCCCCGCGTGAATCACCAGCACCGCCGGGGGACCTCCCCGAGACACATGTCTCTCAACCTCCTCCACCAAACTACCCCACCGCATCCCAGGGACACCCAACCAACATAAACACGCCTCCCTCCTAGAGATCCCAAGTTGCCTGCCCTCTGGTCGCTGATCTCCTCTCCTGGCCCCCCAACACACGTAGGAGTGGCCCACGATCCAGACGAGGCGAGCCAGACCTCCATCTGAAAGAAAAAACCAACAGCGTAAAAAAGCTTCCCCCCAGGAACAGTGCAGCCCCAGCGAGAGGACAACAACCTCGACCACCCCCAAAACCCACACAGGAAACCCAAAGTGAGGTACACGAATGCAACACGCAGAACACACCCCACAGTTAGCAGCTATGTTTTACTTTTTTTTTTTGTTTTGTTTTTTACAATTAAAGCAACACCAAATGCGGCCTAACATACGAACGAAAACGCCGCGACTCCCACCTCCCAATCCTGCGAACCGCCGCCTCATCCAGACCGCACCGGGCTGCCTCCGTGGCCGCCCCGATCCGGAACGAATGGGACGCGAATTCTTTTCCATCCAAACCCACCGCCCGCAAACACTTACGGAACACCGAAACAAACTGGTATTTCGTCAAAAAGGACCCCTCCATGTGACACAGGAAAGGACCCTCACCCCCAGACCTGACAGCGCGAAAATCCCGCACCGCCGCCACCGGGCACACCCCGGATCCCGGCAAAGCAAACAGCGACACCAGGACCCCCTTGCCCAGCTGATCCGTTTTGGACCTTCGCAGCCAGAGCCCAACTCTATCCGCACCCAAGCGAACCTCCCCATCCAACAATCCCCCAGCCACTCTCTTGGACGGGCTAACCAACTCCCCAATCCGAAAAGCCCCATAGAAGGCAAAAGAAAAAGCCGCCGTAAACAGCCGCACCTCATATTCTGAAGAACACACAACCCCCAACTGAGCACAGATCGCCTGCAAGGTAGCGAACGTAACCGGCCTCCGCGTATCCTTCGCCCTTCAGCGCCTGCGATAACCCTTCAGCGCCTGACGCACCCAAAAATCCTTAGTCCAATCTTCCACCTGCAACAGCTTAAACAAAAACACCAAACCCGCCAGCTTCCGTCCGATCGCGGACACCGACACCCCACGTTCCATATTCCTAGCCACAAAATAGATCACCAACAACCGCCAATTGGAGCCCCGATCAACTACCCCCACTTCCCGAACCAGTCCCGACCATTCAGACCAAACCTTGGAATAGGCCAGCCAGGTGGGCCCACTCACTGACAGCCGAATCCATCCGGCGGCGACTCCAAGGGCAGCCTCTAGATCCACTCCGGGCAAGGTGCCCCGTCCGCTTCCGCGCCCGGCGCCAGCTCCCGGAACCTGTCCCACTGAAAACGAGACAGGGAGTCAGCCAACTCGTTTTCCACGCCCGGTATGTGGACAGCGTAAACAAAAACATTCAGCTGCAAACAATGCAGGACTAACTGACGCATCAACCGTATAACAGGAGGGGAGGAAGCCGACACCTGGTTCACCACCTGCACCACCCCATGTTGTCGCAATTAATGCGCAACTTCAGATTCCGACACTCCTCCCCCCACAGCTCCATTGCCAACACAATCGGAAAGAGTTCCAACAGGACCAGGTTGCCCAGGAACCCCGCCGCACGCCACGCCTCCGGGCAAGGCTCCGCGCTCCACCTGCCCTTGAAAAATGCCCCGCAACCCGAAGAACCCGCAGCGTCCGTAACCAAATCCAAATCAAAATTACTGACAGGGCCCGCCATCCACATGGCCCTGCCATTGTAAGAAACCAAAAACTCGTGCCAAACCCGCAAATCCGCCCGATGCTCACTCCCCAGCCTCACAAAGTGAGTGGGAACGCTGATACCTGCCGTAGCCGCCGACAGCCGCCTGCAGAAAATCCGCCCCATGGGGATGATCCTGGAAGCGAAATTCAGTTTCCCCAAAAGCGACTGTAACGTCCGCAACTGAACCTTACGTCGACCCTGAATCTCCCGAATCTCCCGCTGCAAATCCAACAGCTTGGCCTCTGGCAGCCGGCACTCCATAGCCTGGGAATCAATCACGATCCCCAGGAAACTCAGCTCAGACGTCGGACCCTCCGTCTTATCGGCCACCAGGGGAACCCCAAACCTGCCCGCGATGTGCTGCAACGTGGACAATAAAATTGCACACACAGCGGAGGCAGGCGGGCCCACACAGAGGAAGTCATCCAAATAATGAATGACCGACTCCAGACCCGCAGTATCCCTCACCACCCATTCCAAAAAGGAGCTAAACGTCTCGAAGTACGCACATGAGATCGAGCAACCCATCGGCAGGCACATGTCAACAAAATACTCATCGCGCCAGCAGCACCCCAACAGCCGAAAGCTATCAGGATGAACCGGAAGCAGCCGAAATGCCGACTCCACATCGGCTTTGGCCATCAGTGCCCCACGCCCATACCGCCGTACCCACCGAACCGCAGCGTCAAACGATTCACCGAGCCCCCCTTAGGAAAGGACAGGTGATGAATGAGCCGAAACTTTCCAGGCTCCTTCTTGGGGACCACCCCCAACGGGGAAACCACCAAGTCTGGCCACGGCCTTTCCGCAAACGCCCCCCCCATGCGCCCCAGCGCCACCTCCTTCCGCAGCTTCTCGTCCACCACCCCCGGACGTTCCAACGCAGACTTCAAATTTTTAGCGACCCGCGGCACCCCAGGCAACGAACATGGAATCGGAAAGCCATCCCGAAACCCCGCCTCCAGCAACCGAGCCGCCGCCCTATCCGGATACCTACTTAGAAAAGGGAGCATCCTTGCCAGCATCACCGGCGTCCTCCCTCTTCTGAGCGGCATCCCCGGCCCGCTTCCCCTTTCCGGAAGCAGCGGGACAACATGTGAGCCCCGCCGCAACCGGAACACTCGTGCTTAAACTTGCACGTGCCCCCGAACTTGCAGGCTCCCTCGTTGTATTGCCAGCAAACCCCCCACTTCTTTCTGGCCGACAGTCCTGAGGTAGGCGCACTCCCGGCCCCCCCCTGAAGAAACTGAGGCGGAGCCCTCGCCGAAGACATAAGCCTCATCCAGAGGCTGATGTCCTTGTGGTCCCAGCGCAATTCCGGCCGCACCGCCTTGCGCTGCCGGAACTGCTCATCGTACCGGAGCCACGCCACCCCCCCATACACCCGATGGGCCTCGCCAATCGCATCCATGTAACAGAAAAGCGCTGAGCAATGCTCAGGGCCCTTCTCCCCTATGACGCTCGCCAAAATGGCAAACGCCTGCAGCCAATTCGAGAAAGTGCGCGGGATCATCCGATACCGCCGCTTTTCCTCGTCCTCCTTCTTGGAATCATCGGGCTTAACCCTGTCCAAGTTGAACTTCTCCAACGGGAGAAGCGAGAAAATCTCCACAAATTCCCCCTTCGAGATCTTGTCCCGGACCTCCTGTTTCAAATGGGCCCCCAGCGGGCCCTCAAAACACACGTAAACCTCACACCGCGCCGCGTCGGGCCAACCGCACGATGTCAGACTGCACGACCGAATCCTTCTTACCCGCATCAGCCACCGTAGCCCCACCCCCCCCACCTTCGGCGCAGGCACCACAGGAGCCACCGGTGAAGCAACCCCGGTGGCCCCCAGGGCCGCCCCCATCTCCCCTGCCGGGGGAGCAACCCACGGGGCCACAGGCGGCGCGGCCTGCCCCCGGTCGAAGCATCCAACCAAGCCCCGCAAACCCTCCAACAGGTCCCGCAATGCGCCAGCCGGTTCCCCCCCGGCACCACCGCCGCCGAGACCCCCGCCACCCCCGGGTCACCCCCCACAGGCGACACTGGCCGCCCCGTGGCCGCCTGCACCACCCCCAACAAACCCTGCAATGCATTTGACAACAACAACGCATCAGGGGACTCACCTGGCAGCCCAGGGACGCTCCTCTCGGCCGGACCGGCGACATCCCCACTCGGACCAGGCAGCTCCTCATCATCTGAAATCTCCCCTTCGGACCGATCCTCCGGGCCCCAAGTAGGCGGGGGTGTAAGCCCCCCCGGGGAAGAGACCCCGGAGGCCGACGCTGCAGCCCGCAGAGGTGCAGCCACGCTCCCGGCTGATCCCCCCTCAGCAGCCTGGCGACGAGAGCCAGCCCTGCCAGCCCCTGAAACGGCGGACCCCCGGGCGCTCCCGGATCCATGCTGTGTTGAGCAGCCTGCAGGCGATTTACGAACCTGCCCAGGCCGAATGACATCACCCCTGCTCCGAGCCGCCGGATCCATGGCAAGGCCAGCCTGAGCAGCCATCCCCCCCACAGCAGAGCGTCCTGTAGCCTCATCCCCTCCGTCCCCCCCCCACAGTCAAGATGGCCGCACGCCGGCCGTGTGACCCGCCCGCCCCCGGGGTGCGCGCAACACGAGGCGGCCGAGGGTCAGGCCCAGGCGAAAAGCACGCCGGAGGCCGAGACCTCCGCGCACCTGGCAACTGCTCACTCCTCCGCAAGTCCGCTCCAGACGCCCCCGCCAGTCCTCCGAGGTGCTCCCGAAGCCAGTCCGGTCCCCGCTCCTCAGCTTGATGCCGCAGCTCCGCCAACAGTTGATCCACTTCCGCCATTTTCAGAGGAGCAGCGGCGAAAAACTGCCTCCTCTCTCTGTCGCCTCCGCCGAACTGAGCTCCGCTCCGCCCACTCCACCCTTTATATGGCTCCGCCCCCCGTCCCATAGACGCTCTCCAGCTCCTCCCCTCAGCCTATACCTCTCCTATCTTAACCCTCCAGTTCCCTTATCCATCCCCGTCATGCCTGGCCCTCCATTACTTCCCTTGCAGTCCATTCACTGCAGGCCTCCCTGTCTGGATGGATTTGTGTGTGCTCTAGGGTTGTAGTAAGGAACAACTTTGACCTTTTTTTTATTTATGGGGGTAGGTTATGGGAGTAGATATTGCCTTTTTGATATGCTTTTTCTAATAAAAATATTGCTAATATTGCTGTGAAAGTAGGTGGTCGCTATTCCACAATTTTCTTTCCTATAATTGTTGTAATATATGTTTAATGATGTCACCTACCTGACCTATGTCACATTGAGCACAAGCTTCAGCCTACCTGAGGATCCCACCTAGACTTTTTGTTTTTAAGAATCTGTTGCTACATAACCTAGCCTTCAAATAGAGAGAGTTGTATGAGTAGAGCTAGTAGTAAGGAGTGGGCTTCTCCTCTGGTTATTCAGCTGTGTATGTAATGTGAGCTTTAGCTATATAGCTCTCTAAACAGCACAGGCTTTTCTCAGCAAAAGCAGTAAAGTTAACCTAGTAATACTAAAGCATGAAGCTTTATCTACTAGCTGCTAAAAGTAAATCTGAAATATCCATATGCAATAATTACTGGACAAGAAAAATTACATTTTTATTCCTCAGCTTTAAACAAAATAAAGGAAATTATGTTTACAATTCTATCTATACAGTGTTTTGCTACAAATGATCATGACTTTCACAAAAAAAAGACAATACCACATTAATCAGTGTATTACAATATACTTAAACCTAACAATTAACTACTTTTATTCGCTCCATTTTGTTATATCTGTTCTATGAGTGAAAAAAAAAAAAATACTTGTTGATCCTATCAGAAATCCAGTGCTGTCCTGGGCACATGGCATTGTTAACAATATTATCAGCCATGCCCAGTTCACTTCTGTGAACTACAGAAAATTTTCCATTACATATCTATTAGTTTATTCCTAGGGTGGCAACACTGCTCCTCCATGGATACAACACGGTGAGTGAACGTTGTCACCCTAGGACAGAAAGTGTATTACTGACAGGATGATCATTTGATAATAAAGCAAAAAAAAAAGGCAACCACATCTAAGGACTGGTAAGCTGCAATAAATTACATTTTGTTGTTGAGTTTAGAATTGCGATTAGAATAATCCCAGCAGACGAATTCCCATGGAAATCTGGATAATTCCAGAATTACAGAGGCTTCCAAAATGACCCAACCAAAGGAGGCTCGGAGGATAGAGGAGGGGGTAAAATAACGTCAAGATCTGAGCAAAACCGAAGCTGCTACCTACGTTAAAAAATGGTGCTGCTCAGTGGGACGGTGACTTGTGTGGATGTGTTGTGTGTGTGTTGGGATGCCTGCTTGTCTTTTTGTGTCTATGTTTTGTTGGGGTTTTCTGTGTTTTTGTGTTTAACTGTTTTGCTTACTCCTGTGGTGTGCCCTCACCGTATATTTTATTTTTGTGGTGCTCTGATTACCACCATAGTTTTTGCACAAATAAGGGTGTAGACAGTGGACTATGTGTCAGCTCGCTGGCTGGAGGGTTACCTACATGGGCGGTGCTCGGGCCACTACATACATCACTTTATGCTGTATCCTATGGGTTTATACCTCTGTCTGTACATCTGGAGTGCTGCTATTCGATATGTATCCTGATTGATGTATAAGCTGTTTTGTTGAAAACTTAAATAAACACATTTAAAAAAAAAAAAAAAAAGATCTGAGCAAAACATTACCTGTCCAAATGATTGTGAGGTTTTATGGTAGTTATTTTCAACTGAGATCAAGGGACAAAACATTCACAATTACAAAGAAATTAAACCTCTCATTTAATTTCAGTTGAGCTTTTGTAAATGTGAAGCACAACTGAACATTTAGCCCAAATTCTGGTTTAAAAAATTATATATATTCAAGTATATATTCTTAACTTAAAAAAGTATTTTCTATTGCTCTCAGCCTCCATATCTCCAAATATCTTTTTTTTTGTAGTTGTTGTAAACCAACCTCCTGTGCATGGCTACATTCTTCATGGTCCCACTGTATGTAGCAACATAGCCACCCTCTCTTTCTTGTTCCTGAGATGGAATATGAACTACAGACTATGGGATATGTAGAGTACATAGAGCAGTGCACATGACTGAAAGTTATGTGCACTGCTCATTCCAAACAAATGCAAATGAGGGAGAGGTCCAGGAGCTTTAAAAACATTATAAGGAGACAGGAAAGCAATCTCATGAAAAATAGATTACAGGGCTATTAAAGAGTAATTTCACTGTAAAAAAATATTTTAAAAGCCAGCAGCTACAAATACTGCAGCTGCTGACTTTTAATAAATGGACACTCACCTGTCCCAGGATCCAGCGATGTCGGCAGCCGAGGCCAATCGATCGCTCGGCTCTCGGCTGCTGCCGCCGCCATTCTATGTGAGGGAATCAGGAAGTGAAGCGTTGTGGCTTCACTTCCCGGTTCCCTACTGCGCATGTGGAGTCGCGCAGCACAATAGGAATGGTCCGGGCTGTCTCTGGGACCCGTGTGTGTCCCAGCAGACAGCACACTGGGACATGAAGAGGCATAGTCTCCCGTGGGAGTCTATGCCCAGAAGTGGGTGCAAATACCTGTCTTAGACAGGTATCTGCACCCCCTCCCCCCTGAAAGGTGCAAGCTGTGACATCGGAGGGGGGGGAGGGTTCAGATGAGCGGAAGTTCCACTTTAGGGTGGAACTCCGCTTTAAGAAGTACTTATTTATGTAGCACAGCCCCCTTGAAGGCTGCTTGGATTTACCTGTTCTTCTGCACCGCCCTGATCCTGTGAACATTCCAACCCACCTGGCACTCTGGGTTCCGACATCTTTTGCAAGCACCTTTTAATGACACTTCACATATTTTCATATTATCTAACCTTTTACTGGAGTAAGCAGAGGGGTATTTATATACAAAAAGAGTAATTGCGCAACTGAGTTCCGGATAACAGCCCAAACTCTGGAGAGGAATTCCCCAAACAAGACAGCTTAGAAACAGTTCAGCACAGTGTTCAAATAAAGTAACCAGGGAAGGATTGTAAATGATGGGCGACTGCACTCTCACCAACTATGGGACCAGACAGACGTCTGGCATACAGCGACCCTGGAAGAGACATCCCTCAGGAAAGCGGCCAGCGATGATTCACAGCTGCTTGGGAGCAGATGTTTGTAGTGTTGATCTGATGGCTTGGTGCCGCGTAGATGTCTGACGAACAGCCAGCAGAGTTAGCCCCTCCGGGGCCAGGTTGGAATCACTTGATTGCCGCGTGTTAGACCACAGCCTCCTCTCTCAGCCACAGAGAGGTGTGCACTCAGCAAGGCCCAGGAAGAAGAGAGCTCGGGCGGATCTCATGGCCCTTTTTATAGTTGCTCCCAGAGATCACCTCGTGTAGAACCAAGGATCCCTAGGATGTGTAGTCCAGGTGTAATATCACACAACAGAATCACCAGTCTGCAGGACTACTAGTCCCACAATCCTTTTGGTTGGGCTCACAGGTATGATGACAGTCACTGGTGCCCAATAGTCCACCATCGCTACAATTATTATGAATTAGGTTTGGAGAACAAGAATATATTTTAAATTTAGCTATTCTCAACCAGGGTTTCATGGAATCCTAGTTTTCCTCCAGAGGTTGGTATGGCTTCCATGAGCTGCGGCTCCCATTTAAAGGTGTCTGCATAGCTCCGGGGTCAGTGCCTCTTGGTAGAGTCAGCTGCATGACACCAATGATCTTTCTAGCAGTCCATAAGGTTGGTATTCTGTAAGAGGGACATTCTTCTTATCGACCACCCAATGTAAGGGATGTTTTCCCGCAAATTGGTTTTAGCAGGGATTCCCCAAGACCTGAAAACTATTTTAGGGTTCCCTCTGAGGTAAAAAGGTTGAGAAAGGCTTTTTTAGTGTCACTTTAAAATTAAATACATTTCAGGTGCCTCAAAACAAAAGGTGTGCAAAGTCTTACAGTTTATTCTCTTTGGAAAGACACAGCAGACATAAATCAAAATGCCTGTAACCAGCGGCTTACCACAAAAAAGGACCCTTGCTCTCTGTTTGGAAGCAGTAGTCTCTCAGTAGAAGTCCAACGCTAGAACTTTCCATTCAGTAGGGAGCATGGGCTTTGCAGATTGGAGAGTTCTAGGTCTGACTCAGTCGAGGCGACACGTAGAACTACTATGTTAGTTATGCCGCGTACACATGATCGGACTATCCGGCGGACTTAGTCTTTGCAGCGGAGGTCCGGCGGACTTTTGAAATGAACGGACTTGCCCACACACGGAGAAAAGTCCATTCATTTTGAATGAGGCTCCAGGTAGACGGGACTAGCGAAGGAGGTCAATGTCGCCGCTTCCATCGGCGAGATTGACACGTCCCTGGTCCCGTCACCTGGTATGGACTTAAAGGGGAAGCCCTACGCCAAAAAAAAAATGTGTGGGGGTCCCCCCCAAGGTCCATATCAGACCCTTATCCGAGCATGCAGCCCGACCAGTCAGGAAAGGGGGTGGGGATGAGCGAGCACCCCCCCTCCTGAGCCTTACCAGGCCGCGTGCCCTCAACATGGGGGGGTGCTTTGTTGATGAGGACAAGGGCCTCTTCCCGACAACCCTGGCCGTTGGTTGTCAGGGGTCTGCGGGCGGGTGGGTTATTGGAAATCCGGGAGCCCCCTTTAATAAGGGGGCCCTCACATCCCGGCCCCCCACCCTATGTGAATGAGTATGGGGTACAATGTACCCCTACCCATTCATCTGGTGAAAAAAGTGTAAATAAAACACAACACAATGTTTTAAAATAATTTATTGCACAGCGCCGGCGGTCTTCCGTCTTGGGGGGGGGGGTCTTCTCGCCAGATTCCTCCGCTATCTTCTGCTCTTTTGCTAGCTCTTTTACTAGAGGAGGAGCTTTCTTCTTTGTCGCCGCCGTCCAGGGGTCTTTTTCTGACTTCGGGGTCTTGTCCCCCTCTTCGGTTCTTCTTGCCAGGCCTCTGCTTCCTTCTTCCAGCTCTTTTACTAGCGATGGCCCGGTCTTCTGTCATCACGGCCGCTTCTCTTCTTCTTCTCTTCTTCTTCCTTGAGATGTTGACTCAACGCTGTCTCTGGCCGCAATGAAAGGGGCACGTTGTGCGGTGACTTATATAGGGACAAGGGGCGGGGTCACTGGGTGATGTCCCCGCCCTTTATGATGTCACAGTTCTGGAGGATGCTGGGACTGACATCATAAGGGGGAGGGGTCACAATGTGACCTCACCAGGTGACCCCGCCCCTTGTCCCTATATAAGTCACCGCACAACGCGTCCCTGTCATTTCGGCCCAGAGACAGCGTCGAGTCAATATCTCAACGAAGAAGAAGAGAAGTGAAGGCTGTGCTCGCTCTTCCCCACCCCCTTTCCTGACCGGCCGGGCTGCGTGCTCGGATAAGGGTCTGATATGGACTTGGGGGGACCCCCATGCTGTTTTTTAGCGTAGGGCTTCCCCTTTAAGTCCTTACCAGGTGACAGGGACAGCGAGGTGTCAATCTTGCCAATGGAGGCGGTGACATTGACCTCCTTTGCTAGTCCCTTTCTACCTGGAGTCACGTTCAAAATGAATGGACTTTTCTCCGTGTGTGGGAAAGTCCGTTCATTTCAAAAGTCCGACGGGCAAGAACACAGACAGCCGGATTGTCCGCCGGACAATTTTGAGTCAAAACCTCTTTCTAAGCTGGACTTTTGGGGAAAAAAAAGTCAGCCGAAGCCCATACACTGGCGGATTGTCTGGTGGACCACCAAGTCCGCCGGATAGTCCGATCGTGTGTACGGGGCATTTGAGAGGGTGTTGGAAGATGGGGATTGTATTTCTATTTCACATTTTCATTGTGAAAAGGTGAACTAATCCTTTGAGGCCATCTTCTCTGCAGTCCCCAATCTGATAGACTGTACTTTTCACTTGGAGCTCCTCGTATTAAGCAGACAGAAATCAGCCACAATACTTACACAATAATTGGCTAATTAGAGGTGTAGCTAAAGCACAAGATCTCCAAGATCCAGTAATGTCTGTACTCACAAGGCCAAATCTTCCAAGCGATGCCCTCTAGTGACAGACAGATCTATGGTAGACAGCTCCCCTCAGTCAGATTCTTCTAAGCACCCGGGTCTCTGCATTCCTCCCCTCAGGTTACCCACCTGAGGTCTTCTGTAGCATCTTCTGCCTAGGGAGGCAGTGCGCCTACCCCAGACTGGACTCCTCCACTCTGGGACAAGACCCAGAACCCAGTATAAAAAAAAAATATGGTCGCCCAGCCCGCCTTCAGAGCCTACCTCTCTGGCATAGGCCAGGGCTGCATCCATATTAATGCTGCCATCTGCATAGCTGCACACCTACTACCCAGAAACTTCTCCAGTTTCTAGGATACAAAAATAGGAGGTTTCATTGCTTATTTTAGGATAGTTGGTGGAGCCTTGAAAATCATTCCATTATGCCCCAGGGCCAACAGTGCACCCAGATCTGCTGGTTTGTAGCACAAATACAGTCTGATATTATAGAGCCATTTATACCAAACTCTGTACAGCTGGTTCTGGCTTGTTGGCCATCATCAGTGCAGTGCATAGAAACCATGGCTTCTACGATTCTATTGCTGAAAAACGAGGAATAAATCCCTTCATATTGAGGTTTCTGATGGAAGTGAGATGGCTAAGTACTTTCTGTTTTAAGAATGCACTACTGTGCTTTTTGTGTGTTCAGACATGGAGACCCATACATCCTCTAGTCTACCATGTATCTGCATGACCCTATACAGATCACAGATGCATAGGGCTCATGTAAATGGGCATCTACAGATATGTTTAGCTTCTGTTATCAGCTATTAACAATACTCCCCCAAGAATGTCTTTATCTGCTGAGGAATGGAGCTTTCTTTTCTTTCTTCACCTTGGATTAACATGCCATCTCAGAGATGACATAGTTATAAAAATCCTGGTGTGTGAGCAGTTTTTGACTGTTTTCACAAATGTGTGACAGATCAGCCCCTGCTGCAACCTCCAACCTTGTGATTTGTTACAAAGTTAAAGCAGAGCTCTAGGCTCCTTCAGAAAAAAAATTACGTCAACAGCTACAAATACTGTAGGTGCTGGCTTTTAATATTAGGACACCTACCTGTCCACAAATCCAGTGGTGTAGGTGTCCTAATATTTTCAATCGGCTCTCGGGTGCTGCCGCTGCCATCTGGGGTGATGGAAACTGGCAGTGAAGCCTTGCGGCTTCAAAGTCGGTTCCCTACTGCGCATTTGAGAATGGCCTGGCAGCGGGGGAAAGAGGAGAGGGGACGAACTTCCGCATGAGACAGGAGGTATTATTTGATTTCATTCTCTGGCAAACAGCAGGATGCTTCCTGGCTTCTCAACGTAAGATTATTCAATTTAACCCCCTCTCTGCCTGAGCCTTTTTACATGTTAAAAAAAATTTTTTAAGCCGGAGGAGTCCATAAAACATGGAACATTATGCATTTTCTGAAAGCAGGCACCCTAGACAATAAAATAGTGGTAGCTCTAATTTTTTTTGTCAGCAACGATTTGGAAAATGCAATATGTCTGTAAAAAAAACATACTAAAGTTAATTTGGTAATAAAAACCTGACTGGTGCTCTAAACCCCCTCCAGTCTGTCAAATGAAAAAAAAAAAAAAAAAAGTTTGCCTTTAGGTACAATTTAGTTAGGTATTATAGTGGTTGTATACCCCCAATGCAGAAGTTGTACCTATATGTAAGCCTGTAATAAGGCTTACCTATAGGCACTGTAAATATCTCCTAAACATGCGCCGTTTAGGTGACATTTACCTTATAGTGTGCTGATGATGTCATTGGCACATGCACTGTTAAGAAACGGCCCTCACTAGCAAGTGCCGTGACTGGTCGAGTGACATCACGTGACTCTGGCCAGTCACAGAGCTGAAGTTGGCTGCCCTGAAAGGAAGAGGAGCGAAGATGGATGTGGCCACCAGCGGGGACAGCGTGGGCTTTGTTTGCAGGGAAGTGGCACATAATGGGCTAGTATGTGATGCACAGCTAAAGAACTGGCCATGGTGTGTTTTTCTGCTTAGTGTGGTCAGTTTTAAATAGGAAATCAAGGGGACTAGCAGGAATACCTGGGATTTCATATAAAGGAAGCAACATAAAGATATTGGGATGCTTTCTCATATAAATACATGGTACAGCAGGCACATATCAGTAATATGAAATGTTGGGGTAACAAAACGCATTAAATCTTTTTGAAGGAGGAATTCTCTTACATTGTTTCCATCCTCTAGCCGGAAACCTTCTACAAAGCTGGCAGTGCCGCCACAGCAAGTCCCCATTGACTTGAATGAGGCTGCACTCCTAGTGTATGGGTATGTACTCAATCAAGTCTGGGAAGAGTCACTATGCAAGATCAGCTAGCACCGATGATTTCTGACTCAAGGACATAAACGCTGCCACCATCATAGAGAGATAAAAATATATATTCTTCTATTTGCACCTGTATATGTGTCAGATAGGGGACTGACTCTGGCATAGTGTTTTGTACCCATTTTGTCTTCTCAACATGGTATTTTGTTTATTTCAACAGGCGGCGCGCTGGATTGTTACACTTGCCCATTTGGCCTCTGCTCAGTGCCTTCAAAATCAACCTGTGACCTACTTCAAGTGTGCAAGACGGAGACAGCAAGTTTAGGTATGTTACTTTAGATTCAGCGATAGCAAACACCAGTCATGTTCAAGCTCACATAGCGTCTGTGGATTTGGAGGATTTACATCATTGTGGAGAGATTTCCCCCTATACTTCCTGTGGTGTCTACAGAAGACAAAATGAAATGATTGGAATGGGACATATATTCTAATAAAAAAACCTGACAGTAGTTTTATACTTAAAGTTGAATTCAATAGTATCCAAGCACCACCAACTGAAACCCCTTATGAATATATAAAGCCATCTCATCTATCCGTGTCTTCTTTTTTAATTGTGTCAAGAAAACATTTTGAAAAACATCCCACTAGCATCTCTAGCTGTAGCTATCTTCAGTAAGGGCAGATGATTCATGTAAAAGTTACTACCTGGAATCCATCTGCCCTTAGCTCACTCGTACAGACAGGAGAGTTTGCTTAGCGTTTTGCTTAGAGAAAACCTTTCCTCCAGATGAAAAATAAAATTCCCAAGAAGATGGCTGGGATGTATGACATTATTTGCTTAGGCCATAAACCTGGAAGCAACTAAAGAAATGTAAAAAAAAAAAGGTTAAATATAATATACCTTCCTATCTGTTTACTAATGCTAGCAGCATTAGGATTAAAAAGAGTTAATTTAGAAATCTGGGCTAATACTATCACAGCTTAAACCTACTCATAGTCCCATTCTAAGCCCTATACTAACTATCCTGTAAAGACAAGATGTCTATACTAAGGATGCTCCAGTAAAGTCACGTGATCTCCCCTGTGGCTGGCTTTAGGCTTTAGGCTTCATGCACACGAGACGCAGATGCAAACGCTGCTGGACACATGTTGAAACCGGCGTTTAGAAACGCGCGTTTTGCCGCGATTTTTACCGCGATTTAGCGGCGTTTTACCGCGTTTTACCGCGTTTGCGTCTAGAAGCGTTTAGTTAAGCTAACATTATAGACCCTCCCCAGCTCAAAAATTAACTATTTCAGCAATTTTGTGAGACCAGAGTGAGTAGCAGCAGCTGTGAGAGCTGCAGTGTACTTGTATTTAGCGTGTCACTTGCCACAGCACCTGCCACAAGTTGTGGATTGTCCACTTGCCACGTGACTTGCCACATCACCTGCCACGTCACTTGCCATGTCATCTGCCACAAGTTGTGGATTGTCCAACTGCCACGTCACCTGCCACAAGTTGTGGATTGTCCACTTGCCACGTGACTTGCCACATCACCTGCCACGTCACTTGCCACGTCACCTGCCACAAGTTTTGGATTGTCCACTTGCCACGTCACTTGCCACGTCACTTGCCACAAGTTGGGGATTGTCCACTTGCCACATAACCTGCCACATCACCTGTCACAAGTTGTGGATTGTCCACTTGCCACATCACTTGCCACAAGCTGTGGATTGTCCACTTGCCACGTCACTTGCCACGTCACCTGCCACAAGTTTTGGATTGTCCACTTGCCACATCACTTGCCACGTCAGCTGCCACGTCACTTGCCACAAGATGTGGATTGTCCACTTGTCACATCACCTGCCACATCACTTGCCACGTCACCTGCCACAAGTTGTGGATTGTCCACTTGCCACGTCACTTGCCACATCACCTGCCACGTCACTTGCCACGAGATGTGGATTGTCCACTTGCCACGTCACTTGCCACGTCACCTGCCACATCACTTGCCACGTCACCTGCCACAAGTTTTGGATTGTCCACTTGCCACGTCACTTGCCACGTCAGCTGCCACGTCACTTGCCACAAGATGTGGATTGTCCACTTGTCACATCACCTGCCACATCACTTGCCACATCACCTGCCACGTCACCTGCCACAAGTTGTGGATTGTCCACTTGCCACGTCACTTGCCACATCACCTGCCACGTCACTTGCCATGTCATCTGCCACAAGTTGTGGATTGTCCAACTGCCACGTCACCTGCCACAAGTTGTGGATTGTCCACTTGCCACGTGACTTGCCACATCACCTGCCACGTCACTTGCCACGTCACCTGCCACAAGTTTTGGATTGTCCACTTGCCACGTCACTTGCCACGTCACTTGCCACAAGTTGGGGATTGTCCACTTGCCACATCACCTGCCACGTCACCTGTCACAAGTTGTGGATTGTCCACTTGCCACATCACTTGCCACCTGCCATGTCACTTGCCACAAGCTGTGGATTGTCCACTTGCCACGTCACTTGCCACGTCACCTGCCACGTCACTTGCCACGTCACCTGCCACAAGTTTTGGATTGTCCACTTGCCACATCACTTGCCACGTCAGCTGCCATGTCACTTGCCACAAGATGTGGATTGTCCACTTGTCACATCACCTGCCACATCACTTGCCACATCACCTGCCACATCACCTGCCACAAGTTGTGGATTGTCCACTTGCCACGTCACTTGCCACGTCACTTGCCACATCACCTGCCACGAGATGTGGATTGTCCACTTGCCACGTCACTTGCCACGTCACCTGCCACAAGTTTTGGATTGTCCACTTGCCACGTCACTTGCCACAAGATGTGGATTGTCCACTTGTCACATCACCTGCCACATCACTTGCCACATCACCTGCCACAAGTTGTGGATTGTCCACTTGCCACATCACTTGCCACCTGCCATGTCACTTGCCACAAGCTGTGGATTGTCCACTTGCCACGTCACTTGCCACGTCACCTGCCACGTCACCTGCCACAAGTTTTGGATTGTCCACTTGCCACATCACTTGCCACGTCAGCTGCCACGTCACTTGCCACAAGATGTGGATTGTCCACTTGTCACATCACCTGCCACATCACTTGCCACATCACCTGCCACATCACCTGCCACAAGTTGTGGATTGTCCACTTGCCACGTCACTTGCCACATCACCTGCCACGTCACTTGCCACGAGATGTGGATTGTCCACTTGCCACGTCACTTGCCACGTCACCTGCCACGTCACTTGCCACGTCACCTGCCACAAGTTTTGGATTGTCCACTTGCCACGTCACTTGCCACGTCAGCTGCCACGTCACTTGCCACAAGATGTGGATTGTCCACTTGTCACATCACCTGCCACATCACTTGCCACATCACCTGCCACGTCACCTGCCACAAGTTGTGGATTGTCCACTTGCCACGTCACTTGCCACATCACCTGCCACGTCACTTGCCACGAGATGTGGATTGTCCACTTGCCACGTCACTTGCCACGTCACCTGCCACGTCACTTGCCACGTCACCTGCCACAAGTTTTGGATTGTCCACTTGCCACGTCACTTGCCACGTCACTTGCCACAAGATGTGGATTGTCCACTTGTCACATCACCTGCCACATCACTTGCCACATCACCTGCCACGTCACCTGCCACAAGTTGTGGATTATCCACTTGCCACGTCACTTGCCACATCACTTGCCACGTCACTTGCCACGAGATGTGGATTGTCCACTTGCCACGTCACTTGCCACGTCACCTGCCACATCACTTGCCACGTCACCTGCCACAAGTTTTGGATTGTCCACTTGCCACGTCACTTGCCACGTCAGCTGCCACGTCACTTGCCACAAGATGTAGATTGTCCACTTGTCACATCACCTGCCACGTCACCTGCCACAAGTTGTGGATTGTCCACTTGCCACGTCACTTGCCACATCACCTGCCACAAGTTGTGGATTTTCCACTTGCCACACCACTTTCCACGTCACCTGCCACAAGATGTGGATTGTCCACTTGCCACGTCACCAGCCACATCACCTGCCACAAGTTGTGGATTGTCCACTTGCCACATCACTTCCCACGTCACCTGCCACGTCACCTGCCACAAGTTGTGGATTGTCCACTTGCCACGTCCCTTGCCACGTGCCCTGCCACAAGTGGATTGTCCACTTGCCACATCACTTGCCACATCACTTGCCACATCACCTGCCACAAGTTGTGGATTGTCCACTTGCCACGTCACCTGACACAAGTTGTGGATTGTCCACTCGCCACGTCACTTGCCACATCCCCTGCCACAAGTGGATTGTCCACTTGCCACGTCCCCTGCCACAAGTGGATTGTCCACTTGCCACGTCACCTGCCACGTCACCTGCCACAAGTTATGGATTGTCCACTTGCCACGTCACATGCCAGTCACCTGCCACAAGTTGTTGATTTTCCACTTGCCACGTCACCTGCCAGGTCACTTGCCGCATCACCTGCCAGGTCACTTGCCACGTCACCTGCCACAAGTTGTGGATTGTCCACTTTCCACGTCACTTGCCACTTCACCTGCCACGTCACTTGCCACAAGTTGTGGATTGTCCACTTGCCACATCACTTGCCACCTGCCATGTCACTTGCCACAAGTTGTGGATTGTCCACTTGCCACGTCACTTGCCACAAGTTGTGGATTGTCCACTTGCAATTGGGATTGTTTAAAATATTTTTCTAATGGTTTTTCATCATTTGCAATCATTTTTGAGATTTTTAATGTAAAAAAAAAGGTCACCTTTAAAAACGCATATAAACGCAAACGCGGCTAAACGCGGTAGCGGCGTTTTGCCGCGTTTTACCGCGTTTTGCCGCGTTTTGCGTCTGAAGCGTGGAAATTTTTGCTTCTGAACGCATTTTTTTGCTTCTGGAAAAACGAGATTAAGGCTGGGTTCACACCGCTGCGGGGGGAGAACCGGATGTGATTCGCACAGCAAATCACATCCGATCTCCGTAGCACTGCGAGTTCAGCCATACAGATAGTATGGCTGAACTCGCAGCTGTCCCGCAGCAAACTCGCACAGGACCCTTTTTTGGGTCCGCAACGGAATCGGATCGCATGGGGGTTCACACCATGCGATCCGATTCCTGTGCGAGTCGGCAGATCGCACTGCGATATGCCGACGGATCTGGGGGTGTCATTAACATAACATTGACACCCCCAGCCGTCCGCATAGGGCAGTGTGAACTGCCGGCGGGAGGTGAGCGATGCGGGAAAACGCCGCGGATTCGCGGCGTTCCCGCATCGCAATAGTGTGAACCTAGCCTAAACGCAACTGCATAAAAACGGAAAAAAACGAGACTGTGTGCATGGACACATAGGATAACATTGAATGAGTTCAGGGGCAGTTGAAAAAACTGTCCAACTGCATCTGAACGCGCGTTTAACTGCGTCTCGTGTGCATGAGGCCTTAGTGGAGAGGAGGGAGCAGCAACAACAGCTGCAGTGCTTGGGCAGTAATGCCACCCATAGGCTTACTATGGGGTTTCCATTGTCCACTGTCCCTCTTCTCCACTGAAGAGAGGACCAGTGCGCCCTTAGATTAGGTAAGTATACACATCTTATCTTATCTTTACAGGATAGTTAGTATAGAGCTTAGAATGGGGGTGGGAGTAGGTTTAAAGTATAACTAAAGGCAAAACTTTTTTTTTAGTTTTGGATAGAGTGGAGATGGATTAGAACACCTCCAGTTAGTGAGATTCCCCCTCTCCATTTGTCCTGTTTACTATTAACATCAAAAATGAAATGAAAAGAAACCCCAAAGTTTGGGTTGTCCCCAGAAAAGTAATAGAGGGTAAGTTGTCAAGTGGGGACAATATTTTTGGTGGCCTGGGGGCCCCCAAAGAAGTCCCTTAATTTGCAGAGATTTTTATCACTTCCTGTTTTGGCTATGGACAGGAAATATTGGCAAATCTCTCCACTGGAACACAGATGTCAAAAAACAATCTGACATGGGTTATAACCCTCTCTTACTCTATTCCTAATGCTAAAAGGGGAAGTATTGGAGAAGACAGGATCAAACAGCCTTTTTAAACAATCTGCAGGATTAACCTGTTGGTTCCGCAATAAATATAACAAGCATGCTTTACTGCATATATAGACTGATTTTACTGTAACACTTTAAAGTGGTTGTAAACCCTTACAATCCACTTTTTGCTACAGGTAAGCCAATAATAAGGTTTACCCGAAGCTATCCCTGATAGCTCCTAAACCTCCCCTGTATCTGTATGTACCGACGTCATCGGCACATGTTCACTGAAGCAATGGTGCAAGAGTGCCGTTGCGCGGGAGTGATGTCATCGCGGCTCCGGCCAATCACAGCGCAGAAGTAACTCCGGGGAGAAATGTCTCCGCCTGGTGCTCTGTACGGGCACCGCTTTGGGGTCTTCGATCTCAGGCGAGTATTACATAATGAGCTAGTATGCTACGCTAGTATGCTTTTTTTGTTTTGTTTTTTCATGTGGGTTTACAATCACTTTAAGCTTAAATAATACTTGCCTGTATTTCTACTTCAATATTAATCGAGAGATTTTAGCTCCGCTTTAATCCAAAATAAACAAAAAAAAAAGTTTTGGCTTTACATATACATTAACCCCCTTATAATGCTGGGCGCAGTTGCAATAAATAGGTTGTGCAGCACTGTTAATGGGTGAACCGTGATGACATCATTGAGAGGCGGGCTCCCCATGGTGTTGGTGGTTGACTCTGGGCTGTCCATGACAGTTCAGGCACAGCCGGGGGGGGGGGGGGGTACACACCCCAGGGCAAGACAGTGACACAGGCTTCGTGTTAATGCTGACCCATCCTTCTGACACATGTATACATATTGTTGTTGTAAACAGGTTAATGGAAAATCTCTCCCTTTGCCCATTCAGGGATGGGAAAGGTGACACTTTTTTGATAACCCAACCCTTTTCCGCACTAATACTCGTCTTCGCTCCCCCTAATTAGCAGTATAGTGAGTGTTTATCTGGCACTCCAGATGGAGTAATCCTTAGGGGTATAGTCAGTGCTATAATAGCTTGACGGTGATGTATCCATAGAAAGTGGTATTAAGAGTTAAAAAGGAAGGCAGCCATCCTTCAGAGTGTGTCCAGAACTCTACAAGACATGTAAGGAAAAAAACAGGGAGGGGGAGGCGCCGACCTGAGTGTAGTATTAAAATGGTGACTTTAATAGGATAAGATTAAAAACACTTACAAGATGATAGAAGATGCATGCTTGTCAAAGTAAAGTGCAGTCCTGGTCTTCCACATGGCTCTGTGGGTCCCACCGCTGTTCTGGATAGCTGAAAAGGATTGAAAAGCTGGCTGGAATGGATCACAGTGTTTCTCCAGGAGCAAAGGAAGCAAGCAGCTCCACACAGCATGCATTTTCTATCATCTTGTGTTTTTAATCTTATCTCATTAAAGTCACCATTTTAACACTACACTCAGGTTCTCCCCTTCCCTGTTTTTTCCTCATTGCTTAATTGTATGTGCTTTCTGGAGAGAATCACCCTCTCCGTTTGTCTTGGGGACCTTTGGCAGAGGGATAATAAGTGATGGAAGATTCAAAAAGTTTTGCTTGTCACCAGAACAGAAGGAAATATTTAATTGAAGATGCTTGTTTTCGTTGCAACTGTCTAACAGGGGATTTCCACTCACACTAAAGATCTTTTATTTCCTGTAGTGTCTTCCATGGAAGGAAGGACACATACAGACCAAAAAACTAAACAAAAAATACTGATAGAGGTTTTGATTTAATCCTTGATTAGATTATCTGAAACTTAAGGCCATACATACACCTTAATGAGTTTATATGTACAATGATACGCTTTGTTGATCTCCTGTGTATTTTGATGCAGGTGCCCTATATTTAAAGAAGAAGACCTGTTCATCGCTCACACAGTGTACTGGAGAGTCTGAAGAAACCTATATGAATTCCGTTAAAGTGAAAACCAAGGCTGAGTGCTGCATTACTGATCTTTGCAATTCAGCTGCTACAACCTCGGCCTCCTTTGCAACTGTCATTGCTGTCCTTGTGACCTCGTGGGCAACAAGGCTCTTCTAAGCTCCCTCCTACTCATCTCTTCTCACCTCACATAAATCTGTTACAAAGCTGATTTTTTTTTTAACTGATACATACGTTAAAGAGAACCATTTTGCAAACCGAATTAAACATGACATACCTATTTTCAGACATACAGTAATGCCACTGAATTGCCCAATAGAGGTTTATATATATATCTTGTTGCCCACAGTAACTAATCAGCCCCAAGATGGCGCATAATAACTGTTTTGGCTTTGCCAAGAAACCTGGCATTTCAATGGGAAGCCTTACTATAATCTTAACAGTTGAGCCATGTCTTTACCGTCCACCCCCAACCACCCCATATTAGCCTGAGAAAGCAATGGATAGGGGCTTACACATTCTGTGGCTACAACAGATGTTATTTCCTCCGTCGCCTTTGGTGGGTAGTGCCACAACCGAATTTAACCCGTTCAATTGAATGGAGCTGAGCTGAAGCACCCCACAACTTAATGTACTCGGGTGAGGTGTGGCGGAGCAGCATTTAAAGGGTTAAAACGGGCAGAAAAGAACGAACATGTCACCTCCTATAAAAAATAAAAAAAAAGCCTCTGAAAAATGACCCAACTTTTTCGAGGTGCTTCAGTGACAGCAGAGTGTGTAAACCTAACCATAGGGTTTTTTTTGGAATTGACACAGCCTAAGTGATGTCATTGCTCCCTAATAGTTTAGCCCTTTAGTGGATGTGACTAGTGCAGTTTACAGTGTACCTGTCAGTATCTTGCACAGAACACCTAGCTCCATCATCCATAGCTAAGTGGTGGTAATAAATAAATTTGCTTTCATAGGTTTTTATTTATTTTTTTAGAATTGACACAGCCTAAGTGATGTCATTGCTCACTAATAGTTTAGCCCTTTAGTGGATGTGACTAGTGCAGTTTACAGTGTACCTGTGAGTATCTTGCACAGAACACCAAGCTCTATCATCCATAGCTAAGTGGTGGTAATAAATACATTTGCTTTCATAGGTTTTTAGGTTTTTCTTATTTTAATTTTAGCATTTATGGATAAAACAAATATTTGAGGGTATTTTCAGAGCCAAAGATATTTAAAATAAAGGCAGTGTCCAAGCCATTATAGTCCCACTATCCCAGTTTGGATTTTTTGGGAGAATAAGAATATAGTGTAATTTTAATCTACACATACTGCTGACATGTAGGCCTCTGTGGTGCTCCTTCACCGCTCCAAAGAAGCTGCTGTCAAGACGTTTCCTGACGTCCTGCCAGAGCACCGCGCCGGTGTGAAAGCCCTCGGAGCTTTCACACTGGAGACAAACGAGCAGCAGTTTGAGGGTGGATTGCCAGCGCTATTTCTAACGCTATAGCGCCTGCAAAACGCCCTTGGTGTGAAAGGGGTCTAAGGCTCCTTTCACACAGGGTGGATCAGTGATGATCCACCACGTGGATATCCGCTTGCACAGCAGAGGACAGACCTGTCACAGCGCCGCTATCCCTTATGGGAGATCGGGTGACGACGGACCGCAGTGTCCATCCTCACCCGATCCGATAACGGATTGAAAAATAGCTTTTTGCTCCATCACACTTTTCCGGATCGGAGCGGCTCGGATGTCAGCGGACATGTCACCGCTGACATCCAGCGATCCATAGAGCTCTATGGAGCATCCGTTCAGGTCCACCTGAAAAACTGACAGGCAGACCTGAACGGATCATCCATGTGAAAAGACCCTTAGGCTTTCCAGCTTTGCATAACGCCTTGGCCAGGAATCCAATGGGCTACACTAGATCAGTGTTTCTCAACTGCTGTACTTAAGGCACCCCAACAGATCTGTTTTTAGGCTTTCCATTATTTTTCACAGGTGATTTGATCAGTTTCACTGCCTTAATATTTACCACAGCTGTTTTATCTGAGGGAAATCCTGAAAACATGACCTGTTGGGGCACCTTGAGGACTGGAGTTGAGAAACACTGCACTAGAACACAGAAAATAATTTGGGGAACGGGTGCACTTTAGCTGAACTGCCATCGCCTTGTATACAGATAAAACTACTTATGTTCAACCATGTATCACATGTTATGAGGTATGCTTTGTTTTTATGCCAATTAAACAATTTTATAATTTCTCCTACCATGTGTCTAGTGCTTCACTCAAAGTACCAAAAATCCCTTTCTTATTTCTGATTTAGGGATGGAGGTGCAGGTGCATATAATTATGCACCTCATTTAAAGTCCCATAAGCCCTTTGCTTTCTACTTCAGCTGAACAGCCCATAAACTCCACTGCTGATAAAAGCTAAAAAACTTCCATGTGTGCATGGACACAAAGGATAACAGAGTGGAGTTTATGGGCTGTTAAAAAAACACACTCAAAGTCCAAAAAATGGCTGTTTATGAGCTCCAGTGTGCATGGCGTATTATAGGCATCGGCGGTCGACCTACAATGCACTCAATAGCAGACGCAGTCTGACACGACCCCCTCTCTACCTCTGCAATACAGATATGCGTGAGGAATCTTGTGATGAAGGGTGTGGCTGTTACTCAGCTCTGAGCATTGCAGTTGAAAGCATAAAGCAGCATTTTCACACAGAAACAAAATAAAAAAATAATAATGAGAAGGTGTAAAACTTAAATTGGAATTTAAGTCTTTGTGGGTGTCTGTGTCACAGAACAATACATGATTTACTGGCATCTTTGCCTCCTGCCTTTAGCGGGCTTCACTATGCAGCAGCAAGACCCTTTACAGCTTTGGCAATATAGAGGCTAAATGAAACATGCCCTGAGAAATATGGAGGCTGTCATTGCTGTTTAATACTTCTGAAAATGATAGTTTCCTGGCTGCCATGTCTTAAGTTCTTCGGCCCAGAACAAGCCTTTAAATCACGAGTTCTATCTTCATATGCTGCATTGTTTAAAGGTCGTGATTTAGAAGATGGTGAAATCCTCTGGGATCAGCATTACAGCCAGGAAGCTAGCATTTTCAGATGGAGGCCAACAATGACAATCTCATGTAATTTTTTTTTTTTTTTTTGTTAATTAGCCTTTATCTCAGCTAACATGTAAACATTTGCTAAGTTAGTCATTACTGAGTGTAATTATTAACAGAATGAAAACTCAGTTGGTTAAACCTTAATGAGAACGGAGACGTTTACAGGAACAATGGGAGTCATGCGACTTTCATGACATCACGGATGTAAATCAGATAGACAATTCTGTATTCTGGTAATAGGCATGTTTAAAGCCTGGACCCCAAATAAACAGCTAAATTCACAGATAATTACTAGATAGGTGCTATGTTACCTACTAAATGCATGTGTGTCCATTCAGTACTTAGATTTGCACATGTGATGTTTTAACACCAAAGATAGGCAGACAGCAAGGAGCATGAGAATGAGCCTGGTGTTTATTCAGCAGCATCCATCTTACAACTAACCCCTCCCCCAGATCACATGACTAAAACTGTTAACTGTTTCCTAACATGCAAAAGGAACTAGGCATAACAATGGAACCTGAACTATAACTTAGAGCCTACACATCATTACATCTTCCCTCTCAAGTATGAAACATTTAAAATCTCATCAAGCAGGAGAGGGGAACTGATGTGTCCTTGAAGCAGTTTCACTTTCACTTACAGGTTTCCTCCCCACCCCAAGAGGGAACAGTGAGCAGTAAGGAACACATTGATGACATCATCTCATGACATCATCCTATTCAGTTCTGTAGACTTCTACATCTACTGCCTTCTCATTGGATTACTAGTGATCATCACCACTAAGGCGACACCCACCCTTCTCTAAGTCTACCTATACCTTCCCCCTTCTACCCTCTAGCTCACAGAGCAGGCCCTCCCACTGTAAGCCGGCTTTCAGCTTTTCATCATAAACACAGATATTTGACAATAGCAGTAGCTGAATACAAACAATATTACTTGTTTTTTAAAGCAATGTATGTGTGATCTAAAGGGTGTTTTTTTTTTCTTTTTGTATATATATTTACCCGGAAGACATCTAACAGCATTTGTTACTTGTATATCAGACTGTTTAAATGAAGACTCTTTATATCCACAGAAGCCAAACTTCCAAAACTATCCCCCCAGTATGGAGAATAAACTGAAAATCTGATCTGGTTCCTTCAGACACTTTTTTTTAAATGATAGCGCCTCCTCTTATCTGCTGGTTATCACAGCCTTTTATATTCCTGAGAAGTATCCCATCCTACACTTTGGTTTAATTATGGTTAATATGACAGACTCTGATTTTTTACTTTTTTTATTATCACACATTACTTGATTGCGTATAATCAATAAGCTCTACTTGTTTATTTAGAACGTTTTGCTGTTTATATTATCCTAGAAATAAAATAAATACATTTCTGTGATCTAGCTATCTGATTATTTAGCAGTCAAACCGTAATTCCATTTTAATTGATGATGGTTGTAGTATACTTTGAAGGGGTGAGGTTAAGATTTGTCTCCTGTGAAATTGTGTCCTGCCAATGACACATATGAATATCAGGGATGAGCTCAGGTGCGTTCACATGGTCCACGTGCAAAGCGTGCCAGGAAGTCAACGCAGCGCTGCGCTAATCACAGGCAGTGAGACAATACCCGATCTCTGCAGCCGCACATCGGGGCAATGTCTCACTGCCTGTGATTAGCACAGCGCTGTGCCGACTTCTTGGCGGGCTCATGCGAACACGCCTGAGCTCATCCTTAATGAATATTATCATTACAATCCTGTGCGGTTAGTTTGTTAAGGAATTCAGTTACCACTGCCTATGGAAAGACATTTTTACATTAAAGTGGCTGTAAACCCTTACATATACCCAGTGAAGTGATTGCTCTCAGGTAGGGTTGCCACCTGTCCGGGATGCACACGGACAGTTCGGGTTTTGAATCATGTGTTCGGGTTTCAGCCCACCTGAGACCCGGACACAATATTCAGACAGGAATGTGGCTCAGAACAGGGCCCAATAGGAGGGTGAGGGGGCACTATGCACGCCACATTACTATTCTCTTTGGAGCGCCCAAAGGTGTCCCGGGTCTGTTACAATCCTATAACTATAGTGTATGCTAAAAAAATATATATTTTTGCTGTGCGTCGCTAAAGTGTTCAGGTTTGGCTTGAAGAAAAAGTGGCAACCCTACTCTCAGGTGATACACAGAGATTGAACAATTCCTCCTACATGAGTTGTGTCTGTGTTTATCTGCAGCCTTCATCCATTTAACCTGTTGCCATCAGCCCACCATCATATGACAGTGGGGCTCTCGTTCCATTCACACAGGGCATGCACGCAGGGCAGGACTGGGAATAAAATCCAGCCTTGGAAAAAATTTCATACTAGCCCCACAGCATTATTAAACCAGCATAACGTCATTATTTTCTTGTTCATAAAAGGGAAAACCACACATTTTTTAAGCACATTTGAAGAGTGTATTATATATAGATAAGACAGATATGAAATCACATAGGGATTTATATGTCATATATATATATATATATATATATATATATATATATATATATATATATATATATATATATATATATATATATATAAAAGCAAATTCCAGTTAAGAGTGGTCAATCATCAAGGGGGGCCCCAGGCACTCAGAACGTGGGGGGGGGGGGGGACCACCTTCCGCAAAAAAAATACACTAAGGTAAGGGGGGGTGGGTTACTGATATAAGGGGGAAACCCTTTATATCAGTGCCATTATCGTATTCACTCCCCCCTTACATCAGTGACCCCCCCTTAAGACTGGCCTGGTGGTGCTGTCACTGACGACCTCTCAGGTGCACCGTGCAGGGCTCAGTCAGTCGGCTCCAGCTTGGTTGGCTTTGGTTTTATCCTATAGTCTCCTCTTCACAGTCCACGCGAGTATGACTTCTCCCATGAAGAGGGTTGCCACCTGTCCGGGATTCACCCGGATAGTTCGGGTTTGCAATCATGCGTCCGGGTTTCAGACCACCTGAAACCCGGACACATTATTTAGACTGGACTATGGCTTTCCAGCAGAGTTGCTGGCTGCAGTTGTCTAAGCTGAGAGTGTCTGCTACACTCTCTTTCACACTGCCCAAAGCCAGCACTAACAACCCCCCCAAACACACACAGACAGGAGACAAGAGAGGGCTCGATCTGCTCCTCTTCCCTCCCACCCCTACCCCTCTGTGTCTGCCCACACTCCAATCGCCAGGGATGTGCCTTAGAATAGGAAAGTAAGTTGGGGCCGGAAATGTGAAATCCAGCAGTCTCAGCTACATCTGAATGAGAGGTGCTGACTGCCAAGGGGTGAGTGAGCTCACCATCCATCCCTATCTGTGACTGAACTCTCCCCCTTCTCTCTCCTGCCTCTGAGTGAGTACACTAAGGTAAATCCGTGTTCTCAGAGCACCCCTTACATCAGAGTTCCCCTTTACACTAGAGGCCACAGTGTTTCCCCTTACATCAGAGTCTTTTCTGTACATCCGAGTACCCTTAGGTCAGAGTCCCCAGAGTTCTCCCTTACATCAGAGTCTGCAGAGTCCCGCCTTACAGTGAAAGGGAACTCTGCAAGTTCAGATGTAAAGGGGGACTCTTGTTCTTAACTTCATATGATTAGAAATGTTATTTAATAGCAAAATATATTTATAGTTTATACTATAAAAAAAAATGCCGCTAAAGTGTTCGGGTTTGACTTGAAGAAAAGGTGGCAACCCTACCCATGACCCCCATCCTGACTCCTCTCCAGACTCCCTCAGAGACTACAGACATGATACAGGAGATGGTCAGAGACTGCAGACATAATACCGGAGATGGTTAGAGACTGCAGACATGATACAAGAGCTCAACGCAGCCTCACCAGTGCCCATCAAATGCAGCCTCACTGTGCCCATCAAATGCAGCCTCACTGTGCCCATCAAATGCAGCCTCACTGTGCCCATCAAATGCAGCCTCACTGTGCCCATCAAATGCAGCCTCACTGTGCCCATCAAATGCAGCCTCACTGTGCCCATCAAATGCAGCCTCACTGTGGAGAGCACTGTGGCAGGGTGGAGAGCACTGTGGGGGGCTGGGGGGTTGGAGAGCACTGTGGGGGCTAGAGAGCACTGTGGGAGGGTGGACAGCACTGTGGGAGGGTGGACAGCACTGTGGGAGGGTGGACAGCACTGTGGGAGGGTGGACAGCACTGTGGGAGGGTGGACAGCACTGTGGGAGGGTGGACAGCACTGTGGGGGGGGTGGACAGCACTGTGGGGGGGGTGGACAGCACTGTGGGGGGGGTGGACAGCACTGTGGGGGGGGTGGACAGCACTGTGGGGGGGGTGGACAGCACTGGGGGGGGGGTGGACAGCACTGGGGGGGGGTGGACAGCACTGGGGGGGGGGTGGACAGCACTGGGGGGGGGGGGGCAGGTGGACAGCACTGGGGGGGGGGGCAGGTGGACAGCACTGGGGGGGGGGGGGCAGGTGGACAGCACTGGGGGGGGGGGGGCAGGTGGACAGCACTGGGGGGGGGGGGCAGGTGGACAGCACTGGGGGGGGGGGCAGGTGGACAGCACTGGGGGGGGGGCAGGTGGACAGCACTGGGGGGGGGCAGGTGGACAGCACTGGGGGGGGGCAGGTGGACAGCACTGGGGGGGGGCAGGTGGACAGCACTGGGGGGGGGCAGGTGGACAGCACTGGGGGGGGGGGCAGGTGGACAGCACTGGGGGGGGGGCAGGTGGACAGCACTGGGGGGGGGGCAGGTGGACAGCACTGGGGGGGGGGCAGGTGGACAGCACTGGGGGGGGGCAGGTGGACAGCACTGGGGGGGGGCAGGTGGACAGCACTGGGGGGGGGGGCAGGTGGACAGCACTGGGGGGGGGGCAGGTGGACAGCACTGGGGGGGGGGGCAGGTGGACAGCACTGGGGGGGGGGCAGGTGGACAGCACTGGGGGGGGGCAGGTGGACAGCACTGGGGGGGGCAGGTGGACAGCACTGGGGGGGGGGGCAGGTGGACAGCACTGGGGGGGGGCAGGTGGACAGCACTGGGGGGTGGAGAGCACTGTGGGGGCTGGAGAGCACTGGGGTGGGGGCTGGAGAGCATTGTGGGGGGGTAGAGAGCACTGTGGGGGGTGGACAGCACTGTGGGGAGCTGAAGAGCACTGTGGGGGGGGGGGTGGACAGCACTATGGGGCTGGACAGCAATGGGGCGTGGGCTGGAGAGCACTGTGGGGGGGTGGACAGCACTGTGGGGGGGGGGGTGGACAGCACTGTGGGGGACTGGAGAGCACTGTGGGGGACTGGAGAGCACTGTGGGGGACTGGAGAGCACTGTGGGGGACTGGAGAGCACTGTGGGGGGGTGGACAGCACTGTGGAGCTGGACAGCACTGGGTTGTGGGCTGGAGAGCACTGTGGGGGGGGGGGTGAAAAGCACTGGGGGGGGTTAAGAGCACTGTGGTGGGCTGGAGAGCACTGTGGGGGTCTGGAGAGCACTGTGGGGGTCTGGAGAGCAGAGTGGGGGACTGGAGAGCAGAGTGGGGGACTGGAGAGCAGAGTGGGGGACTGGAGAGCAGAGTGGGGGACTGGAGAGCAGAGTGGGGGGCTGGAGAGCAGAGTGGGGGGGCTGGAGAGCAGAGTGGGGGGGCTGGAGAGCAGAGTGGGGGGGCTGGAGAGCACCGTGGGGGTGGACAGCACCGTGGGGAGGGGGGCTGAAGAGCACTGTGGGGGCTGGAGATTACTGTTGGGGGTGGACAGCACTGTGGGGCTGGACAGCACTGGGGTGTGGGCTGGAGAGCACTGTGGGGGGGTGGACAGCACTGTGGGGGGGTGGACAGCACTGTGGGGGGGGTGGACAGCACTGTGGGGGGGGGGGGCTGGAGAGCACTGTGGGGGGGGGGGGGGGGCTGGAGAACACAGTGGGGGTAGGGTGACCACATTTCCAAACTGCCATTCAGGGACACCCCCCCAAAAAAAGATGATTTTTTACATATTTTTTTGCCAATTTTTGGGGCAGGGGCATATGAAATCAGCAGACCTGTGTGCAAGATCAAAAGCGGGCCCTAGGCATTAAGAACAACAACAATATGGCGCGCAAAGCGTGTCGTGGTAAACAGTGGACATGTCTTAAATTGCACTAAATATTGGCTTAAAGGGGGTGTTGTTTAGGACGGCAACTAACGATTATTTTCATAATCGATTAGCTGGCCGATTTTTGTTTCGATTAATCGGTTAATAACCTTAAAAAAAAAAAAAAGTGTGTCAAATTATTGTTTAATAAATAGGGAATGCGGAGTGTATGGTGGTGAGTAGTATGTACAGGAGAGGAGTGCAGAATGTATGGCGGGGGGTAATATGTACAGGAGAGGAGTGCATGGCGGGGGGTAATATGTACAGGAGAGGAGTGCGGGGTGTATGGCAGAGGGGTAATATGTACAGGGGAGGAGTGCGGGGTGTATGACAGGGGGGTAATATATACAGGGGAGGAGTGCGGAGTGTATGGCAGGGCGGTAATATATACAGGGGAGGAGTGCGGAGTGTATGGCAGGGCGGTAATATGTACAGGGGAGGAGTGCGGAGTGTATGGCAGGGCGGTAATATGTACAGGGGAGGAGTGCGGAGTGTATGGCAGGGGGGTAATATGTACAGGGGAGGAGTGCGGAGTGTATGGCAGGGGGGTAATATGTACAGGGGAGGAGTGCGGAGTGTATGGCAGGGGGGTAATATGTACAGGGGAGGAGTGCGGAGTGTATGACGAGGGGTAATATATACAGGGGAGGAGTGCGGAGTGTATGGCAGAGGGGTAAAATGTACAGGGGAGGAGTGCGGGGTGTATGGCAGAGGGGTAATATGTACAGGGGAGGAGTGCGGAGTGTATGGCAGGGGGGTAATATGTACAGGGGAGGAGTGCGGAGTGTATGGCGGGGGGTAGTTAGTGGAGAGAGGAGGAAGAGGAGTGCACCTCCTGATAGTCTGTCAAAGTTCCCAGGATACCAGACAGTACAATTATCTCCGTGATAGCAGCCAGTTTGTCTTTGAAGATGGGGAGGGGGCAAGTTGTGAAAGAAGAATACTTGCAGTGATTTGGGGGGATAAGAGCGTGCTGTATGTTCTAGGAGGGCACACTTTGGGAGGGGAGAGAAATTGTGCAGGAAGGGGGGGTTGAATAAAAAATCTGACCCCCCCAGCACAATTTCTCTCCTCTACTAAAGTGCCCCCTAGCACATACAGCATGCTCTTATCCCCCAAAATCGCTGCAAGTATTCTTTTTTGACAACTTGCCCCCCGTCTCTGTGTCTTCTTCTCCTGCAAGTGCCAAGCATTAATATTCTGTACAAACCTCAGATCAGCACATCCCGTCCTGTTGTGTCCATTCTCCTCCCCATCCTTCTCCTGTCTGTGAGCCGAGGAAAAGGGGGAGGGGACTTCAGTCCATGTGTTAGTGTGAGGTGGGCAGGAGGGGGGGAGGAAGGGAGAGATACCATGCAGTACACACTGTAATCGCAGTGTGTGGGAACAGAAACACCCCACACAAGCTGCAAGCCAGCCACTGGAGCTAAGTGCAGAGGTAAAAGAACCAGCAGTGACTCCCAGCAGCACTAGCGCGGAGGAGGAGGATGTAAAATCCTCCTCCGCATTCAACGCTGGGCTGTGACGTCACTGGTTGCCAGACGCAAGGCGGCTATAGCAACCAGTGATCAGGAGGAGGTGGAGGCGGAGCTAGAGCCAGCGCTATGGCAGCTCGGTCCGCCCCTGTTCCCAGATTGTCAATTTCATTCCGGGACACTTTATTGTCCCGGAATGAAGGTGCCCGGGACTGGGGACAGAGATATAAATTACGGGATAATCCCGGGCAATCCGGGACACGTGGGCACCCTATTCACCAGAGCTCCCAAAAGTGGAGATGGGCTTGGCTGCGTGTTAGTGCCAGGTCGTGGCCCTCAGGATAGCCCCACCAGGAGGTGAGCAAGCCGGGGGGCTGGTAGCAGATATAGCAGGTAGGGATCAAGCAGAAGCGTAATTGAGAAACAAGCCAAAGTCGGTAACAAATAGTTGCAGGTTGGGATTCAGCAGAAGCGTAGTCCAGGAACAAGCCAAATGTCGGTAACGAATTGTAGCGAGGATACGGTCGGCAGCAGGAGAGATAGGAGCAAGATATTGGCTGGTGAAGGCACAATATTCTGGCGACCAGGAAGTGCAGAGACATGGCTTAAATCAGGAAGTTCATGGGAGGAGCAAAGGGTTCAAGGTTCAAGGCAGACAAGATTCAAGACAAGATCATTCAAGGAATTGTCCAAGGAGCTGTCCAGCATTCCAGGTGGCTCAGCAAGCAGGGTCACTGCCAGACACACCAGAGGTCCCAGGTTCAAGCCCAGGTCCTAACAGGAAGGCAGTTTTAGGAGAGAGCTCTTTGAGAGATGCTTGATCCACATTTTGTATTTCTTTTCCTGAGAAGAAATCCAAGACAAAAGGAAGATCCCACTTGGAAAACCTCAGATTTCTCTGAGACCTGAGCCTTATTGCTCCTTTGAAGAACTGCCCAGTGAGAGGATGCCTGGCCCAGGAAACACCTGAAAAGGCAGAGATTGCAGAAACCTGAACCCGCGAGGAACTCACTGATAAGGACAAATCCAAGCCTTTTTGTAGAAAACCTATAATATTCTGTATCTTTGGATCTTTACACGAACCGTTGGTTGTAGACACATAGTCTGCAAACTTTGACCAAATTCTTTGGTAAACTTTGTTGGTACCTGCTCTTCTGGCATTTAGTAATGTGGCAATCGCTGTATTTGGACAGCCTAATGCTTCCAGCCTTTCCCTCTCAAAAAACAGGCCATCAGATGGAGCTGGGATGGGCACGGATGAAGAGTTGTTTTCTGCAACAAGAGAAGGAAGAGGAACTGGATGCTGGTATCTGAGCTGCAAGAGGAGTGGGAACCATGGTCTGTTGGGCCAGTACGGAACAACTGCTATTATTTCGACTTCTCCCCACTTGAGTCTCGATAGAAATCAGAGAATGACCGGAACTGGGGAAAAGGCATAAGCCTTGTGGAACCTCCACTGGTCCGTCAGGGCATCTAATCCGAAGGCCTGGGGACAACGACACCTTGTGTAATATTTCCTCAGTTTGAAATTGCACGGGGAGGCAAACAGGTCTACCTCTGGCAAGATTCCCAGAGACGGAATCCAGTCGAACACCTCGTTGTGGAGAGACCATTCGTTGTTGTCCAGGGAAAATCTTGAGAGAAAATCTGACATTTTGAATTCCTGGAAGATAAACAGCCGTCAGATTCATCAAATTCAACTGGGCCCAGGGCATGATCGGACTTACTTCCTTCAGTAAGGAGAGATTGCGGTTGCCCCCCTGTCTCTTGATGTAAGACACAGTTGTCGTATTGTCCAGCCTTAAGAGAACTGAGGCTCCTGATGTTAGGTGGAGAAAAGCCTGTAAGGCACGGAAGGTGGCATGGAGCTCCAGCACATTTGAGACTACCTTCTGGGATGGGAAATCCCATATGCCTTGGGCTACCTCCATCATACAGAGAGCACCCCAACCTCTGCTTCTGGCATCCATTGTCACTGTTATCCAGGAGACCGGAGCTATCGAATGGCAATTGAGAAGATTTCTCTGCTGTAGCCACCAGGCGAGGCTCTCCCGCATGGAAGAGGTTATTCGAACAAGATGGTCTCGGGAGCCCGGATCCCACTGTTGGAGAAAACCCTTCTGAAAGGGCCGCATCTTCCATTACGCCCATTTCACCATAGGAGCTGTGGCCACCATACCTATTATCATGAGACATTGTGAGGCTCTGAGAAGGGGTGATGACATTGCAAGATAAATTCTGTCGCAAATCACCAGAATCTTCTCCGGAGGTAAGGAGATTGTACTCTTCACCGTGTCGAATTGGGCTCCGAGGAAAATTAGAGACTGTGTTGGGATTAGATAACTTTTCTCCCTGTTCAACAGCCAACCGAATTCTGTCAGAGTGGAGATGACCTGATCTCAATGTATCAAGAGTTGCTCCCTGTCTTGGGAAAGTAATGCCGCGTACACACGATCGAATTGTATGACGTACTTAGTCCGTCATACAATCCTACGGACAATCCGGCGTACTTTCTACTGAACGGACTTGACCACACACGGATACACAAACAGTCCGACGAAAGCTTGCGCGATGACGTACAGCACGTACGACGGGACTAGAAATAGGAAGTCCAAGACACAGCAAAGCACCCTTTGGGCTCCTTCTGCTGACTTTGCGTTAGTGGAAGTTTGGTTAGAGACGATTCGCGCTTTTCAGACTTCAGCTTAATTCGTCCGTTTTCTGCGGCGCAGTCTGCCTGTGAGGTTTGTATCTGTCTTTCGGTAAGCGTGGATCAGTTGGTACCTGTTGTTAGGCGCTTCTGGTCCGCTCGTTTCTGGGTTTCAGATCGTTCTTCATAGGTCTGGCTGTTCTTCAGTGCGTTCAGTTAAGCTTGTTTGTCCAGCCGACCGTTTCAAAGCCATGGAGAGTGGACGTACTCGTTCGCGAGTTCGTGCTATATGGGGGCTTGGTGTTGGGGTTAATACTTTGACCCGAGCCCAGTCTGTGAACAGGGCGAGGAGGAGTTCATGGACAAAGAATTGGTTGCGCCAGCGCGACCAATTCTCGCATATGCCTTTACTCCGTTTAGATCCGTGAGAATAATCCTGATGATTTCAGGAATTATCTCAGGATGACGGACCCCGTTTTTCACCGTCTGCTGGCTTTGCTGACCCCTTATATCAGCAGGCAGGATACCTGCATGCGGCAAGCCATCACTCCGGAGCAGAGGCTCGTCGCCACGTTGCGCTACTTGGCGACAGGGAGAAGCCTTCAGGACCTCAAGTTCTCTACAGGCATCTCCCCCAGGCTCTGGGGATCATTATTCCAGAGACCTGTTCTGCCATTATTCGGGTCCTGCAGAAGGAATATATGAAGGTAAGTTTGTTCTTTTAATATTGCATTATATGCATTGTATGTTTGTATTAATTTCATGATGACTTTTAATATCCATGACAGGAATATGCTGTGAATGTCCCCTTTATATGAATACATGCAATTGTTTTGTTTATTTATTTATTTATTTTTTTGTGTCATTTTTTATTGCTTTTACCTTTTTGTGTCCCACGTGCATATTTGCTTTCACTAACGTCCCCAGCATGCAATCCTGGGCCCCTATACACCCACAGCCGAGACTATTTTTCTCGAATTCATATTTTCAGCTCCATTGTACTGTTTTACTGCCCCCCACCCTTTTGGAATTGGTTTCAGGGATTGTATACTCATTAATTAGGCCCCCACCTCACTCAAATTGGTTTCAGGGATTGTATACTCATTAATTAGGCCCCCACCCCACTCAAATTGGTTTCAGGGATTGTATACTCATTAATTAGGCCCCCACACCACTCAAATTGGTTTCAGGGATTGTATACTCATTAATTAGGCCCCCACCCCACTCAAATTGGTTTCAGGGATTGTATACTCATTAATTAGGCCCCCACCCCACTCAAATTGGTTTCAGGGATTGTATACTCATTAATTAGGCCCCCACACCACTCAAATTGGTTTCAGGGATTGTATACTCATTAATTAGGCCCCCACCCCACTCAAATTGGTTTCAGGGATTGTATACTCATTAATTAGGCCCCCACCCCACTCAAATTGGTTTCAGGGATTGTATACTCATTAATTAGGCCCCCCACCCCACTCAAATTGGTTTCAGGGATTGTATACTCATTAATTAGGCCCCCACCCCACTCAAATTGGTTTCAGGGATTGTATACTCATTAATTAGGCCCCCACCCCACTCAAACTGGTTTCAGGGATTGTATAATCATTAATTAGGCCCCCACCCCACTCAAATTGGTTTCAGGGATTGTATACTCATTAATTAGGCCCCCACCCCACTCAAATTGGTTTCAGGGATTGTATACTCATTAATTAGGCCCCCACCCCACTCACCCACATAACTTATGTCCCCTGGTCCATCAGAGGGCTGAGTAATCTGGGAATTGGGCCGTCTATTTGTTTTTTTTGCAGAAAAACATTTTCAATATTTATGTTTAACTGCTGTTCCAAAATGTTTTTGAGTTTTATTTGTTATGAATTGTTTTGATTTAATGACTAATTTTTTATTTTTTTTACCTGTGTTTGACTCCCCAGTTTCCTTCCACGCCACAGGAATGGCAGACTGTGGCTTCCCAGTTCGCTGCCCGTTGGGACTTTCCCAACTGTGGAGGGGCGATCGACGGGAAACATGTGCGGATTGTGCCCCCACCCCATTCGGGGTCCTACTACTGGAATTATAAGGGGTTCCATAGTGTGGTGTTAATGGCGGTGGTGTCAGCACAATATGACTTTATCTATGTGGATGTGGGGAAGAACGGCCAGATGTCAGACGGAGGAGTGTTTAAGCAGACCGAGTTCTGCCACCGTCTCATCACTGGTGGCCTGGACTTGCCACCAGATGCTGATAATGTGGAAGGTCTACCTTTTGTTTTTATCGCTGATGAAGCGTTCGGTCTGAGTGACCATTTGATGAAGCCCTTCCCCCAAAGGACCCTCACCCCGGAGAGGAGGGTTTTTAATTACCGGCTGGCCAGAGCAAGAAGGGTTGTGGAGAATGCCTTTGGTATTATGGCCAGCCGGTTCCGTCTGTTTTTGACAGCAATAAACTTGGCAGAGTACAAACTGAACTATGTCATTCTCTGCTGCTGCATTTTACACAACTTTTTAAGAAAACATTCAGGAACCCATTACCTGCAGCCAATTGGGCCTGAGGCCGGACTAATTCCTGAACTCACAGGGCTGGATCATGCCCATCCTGGCTTAGCCCCCCAAACAGCACGTGAGGTGCGTGACCAGTAGGGATGAGCCGAACACCCCCGGTTCGGTTCGCACCAGAACTTTCGAACGGACCCCAAATTCGAACGAACTTTAGAACCCCATTGAAGTCTATGGGACTCGAACGTTCGAAATGAAAAGTGCTAATTTTAACAGCTAATATGCAAGATACTGTCCTAAAAAGGGTTTGGGGACCTGGCTCCTGCCCCAGGGGACATGGGTCAATGCCTAAAATGTTTTTAAAAATGGCCGTTTTGGCGGGAGCACTGATTTTAATGACGATTAAAGTGAAAAAAAAGTGAAATATTGCTTTAAATATGGTGCCTGGGGGGTGTCTGTAGTATGCCTGTGAAGTGCCACGTGTTTCCCGTGTTTAGAACAGTCCCTGCACAAAATGACATTAAACGGAAATAACACCATTTAAAACTGCTTGCGGTTTTAATGTTATATCTGGTTCCTGCAATATGGTTGAAAATCATTCAGAAAAATGGCATGGGTAGCCCTCCCTGCCCATTACCAGCCTATTTGGGTCTTATACGCATATTAAGGGGAACCCTGTACCCATATTAAAAAAAGGAAATGCGTGTGGCCCCCAGGCCCTATATACTCAGAACAGCAGTATACAGGCGGTGCAAACAAGACAGGGACTGTGTAGGTTTGTTGTGTTAAGTTGAATCTGTTTGTAATTTTCAACTGGTACATTTTTAAAGTGTAGCTCCAGTCAAAAAAACTATTTTTAAGCTTTTTGGAAAACATAGGGAAGGGTTATCACCCCTGTATAATTTGTTTTGTCGTCCATCTTTTTTCATCTCACTTGCTGTTGTCTCCTTCCGTTTGCAAGTAGGAGATGTTTGTAAGTTGGATGTTTGAAAGTAGGGGCCTGCCCTATATGCTCTGCAGAAATGGCAGAACAAGGTGTTGGTTTTGCCACAACATTGTAAGCCCTCAAAGTGACTCTTGGTGGGCGCTGGAGCGCCCTGCTGTGAACGATTATATCAAGAATTGTAATTACATGCCATTGTTGAACAGTGGTAGAAAAATTGATCTTTGGTGGTTGTGGTGCTGGTGCCACAACACTATAAGTCCTCACCGTTACTCTGGGTGGGCACAGGAAGGGGCCCTCCTGTGAAATATTATATCAAGAATTGTAATTACATGTCCCTGTTAAACAGGGGCAGAAAAATTTGGCCTTAGGCACTGCTGCTGGTGCCACCACACTGCAACCTCTTCCATATACTCTAGTTTTATTGCAGGAATTAGCCCTGCTGCAAAGCATTGCATCAAAAATTGTAATTAAACGCCCCTGTTAAACAGGGGCAGAAAAATTGGGCCTTAGGCACTGGTGCTGGTGCCACCACACTGCAACCTCTGCCATATACTCTAGTTTTATTGCAGGAATTAGCCCTGCTGTAAAGCATTGCATCAAAAATTGTAATTAAACACCCCTGTTAAACAGGGGCAGAAAAATTGGGCCTTAGGCGCTGGTGCCACCACACTGCAACCTCTGCCATATACTCTAGTTTTATTGCAGGAATTAGCCCTGCTACAAAGCATTGCATCAAAAATTGTAATTAAACGCCCCTGTTAAACAGGGGCAGAAAATTGGGCCTTAGGCACTGGTGCTGGTGCCACCACACTGCAACCTCTGCCATATACTCTAGTTTTATTGCAGGAATTAGCCCTGCTGCAAAGCATTGCATCAAAAATTGTAATTAAACGCCCCTGTTAAATAGGGGCAGAAAAATTGGGCCTTAGGCACTGGTGCTGGTGCCACCACACTGCAACCTCTGCCATATACTCTAGTTTTATTGCAGGAATTAGCCCTGCTGCAAAGCATTGCATCAAAAATTGTAATTAAACGCCCCTGTTAAACAGGGGCAGAAAAATTGGGCCTTAGGCACTGGTGCTGGTGCCACCACACTGCAACCTCTGCCATATACTCTAGTTTTATTGCAGGAATTAGCCCTGCTGCAAAGCATTGCATCAAAAATTGTAATTAAACGCCCCTGTTAAACAGGGGCAGAAAAATTGGGCCTTAGGCACTGGTGCTGGTGCCACCACACTGCAACCTCTCCCATATACTCTTGTTTGATTGCAGGAATTAGCCCTGCTGCAAAGCATTGCATCAAAAATTGTAATTAAACGCCCCTGTTAAACAGGGGCAGAAAAATTGGGCCTTAGGCACTGGTGCTGGTGCCACCACACTGCAACATCTCCCATATACTCTTGTTTGATTGCAGGAATTAGCCCTGCTGCAAAGCATTGCATCAAAAATTGTACTTAAACGCCCCTGGGGGCAGAAAAATTGGGCTGATGGCGTCAACCAGAACCAGAAATGTTCTTCCAACATATCAGCGGAGGAGGAAGAGGATAGACAATCAACATAACAGGACAGTCACTCAGCATCAGCATAGGCAGTCTTGAAGGGATGTGATATTTAAAAAAAAATTATTCTGTTACATCAGCTTCAGGTGCTTGGTAGCTGTGGGTGATCCAAGACTGATTCATCTTGATGAAGGTCAGTCGATCAACTGATTCGGTGGACAGGCGCACCCTGTGATCGTTAACAAAGCCACCAGCAGCACTGAAGGTGCGTTCCGAAAGAACGCTGGATGCAGGACAGGCCAGTAGCTCAATTGCATACTGTGCAAGCTCTGGCCAGTGATCCATCCTCAAGACCCAGTAAGCCAGAGGATTTTCGGTGGGAAAGGTGTCCAAGTCTGACCTTGCCCCTAGGTATTCCTGCACCATGTAAATCAGACGCTGGCGATGGGTGCTGGAACCGATCATACCTTGGGGCTGCGGACTAAAAAATTGTCTGAAAGCATCAGTCAGACGGCCACCTTCTCCACCGCTCCTTCTGACCGATGCCTCAGCAACACGTTGTCCAGGACCAGGAGTTTGTAACCTCCCAGTCTCTGGGAACGCGTTGCACAGACCTTTCTGCAAGGCCTCCCGGAGATGTCTCATCCTCTTCTCCCTCTGCGATGGCAAGATAAGGTCGGCAACCTTACCCTTGTACCGTGGATCAAGGAGAGTGGCCAGCCAGTAATGGTCCCTCTCCTTGATCCGAAGAATACGAGGATCCTTCCGCAGCCTTTGCAGGATCAGGGAGGCCATGCAGCGTAGGTTAGCTGAGGCATTCGGTCCGGTGTCCTCTGGGTCACTAAGGACAACATGATCCGCAGCTACCTCCTCCCAGCCACGTACAAGTCCACGTGTTTCTTGGGACTGTAAATCATCCCTACAAGACTGCTGCTGCTGCTGCTGATGCTGATGCTGAGTGCCAGCCTCCACCTCCATGCTGACACAATCATCCTCCTCCTCCTCTTCCTCCTCCTCATCCTCTTCCTGTGTGATGGGTGGCACAGCAGGAACACTGTCTGGACAAAGGGGGCCTTGAGAGGCAAGGAAGTCCTCCTCTTCCTGCCTCTGTTCTGCCTCAAGTGCCCTGTCCATTATTCCACGCAGCGTATGCTCCAAGAGGTGGACAAGAGGTACAGTGTCACTGATGCATGCACTGTCACTGCTCACCACCCTTGTGGCCTCCTCAAACGGTGACAGGACAGTGCATGCATCCCTGATCATGCCCCACTGGCATGGTGAGAAAAAACCGAGCTCCCCTGACCCTGTCCTGGTGCCGTAGTCGCACAGGTACTCATTGATGGCCCTCTACTGCGTGTGCAGCCGCTGCAGCATGGCCAATGTTGAGTTCCATCTGGTGGGCATGTCATATATAAGGCGGTTCTTGGGCAGGTTCAACTCCTTTTGGAGCTCAGCCAGCCGAGCACAGGCATTAAATGATCGGCGGAAATGCACACAGACTTTCCTGGCCTGCTTCAGGACATCCTGTAAGACGGGGTACCTGCCCAAGAACCGCTGCACCACCAGGTTAAGGACGTGAGCTACACAGGGCACATGAGTCAGTTGTCCCTGTCGGAGGGCGGAGAGGAGGTTGGTGCCATTCTCCCAAACCACCATTCCTGGCGTAAGCTGGCGTGGTGTCAACCACCTCTCGGCCTGCCCCTGCAGAGCTGACAAAACATCTGCCCCAGTGTGGCTCCTGTCCCCCAAACAAACCAGCGCAAGCACGGCATGGCATCGTTTTGCCTGCGTACTTGCGTAGCCCCTGGAACGCCTACGGAGCACCGCTAGTTCTGAGGACAGAGCACTGGAAGAGGCCATGGAGGAAGAAGAAGAGGAGGGGGTGGAGGAGAGAGGTGTGTCACAACCAATAGTAGCATTTTGGAGGCGTGGTGGCGGAACAACCTCCAACACTACTGCACCTTGTCCTGCATCCTTCCCAGCTGCCAGAAGAGTGACCCAATGGGCCGTGAAAGACAGGTAACGTCCCTGTCCATGCCTGCTGGACCATGAGTCAGTGGTAATATGCACCTTACCGCTGACCGCCCTGTCCAGCGAGGCAAGGACATTGCCTTCCACATGCCGGTAGAGAGCCGGAATCGCCTTCCGTGAGAAAAAGTGGCGTTTGGGGACCTGCCACTGAGGAACCGCACATTGTACAAACTCAGGGAAGGGGGCCGAGTCTACCAACTGAAAAGGCAGCAGTTGAAGTTGAAATTTAGCCAAGCTAGCATTCAACCGCTGGGCATGTGGATGGCTGGGAGTGAACTTCTTTTGCCGGTCCAGCAGCTGGGGCAGGGACATTTGCCTGCTATAATCGGACGTGGGTGTACCGCTAGCAGAGTTCCCGGAAGCACTTGGCTGTGACACACCTAATTCTACACCTTCATTCCTCTCAGAGCAGGTTTCAGAGAGGACTGAAGGTCTAGTGGGGTTGGAGATGCCAGCTGATGAGGAGCAAGGAGAGGTCCGCTTTGTTCTTTGGTGTGGGTCTTTGAGGTACGCTTGCCAACGAGCTGCATGGCAGGTCAACATATGTCTGGTCAAGCATGTGGTGCCCAAGCGGCTGATGTTTTGGCCACGTGAGATACGCTTGAGACATATGTTGCAAATAGCAGCGGTGCGATCTGATGCACTCGTCTCAAAAAAGGCCCACACCAAAGAACTTTTAGAATAACGCGCAGAGGCAGCGCTCTGCACAGGCGGAGCTCTGCGGTGTGATTCAGTCGGTGTGCTGCCCCTAAGCTGGCCCCCGGAGGGCATTCTGCCTCGCTGGACATGTGCCTCCTCATCCTCCTCCTCCTCTCTCCTTCCAGGCACCCACGTGGAGTCAGTGCCCTCATCATCCCCTCCCTCTTCATCGCTGTAGCAAACCTGGCAGTATGCTGCAGCTTGTGGAACATGACTGCCAGATTGCTGTCCTTCTTGAGCATCCCCTCTCTCTGCGCTCACGCTACTGCCTTCCTCTAGCTGAGTGTCATCATCAGAGCCCACAAAACACTGGGCATCCTCCTGGAGCATGTACCCAACACTGTGCTCAAAGAGTTCAGGAGACTCCTCAGGAGGACGTGGTGGGTCTAGGGAAGGAGTCACTGATGATGACATTGAGAGGAGGGAAGACGATGCGTTGGCAGCTGCTTTGCTAGTACCCTGAGACTGGGTGAGAGAGGATGAGGAGGATGAAGAGGGCTTGGTCATCCACTCTACCAAGTCGTTGGTATGTTGCGGTTCAACATGTCCAGCTGCCGAAAAGAAGGACAAGCGTGTCCCATGGCCACGTGCTGATGACAATGCACCGCGTCCACGACCAGCACTGTTGTCTCTAGACACAGAGCCTGCTTGCCCTCTTTTATCGGCTCGCGCCTGTCTGCCTCTCCTTGCTGGCCTTCCAGACATGGTAATGGCCTGAAGGGAGTTGGGTAAAAAAGCAGTTGGGTAGTGTATATTGTGCTAGAGGCACACAACACCCACTAACTCCTGCAGATGCCTTTATTATAGAACACCAGAGATAAAGGGGTATATACAGATGTATACTGTGCTGTGCTGGAGGCACACACAACTTCCAATAACTCCTGCAGATGGCAAGTGGTCTCAAATAGAGAAGAGCTATGTAGGTGGATATAGCGGTATGTACTGGGTACAGAGCACGCAGACAGCACACACTATCTCCTAACACTACTGACTGCAAGCTCTATTATAAAAGATAGATCACTAGCTATATAGGTGAGGTGAATATAGCGGTGTATACTGCGGTCAGGGCACGCAGACAACAACCACTACACAACAGCAAGATCGAAAATCGCCCCAAAACAATCGGTGTGTACTGTGTTGAAGGTACACAGAACACCCACTAACTCCTGCAGATGCCTTTATTATAGAACACCAGAGATAAAGGGGTATATACAGATGTATACTGTGCTGTGCTGGAAGCACACACAACTTCCAATAACTCCTGCAGATGGCAAGTGGGCTCAAATAGAGAACAGCTATGTAGGTGGATATAGCGGTATGTACTGGGTACAGAGCACGCAGACAGCACGCACTATCTCCTAACACTACTGACTGCAAGCTCTATTATAAAAGATAGATCACTAGCTATATAGGTGAGGTGAATATAGCGGTGTATACTGCGGTCAGGGCACGCAGACAACAACCACTACACAACAGCAAGATCGAAAATCGTCCGAAAACAATCGGTGTGTACTGTGTTGAAGGTACACAGAACACCCACTAACTCCTGCAGATGCCTTTATTATAGAACACCAGAGATAAAGGGGTATATACAGATGTATACTGTGCTGTGCTGGAAGCACACACAACTTCCAATAACTCCTGCAGATGGCAAGAGGGCTCAAATAGAGAACAGCTATGTAGGTGGATATAGCGGTATGTACTGGGTACAGAGCACGCAGACAGCACGCACTATCTCCTAACACTACTGACTGCAAGCTCTATTATAAAAGATAGATCACTAGCTATATAGGTGAGGTGAATATAGCGGTGAGGGCACGCAGACAATAACCACTACACAACAGCAAGATCGAAAATCGGCCGAAAAACGATTGGTGTGTACTGTGTTGAAGGTACACAGAACACCCACTGCTTCAGACGCCAACACATTACACAAGGCCGCCGCGTTGGCGGCCTTATATAGTGTGGGGCGTGCACTACACAGCCTGAGCTATGATTGGCCACAGGCATCCTGCCTGTGGCCAATCATGGCTCTCCTCGCTGCTGGCGCTGCGATTGGCCAAGCATGCGAGGTCACAGTGCATGCTTGGCCAATCATGAGCCAGCAATGCACTGCGCCATCGCAGTGCATTGTGGGCCGTGAGCGCCACACGAATTTGGCGCGAACGGACCAAAATGTTCGGACTTCGCCGAACGGACGAACAGCCAATGTACGAGTCGAACGTATGTTCGACTCGAACACGAAGCTCATCCCTAGTGACCAGTATGTCACCTATTTTAATGGTAGGGGGCTATTCCAATGCCAGCTGAGCAATAAAGATTTCCTTTTGTTCAAATATATATTGTCTGTTCAAATTTTTAAGTTTGGTTCTTGTTTGCTTTTCAAGGTGGTTGTCTCCTACATTCTCCTAATTCAGGGATATGCAATTGGCGGACCTGCAGCTGGTGCAAAACTACAAGTCCATCATGCCTCTGGGTCTCATGCTTGTAGCTGTCAGTCTTGCTATGCTTCATGGGACTTTTAGTTATGCAACAGCTGGATTTCCACTAATTGCATATTCCTGTCATAGTGCATTTGTATTGCAAAGTGTTTTTTTTTTTTCCCCAATAGGAAATAAGGTCCTTTGTCACAGAAAACACAAAATTACTTCCCAAAAAGGTATTGAGTATTGAAAGAAGGAGACACACACACACACACACATATCTTTTTAGAAAAGTTGTAATAGTGCACATTGAAACAAGTGCCTTTTTTTTTTTTTTTTGGTAAACAATATAGATTTTTTGTAGTAAACAATATATATATATATATATATATATATATATATATATATATATATATATATTTTTTTTTTAAAAGAATAAAAAATCTAGATATATACACACATACATATGTGTTGGATGTTAAAAGTTGAACTATTTACATAAAACAAGGGTAAAAGCCAAATTTAGAAGATGTGCACCAAAAATTGGTAATGTCAACATGTGCTATCTCCCATTATGAGTGATCAATGGATGCGTTTTGTGGGTGCAATCCCTTCCTCTCACATACTAGAATGAGGAAGGGGTTGCAAACACAAAATACGTACATTGAGATCCTCTGATGGCACATAGCACATGTTGACACACTGTGTGCATCTTCTAAATTTGGACTCTAAAACTGAATTAAAATTTCAAAAAACCTTAAATGATTTTTGCAAGCAAATGAAGAACATGATCTTGCATTTTAGGGAAAAGGGGCTTAGATTCTCCCCAAAACATCGATCATGTTCTTCATTTGCTGCTGAATGGTGTCCAACTGCCTGTGCATGTTGCGGATCTGGTTCCGCATGCAATCGATCTCGCCATTCCAGACCATGATCTGCCCAATCAGCCTCTGGGCGCTGTCAGTTGTGAATGGCTCTACGGCTTGTCCTTCTACAACCAGATCATCACCTAAAAAAGGTGTAGATAAAAAAAATAGTGTTAACATATGCAGGCATTAATGGTTTACCTTAAGCTGCGTTGTCAGACTCTCACTTTGTGGGGTGAGTACCTCCACCACCTCTTCTTCTACCTCCACCTCTGGCCCCTCCACCTCTGGCACTGGGCTGGGGTCCTCTGGCACTGGGCTGGGGTCCTCTGGCACTGGGCTTGGGCTAACTGCCCAATCAGGCTGGTGAGGTCGAGGGGTCCTGGGCTGCTCCAACTCATGTCTGAGTCTTTGTTCCCCTATGAGAATGAAACAAACAAAAAAAGGTAGACTTTTAAGCACAGTGATATTTGAATCCAGAAATCTGAATATTAACCCTTTCCCGCCGAGCGTACGCAGATCTGCATACTCGGCTTCCGGGGGTTATACCGGGATGATGCCCGCACCTGCAGGCATCATCCGGGTACCGTTTTTTGCAGCAGGCGATTGGCTATCCAGGCATAACAACCGATGCGGCTAAAAGCCGCTCGGCTGTTATGCTGGAGGAGCGGGAGGGGACGTCCCCCCCTCCCGCCGCCTCTCGCCGCTGTTACCGGTGCTCCCGCTCAATCGGGAGCACCGATTCGCAATCCGACGCCTCCGGCTGCTGCGGAGGAACTGGAACGAAGCCGTAATCGGCTTCGTTCCAGTCTCCTCATCGTAAACACGGAAGCGACGTCATGACGTCACTTCCCGTTTACTCGGCTGCCAATGGCGCCGGTTTAAAAAAAATATCCGGTATTCAGAATCGCCATTTTCGGCGATCTGAATACATTGAAGTGTAAAGGAGGGGTGGGGGGTCTTTTAGACCCCCGATCCCTCCATAAAGAGGACCTGTCACCACCTATTACTGTCACAAGGGATGTTTACATTCCTTGTGACAGCAATAAAAGTGATCAAATTATTATTTTTTTTTTAAAAACAATTTAGTCATTTTAAAATAAATAAAATAAATAAAAAAATAAATTTTTTTTTTAAAGCGCCCGCCGTCCCCGCGAGCTCGCAAAGCAAAGAAAACGCATACGGAAGTCGCGCCCGCGTATGTAAACGCGATCGTCAGAGTGAGAGCAATAATTCTAGCACTAGACCTCCTCTGTAACGCTAACCTGGTAACCGTAAAAAAAATTTAAAGCGTCGCCTATTGAGATTTTTAGGTACCGTACTTTGTCGTCAATCTACAAGTGCGTGCAATTATAAAGTGTGACATGTTTGGTATCTATTTACTCGGCGTAACATTATCTTTCACATTACGCAAAAAAATTGGGCTAATTTTACTGTTTTTTTTTTTTTATCATGAAAGTGTCCCCTTTCTCAAAAAGTTGCGTTTTAAACACCACTGCGCAAATATCGTGTGACATAAAATATTGCAACAATCGCCGTTTTTATTCTCTAGAGTCTCTGCTAAAAAAATATATATAATGTTTGGGGGTTCCAAGTAATTTTCTAGCAAAAAATATGGATTTTAACTTGTAAACACCAAATTCCAAAAATAGGCTTAGTCATGAAAGGGTTAAACATTGGTTCGAAGTGGTGTACAATTATTAGCTAGTTGTTACAAAATCCTAGTTGAATACATAATTTAAATGACCTTTTAGGCTGGGTTCACACTGCTGTGATGCGTGAAAGCTGCAAATCTACTGTGGGTTCCCACATCGCATGCCTCCCGGAGGCAGTTCACACGACCCTATGCAAACTGCTGGGAGTGTCAGTGAAACCTTTAATGACACCCCCAGATCAGTTCGCATATTGCAGTGTGATCTGCAAACTCAGACAGGAATCGGATCGCATGGTGTGAACACCCATGCGATCCGATTCTGCTGTGGCTTAAAAAAAGGGTCCTGTACAAGTTTGTGCCGGATGCCATGCAAATTCTGCCATACTACCTGTATGGCTGAAATCGCATCGCACAGAGATCACATGTGATTTGCACTACAGTGCGGTGCGAACCACATCCGATCTCATACATAGCAGCAGTGTGAACCTAGCCTTTAAACAAACTGTGATACTTTACATCATTTAGCCAAGTTTCATAGATGGACACACCAGAATCATCCCCTTGAGTCCCTGTGTGTGATGATCTCAAAAAATGTTCTATGATGTCCCAAACTACACGAAATTATCCCCAGTTGAGATGTGGAACTTATATATCTTAATTACAATACATTACACTGAATAAAGTGATGAAACAGTTGTAGCTATAAAGATATGTACACAAGGATATCCTAAATTGAATGTCACAATTCAAGGTATCATTAGCAACAATAAAATAAATAACAAATAAAAAACATAAACCAATACCATATACTGATACGCGCCATTTACGTACAGTCATACGAACGATCAAGCAGACGACAGTTTAAGTGCGCCAGATTTACCAACTTTTACGAACGGGTAGGTACGAACGTCAAAATAAGCGCAAAGTACTCACTTTTTTTGAGCGCCTTTTTTATTCTCCTGTATTGATCTGGCTCCCTGGATTTTATATCCGATCAGCGTTTGCGGAGTTGATCTTTAGCTCTTCGGACACCAAATGTGTTCTCCAAAGTGCTCACTACTGTACTCATTATTCTGTCCTTCCGGATATTGGGTTTGGGATAGGGGCCATTTTTCCCATCGTAATCTTCTTTTCTTAAGATGTCCACCATCTCCACCATCTCTTCGAAAGACATGTTTGTGGCCTTAAACCTCTTCCTAGCTCTGGAAGTATTGGGTTCAGGGCTTTCCTCCGCGCTGCTCTCAGAAAATACGTCCGCCATCTTTATCTAGCTACTCTCCCACAGCGGAACGAGGGTAAAAGGGGCGGGGAAATACGGTCACAAGGAACGTCAGGGGCGGGTGACGTGGGCGACGCAGGCGGAGCTTGACACATGCGCTGTATATAAAGCGTTACCGAGAGGACGTACGTTTGTCCGAACGGAAGCAGCGAGTGATACACACGACGGTAAGATGGTGACTTTTTTTTTATTTTTAGGGTTTTAGGCCTGCGTTAGGAACGTATATAGTGTGATTTTACATTATGGATGGTTCGTTGATTTTAATGTGGGTTGGTGATTGAGTGGGGTTGGTGTTTTGTGTGGGTGTGTGTGGGTGTGTGTGTGTGTGGGGAGGGGGGGTGGGGGTGTGTGGGGGGGGTAGTGTGTGTGGTAGTGTGGGGGTGTGTGGGTGTGTGTGTGGGGGTAGTGTGTGTGGTAGTGTGGGTGTGTGTGGGTGTGTGTGGGGGTGTGTGTGTGGGGGTGGGTGTGGGTGTGTGGGGGGGTAGTGTGTGTGGTAGTGTGGGTGTGTGTGGGTGTGTGTGTGTGGGGGTGGGGGTGGCGGTGGGTGTGTGGTAGTGTGGGTGTGTGGGTGTGTGTGTGTGTGTGGGGGTGGGTGTGTGGGGGGGAGTGTGTGTGGTAGTGTGGGTGTGTGTGGGGGGGGGGTAGTGTGTGTGTGGGGGTAGTGTGTGTGTGGGGGTAGTGTGGGTGGGTGTAGTGTGTGTCTCGCCTACATTGTCACAATATAAATAGTGTGCGTTTGGTCTGACATTAGTATTTATGTTTTTAATTTTTTATTTTATTTTTTCAGACCTAAAAATGCAAAAGTACAGTCCGGACCCCTTTAGGGAGGAGGCATTCCTGTCAAAATTCATCGAGCTGTTTGAGATGCACAGGAACCTGTGGGATGCCAAGCACCCACTATATTCAAACCGTCCTGCCCGGAGGAAAACACTGGGGACACTTTTGAAGTTTGTGAAAACCCGACTCCCCCAGGCAGACATTACGTCTGTGGGGTCCAAAATTCAGGTCCTGCGGAACATGTATAGGCGGGAGCGCAACAAGATCATAGAGTCCCGCACATCAGGAGCAGCAGCAGATAAGATAAATGTACCTAAGCTGTGGTACTACAACAGGCTGCGTTTTCTGGATGACCCGTCAGAAGCCAGGCAGTCACTTTCCACTCTTCCGTCTACCCTTCCCTCCACCTCAGCTGAGCCACCCCAGGAAGATACAGACCCTTCCTTCCTGGAAGAAGTTGATGCGCCCAGCTGGAGCCAGGTATATTTTAGTTTATAAAGTTTGGATTGCTCAAATATTAATGATATTAAAGGATTTCATCACAAATTAAATTAGATATAAGGATACAGTAGTTTCCACAAATGTGGCTAAAATCTTGGTGAACTGATGGAAAAATGATGGTGTCAAAATGATAGCCTTTTGGATTTCAAGCCAAATGTATTTGCAAGTGAGAACTGTAAAATTGTCAGTGATTGATGAGGTCAAAATATATACATATTTTATTTATTTAGTTCTTTATTTTTTACACAGGATGAGCTCACCCAGGAGGAGGCCGGGACCAGTGGTATGGAGGAGGAGGACGGGACCAGCCACACGCAGGAGATAGCTGGGCCCAGCAGGAGTTGGACAGAAAGTCAGGTCCCTCCCCTCCGCCTAGCCAGCAAAAGGCCCAGGAGGATGACACAGACAGAGGAGGAGTCATTGGCACTTATACGTCAAGCGAGCCAATTGCTTAGCAAACCCCCCAATCCTGAAGAGGCCTACGCTACTTATTTGGCCAGCAAGTTGCTTGAAATGGACAAGGGACAGCGCAACTTGTGCGAGGCTATTTTCTTTGATAGTATTCAGAGGGGTTTGAAGGGTGAGCTAACACCAACCACCAGACTCTATAACACAGACCCTACTTCTCCTCCTCCTCCTCCTCCTACCACAAGTCCACCACCAGAGGCACAGCCTCCAGTGAAGCGTGGAGGGAAGGCTACAAGGAAGAGTCGGAAGTGACTGCCTGGCTTCAGTCTGCTCTGACAGAAGACGCAGGCTGTTGTAGTACCACAGTCTGGGGACATAGATGTCATCTGCTGCTGTTCCTGGTCTGTGGGATTCTAGGACCATGTTGTGCTCCCTATTTTCATGTTTACACAGGATCTGAATTTTGGTGGCCACTGACCTGATGTGTGCCTGGGGGACAAAAGGCTTCACAAACTTCAAAAGTGTCTCCAGTGTTGCCTCCCTCTTGATTTTGTTTTGCACAGACTAAAAATAAAGATTTATTTTTTCCAAAAATATTGTAATTTTTTTTTTTTTCATTAAAAAAACAGAGTTTATTTGTGAGTAGGCAGGTACATGTCAAAAGACTATGGGGGTTAGTTACAAAACGCACGTTCATGTTAATATAAAAATGCTAACTACAAGTGCAATTTTTAAAGCACTGCAAGTGCACTTGGAAGTGCAGTCGCTGTAAATTTGAGGGTAACATTTGAAATGAGGGGAAGCTCTGCTGATTTTGAACATTCAATCATGTGTAAGCTAAAATGCTGGTTTGGGTATCTATCTATCTATCTATCTATCTATCTATCTATCTATCTATCTATCTATCTATCTATCTATCTATCTATCTATCTATCTCTACTTACATAGCCTGCTTGGACAAAAAAAACACAAGTCCATCTAGTTTAACCCCCCCCCCCCCCCCAAAAAAAGCAAAATAAATAAATAAATTTAAACTAACAATAGTAGTATATATTGTGGCAGCAGGCAGGTAAAGTCACCTGGTTGTATCCAGGATGGTAAATATGTGTGTCCTAGATTCAGGCTTTATGCAGACTTTTACAATTAGAGGGGAAGAGTTAATGAGCCCAGCTGAAGTAGGTGGGCTCATTAAGACCTCTACAAAAAACCCCAGCATGCTTAGGGAGATGCTCCATCCTGGAACCAGTTTTGTGTGTATAGACTGGGGAGTGTGAGATCTGTTCTGTTCTGTGCGGTGAGTTAACGCCTGTGTGGCAAACCCCTTCAATAGAGACAAGGACTGGGGCAGCACAAGGCTGCACCCAGTTGTTAGACAGGGAGTCTACGTGTGTAGACTCCCGGATTTTTTGTTTTTTTGAACTTACACCGCTGTCTGCTGTGCCTGACTTTGTGTTGTGAACCCATCCAGGGGGTCACACACACCCGCTGCCGAGCTAACCCCCTCACAGTTGGTGGAGAATTTTGGCAGTTTTTTTTCAATTTTTTTTTTAAAGGCCAGCATGGAGGAGATACTGAGACAGCTGACTCTAGCAAATGCAAATCAGCAGCAGGCAAATGCAAATCAGCAGCAAACAAATGCGGGTTTACAAAAGAGCCTTGCAGCTCAGCAACAAGCCCAGCAGCAGGCAAATGCAAATCAGCAGCAGACAAATGCAACTTTGCAGCGGAGTCTGGAAGCTCAGCAGCAGACAAATGCAACTTTGCAGCAGAGTTTGGAAGCTCAGCAACAAGCCCAGCAGCGATCTGAAGCCCGCTTCATAGACCTGTTGCAGAAGCAAGAGCAGAATTTTCAACAGAAAATAGAGACGTTAATACAGCAACATCCGCAGACCAATGAAGCAAGTGGTTACAATAATACCGCATCCTTTGGTGTGAGCCGTTTATTGACAAAAATGACTGGAGAGGATGATCCGGAGGTGTTTTTGACCACATTTGAAAGGACTGCTGAAAGGGAAAAGTGGCCTAAGGAGCAATGGGCTGGACTGGTGGCCCCTCTGTTAACTGGGGAATCGCAGAAAGCTTATTATGACCTAGAGCCTGACCAAGCAAAAGACTATGTGGTGCTAAAAGCAGAAATATTGGCACGGCTGGGTGTCACCCTGGCCGACCGGGCTCAGCGTGTGCATAATTGGACTTTTCAGGTGGGAAAACCCCCCAGGTCTCAAATGTATGATCTCATTCACCTGAGCAGGAAGTGGCTGCAGCCAGAGACTTTGACCGCACCAAACATTGTGGAACGTGTTGTTATGGATCGTTTCCTGAGAGCTCTTCCTACTGCCATCCAAAGATGGGTAAGCCATGGAGACCCAGAAAATGCAGATAAACTTGTGGATCTGGTTGAGAGGTACTTGGCTACAGAGAACCTGACTACCTCTTCCAGGGACTCACGGACTTTCCCCCCTAAGACCAGATCATCCCCAGTGGCGGGTAAGATGACTCCAAGGGGTGAGGGTGGAGAGAGTGAGAGGGTGGGAGTTCTACCTAAGGTCTGGCGGGAGCAGCCCAGGAAGCCCATGCTGCAAGAGGCAGCGAAAAAGATTATTTGCTACCGCTGCCGGCAAGAGGGACATATTGCAGCCAATTGCCCAGTTGTGGATGAGCCTATGCAATGTGACTTTATAAGGGAGAGACGTCAGTCGCTGTTTGCGACAGTTGCATGCACTGCCATTCGGGGACCTGAGAAACATTTATGTAAAATGTGTATTAATGGTAGACCTGTTGATGTGTTGCTAGATTCAGGTAGCCTGGTAACATTGATAAAAGCTGAATTAGTTACTACAGAGGTCTCTGGGAAGAACAGGGTGGCTGTTATTTGTGTGCATGGAGACACCCGAGAGTATCCTGTAACTTCAGTGTTTTTTGAGACCCCCAAAGGTAACCTCTCTCATCAGGTGGGGTTAGTGTCTCACTTACCACATGATGCTATTGTGGGAAGGGATTTTCCAAAATTCTGGGAACTCTGGGATTGTCCTGAGCCCCCCACTGGTGCCCCTATAAACCAAGAAGATGACCAGAATTCCTCTGGGGGTGGTGAGGACTCTCCTGAATTTCCCTTGTCGGTATTGGTGGGGGAAACTCGAGAAACTGGGGAGGAGCCAACATCCTCAGTTGAAAACATGCCATCTGTGGAGTTTTCGGATCTTTAGGTTCACAGGGAAAATTTTGCCACAGAACAGTTAAAAGACCCCACCCTAATAAAGGCCCGGGAAAATGTGGTGAAAATAGATGGCGAGTTAGTGAACCCAGATAAGACTTGCCCTTATCCTTACTTCACTATGGAAAGGGACCTGCTGTATCGAGTGGCTCAAAGGGCAGAAGAAACCATTGAGCAACTTGTAGTGCCCAAACCTTACAGGAAGTTGGTGTTAGAATTGGCCCATGGGCACATTCTGGGAGGTCATCTGGGGACCGAAAAAACCAGAGAGAGGGTACTGCAGAGATTCTATTGGCCTGGGGTCATGAAGGAAACAGAAAATTATTGTTCCTCCTGTCCTGTGTGTCAGAAGTCGGCACCTATGCCACATTTCCGTAACCCGTTGGTACCCCTTCCTATCATTGAGGTCCCCTTTGAGAGGATCGCAATGGATTTGGTAGGTCCGATAATGAAGTCTGCTAGGGGGCATCAGTACATTTTGGTTATATTGGACTATGCTACCCGTTATCCGGAAGCAATTCCTCTTCGAAATACCTCGGCCAAAACCATAGCCAAAGAGCTTTCTCTTGTTTTTAGCCGCGTGGGTATTTGTAAGGAACTGCTTACGGACCAAGGTACACCCTTTATGTCCCGGGTTATGAAAGAATTATGCAAGTTGTACAAAGTGAAGGAATTGCGTACATCTGTGTATCACCCCCAAACAGATGGGTTGGTTGAAAGATTCAACAAAACCCTAAAACAAATGTTAAAGAAGGTGGTGGATAGAGATGGAAAGAATTGGGATTGTCTAATACCCTATCTGATGTTTGCCATTAGGGAGGTACCCCAATCCTCTACGGGTTTCTCACCCTTCGAGTTGCTCTATGGGAGACACCCAAGAGGGCTGCTGGATATCGCCAAGGAAACTTGGGAAAATGAGAGTTCTCCTCACAGGAGTGTGATTGAGCATGTTGCCCTGATGCAAGATAGAATTGCACAGGTAATGCCAATTGTAAAGGAACATTTAACCCAAGCGCAGTTAGCACAGCAGAGAGTGTACAACCGTGGGGCCAAGACACGTACTTTTTCCCCGGGGGATAGGGTCTTGGTGCTAGTCCCTACGGTTGAAAGCAAATTTCTGGCCAAATGGCAAGGTCCATATGAAGTAATTGAAAAAATTAGTGAGGTGAACTACAGGGTTAGACAGCCAGGAAGGCGAAAGCCGGAGCAGATCTATCACGTCAATCTGCTGAAAGCCTGGAGGGATAGGGAATCCCTAGTCGCAGAGACTTTGTCACAAGTACAGCCTGATTGCTTAGTTCCTGAGGTTGGAATAGCAGACACCTTATCGAAAGCCCAACAACAGGAGGTTAAAGAGTTTGTACTTTGTAACAAAGAGATTTTCTCTGAGCTTCCGGGACAAACATCTGGCGTAGAGCATGACATTATGACCCCGCCAGGAGAAAGGGTAAAACTAAAACCTTATAGAATACCAGAGGCCCGACGGGAGGCAATACGTGGGGAGGTTCAAAGGATGTTGGAATTGGGTGTGATAGAGGAGTCCCAGAGTGACTGGTCCAGTCCTATCGTACTAGTGCCCAAACCTGATGGGAGCTGGCGGTTTTGTAACGATTTTCGACAATTAAATAAAGTTACAAAATTTGACACCTACCCCATGCCGCGTATAGATGAGTTGATTGACCGGCTGGGAACAGCCCGATATATGACAACTCTTGATCTCACCAAAGGGTATTGGCAAATTCCCCTGGCCGAGTCGGCCAAGGAGAAAACTGCGTTTGTAACCCCAGATGGGGCATTCCAATATAAGAGAATGCCGTTTGGGTTACAGAATGCACCGGCAACATTCCAGCGGAAAATGGATAAGATTCTGAGGCCCCATCAGAAATATGCTGCAGCTTACCTGGATGATGTGATTATCCATAGCACAGACTGGGTCTCACATTTGCCAAAAGTACAAGCAGTCCTAGACTCCATCCGGGAAGCTGGGTTTACGGCCAATCCAAAGAAGTGTACCATTGGACAGGAGGAGGCCAAATATCTTGGGTACACTATTGGGAGAGGGGTGATAAAACCCCAAGTCAATAAAGTCGAGGCCATACAGAGTTGGCCACGTCCCAACAGCAAGAAACAGGTACGAGCCTTTCTGGGAATCGCTGGCTATTATCGACGATTCATTCCCCATTTTGCTTCTCAGGCTGTGCCCCTCACCAACCTGACAAAAGGGAAAGAGTCGGTTATGGTTAAATGGTCCCCAGAGGCTGAGGAAGCATTTCAGTCCTTAAAAACAGCCTTATGTAGCCAGCCAGTGTTGTACTCACCAGACTTCTCTAAGGACTTTGTTGTACAAACTGATGCATCAGACGTTGGGTTAGGAGCAGTGTTATCCCAGGTCTGGAACGGGGAAGAGCACCCAGTCATTTACCTCAGCAGGAAGTTAAAGTCCCATGAGGTAAATTACTCCACGATTGAGAAGGAATGTTTAGCAGTGAAGTGGGCTCTAGATTCCCTTCGGTACTATCTGCTAGGTAGGCACTTTGACCTGGTGACTGATCACGCTCCTTTAAAGTGGATGGCTCAGAACAAGGAGACCAATAGAAGGGTAAATAGGTGGTTCCTGGCCCTACAGGAATTTAACTTTACAGTTAAGCATCGCCCTGGTGTTAAAATGTGGATGCTTTGTCTCGGATACATGCGTGTCTGACTGCTGGTGTTACAACCCCAAGGTTGAAACAAGAGGGGGGGGTATGTGGCAGCAGGCAGGTAAAGTCACCTGGTTGTATCCAGGATGGTAAATATGTGTGTCCTAGATTCAGGCTTTATGCAGACTTTTACAATTAGAGGGGAAGAGTTAATGAGCCCAGCTGAAGTAGGTGGGCTCATTAAGACCTCTACAAAAAACCCCAGCATGCTTAGGGAGATGCTCCATCCTGGAACCAGTTTTGTGTGTATAGACTGGGGAGTGTGAGATCTGTTCTGTTCTGTGCGGTGAGTTAACGCCTGTGTGGCAAACCCCTACAATAGAGACAAGGACTGGGGCAGCACAAGGCTGCACCCAGTTGTTAGACAGGGAGTCTACGTGTGTAGTTAGAGGTCAAGCTGACCAGGATTTATTTTCTTGTTTTATTTTTGTTTGGCTGTTATATGTATCACTGCATGTAGCATAAATAAACCGGATCTTTTGTTTTTTTGAACTTACACCGCTGTCTGCTGTGCCTGACTTTGTGTTGTGAACCCATCCAGGGGGTCACACACACCCGCTGCCGAGCTAACCCCCTCACAATATATATTTCTAAAAAGAATAATCATAACTAGAAATATATTAACCAAAAATCTCTATATCTATGTATATATCTATGTATGTATGTATATATATATATATATATATATATATATATATATATATATATTATTCTCGAATTGGAATATTAATCATAGGATGAGGATGAATAAAGACATTTGTGATAACTCTGTGTGAATATAAGCAGCAAAGCAACTTCACTTTTCTTGCATTATGAAGAAGAAAAGAATGTGCTATATTAAAAAATCACAAAATTAGCAGCATGATGAATATGCTAGCTTCAATACGAACACTAGTTTTACAAGACAGAGCGCTTCCGCCCTGTAAATCCTTTCTGGGCATGCGCCATTCTTAGTCCGTCGGACTAGCATACTGACGACCGTATTGTCCGCTGAAACCAAAGTACGACGGAAAGATTGGTGTGCAAACCGACCTTCTTAGTACTCCGGACTGCACGCTGAAAAAGTCAGCTGAAGCCCACACACGAGCGGATTGTCCGTTGAAATGTGTTTCAACTGACTAAGTACGTCATACAATTCGATCGTGTGTACGCGGCATAAGAGTAGGTTGTCCAGGTAATGGTGCAACCGGATACCTCTGACCCTGATTAGAGCCACGACAGCCAGTAAGAGCTCCGAAAACACTTGAGGCGATGTTGTAAGCCCGAACGGGAGACATGTAAATTGAAGGTGTATTTGATCCACTGCAAAATGAAGGTACTTCTGAAAATCTTTTGCAATTGCAACATGAAAGTAAGCATCTTTCAGGTCTATGGAAACAAGCCAGTTGCCTGGTTGTATTGTCTGACGTATTGTTAGCAGTGTTTCCATCTTGAATTTTTCTCTCTTTATGAATGAGTTCAGGTGTGTCAAATCGATGACTGGCCTCCAGGAAACATTCTTTTTGAGGACCATAAAAAAGGGGGGAGTAAACCCCTTGGAACCTTTCCCCGGCTGGAACCAAAATGGCAGCTGTGACAGGTTATTCGAACAAGATGGTCTCGGGAGCCTGGATCCCACTGTTGGGACACAGGCTTTTTGAGAGGACTGAATGCGAGCCTCTTGCCGACCGATTATGGGCTCTGGATTTTAAGGGGCACAGGGTGAATGAGAACCCCACTATAATCTGTGCTAGTCAGATTCAATACTGTATATATGTATATATAATGTGTGTTGTCTCATGCTGTTGGGACACACACTGTCAGATGCTAATGTCATGAACTCCAGCCACCTGTATGTTGGCTTGTATAATGTAAATGAGTCTAGTTTGGCACATTGTTGTTTGGGCTAATTAACCCTGTGTTGATGTTTATGGTAATGTTTATTGAATTGTTAGTGAGCTAGGAGCCGAAAAGTCTTATCCCTCAGACAACTAGTCTGAGTGTTGATTAGATAATTAGCTCATGCTAAATAGATTAGGTTTTAGTCACCCCACTGTATATATTTTGTGTGAGATCTCAAATAAAGGTCATTCCCGATGTCCTCTAAGACTGGTGTCGTCTAGTTCTTGGGGGTTCCTATAGCCAGATCCATTGGACTAGTGTTCCAGGACTTAGGAAGCGGTATATAGACGGAAACACTCAATCGGAGTGTGGGATCGGTTCCGTCACATTGGTGGCAGGCAGTGGGTTGCTTCCTGCAGTCTGGGACATCCAAACCTCCACTGGGATCCAAGATCAGGATAGCAGGCTTAAGTCACCCCAGTGGAGATATGGACCTGGCATCAGAGTTCCCAGGCCTGCTGCGGATCGTCCTTTCAGCATACACCAGGACTGTGTCTGAGGATGAATTCCTGGAGCTCAGGCATCGGATTCGGGTGGAGCTCTGGATTGGAGCCCTCCAGCTCGCTGGTATAAAACAGGGCAAGTGCTTTCCAACCCAAGAGCAACGGGCCAGTGACCAACGGCATTGCGGATGGCATTCCTGGGAGAGCGGCCCCAGGAGCAATGGGTGACTGAGTTGGACAGGCTGGGCCAGTAGGAGATAGAGCTGAATAATCATTATCGGGCTCTGCAATGGCATGCAGAGCAGGGATATTTATGGGAGACAACAGAATGCTCTCCGGAGCGATATGACTTTGGAGGCCCTGGATTGCTGTGGGAGAGCCTTACAGATCATTTTGTGTTTGGCGATGAAGCGGAACCTACTCTTGAGGACCTGTGAGAATATAGAGAGGCTATGCTCGGTCTTGCAGGGGTCTCAGAGCTTGAACCTGATCTGGACCATTTGTTAAGGAAGGAACAGCATCTGGAAAGGGCATACAGGAAACTGCTAGAACACGTTCAGCAGCATGTCAGAGAATCGGCAGTGGAAACACCGAAGATTGTTGTCCCCAAACCTGAAGTTCTGACAACAGGGCAGAGTTCTGATAACTTCTGCCCAGCACCAACAGTGGCTTCGGCCTTCTTGAGAGAAGAGGTAGTCGGCCTATCTCCCACAACACTGACAGGGACATGTGATTTTCTGCCAGCAGCATCTATGGAGTTACAACAAACTTCTCCAGCTGAGGATCTGGTAACTGAACAGAGGGTCCAAGACCTCTGTCCCACACTTTTAGCAATTCCAGAGACTGGGGATTTAATAGACGTTTCTGTAGAGGAGGAACCACCTAGCAAACCCCCAGCAGAAGTGCTGGCAACCGGACAGAGGGGCCAAGACCTCTGCCACACACCTGCAGCAATTCTGGAGGCCCAGGGTGAGGAGGTGGCAGTCTATCATGAGCTGCAGATCAGGATCCAAGGAGAGAATGCAGTCATCGCCTCACAACTGCAGCTTGATCTGGTGTTGGTGGATGGGCCTGTGGTCTCCACTAACAAAAAACCAGCAGAAGTGCTGGCATCCGGGCAGAGTGCTACCAACCTCTGCCCAGCACCGGCAACAACTGCGGAGTTTCAGGGAGCTGGGGCAGTCAGCCTCTCTCCCCAACAGTAAGCTGGAGCAGATGATGTAGAGAAGCTCCTACACCCAGCTGAACTGCTGTCAACAGAACAGAGCGCTGCTGGCCTCTGCCCACAACAAACAGAGGACAGATTACCTGTAAAGGTGGATGGGACTTCAGTCTCCACCTGTATACCCCAGGGATTCTGGGCAGTAGGCCCAGATGCCCAGCAGCATGGCGGACTGAGCCCAATCACCCTGTCTTCTCTCCAGTGGCTGAAAGGACTCCAGGGAGAAGGGGCGATCCACACCTCTCCCCAGCATCAGGCATGTTCTCTGAGACAGGCAGAGGTTGGCGGGGTGGGGAATACTCTGGTTGGGACAATTTGTTTGGGGTACTGTGTGGATACCAGCATTAGAGGACTGTCATGAAAAGGTCCACCCGTTGGTGGCGCTGTTGATCTCTTGGATTGCAGTACCAGTGTCCACCAGCGGGTGTCTTCTAACACCCAGGGCCTGTAATAAGAGGACCTACCTCCTGGTGGCACTATTGGATCCCTGGACTGTAGTACCAGCACCCACCAGTGGGTGTACTCCGGCAGTGTGGAGCAGACAGCACCTGCTGCAATCAGCTGTTACATGAGGGTAATCAGTAGTCTTATAAATACCCGGCAAGCCCTAACATGCTTGGCTCGGTATCGCTCTCTCCATGTGACCTGAACCTTGGAACCTGAACCTTGGAACCTGAACCTTGGAACCTGAACCTTGGAACCTGAACCTTGGAACCTGAACCTTGGAACCTGAACCTTGGAACCTGAACCTTGGAACCTGAACCTTGGAACCTGAACCTTGGAACCTTGTATCTACCTGACCTGTTCCTTCCTGATTCTGAGCTCATCCTGGACCTGTCCCTCTTGTCTCCTGCTACCTAGATCCCTGCTCTGCAGCCCATCCATCCGTCCTTACCCTTCTACTGATTCCCCGGTGTATGACCTCGGCCTGGCTTTCGTTGACGTCTCTGGTAGTTCCCATTTATTGTATATATATATATATATATATATATATATATATATTACTTGTTGTTGTGGTTGGTAGTGCACTGTTTGTTTTCACTTTCCTTTTATTTATTTGTTATTTCACTCACATGCCATTTGGGTTTCCTCTGTGCAGTCCACACAGTCTGGTCTAATCACTCCCTGACAGTATACCGAGCCCATCCCTGACCAGACGTGGCTGCATTGAGGAACCATCCTGACCTGTTAGTCTGCCAATATGGATTTCAATGAAATCATGTATTATTCTCTGCTGGCAGAAGAGGATGGTGAATATTGTCGCCAGCTTCTAAAAAGGTGGTCTAGTGACCGGCTGATGGAGACCATCCGATCAGCTCATTCCCTGGTGGATCAGGGCTACATGTCATTTGAGGATGTTCAGCCTTTAATCCAATTATGTGCAGAACTAGCCCTGTCATGTAATTCCAAAGTAAGTGGTGATTTTTCTCCCCCCTTCAATTTGAGCCAAGTTGTATCTTTGGCATGGTTGTTAGAGGATGATCCAGCCTATTTCATGGAATGTTATTCCTCTTGTCCACAGCAGGTGTTGTCTGATTGCATCCATTCAGTGCAATCTCTGGTTAGTCAGGCTGTGTGTGAATCAGTGTTTGTTCAACCTGTGCTACAGGCATGGTCAGGTCTCCTGCATTTAGCCGAGCCACAACACTCCAGCCCTATCATTAACCACCTGCCTTCCCAAGTATCTATCTCCCCATTGCCTATGGCAACCTCAGTTACAGCCCAGTCTACTCCACTTCCTACCAAATACTACTATCCTGTCACCAAGTGTAGCACCTATCCTGCCTGCAACCCACCTGCCTCTTCTCCTCCACCTGTAACAATCCCACAGAACCCTCCTCCTGCCACTGTTCCTTGGTCTTCCTTTTGCCCAGACACTTTCTTTTCTCACAGCCCTGCACCTACATACAAAGCTGCAGCGGCTAAGTCAAAAAAGAAACAAAAGTTCTTTCCGACCCGCACAATCCTGCCAGTAACCCAACCCGCCTCCGCACCAACCAACCCGGTCCAGCCTGCATGCATGCCAGTTGTATCCGGTGGCCCACCTAAGCCTGACGTTCCAGCTACCCAGTCGGACGTCCCAGTGCCTGCCCTCCAGTCCAACGTGCCTGCCTTCCAGTCTGATGTTGTGCCAGCCTTCCAGCCTGTTGTTCCAGCTTGCCAGCCTGTTGTTCCAGTTTGCCAGCCTGTTGTTCCAGCTTGCCAGCCTGTTGTTCCAGCTTGCCAGCCTGTTGTTCCAGTTTGCCAGCCGGATGTTCCAGTCTCCCAGCCGGATGTTCCAGTCTCCCAGCCGGATGTTCCAGTCTCCCAGCCGGATGTTCCAGTCTCCCAGCCGGATGTTCCAGCTTCCCAGATTGATGTCTCTGCCACCCAGTCTGCGGAGTCGGGGCCCGCTACCCAGTCTGCGGAGTCGGGGCCCGCTACCCAGTCTGCGGAGTCGGGGCCCGCTACCCAGTCTGCGGAGTCGGGGCCCGCTACCCAGTCTGCGGAGTCGGGGCCCGCTACCCAGTCTGCGGAGTCGGGGCCCGCTACCTAGTCTTCTGAGCCAGTGTCCATTAACTGGCCTGTTAAGCTTGTGCCCGTTATTTGGCTTGCAGGACCAGTGCCTGGTGTCCAGCTCGCTGAGCCGGGGCCCTTCACCCAGCCTGCTGGGCCGGGGCCCATTACTCAGCTTGCTGAGCCAGTGCCTGTGATCTAGCTTGCCCTTACAGTACTTGCTGTTCGGCCTAAGGACCCAGAGATTGCTGCCCAGCTCGACGATCCGCTAATTGCTGCCCAGCTCAAAGACCCAGAGCCTGTGCCCGCTGTCTGCCCTGATGTGCCCGGTACCCAGCTTTACGTGCCCTCATCCATGATGTGGTTTGAGGCCATTAACTTTGGACAATTACACCTTGCTGGAGCGTCCGGAGGCCGCCCCTTTAAGGGGGGGTACTGTCATGAAAAGGTCCACCCGTTGGTGGCGCTGTTGATCTCTTGGATTGCAGTACCAGTGTCCACCAGCGTGTGTCTTCTAACACCCAGGGCCTGTAATAAGAGGACCTACCTCCTGGTGGCACTATTGGATCCCTGGACTGTAGTACCAGCGCCCACCAGTGGGTGTACTCCGGCAGTGTGGAGCAGACAGCACCTGCTGCGATCAGCTGTTACGTGAGGGTAATCAGTAGTCTTATAAATACCCGGCAAGCCCTAACATGCTTGGCTCGGTATCGCTCTCTCCATGTGACCTGAACCTTGGAACCTGAACCTTGTATCTACCTGACCTGTTCCTTCCTGATTCTGAGCCTATCCTGGACCTGTCCCTCTTGTCTCCTGCTACCTAGATCCCTGCTCTGCAGCCCATCCATCCATCCTTACCCTTCTACTGATTCCCTGGTGTATGACCTCGGCCTGGGTTTCGTTGACGTCTCCGGTAGTTCCCATTTATTGTATATATATATATATATATATATATTACTTGTTGTGGTTGGTAGTGCACTGTTTGTTTTCACTTTCCTTTTATTTATAATAAACACATTGTTATTTCACTCACATGCATTTTGGGTTTCCTCTGTGCAGTCCACACAGTCTGGTCTAATCACTCCCTGACAAGGACTGAAACCCCTGACTAACTTCGGAGTCAACCCGTCTGGGGTCTCCTCCTGTGTTAGTTTCCTCTGACAGCTATTTGAATCTGCCGCTAAATGATGACATCATCGCACCTACAGCGTGCCTGCGCTGAGACCGATGCCACTGTATGATGTTCACGTGCATGCGTGGCCGCCGTCATCTCGCCCCAACCGCATATGCGTGAGCCAAGCTTTGATCAAGACTTGGCAAATGTGCAGTCAGGGCAGGAAGCAGCGGACTGGAACGCAGATGCGTCCCAGCCGCCATGGCCAGGAAACCAAAAGTGAACGGACAAAACAGACACACAAAAACTGCTGCCATGACAGGAAATAATGTATACATTACCAACCACAGCACAAGCGTGATCCGACCTGGACTGGGAGCTTGTACTCACTGCACAACCTGGGCATTCATAAGAAAGGGCCTCTCGCTAATAGCTGGGACGTTTGGCCATGTTGCCGCTTCCCAGCCAATTGCTAGATAGTAAGCTCTTCACGGCATTGCTTCAAAATTGCCCGTGTCCACCCTGCTAATAGCTGGAATAGCTGGACTCCAGAAAAAGCACCGCCATCCCAATATTTATGTGCAAAACCACCAGACCTGGATCAGAAAACTTCGTAAGGTAAGACAGTTTGGTCCTAGGAGGAGGACAAAAAAGGAACGGGGTCTGTGACTAGAAGCAAAGATTTATGGGAGTGCGGTCCTATGAGGTATGAGAGGCGGGATTAACCCATACGTAGGCTGCCATGGAGTCTGTCAGGAAAGTGTATTTCTTCCAAAAAAAGTGCGCTTGTAAGACCGCTGCGCAAATAGAGTGTGACAGAAAGTATTGCAACGACCACCATTTCATTCTCTAGGGTGCTAGTAAAAAAATGTATAATGTTTGGGGGTTCTGAGTAATTTTCTAGCAAAAAAAAAATGTTTTTAACTTGTAAACAACAAATCTCAGAAAGAAGCTTGGTCCTTAAGTGGCTAAAGGAGAGCGAATCAGCTAGGTGTTCACCTGTCAGCTAACTTGAGGGGGAAGATCTGGTGGTGATTTTGATTTAGTGCCGGTTCATACTAGTGGGATGCGAGAGCCCTGCGAATCAACTGCGGGTTCCCGCATCGCACTCGACACGCACGGCAGTTCACGTTGCCATATGCAAACTGCTGGGGAGTGTCATTATATGTTAACGACACCCCCATTTCAGCTCGCATATCGCACTGCGAACTGACAGTTCGGACATGAATCGGATCGCATATGTGTGAACACACATGCGATCCGATTCTGGTCCGAACAGAAAAAAGGGTCCTGTGCATGTTTGGACCGAATGAGGTGCGATATCAGCCATACTATCTGTATGGCTGACATCGCACCCGCACAGACATCGCATGTAATGTGAACAGCAGTTCGCTGGTCTGGCATCGCGCTAGTGCGAACCGGCACTGACTGTCTTTGCTTCCATCTGGTAACGATTCCTTTTTAGAAGTGGAAAATTTATTTTGTGGTCTCTATAATGGGTTTCTATAGTAGATATAAGTAAACTTGTACCTTCATCCAGAATTTCTTGGAATAAAAAGATGGAGACCTGGTCCCCAACCAGGTCACCACAAAGGACATGTGGGCAATGTGGACTATCACGGTACAGTAACATAATTAGATGAAGAATCAAAAACAAGTATACAGTTAAATGATTTAATGATACGAATTTACACATAACAATAATTCATAGGGACAGTTCATCACAGAATACAGCTCAACTAGTTTCGCGGGTCAAAGCCACTTCATCAGGAAAGTATCTGTGGATCAATAAATAAAACAATATAACCATAAAACAGAAGAAAAATTATATCATAATGTTTAAACAAATAATAAGTCCATGAGGGGGGAAAAAAAGGGGGCAGGACTGCTTACCCTCGTCCCAACATGACCCGATCGCAGGGTATAACCACCAAAGAGGGGGCCTCCCACGGCGACTCGGGGGAGCTACAAAACATAATGGACCCGAGTCTGGGAAGATAAAATATAAGCAAAAGGTAAATATCGTATGGACCTTCAGAGCCATAAAATAGTGAACCAGTGAGAGGTGATCGATTGTGAAAAACAGAGTGAAGAGGGTGAAACAAACCGTGAAATGGGAATAAATAAAAGAAAATGGGAGGATATTCCATTGACCAAGAAAAAACGTGAGTGAACTAATGTTGAAATGATTGTGACAGAAGGTGAGGAGATGAAAAATTCAGAGATCAGTGAGGGTCATAATGATACCTGGTAATATAAATGTATCAAGTTTAAGGGTACCAAGGAAGTTGCGCAGCTGAGGAAAGACTATCAGCCTGCGCCCACAATATGCTATGTCGCGGTCAGATGGCAAATGGTGGAGACCTAGGTGAACCAGACCACCCATGCCATAAACACCTAAAGGGGAGGGGACAGATAATGTCAAAAATTAAATTATTATATAGTCAGTAACCAAAAGGAAACAGGTGCTGTAACGCAACTCAGATAGAAGCATAGGTTCCCCAGGTGATTTACTGTGTACTGGCCGCTGCATGCAATCAGAGAATCTACGGTCCAGAGCTTAGCTCAACAGGCAACCTGCCTGTCATTTGTAGCTCCCAACCCAGCGACGCTACAGCGTGTGATGTCACGGGGTCAGGGCTCCCACACTGCGCATGCACGAGTAACCATCCCGCGCGTGCGCACGCAGAAAAATTCAGCGTGCACGCAACGGAACGGAATCACCCCCCCGCAGGCGCATGTCTGCGCACCAGCCCAATGGCCGGGAGATATAGTTCCCAGCCCGGATCAGTGCGGGCGGAGAAGGTGGCCCCAGATCGAGGCCAGTCTCTCCACCAGGGAGCCCACCGAGCCTCCGCGGGACGACACACAAATAGGGCGCCCTGCACCGGCGTCTGTCATTAGGGACCAGAAAGGGAGGGTAAGCAGTGAGGCCCACTATATAAGGTTACAAAAGATGTTATTAAACAATTAAAAAGTTTGTTTATGTAGTGAGAAAATAAAGAGAGAATAAAATAATATAACATGAATCTATAATATTAGTCTACAGGGATATGGTAGATACCCTGTATAGCTGCAGCAACCAAAGTTCATGACGGAGGCTCAGAGGGTCAAGGACTGAAAAACATGACGGGGTACAACATGTAGATAAATTGCGGTACCCTATAATATAATCAGAGAGTCCATCTTGCCCCCATCTAGACTTCCGTCATGCGTGGTTGCCTAGGGCTGAATATACCAACATTTTAAATAAGGTAAATGGACGATAACTAAGTATGAGAGACCACCCCACAGTAGTGATGGCCGAACGGTTCGCCCGGCGGTCGTTTCGCGGCGAATTTCCGACATTCGCGGTCCGCACGTTCGAACGCCTTTTTCCGTCGTTCGCCGCGGCGGACTTACGTGTTTAATGTATACAAGAACTTTAACCTTTGGTGACACGTTTATCATGTGATACAGGACAGCCAATTGAGACATGACAGCACATGGACACTTGTACATTCCCCCTAACCTATAAATACACCCGATCCGGTGGCCATTTTACATTCTTTCTTCTGTTAAGATAGGGACAGGTTCCTGTGTGGAGTAGGGAGAGATAAACCACTAGCTATTTGGTACACAAAAGTTCTTTTCAGGACTGGTATAGGTGTTAGGTGTTGATAGGTTTGCTGTGCTGCTGATTCTTGCAGCAGCCTGAGTGTCTTTTGTTAGTTTAGAGAAAGGGAAAGGACGGTGTATGCTACAGGGACAGCCAGATTAGTCTTTCATCATCATCATCATCATCATCATCATTAGCTGTTACTATCAAGGTCCACAAAAGAGCTGTTCCAGTAACCACTAATCGTTCTCTTTTTTTGCCAATTTGTATAGGGACAGGAAGGAAGCAGTGTTGTCAGGCAGTGAGGGTAATTTTAAAGACTTGCTGTTATTATTAGTTCCACAAAGGTTCTTTTCAGGACTGGTATCAGTGGTACAGTAATAGGCTTGTACATGTATAATATTCTTTCTTCCAAATATAGAAAGGATATTATACTTGACTGCTGCCCTTCTGCTGCAGTCTGCTAAACATTCACAACTCACTTGTTCCACAAAAGTTCTTATAAGGACTGGTAACTTGGTATAGGGTGCTACGGTACATAGGCTTGAGTGCGGTACAGTCTGCTGTTCTGTAAGGACCGCTATCGGTCCACAATAGATAGGGTTGACGTGCACCACTGCTGACCGCTGCCCTATACTGCAGCAGTCCTTCAGCGGTATAGGGACTGACGTACAGTCTGCTAATCACTAACACACAACCTGCTTGTTCCACAAAAGTTCTTATAAGGACTGGTAACTTGGTATAGGGTGCTACGGTACATAGGCTTGAGTGCGGTACAGTCTGCTGTTCTGTAAGGACCGCTATCGGTCCACAATAGATAGGGTTGACGTGCACCACTGCTGACCGCTGCCCTATACTGCAGCAGTCCTTCAGCGGTATAGGGACTGACGTACAGTCTGCTAAACACTAATACACAACCTGCTTGGTCCACAAAAGTTCTTATAAGGACTGGTAACTTGGTATAGGGTGCTACGGTACATAGGCTTGAGTGCGGTACAGTCTGCTGTTCTGTAAGGACCGCTATCGGTCCACAATAGATAGGGTTGACGTGCACCACTGCTGACCGCTGCCCTATACTGCAGCAGTCCTTCAGCGGTATAGGGACTGACGTACAGTCTGCTAAACACTAATACACAACCTGCTTGGTCCACAAAAGTTCTTATAAGGACTGGTAACTTGGTATAGGGTGCTACGGTACATAGGCTTGAGTGCGGTACAGTCTGCTGTTCTGTAAGGACCGCTATCGGTCCACAATAGATAGGGTTGACGTGCACCACTGCTGACCGCTCACCTATACTGCAGCAGTCCTTCAGCGGTATAGGGACTGACGTACAGTCTGCTAATCACTAACACACAACCTGCTTGTTCCACAAAAGTTCTTATAAGGACTGGTAACTTGGTATAGGGTGCTACGGTACATAGGCTTGAGTGCGGTACAGTCTGCTGTTCTGTAAGGACCGCTATCGGTCCACAATAGATAGGGTTGACGTGCACCACTGCTGACCGCTGCCCTATACTGCAGCAGTCCTTCAGCGGTATAGGGACTGACGTACAGTCTGCTAAACACTAACACACAACCTGCTTGGTCCACAAAAGTTCTTATAAGGACTGGTAACTTGGTATAGGGTGCTACGGTACATAGGCTTGAGTGCGGTACAGTCTGCTGTTCTGTAAGGACCGCTATCGGTCCACAATAGATAGGGTTGACGTGCACCACTGCTGACCGCTGCCCTATACTGCAGCAGTCCTTCAGCGGTATAGGGACTGACGTACAGTCTGCTAAACACTAATACACAACCTGCTTGGTCCACAAAAGTTCTTATAAGGACTGGTAACTTGGTATAGGGTGCTACGGTACATAGGCTTGAGTGCGGTACAGTCTGCTGTTCTGTAAGGACCGCTATCGGTCCACAATAGATAGGGTTGACGTGCACCACTGCTGACCGCTCACCTATACTGCAGCAGTCCTTCAGCGGTATAGGGACTGACGTACAGTCTGCTAATCACTAACACACAACCTGCTTGTTCCACAAAAGTTCTTATAAGGACTGGTAACTTGGTATAGGGTGCTACGGTACATAGGCTTGAGTGCGGTACAGTCTGCTGTTCTGTAAGGACCGCTATCGGTCCACAATAGATAGGGTTGACGTGCACCACTGCTGACCGCTGCCCTATACTGCAGCAGTCCTTCAGCGGTATAGGGACTGACGTACAGTCTGCTAAACACTAATACACAACCTGCTTGGTCCACAAAAGTTCTTATAAGGACTGGTAACTTGGTATAGGGTGCTACGGTACATAGGCTTGAGTGCGGTACAGTCTGCTGTTCTGTAAGGACCGCTATCGGTCCACAATAGATAGGGTTGACGTGCACCACTGCTGACCGCTCACCTATACTGCAGCAGTCCTTCAGCGGTATAGGGACTGACGTACAGTCTGCTAATCACTAACACACAACCTGCTTGTTCCACAAAAGTTCTTATAAGGACTGGTAACTTGGTATAGGGTGCTACGGTACATAGGCTTGAGTGCGGTACAGTCTGCTGTTCTGTAAGGACCGCTATCGGTCCACAATAGATAGGGTTGACGTGCACCACTGCTGACCGCTGCCCTATACTGCAGCAGTCCTTCAGCGGTATAGGGACTGACGTACAGTCTGCTAAACACTAATACACAACCTGCTTGGTCCACAAAAGTTCTTATAAGGACTGGTAACTTGGTATAGGGTGCTACGGTACATAGGCTTGAGTGCGGTACAGTCTGCTGTTCTGTAAGGACCGCTATCGGTCCACAATAGATAGGGTTGACGTGCACCACTGCTGACCGCTCACCTATACTGCAGCAGTCCTTCAGCGGTATAGGGACTGACGTACAGTCTGCTAATCACTAACACACAACCTGCTTGTTCCACAAAAGTTCTTATAAGGACTGGTAACTTGGTATAGGGTGCTACGGTACATAGGCTTGAGTGCGGTACAGTCTGCTGTTCTGTAAGGACCGCTATCGGTCCACAATAGATAGGGTTGACGTGCACCACTGCTGACCGCTGCCCTATACTGCAGCAGTCCTTCAGCGGTATAGGGACTGACGTACAGTCTGCTAAACACTAATACACAACCTGCTTGGTCCACAAAAGTTCTTATAAGGACTGGTAACTTGGTATAGGGTGCTACGGTACATAGGCTTGAGTGCGGTACAGTCTGCTGTTCTGTAAGGACCGCTATCGGTCCACAATAGATAGGGTTGACGTGCACCACTGCTGACCGCTGCCCTATACTGCAGCAGTCCTTCAGCGGTATAGGGACTGACGTACAGTCTGCTAAACACTAATACACAACCTGCTTGGTCCACAAAAGTTCTTATAAGGACTGGTAACTTGGTATAGGGTGCTACGGTACATAGGCTTGAGTGCGGTACAGTCTGCTGTTCTGTAAGGACCGCTATCGGTCCACAATAGATAGGGTTGACGTGCACCACTGCTGACCGCTGCCCTATACTGCAGCAGTCCTTCAGCGGTATAGGGACTGACGTACAGTCTGCTAAACACTAATACACAACCTGCTTGGTCCACAAAAGTTCTTATAAGGACTGGTAACTTGGTATAGGGTGCTACGGTACATAGGCTTGAGTGCGGTACAGTCTGCTGTTCTGTAAGGACCGCTATCGGTCCACAATAGATAGGGTTGACGTGCACCACTGCTGACCGCTCACCTATACTGCAGCAGTCCTTCAGCGGTATAGGGACTGACGTACAGTCTGCTAATCACTAACACACAACCTGCTTGTTCCACAAAAGTTCTTATAAGGACTGGTAACTTGGTATAGGGTGCTACGGTACATAGGCTTGAGTGCGGTACAGTCTGCTGTTCTGTAAGGACCGCTATCGGTCCACAATAGATAGGGTTGACGTGCACCACTGCTGACCGCTGCCCTATACTGCAGCAGTCCTTCAGCGGTATAGGGACTGACGTACAGTCTGCTAAACACTAACACACAACCTGCTTGGTCCACAAAAGTTCTTATAAGGACTGGTAACTTGGTATAGGGTGCTACGGTACATAGGCTTGAGTGCGGTACAGTCTGCTGTTCTGTAAGGACCGCTATCGGTCCACAATAGATAGGGTTGACGTGCACCACTGCTGACCGCTGCCCTATACTGCAGCAGTCCTTCAGCGGTATAGGGACTGACGTACAGTCTGCTAAACACTAATACACAACCTGCTTGGTCCACAAAAGTTCTTATAAGGACTGGTAACTTGGTATAGGGTGCTACGGTACATAGGCTTGAGTGCGGTACAGTCTGCTGTTCTGTAAGGACCGCTATCGGTCCACAATAGATAGGGTTGACGTGCACCACTGCTGACCGCTCACCTATACTGCAGCAGTCCTTCAGCGGTATAGGGACTGACGTACAGTCTGCTAATCACTAACACACAACCTGCTTGTTCCACAAAAGTTCTTATAAGGACTGGTAACTTGGTATAGGGTGCTACGGTACATAGGCTTGAGTGCGGTACAGTCTGCTGTTCTGTAAGGACCGCTATCGGTCCACAATAGATAGGGTTGACGTGCACCACTGCTGACCGCTGCCCTATACTGCAGCAGTCCTTCAGCGGTATAGGGACTGACGTACAGTCTGCTAAACACTAACACACAACCTGCTTGGTCCACAAAAGTTCTTATAAGGACTGGTAACTTGGTATAGGGTGCTACGGTACATAGGCTTGAGTGCGGTACAGTCTGCTGTTCTGTAAGGACCGCTATCGGTCCACAATAGATAGGGTTGACGTGCACCACTGCTGACCGCTGCCCTATACTGCAGCAGTCCTTCAGCGGTATAGGGACTGACGTACAGTCTGCTAAACACTAATACACAACCTGCTTGGTCCACAAAAGTTCTTATAAGGACTGGTAACTTGGTATAGGGTGCTACGGTACATAGGCTTGAGTGCGGTACAGTCTGCTGTTCTGTAAGGACCGCTATCGGTCCACAATAGATAGGGTTGACGTGCACCACTGCTGACCGCTCACCTATACTGCAGCAGTCCTTCAGCGGTATAGGGACTGACGTACAGTCTGCTAATCACTAACACACAACCTGCTTGTTCCACAAAAGTTCTTATAAGGACTGGTAACTTGGTATAGGGTGCTACGGTACATAGGCTTGAGTGCGGTACAGTCTGCTGTTCTGTAAGGACCGCTATCGGTCCACAATAGATAGGGTTGACGTGCACCACTGCTGACCGCTGCCCTATACTGCAGCAGTCCTTCAGCGGTATAGGGACTGACGTACAGTCTGCTAAACACTAATACACAACCTGCTTGGTCCACAAAAGTTCTTATAAGGACTGGTAACTTGGTATAGGGTGCTACGGTACATAGGCTTGAGTGCGGTACAGTCTGCTGTTCTGTAAGGACCGCTATCGGTCCACAATAGATAGGGTTGACGTGCACCACTGCTGACCGCTCACCTATACTGCAGCAGTCCTTCAGCGGTATAGGGACTGACGTACAGTCTGCTAATCACTAACACACAACCTGCTTGTTCCACAAAAGTTCTTATAAGGACTGGTAACTTGGTATAGGGTGCTACGGTACATAGGCTTGAGTGCGGTACAGTCTGCTGTTCTGTAAGGACCGCTATCGGTCCACAATAGATAGGGTTGACGTGCACCACTGCTGACCGCTGCCCTATACTGCAGCAGTCCTTCAGCGGTATAGGGACTGACGTACAGTCTGCTAAACACTAATACACAACCTGCTTGGTCCACAAAAGTTCTTATAAGGACTGGTAACTTGGTATAGGGTGCTACGGTACATAGGCTTGAGTGCGGTACAGTCTGCTGTTCTGTAAGGACCGCTATCGGTCCACAATAGATAGGGTTGACGTGCACCACTGCTGACCGCTGCCCTATACTGCAGCAGTCCTTCAGCGGTATAGGGACTGACGTACAGTCTGCTAAACACTAATACACAACCTGCTTGGTCCACAAAAGTTCTTATAAGGACTGGTAACTTGGTATAGGGTGCTACGGTACATAGGCTTGAGTGCGGTACAGTCTGCTGTTCTGTAAGGACCGCTATAGGTCCACAATAGATAGGGTTGACGTGCACCACTGCTGACCGCTCACCTATACTGCAGCAGTCCTTCAGCGGTATAGGGACTAAGAGTTTTGTCACAGGGTCATTTAAAAAATGACATGCAGAGGAAGAGGCAGGCCCTTCCGCAGGGGTGGTAGGGGTAGGGCAGGAGCAACAGGCTTGAGCCAAAGTGGGAAGTTGCAGAAGGTGCGTTCAATTACTTTAAAGGATGCACCAGACTTGGTTGAGTGGCTCGCTCAGCCTTACTCTTCTGCACCCTCCTCATCCTCTCGATCTGCACCCTCTTCTTCACTCTCTGCTATGTGCACCCCCAAAGACACTACCACCAACAACACGACCACCACCACCACCACCACATACCTTCCGCTTGAGTCACTGGAATTATTTTCCGATCCATATCAAGAGGACATTTCTGATGCGCAGCCACTCTTGGTATTGGATCAGGAAGAGGAGGTAGCAACAAGCGCTACTCAGCAGTCTGACGCCAGTACCCAGATCAGCCCAAGGAGGAGGTTGGTCCCCGGTGTTGCTGCCTACTCTACTTATAGCGGTGGGGAAGGTGACGTTGATGATGACGTGTCTAGTGATGTCACGTGGGTGCCCACAAGAGAGGAAGAGGAGGGGAGTTCAGAGGGAGATATGGACCAGCAGATAGGGAGGAGAAGCAGCAATGACTTACATTGCACAGCAGGGACAAAGCAGACTGCAAATGTATCAGGAGCGAGTCATCGACCATGTACGGTCACATCTGGCGCTCCCAGGACACCGGCACATGGCTCCGCAGTGTGGGCTTTTTTTAACGTGTCCGCTGCTGACAATAGCGTTGCCATCTGCAATCTTTGCAGTCAACGCGTTAGTCGCGGTAAGCCCAATACTCACCTAGGGACGACCGCCTTAAGAAGGCACATGAGCAGCCATCACCGAGCCCAGTGGGAGCAACGGAACACACAAAGCCACACTGCAGGCTCTCACCGTCCAGCCTCGTCTTCTACTTCTCCTTCTCCTCTCTCCTCACAATTGTCCTCCACTCCACCTTCCATCACGCCAAGCTCACATTTTTCTGCAAAAAGGCAGGCTTCCGTGGGCCTAATGTTTGAGCGTAAAAAAATGATGACGCCGGATAACCCTCTTGCCCAACGGTTGGCGGCTGGCTTGTCAGAACTCATAGCCCGCCAACTACTGCCATATAAACTGGTGGACTCGGAGGCCTTTCGCAAATTTGTGGCCATTGGAACACCACAATGGAAGGTCCCAGGAAGGAAGTATTTCTCAGAGAAGGGCATCCCAGAGCTATATGGCCATGTTCAGCGGCAAGTGAATGTATCTCTGGCACACAGTGTCGGTGCCAAGATACATCTGACCACAGACACGTGGTCTAGCAAACACGGGCAGGGAAGGTATATCAGTTTTACTGCCCACTGGGTGAACCTTCTGACGGCCGTCAAGCATGTAACCCGTGGCACCCGTGTAGATTTGGTTTTACCGCCACGGATTGCATGCAGGCCTGACTCTTCTTCTCCTCCTCCTACTCCATCCTCCTCCCTCTCCTCCTCAGCTGCCTCCTCCTTTTCCGCTGCTAGCGTCTCTTCCACTGCACCGCCCAAGCTCCCCAGAACCTATTCCACATGCCAGGTGAGACGTTGCCATGCCGTGCTGCGTCTGTTGTGCCTGGAAGCAAAGAGCCACACTGGCCCGGCACTCCTTTCAGCTTTGCGTTCACAGGCAGATGAGTGGCTAACACCGCTCAATTTGACAGTTGGTAAAGTGGTGTGTGACAACGGTGCCAATCTGCTTAGCGCATTGAAACAGGGCAAAATCACGCACGTGCCGTGCATGGCACACGTCTTAAACTTGGTCGTGCAGCGATTCCTTGTCAAATACCCTGGGGTCCAGGACATCTTGCGGCAGGCAAGGAAAATCTCGGCCCATTTCAGAAGATCTTACACGGCCATGGCTCGCCTTGCTGACATTCAGCGGCGACACCATCTGCCGGTCAGACGTCTTATTTGCGATTGCCCGACGCGATGGAACTCAACCTTCTATATGCTTGATAGGCTGCTCCAGCAGAAACGTGCAGTTAACGTCTACCTGTATGAACTCTGCGAAAGAAACGGTTCTGGGGAGCTGGGTTTTTTTTCACCGCGCCAGTGGCTGCTCATGCGCGACACATGCAGACTTCTGCGGCCATTTGAGGAGATCACCAAACTGGTCAGTCGCAGCCATGGCGCCATCAGTGACATGGTACCTTATGCCTTCTTTCTGGAGCGTGCATTGCGTCGTGTCATTGATCAGGCTGTGGAGGAGCAGGAGCGGGAAGATGAGGAAGTCGCAATGCTGGATGAATTCCCAGGGGGGGCTACTCTATCTGAGACAAGTCAACAACAGGAGTCTGATGAGGAGTCAGAGGAGGATGGTGCCGGGGCGGATGAGCAGGAGCAAGAAGAGCATGCTTTAAACCTTTCTGGGATCCCTGTTGTGCGAGGATGGGGAGAGGAGAATGAAGAGGACGACATTATCCTGGATGATGAGCAGGAGCCAGGCCACCACACCGCTTCCACTTTAGTGCAAATGGGGGCCTTCATGCTCCAGTGTTTTAATAGGGACCCCCGTATAAAAAGCATGAGGGTCAAGGACCAGTACTGGGTGGCAACGTACTTAGACCCCCGGTACAAACACAAAATGGCGGAAATGTTACCGCCGTCGCAGAGGGCTGTCAGAATGCAGCACTTCCAGGCCTTGCTTCGAGAAATGCTGCATTCTGCTTTTGCGTGCGCTGGCAGAGGAGCAATTCCCACTCCCAGAGAAGGATTTGCGGGTACCAATCCAACAGCGCCTGCAAGAAGAGGCCGGTTTGAAGATGTGTTGGTGACTTCGGATATGAGGTCATTCTTTCAGCCGACCCATCGACAGGTGTCATCCGGATCCAGCATCAGGGAACGCCTAGACCGTCAGGTGTCCGACTACATTGGGTTAACGGCCGATGTGGACGCTCTGAGGAGTGATGAACCCCTAGACTACTGGGTGGGCAGGCTTGACCTCTGGCCAGAGCTTGCCCAATTTGCAATCGAACTGTTGGCTTGCCCCTCATCCAGTGTCCTGTCCGAAAGGACGTTCAGCGCAGCAGGGGGGATTGTGACCGATAAGCGTACTCGCCTAGCTCACCACAGTGTTAACTACCTCACATTTCTAAAAATGAATGAGGCATGGATCTCGGAGGAATTCAACACATGTGATCAGTAGACCATGTATATGTCTATAAACAATTTTTGGAATCAAGCACACAGACCTTCTTAATTCATTTGGCTCACTTCCCTGACCCAAAAAAGCACACCGTACTATATGCCCCTACCCTCCTCTTTGAAGAGGTTGAGCGGTGTCATATTTCTACTGGGGCTGCTTATTATGAGGGGTTCCCACCATCCCTGTGCTGTGCTGACTTCCTCCTGGGTGTTCTTATTATGAGGGGCTCCCACCATCCCTGTGCTGTGCTGACTTCCTCCTGGGGGTTCTTATTATGAGGGGATCACACCATCCCTGTGCTGTGCTGACTTCCTCCTGGGGCTGCTTACGGTGCTGCTGTCAGCGCTGTATGTCACGGAGCTGCTGTCAGCGCTGTATGTCACGGAGCTGCTGTCAGCGCTGTATGTCACGGAGCTGCTGTCAGCGCTGTATGTCACGGAGCTGCTGTCAGCGCTGTATGTCACGGAGCTGCTGTCAGCGCTGTATGTCACGGAGCTGCTGTCAGCGCTGTATGTCACGGAGCTGCTGTCAGCGCTGTATGTCACGGAGCTGCTGTCAGCGCTGTATGTCACGGAGCTGCTGTCAGCGCTGTATGTCACGGAGCTGCTGTCAGCGCTGTATGTCACGGTGCTGCTGTCAGCGCTGTATGTCACGGAGCTGCTGTCAGCGCTGTATGTCACGGAGCTGCTGTCAGTGCTGTATGTCACGGAGCTGCTGTCAGCGCTGTATGTCACGGAGCTGCTGTCAGCGCTGTATGTCACGGAGCTGCTGTCAGCGCTGTATGTCACGGTGCTGCTGTCAGCGCTGTATGTCACGGAGCTGCTGTCAGCGCTGTATGTCACGGAGCTGCTGTCAGCGCTGTATGTCACGGAGCTGCTGTCAGCGCTGTATGTCACGGAGCTGCTGTCAGCGCTGTATGTCACGGAGCTGCTGTCAGCGCTGTATGTCACGGTGCTGATGTCAGTGCTCTGTATTACGGTGCTGCTGTCAGTGCTCTGTATCTCCTGCACCCTCTTGTTTGCCTACCCTGGTCCCTGACCTTCCCTCTCCTCCATTGCCTTCATTAGCTCCATAGTCCTGAATTGTCAGAACAATTTCCCAAATAAAAAAAAAATGCTTGTAGTTATCGATCCCAAATTCACCTCATACATGTATTATGCTATTGTCCAGGTGGTGGGACTACGTGCTACCCCCTAATAATTACCCCGTGGCCGCAAATTCGACCTAAAGGTTTGCGAAATTCGCCTCCCATTGAAGTCAATGGAGCCCGCGGCGAACGGTCGTTTTCGCGAACGTTTGTGTCCGTTCGCGTTTCGCGTTCGCGAAACGTCCCGTCGGAAGTTCGTCCATCACTACCCCACAGAGCAAAAGTCTGTGAGGGTATAAGGAAAGCTGCGGAGTGGGATAAATGAGAGCATACACATGGAGGGACAACCGTATCCACCCCAAAGAGCTGCACCAAAAATACCACTCAGCAGCACGCCCGGTGTGTTATCCACCTAATGTATATAGAAAATTTATTTTGTGGTCTCTATAATGGGTTTCTATAGTAGATATAAGTAAACTTGTACCTTCATCCAGAATTTCTTGGAATAAAAAGATGGAGACCTGGTCCCCAACCAGGTCACCACAAAGAACATGTGGGCAATGTGGACTATCACGGTACAGTAACATAATTAGATGAAGAATCAAAAACAAGTATACAGTTAAAGAATGATTTTTTTCCCCCCTCATGGACTTATTATTTGTTTAAACATTATGATATAATTTTTCTTCTGTTTTATGGTTATATTGTTTTATTTATTGATCCACAGATACTTTCCTGATGAAGCGGCTTTGACCCGCGAAACTAGTTGAGCTGTATTCTGTGATGAACTGTCCCTATGAATTATTGTTATGTGTAAATTCTTGTATCATTAAATAATTTTTTAACTGTATACTTGTTTTGGATTCTTCATCTAATTATGTTACTGTACCGTGATAGTCCACATTGCCCACATGTCCTTTGTGGTGACCTGGTTGGGGACCAGGTCTCCATCTTTTTATTCCTTTTTAGAAGTGATGAAAAGAGTAACAAAGTAGACATTGATAGGTGTAGGCGTGTAGCCAGGAATTTTTAAGTACAGGTCACAGGCCTTCCTCATTTATGCTAGTATAATGTGTGACATTTTTCCCTGACAAAAGTTAGGGACATTATATTCTTAGCTTATAAAAATATTGATAGTTTTTTTTTTTTTCTATGACGAGTCCTTCGGGCAAATGTTAGCCGTGCATCCCACTTTAAAGTGGGGTGCAAAAGAAGTGGGTTTGCAGCTTAATTTTTTTTTTTTTATTGCGACGTCTTAAACAACCTTCTGGTTATAAAAAAGGCATTTACTTTTTCTTTAATGATAGTCAATGCAAATGGCCTAATACATGCCTATACAGACACAAATGTGCTTTTTGCTCAAGACTGCACCCAGTTTCTAAATGTTTTAAAAAGATGGCATTAGCTAACCAGCAACCTGGGAGGAAGCTTTTTCCTAAAAGCTCCATCCACGATGAGGCTGGATAAAACGTTACCATGGCTCCTGGAGTATAGAGACCGTCAGATGGCTCAACTAATAATTTAAGGTTTTGAAGAAGGTTTTCTGATACCTAGTTTTGAAGGTTTTGGTTATACCATTGTTAATTTTAATTCTGTAAATAGTTTGGGTTCTGTAGTTAGGAACATAATTTTAAAGGAAATTAATGACTGAAGCATACTTCAGTCCCCTCCTGTTGTTAATTTCCAAATTTCACCTTCCCAGAAAGAAGGAGGTTCTTATAAAACAATTCATCATTTATATTTTCCGACGGGGGCCCAATTGAATGATAAAATATCAGAGGAGTGGTCACCAGTTGCTTATACATCGTTCGATGAGGCTCTGGCTAAAATTAGATGTTTAGCAAAAATAGTTTTATATCAAGCGGTTATAAAGTCCACTTTTCATTTACATCTAATTCTTTTACAATCTTTTAACTCTTTGGGGCTTTGTTTCATTAATATTTTTTCTTTGACAATTATGGTTTGCTCTTTGTCCTGCTCCTATTTTGAGTAATTTTCTACTTTTATTGAGTGGGTTTTATCTGTTCAATGTGCTTCTAATTTACTCATTCATTATTTGGATTACTTTATTTTTATGGGTTCAGCTGACTCACCTGCTTGCCTTACTTTATTGCAATCATTTTGAAAAGTATGCAGCATTTTTGGTGTAGCAAGGTCCCAGGCCTCCTTTGGTCTGATGAGAACCTCTAGGGCCAGGGATAGCTGACATCCTTCTGTATGTAGTGGGTTGTAAGGCATAGTGGGTGCAAAGATGGTGAAAATCATTGAGTGTCAGACACTTCTTGGATGTAAAAATGGAAAATTGTATACTCACCTTTCCATAATTTTCCTTTCCTGACGCATCCCATGGCAGCACACACATTGGGTTGTGACTCCGCCTCCACAACCTTATAGGACCGGTTAGCTATAAGATTTGAAGAGGAGCCCACCGTTGCATTCTCAGTAACTATCACCTTAGATGGGTGGGATCTTGTGTGCTGCCACGGGATGCGTCAGGAAAGGAAAATTACGGAAAGGTGAGTATACAATTTTCCATTTTCCTGACGCATCATGACAGCACACACATTGGGAAATAACTCGCTACATGGGTGGTTGCATTTCAAAACATTTATTTGTTCAAGAACAAGGTATGGATGAATTTGTTTGTATGATTGATCTGCCAAACTCAGCTGTAGTTAACTGAGCCGGTTCTATTCTGTAATGCGTCATGAAAGTGGTTTTTGATGACCAGGTTGCTGCCTTGCAAATGGTTTCTGGAGACACTCTACAATATGCTGCCCAGGAGGTTGCTACTGCTCTTGGCGAGTGGGCTTTTAATTCTTCTGGTATCTGGAGATGTTGTACTACGTATGCTTTTCTTATTGTTCTAATCAACCAAGATGCTATCGTCCTTGAAGATGCTGTCTGGCCCCTTCTTGCACCATATGGTATGATCAGGAGATGCTCCGATTTCCTAAATGTACTAGTGACTTCCAAGTAGGAGGAAATTACTGATTTTACGTCCAAGGGATGAGGATTCCCCTCAATATTGAGAAAAAACAGAAGGTTGATTTCTGCGGAATGAAAGGTAGAGGCTACCTTAGGTATGAACTTATCCGCTGGTCTAAGGACAATTCTGTCTGGATAGAGCACCAGATGTGGTTCTTTAATTAGCAGAGCCTGGAGTTCCGAAACCCTCCTGGCTGACGTTATTGCCAGCAAAAAGGCTAACTTGAGTGTCAAGTCCCATAGGGAAATTGAATGTAGGGGAAAGAATGGTTCCTTTGATAGAGCTTCCAACACAATTGACAGGTCCCAGGTCGGGAAGACTGGCTTCCTGGGAGGCCTAATTTTCAGGCATGCTTTCTGGAATTGAGTAATGAGAGGATCTGAGGCCCATTTTACCCCTGACATCGCAGAAAGAGCAGATATTTGGACTTTTAAGGTGCTGGAACTTAGCCCCTTTTCCAGACCTAGCTGCAGAAACTCTGCAAAGATCTGCGAAACTGATGGATATAGGGGGTTCCAGGACTGCTGTTCAGTGAACGTGGCAAATCTTTCCCAGATTTTATTATATATACTATTAGTTGATTTCTTCCTGGCTTGCTGTAGGGTGGATACTACCCAGAGTGAACACCCTTGGTCTAGCAGCCTCTCCCTTTCAACTCCCAAGCCGTTAGGCATAACCGTTCTGGAGATGGATGTAGGAACTGTCCCTGTGATAGCAAGTCCGGGAATAGAGGAAGGGGAAGTGGCTCCTCTGTGTTTAGTTGCAGCATAGTCACGAACCATGGCCTCCTCGGCCAAAATGGCAGTACTGCCACTACCGTGGATGTCGATCTCCTCAATCTGGCCAAGAATCTGGCTATCAGTGGTACCGGAGGAAATATGTACCCTAGGTGGAACTCCCATGGAAGGTGGAGGCAGTCGATCCCTGCTGCTGTTGGGTAAGCTGTTCTTGCTAGAAAGCGGGTGCATTTGCTGTTCTCCGGAGTCGCCGCTAAATCCATGTCTGGAAATCCTCATCTGCTCACGATCAGCACAAAAGCTTGATGGCTGAGAGACCATTCGTTGTTTGAAACGAAAGTTCGACTCAGATCGTCTGCCAACTGGTTGTGTGTTGCTGGCACGTATATCGCTTTCAAGTCCGCCAGGTGGACTTGCGCCCATTCGAGTATGGGCCGGACCTCCCGCATGAGTGTACTGCTTCGGGTGCCCCCTTGTCTGTGGACGTAGTTTACTGCTACTATATTGTCCATTCATAGAAGGATACTTTTACCCATAAGGAGTGGGCTGAAGGCTATAAGTGCTTGCCACACTGCTCTGAGTTCTAGCACATTTGAAACTATGCCCTGTGGTCGAAAGGCCCAATGGCCTTGAACCCCGCGACGCTGGTAATGTGCTCCCCAACCTTGCAAACTGGCATCTGTTGTTATTATCTCGGGTGGTGGGGGTACGATGGGACAGCGATGTGTTAGATTGTTGACCTGAGTCCACCACAGAGCAGAGATCTTCACTTCCTGAGTAATCACTATTTGCTGATTCATAGCATATCCGTTCCATTGTTTCAGGTTCAGGTTCTGGAAAGTTCTCGAATTCCACTGGATCATTAGGAAGGTGGAGGACATCGACCCCAGGATACTCAGACATGACCTTGCGGCTAGATGGTTTGCGAACAGGAGCTTTCTTACTTTGCGGATGAGTGGAAGGATTTTCTCCTGAGGGAGACCCACTGTGTTGCCACAGGTGTCTAGTTCGGCTCCAAGGAGGATGATCTTTTGTGTTGGAACTAGGTTGCTCTTTTTCCAGTTTATCATCCACCCGGACTGCTGGAGTGTGGAAATTAGAATCGCTCGATGTCGTAAGAGTGTTTCTCGACTGTCGGCTAGGAGGATAATATCGTCTAGATAATACAGGGCTCTTAGCCCTTTCTCCCTTAAGTATGCTATAATGGGAAGTAAAACTTTTGTAAAGGTTCTGGGTGCTGTTGAAATCCCAAACGGGAGGCTTTGGAACTGAAAGTGTAGCTGGCCGATGGCGAAGCTTAGGTACTTCTGGAATTTTTGATGTATGGGTATGTGTAAATAAGCGTCGGACAAATCGACCAAGAGCATCCAGTCTCCTACTGCTATTGCTAGTAGGATGGTTTGCAGACTCTCCATCTTGAAAGATTCGTTTAAATTGTTTGTTTGAGATCCTTTAAATCCAAGACTGGCCTCAAGTCTCCTGTCTTTTTTGTAACTAGAAAGAGGGGAGAATAGAAGCCCACACCTCTCTGTTCCTGTGGAACTTCTATAATCGCCTGTTTTCTGTAGAAGCTCCATGACATATTTGATCAGAAGTCTGCGCTTTGGTTGTGAAGATGGTAACCTGGTGAGTCTGCAGTGGTTTTGGGATGGTTTGTGTTTGAACTTCCATTTGTGGCCGCTTTGGATGGTGGAGATTGTCCAGTTGTCCTGTATATGTTCCGTCCATACATGAGCAAATAGCCTCAGCCTCGCTCCTACTACTGCGGGCTGGGCAAGCGTGACATCAAAAGTACTTTGGTTGGTCTCTTGGGGTAGTCCCCTTAGACTTTTGAACCCTCAGAAAGGATGGCTGCGTATTCCGCTTAAACTCCTTTCCTGGCTTATAAACTCTTGCTTCTGCCACAAAATCTCCCGCTAGGTTGAGTTCCTGCAGGGCGGATATAACTCTCTCTTGGTCTGCTGCTTCTATTAGCAACTTCTCCATGTTGGAAGTCCAGCATGATATGGCTCTGTCGACCGCTGCTAGAGTGAGCGCTGGCCTGCAGGCCCCTCCTGCTCCCGTATATGCTTTTTTAAGGTCAAGATCGATTTTGCAATCCATCACGTCTCTGAAAGTCATGGCATCTTCTAATGGCAAGGTAACATGGCGTGCCAATCGCATTACCGAAGAATCCACCAGTGGAGCCAGAATAAGCCCTTGTACACACGGTCGGAGAATCTGTCGGAATGAGTCTTATCGGACCGTGTCGTCGGATAATCCGACTGTGTGTGGTATGCATCGGACTGATTCCGTCCGAATCTCCGTCCGACCCAATTTTCCAACATGTTGGAAAGATTTCCCGACCAACTGGGCCGGATGGACCTAATCCGATCATGTGTAGAGCATTTTCATCGGACCAAGTGCCACGCATGGTCACATTCAAATTCCGACACGGAAGCGCTCGTTCACGTAAAACTACTGCTCGTAAGCGATATAGCACATTCGTCACGCTGAAATGTTAAAAAAATCAGTCATCAAGCGCATTCTCTTGTTCTTTACAATGCTGCAAGAACCAACTTCTTTTGATGCTCATAGTCACACACACTTCTCCCGAACGGATTTCATTACTCTTTTTTAACCATTACAGCAATACAATTTTAGTTTAAGTCACATCTACACAATGTTTGTTTTATTTTATTTTTTTGGATGTTTTTTTGGGGGGGGGGGGGGATTCCCTAAAAATCTCCTTTTAAAGACACTGCTCATTTCTCCTTTTTTTTTACTTTTTATTTTTGTGTGTAAACTTACAACAACACCATTATTGTATTTTTTTTAGATTTTATTTTTTAATCTACAGGAGGTTGTTTAGTGTTGGTACCCCTTGTTATTTATTTCACTTTGTATTTTGGAAATGCACCTGCTTGCTCACAAATAAACTCTACTTTTTGAAGGAAAACACATTACACAAGTATTTCATCAAACACAAATAAAATTAATTTTTTTTGCTTGAAAATTAAACTAGGGGTGCTGTGGCTGTGCTCCGCCGGCCGGATTGCAATCCACGGCCATCCTCTGCTGTGGATCGCTGAATCGGCTCATCCACTCACCCATCCCCTCTGCTGGGCTCTCCCCTACAGCCTGGGACACCTTTGGCCGCTCGCCATAGCCCGCGGACAGGGCGATCCGGCCCGCCGCGGATCCCGGCGGCAGGCCGCCGGCCGCCATCTTGCGGCCTACTCGGCCTCCAGAGCCACCGCGTTTGCCTGCCGGGACGGCCGGGAACCACCGCATCGGCGGCGGACGACCATCGGGAGAGGTCCCCCTACTCACTGGGCCTCCCAGACCGGAGCCGCCTCTCAGCCACCTGACCCGGACATCCCTCGGCCTGGTGAGTCCCCTGAGGGGTTACTTTTAGACTCCCCTGCCATCCTCTCCCCATCGGGCGGGTGCCATCTCCCAGGGCAGTGTGGAGGCCGAAGATAGGGGTAGCTCTGATAACTGCCCCTGACTTTAAACAGACTGCTAGCCTGCTGCAGCCCTTTTTCCCAGGAAAGGCCCTGGCTCCGGCCTACCCTGGATGACGGCGGCCATCTTGCTACACCCAGCTTCCAAAACTTTTCTTACTACAGCCTGCTGGTGTGAGATGAGAATATAATTAGCTGGCATTATTGGAAATCACTTCACACCAGGGATGCTCGTGAGCTAAGTACCAGGATGACCGCAAACTAGAGGCGCTTCTCCACCACCGACCACACCGGCTGTGATATGACCGCTCCTGCACATTTCTCTTGACTGACTATATCCCGGCATCGAGACTGACAATATGGGGCGCAAATCAGGCACAGCACGGAGCACTACGAAGAGACAGGCTATGCGTGCGAGCCTTGAGGCCTTTCCGCCGGACGGCCTGCTGGAGTCGCAGGCCTCAGACATGGACTTTACCCCTCCGTTGCTCACTGGTGAGCCCGAAGCCTGTTCAGATGCGGAAAGCATACCGGGAGTCCAGCAACCCTATGTGGCGCCTTCATTGTGGGATGCAGACCTGCTGTCTCGCTTTAAAACCATGCTGCAGGGGGAACTGTCAGCAGCCACCTCCAAACTGGCCACACATCTCACAAAGGAAATCCGTGAGTTGGGCAACCGTACGAATGCGCTGGAAGATAGAATGGAGGCTGCAGCAACAGTCATTGATCACCACGAGCAGGACTTGCAGGACATCCGCAGGGAGCTGGATGCAGCCCTCCTAAAATTAGAGGACTTTGAGAACAGGTCGAGGCGAGGGAACCTCCGGCTTAGGGAACTCCCTGAAACTATTGAGGACTTAACCTCCACTGCCACGGCTCTATTCCAGGAATTGGTCCCAGGCATTCCAATTGATCGCATGGAATTTGACCGGATCCACCGGGCCCTGGGGCCGAGGAAGGAAGGGGGGCCTCCTCGGGACATTATCATCAAGTTCACGTACTACCGCACCAAGGAAACGCTCCTTAGGGCAGCACAGGACAAGCCTGATCTCCGTTTCCAAGGCCACAAGTACCAACTCTTTACTGATTTGGCCCCATCCACAGTGCTAAAGAGGCGACAACTGAAACCATACACTTCAGCTCTGGTGGAACGCCACATCAAATACACATGGGGCTTTCCTTTTCGCCTCGCTTTCACCTACCAAGGCAGGGGCTACACAGTGCGCACCGCGGAGGAAGCCCAGGCGACTTTTAAAGCACTACATTTGCTCCCCTCTTCGGATGACCCAAACCTCCGTGAGAAGGCCTCAGATCTTGGGCCCTTTTCTAGGCGCCTGGGCCGTGTGTGGGAACCAGTCAGCAACCGAAAACGCCCCCTTCCTGCTACCCAATCACATGCTTGGTCCCCCTATTCAGATCCAGGATGACGACCGCATGGGTGAGCCCGTTCATGATTCCTTGTTTTTGGTTCGGTTGCCCTCCCCGGACCTTTGAAGCACTGTTTATTTCTGCCTGATGCTGGATTTTGTCTCATACGAGATGATGAGACCATGCTCTCCCGGCCCATACTCCCCCCCCCCCCCCCCCCTCCCCTCCTTGTCCCCCTTCTTTTTTTTTTTTTTTTTAAACTTACAGTTCTTTATGGTTTTCACTTAAGCTGCAGGCCCTATGCTACTTCACCTTTGACTTTAGGCTTTTATCAGTACTCCAGCCCTACTGTGACTACCTAGTTTTGCCCAAGCCCCCAGCTCATCTGAGGGCCTTCTCTTGGACCAATTGTTTTTTTAAAATTAAGAGAGTGGAACTGTAACCCTGGTGGGATAGGGGTAGTCTGGGGGGCCGGCTCCAGGGCTTACTGTATATAAAGTCTAATTTCCTATGTATATTGGCTGGTTTTTGGACCCTAAGAACTGCAAAGGGCTCTATTATTTTCATCTTTTACCCTGCCTTCCATCCCCACTCCCTCCTCTCCTCATCCATGCCCCCTCCCCGTCTCCCTTCCATTCCCCCGCTCCCCATACCCTGCGCTTCTCTTCCCCCTCTTTCTGCACTTTCTTTCTTCCCCCTGCTCCCCCTCTTATTTCCCCCTCCCCATCCCCCTATTCTTACTTCCCTTCCCTTACCTCTCCCTCCCTCTTAAGTTATTATATATTTTTTTTCTCTCTCTCTCTTCCCTGTCCCCCCCCACTTCCTTCCTACCCTCCCTTCCTTGCTCGGGTCGAGCCATGGTTTATTTCAGGTCCGCTCCCCTTAAGGGTGCGGGCCGTGATCAGCACTGGTGGCCCCCCGCTGGACCGTGGCCCTAGGCCATACGGGGTCCCCTCTTTTGTTGGTGGCCCCCTGGGGGCCTGGCGGCGCTCCGGCGCGGGGGTCACGTTCGGGGACCGAGGTTGTGTCCTCTCCTTGGGCGCTCCCGGTGGGGCGGCGCCGGTTGGGGAGGACCTTTCATCCCATTATTAGTTTTATTTACTGCTACCCAGTAGCAGTACTGCGGGACGGGCTTAGTCCGTCTCACCTGTTTTTGTTCTAGTTTTAATTGCCCTGTGCAGGGGCGATAATAAGATAATAATGTAGTAATATTCTAGTACTATTGTAGTTTTACTGTTGTCAATGCTGTTATGTTTCACTATTTGTTAGCCTTGTGGTTGGTGGTGGAGCCGCCTCCTTTAGTGTCCTGCTGTGGGATGCATTGCTCACCAATTGTGATGTTTATGTGTTTCACTTGTCTATTCTGTGTTTCTTCTTCTCTCTCTTTCTCTTCTTCCTTGTGTTTCCCTCCCCTCTCCCCTATTCGGGTTCGGATAGCCTCGCCTTGGGATCAGGGTAAGTACGTACCTTGTTGGTCGCTTTATAATTATATGAACCTTCCTTTCTCCCCCAGATGACTCAGAATGTGCTGAAAATATTCTCGCAGAACATCCATGGGTTCAATTCCCCCATTAAGAGGTCAAAGGTCTTCCGTCATTTAAAATCTCAATTCATTGATGTGGTGTGTCTGCAGGAAACCAGGTTCTCCCTATCCTCTTCCCCCAAGTATTTGTCCTCCCATTATCCAATGTTTTTTACGGCTTCCGCTTCTGAGAAGCAAAGAGGGGTGCTGATGGCCTTTAGGCGTAACCTCCAATTTACCTGTTCTAAGGAAATAGCGGACCCTACGGGTAGATATTTGATCTTGCAGGGCACCCTCTGGGACCAGGAGGTCACTTTGGTTGGGTATTATGCTTCTAACTCATTTCAACTGAGGTTTTTCTCCCATTTGTTTCAGGTGATCACTAGGCACCAAAAAGGCCTTCTGATTATGATGGGAGACTCTAACTCTGTTTTTAACTCCTCTTTGGACAGGCGTAGTCTCAGGGAAGTGCCTCCGTCCCATGATGCCTCCCAGGAACAAATATTACATGATCTCTTCCAGTCTTATGGCATGGTGGACATGTGGCGCGAGCAACATCCGCTGTCACAGGAATTTACTTTTTTTTCTAACCCCCACCAGAGTTTTTGTAGAATAGATCACGTGTTTTTGCAACTTAGCTCCCTGCCGTTGGTACATAAGGTCATTATCGCTACCTCTCCCTGGTCTGATCATGATCCCCTGATTCTTGGAATATCCTATCTCTGGCGGCTTAATGAATCCCTCCTGAGTACGTAAGCTACGTCTTCTCAGATAGAAACATATATCCAAACCTATTTCACAGAAAATGTAGGCTCAGTTGATTGTCCAGTTACCTTGTGGGAAGCCCACAAGGCGACGGTCAGAGGACATCTAATCCAGCTTGCTTCCCGTACAAAGCGGGCCAGGGAGCAGCGGATACGGGAGTTGACCTCCTTGTTAGAGGCGGCGGATGCGACGTGGAAGGCGCGTCCTTCGGTTGCCCATAGGCGGACGCATGACAACTTGGCCACTGAGTTGGACCTGCTCGCCTCCGCTCAGGCGGCGAAAGCTCTGCGCTGGTCCAAATATAAATTTTATAGTTGCTCGAACAAACCTGGTCCCATGTTGGCTAGGAAACTTAATTCAGTGGGGGGTCTGGGCAGGCCGGTTCGATTACAGGTGACGGGTGGGGGATTCACGTCCAACCCATCCAAAGTAGCTGCTGGCTTTGCCTCCTTCCTCTCTCTATAGTGGACCAGCTGCCTTCGACCGAGACAGGGCAGAGAGTTTCTTCCAATCAATTAGTCTTCCTTTATTGTCCTCAGTGGCACAGACTAACTTGAATGCTCCCATAACTGAACTGGAGGTCGCCCAAGCCCTAAAGTCCCTTAAGCCGTCCAAGGCCCCAGGTCCAGACGGCTTTACCGGTCTATACTATAGGACATTTGCATCCCTGCTCACGCCCCATTTAACGTCTTACTACAATGCCTGGCAGGAAGGTGCGAGACCCTCGCCGGACTCGCTGAAAGCCCATGTCTCTATGATCCCTAAGTCATCCGAGGAGGCCACAGACCCACAGTCCTTTCGTCCCATCTCCCTGTTGACTGTTGACCTGAAGGTTCTGGGAAAGGTTCTGAGCACACAAGTCAACAGATATCTTCAGGTCCTCATTCACAGGGATCAGGTGGGCTTTGTGCCCGGTCGCCAGGCGGGGGACAATGTCCGCAAGGTGGTCCATCTCCTTCATATACTTCATCAGCGTGAGTTACTTCCGGCCGGATGTGATCAAGGAGGCTGCTCATGCTCACCGCTCCGCTAATCCGAACCTCATCCGTACCTGTAGGACTACCTCTACCCTGTCGGGACCTGTACCGCTGCACGGGGGAAGGTGTGCTGGTTGCGGGGATGCCCTCCTCGGCGGTTAAGAAGGCAGCTAAAGCGAGAGCGGACCAGAGGAACAGTCGCGCGGCCAGAGACACGGCGGCTGGCCCCGCCCACGCCATCTTGGTTTCTTCTCCGCCGCTGTCTCCGCAGAGCGCGCTGGTGACACATCCTGGGAGGGAGCAGGCTCCAGAGAGGGGGGAGGATGGTGGATCTCCCGGGCTGCTGCCTGCTGTGGACACAGAAGCCATTACACGGCCGATCCTGGAGGCTATCAGTGCCAGCAGAGCGGAGCTTATGGGGTGGATAGACCACCTCTCGTCGGAATGCAACCTGATCCGCCATGATCTAGACAAGATCCGCGGTCGCCTGACTACCGTGGAATCCCGGGTGTCGACGGTGGAGGATGCATCTCGGGACCATGGCGCACAACTTGCTGAGCTCAGGGACCAGGTAAGGGCCCTTCAACACAGAGCCATTGATGCTGAAGACCGGCAGAGGAGAAATAACATTAGAGTGGTGGGGCTACCTGAGGGAGCTGAAGGTGACAAGGCTGCACAGTTTGCTGAAAGTTTTTTTTAAGCAACTGCTTTTCATGCCGGACATGCCCCCCACCTATGTAGTTGAAAGGGCGCATAGGGTCCCAGCTGGTCACAGGCCCCCTGGAGCGTTCCCCCGTCCCTTCCTAGTGCGCTTCCTGAACTTTAGGGACAGGGACATGATCCTAACTCAGGCTCGGAAACTGCCAGAGCTCCGCCATGACAATGCAAAAGTTATGTTGTTCCCGGACTTCTCTGCGGCTACACAGCAGAAGAGGCGATCCTTCACGGAGGTCAGGCGCAGACTACGCGACAAGGAAGTAAAGTATAGCATGCTGTACCCGAGCAAAGTGAGAGTTCAATACAAGGGGGTGGTAAAGTTTTTTGAACACCCTGATGAGGCCTGCGAATGGATGGATAACAACCTTTGAAGTCCCTGGTGAAGACAGTTTTCAGCTGCGGATGCCCGGATGTGTCGACCCTGCTACGTGCCCTGTCTCAGGGAAATCCCGATCTAATATCCTCCCTCTCGGATGAAGGCTCTGGCCTTACAGATTTTGATTGTGGGGAGGGGGGGGGATGTTCTGCTTTTCTCCCTCCTGCTTGTTTGCCCCCGCATTGACATTGCCAGTGACTGCCTTGCTGAGGTGTGCCCTCGGTATCTCCTGTTTTGCAAGGGGGGGAGGTGTATGCTCTTTGATGACCCCCTGGCCACTCTCCTGTTCTGACCCCTCGGTTATTGGGGGTGGGGGAGGACTTATGCTTGCACCCGGGAGGCAGGACTGCGGAGCCTAGGGCCATCGGGATTTGCCCATTTCCATTTTATCCTATCTCTCATTTTTTGCTTTTTTTACTTATTTTTTCTCTTTTTTTTTTTTTATTCTCTCCTGGTTACCTCTCCCCTGGGTACTCTCTGTGGGACGCGGACGTTGGGCGCACCCTCTGCAGGGTATTATACATGGGTGCCTACGTTGTTTGCACCTTGGCTGCTTTACTTCTCAACTCCGGCTATTTAGCTTTTCTTTCCTACTTTTTGTTGGGAGCGTGTGGAGGTGCTGAAGGACAAGACCAAGCAACAGCCGGACATTGGATCGCTGCGGCAGGAACCTGCCATAAACATAGACTTTTTTATGTTTCTCAGTTTAGGGATTAAGCCATATACCGGTTCTGTTGGGGTACTTGGTAGTATAGAGGCAAGGGGGGGTTTGGTTAAAGTCACATCTCGACATGGGGGAAACTGTATAATGTTTTTTTTCCTACTTCCTGAGCTCCTTACTCGCTGTGCGGGTGAGCTGCATTATTTGTGGGGTTCTGGTTTTTACATGATCTTAATTACAGTCTCATTGCTTGTTATAGATAATATGCCTTGGGGGGGTGGGGTCCCCGGTAGGGAGGGGTGGGGGACTCCACTTCCCCAACGAGGTACAGGATGTGATTATGTATGTAGGAATGGTGGATGATGTGAGAATTATCTCTTGGAATGTCAGAGGTCTAAATCATCAACTTAAACGAGCCTCGGTCTTTCGGTATCTTAGACAGTCCCAGCCACATGTTGTTTTCCTGCAAGAGACTCACCTGGATGGCAGCAGGGTCCTGGCACTCCGTAAGCCGTGGATCCAAAAGGCCTTCCACGCCACTTACTCGACTTTTGTCAGGGGCGTTTCCATTTTGATCAGTCGGTCCGTGCCTTGCTCGGTCCACCAGGTGATCTCCGATCCGGGAGGCCGATATGTGGCGGTAGTTGTGGATATCTGTTATAAACGTATAGTGCTAGTTAATGTATATGTGCCCCCCCCGTTTCAGGTTAAAGTGTTGGTTGACCTGTTGGTTAGGCTTGCGCCCTACACCCATCTGCCCCTGGTTCTGTTGGGGGATTTCAACGCCGTATTAGACGCGGCCTTGGACACCTCCAACCCGACTAGAGGGGGGTCCTCGGACTTAAATGGATGGGGGTCGGTGGCGGGCCTCACGGAGCTGTGGAGGTGGAAGCACCCGTTGGAGAGGGGTTATTCCCATGTCTCGATAACGCATAGGTCCTCTGCTAGAATTGATATGGCGTTTGGGAACAACGCCGTCCTGCCCTACGTGGGAGATGTCACTTACCTGGCGGGTGGCCTGACTGACCATAACCCTCTTGCAGTGACACTCACATTACCGACGGGAAGGGGGCGGGGGGGGGTGGAGGCTTCAGCCGGGATGGATACAGAATGAGCATGTTTTGGCCCGACTGACAGAAGCCATGCAGACCTACTGGACTGTTAATGACGGCTCGGCTGACCGCCGGACTGAATGGGATGCCTTTAAGGCTGTGACCCGTGGGGAGTATATTTCAGCCATTAAAGAGGAGCTGCACAAAAAAAAAAAATATTAAAAGCCAGCAGCTACTAATATTGCAGCTGCTGACTTTTAATAATATCACACTTACCTGTCCCAGGTTCCAGCGATGTCGGCGGCAGATGACGAGCGATCGCTTGTCTCGCTGCAGCCACCGCCACCATCCTCAGTCAGGGAATCGGGAAGTGAAGCAAGAGGGCTTCACTGCCCGGTTCCCTACTGCGCATGCGCGAGTCGCGCTGCGCTGGTTCCCCGCTGTGTCTCTGGGAACTGTGTGTTTCCCAGAACACAACGGGGGGGGGGGGGGGGGCGGAGCCATGCGGCGGTGGGCGGAGCCATGTGGCGGTGGGCGGAGCCATGCGGCGGTCTGGCCGGAAGTGGGTGCAGTTACCTGGATTATCCAGGTAACTGCACCCCCCTCCCCCCCTCCCCCCCGAAAGGTGCCGATTGTGGCACCGGAGGGGGGAGGGATAATACTAGCGGAACTTCCCCTTTAGGGTGAAGAACCGCTTTAAGACAGTTAAAACTCAGGATAGAGAGGACATTGAGCTACTGCAACTGAAGGAAAGGGAGAGTGCGAGGGCACATGCTGATACGGGGGCCTCGTATGCGACCTTGCTGGAGGCGAGACGCACGTTGTCCATCCATATTACGGGTCAGGCTCGTGCGGACCTGGTTAAGAGGGCACAGACCAACTTTGCTGAAGGGGATAAGAATGGCAAGCTTTTGGCCATGCTGGTGGCGGACTGCCGTCCGCTGACATGCATCCCTGTTATTAAAGACACGGGGGGGAACCTAATTGACGAACCTGGACGCATAATGCACGCTTTCGTTCAATACTACTCTAATCTATATTCACCTATACCCCCCTATGACCCATCGGCTCTGGACTCCCTTTTGAGCGCCCTGCCTCTGCCCAGGCTCTCTGATACTGACGTCCAATTGTTAGACGCCCGGATTACTAAGAGGGAAATTGAGCAGGCAATTTTTTATTTTCCTCCAAACAAGGCTCCGGGGCCTGATGGCCTCCCTGCTGACTTTTACAAGGCGAATGTGGAGATAATATCCCCTAGATTGGATCTTCTCCTGGCATACTGTCTGGAGCAGGACACCCTGCCTGACTTTTTTTTCTAGGCTTATATGGTTTTGCTTTTGAAACCGGGCAAGGACCCGACGGAATGCGCCTCTTACCGGCCTATAGCCCTACTTAATATGGACCTGAAAATCCTTACTAAAATTTTGGCCACTAGGCTAGCGCAGGTTTTACCTACTCTTGTAAATATAGACCAGACGGGCTTCATGCCGGGGAAGTCGACAGATACTAATTTGAGAAGACTTTTCACACACTTGCAAATTCGACCGCAGTCCGACAGTCACAGAGTTGTGGTCTCTATCGATTTTGAGAAGGCCTTTGACTCTGTGGACTGGCAATATATGTTTAAGGTGTTGGAGGTCATGGGGTTTGGACCACAGTACCGGAAGTGGGTGGCCCTGTTATACAGGCGGCCGAGAGCGGCGGTTCGACTGGGGACGTCCACCTCAGATTTCTTTGACGTGGGTAGGGGGGACTCGACAGGGTTGCCTGCTATCTCCATTTTTGTTTTCACTTGCGCTGGAGCCGCTGGCGGTGGCACTTAGGTCTGCCAAGGACCTGAGTCCCATCCGGGTTGGTTAAATTGATGAGACTTTGGCGTTATATGCTGTTGACATGTTGTTGTTCTTGGACGACCCCGGGAGGCCCCTGCAAAATGCCTTGGAGATTATTGATCGCTTTGCAACCTTCTCGGGTCTGCGGGTGAACTGGGGTAAGTCCTCCATTCTGCCGCTGGATCCTGGGGCTCGAGCAAAGGCTGATCCTGCCCTGCCCCTTCAGTGGGTCTCCTCAATGAGGTATCTTGGGGTCCAGATAACGGCAAGCGTTCAAGATTATATCCCTCTTAATATTCTTCCCTTAATCACACTCCTGAAGCGGAAAGTGCTAACCTGGTCCAAGCTGCCGTTGTCTCTTGTGGGCAGGATTAGTTTGTTGAAAATTAAATTTCTCCCGGTGGTGCTGTACTTTTTGAGACAGGCACCAGTATGGATCCCTAAATCTTTTTTTCAGAAGCTTGATAGTGTTGTCTCAACGTTTTTGTGGACCCCTAGGCCACCTAGGATAGGACTCAGGGTGCTGCAGGAACCTGGGGATCAGGGAGGTCTGGCATTGCCGGATTGGCAAAAATACTATTTGGCTGGGCAAATGGTTTTCGCCCGCAGATGGTTGACGGCTGACGATGGTGACGCAGCCACGGTTTTGGAGGCGGCTCATCTGGGGTCCTATGATAGTTTACGTTTTGCTCTATTTAGGGGCCTTAAATCAGAACTCCCACTGACGCTGACCATGAAAGCTACCATTAAGGCTTGGGAGATGGTGGTGAGGGTGGCATGCCCCAGCTATAGGGGGGTGTCGCCCTCCACTCCCATTTGGATGAACCCAACCCTTTCTCATTTTTATAATATGCCGGACCCCATGCTCTGGGCAAGTAGAGGAATCAAAACATTGAAAGACATAACTTCCTATGGGGAGCTGCTGTCTTTCCCCCAGCTCCAAGCGAGACATGATCTTCCTAATTTCTACCTGTTTAGATTTCTGCAGGTTCGACATGCTTTCCAGGTACAATTTCAAGAGCGGAGAGTAGAGTCCATGCCCTCGGCCTTTGAAACATTGTTGGCTAGTGGTGATCTGAAGAAACCCCTCTCGGTATCATATAAAGAGCTGTTCAAGACGACTCCCAAAGCAATCGCCAGGTGTAGGGAACGGTGGGTACTGGAAGTTCCGGAGGTGCAGGGTGAGGATTGGGACGAACTCTGGGCCCAGCCGTTTAGCTGCTTGGTATCGGCACGGGATAGGTTGATACAATTCAAATTTCTTCATAGAAGCTACTATACACCTGCCAGATTGAATAGGATTTTCCCCTCAGTCTCAGCGGAGTGTTGGAGGTGTTCTCATTCGCCTGCTGACACTGATCACATTTTCTGGCATTGCCCGCTAGTGCAGAGATTCTGGACCGCAGTTGTCATGTGTGTGTCAGAACTAATATCGGTCCCAATACCGTTAACTATAAAAGTGTGTCTCCTGGGCCTGGTGGACGAAGTGGTTCCTACGAGGGCCATGCGAACAATGCTTACTATTTTGTTTTTTTACGCTAAGAAAGCCATTTTATTGACATGGAAAAAAGCAGCGGCTCCGAGCCTCTCAGCATGGAAGGGCTTGGTGAATGCAATGCTACCTTATTATAAAGCCACATATGAAAGTAGGGGGTGTTTGCGGAAATTAGACAAAATATGGCATTCATGGTTACATTCCAGCAGTACTGTGGGATAAGGTACTAACCTGAGACCAGATGTTGTGGTCGCACATTAGACGAGATCCTATTGGTCTAGAACTCAACGGTGTAGTCCAGGGGGATGCCACCCCATAAAACAATGGGATAGATCCGTGTGATATTCCCACATTTACAGGACTTTAAGGAAAATTAGAATCCGTGAAACGGTCGAGATGTGACGGGGAGGAGGGGGGGGAATTGGGTTGTTGTTAGTACGTTAGCATTTGTTGTTAGGTAACTGTGGGCCTCGGGGCCCGGTTGTGGATGAGGCTGTGAAGGCACATCCACTGTTGTATGTTTGTATGTTTGTTATAAAATCAATAAAAAGATAAAAAAAAAAAATATATATATACTTCGTCAGCGTAAAATAACAGGACTTCTGCTATCCCTAGATATTTATAAAGCATTTGATTCGCTCTCCTGAGATTACCTTTACTTTGTTCTAACCAAATGGGGATTTGGACCACATTTTCTACAATGGATTCAGGCCCTCTATTCCGCACCGTCGGCGTCGGTGAAATATGCGGACATCCTTTCTGAACCTTTCCCGATACTCCGGGGGACTAGACAGGGATGCCCCCTGTCCCCGGCACTATTTATCCTGGCATTGAAGCTGCTGGCGGTGGCGATCAGGGCCTGTGGTGATATCTCGGGAATCCCTTACGCGGGCACTCAATACAAAGTGAACCTCTTTGCGGACGACGCCCTATTGACCCTGTCCAACCCGCTTATCTCCCTGCCCAACTTGCAACTGGTATTAGACCAATTCTCGGCCTTCTCAGGTCTTCAAATTAACCTCTCCAAGACCACAGCGATGAATGTTAACCTCCCTCTGGAACTGGTGCAGCGCCTTCAGGACCACTTTCCATACCGTTGGGCTTCCCACTCGATTGATTATTTAGGTGTCAAATTGACACCGTCTTATTCTTCCCTTTTCTCGGCCAACTATTATCCCCTGTTGCGAACGGTGTCCACCCTTATGCAAGCCTGGCAATTCCCCACACTCTCATGGGTAGACAGGATCTCTGCGGCAAAGATGACCATCCTTCCTAAAGTCCTTTATTATTTTCGTACTTTGCCTGTCCGGGTACCCCCCTTTTTTCTTCGACTCCTGCAGAATAGGATCCTCTAATTTATATGGGCGCGCAAACGTCCCAGGATACCTAGAGTGACCCTTTACACCCATAGGCTCCGGGGAGGCCTGGGGGTCCCTAATATCTCTCAATACTACACAGCGGCCCAGATCGCTCCGTTGACTATGCTCCATGCAACCACGGATGTTCCTCTGTGGGTGCTCCTGGAGGTGCCTGGCTGTGACCCTTGTGCACTCCAGGCACTCCTTTGGCTCCCCAGAAATCTGCGCCCTCCCTCCCTCAGCCCCATGCTCCTACATAGTCTGCAGGTGTGGGACTCCGTTTGCTTTTCCAGCAATCTGATGTCCCCCTTTCTACCCCTACTTCCCATCACCCATAACCCTCTTTTCCCCCTGGGTCTGGAGGAGCCCCAGGCATTTTCCTGGTGGTCCTCACATGGCTACCCACGAGTCCAAAATTTCCTTTCCTCACGCCTATTCCCCTCCTGGGAGAGTATCCGGGAAACAACAGGGGCGCCGGCTAGCGAACATTATCACTTTATCCAATTAAAGCACTGGATTGCAGCGTTGCGCCGCAGGTCTACCTACCCCTTCCAAAAAACTTTTTTTGAACACTCATGCCAACACGCCCCAGGGTCCCCAGGCCTTATTTCGGCCATTTATGCCTCCCTGAATAGCCGTTTGCCATCAGCACCCCTCTCTTATATGACTCAATGGGAAAAGGACCTTCAGACCCCAGAGGACCCAGAGGACTGGAGCAGGGCCTGGAAAACAATCACCAAATGCTCGTTCAACACAAATACCCTGGAGGCTGCATATAAAGTAATGCTCCGATGGTATTGGGTACCTGCCCGCACAGCTCGGGCTTTCCCTGGGAGTACGGACAGGTGCTTCCGCAACTGTGGACAGCGAGGTGATGTTATGCATACATGGTGGGCTTGCCCAAGGCTGGTGGGGTTCTGGTCAAGGATTTTTGGTTTGCTGCAGACACTTTTCCACCTAACCATCCGAAGGGACCCTAAGCTAGCTCTCCTACATTGCCCGTTACCTGGTTTGCGGGGCCCTCAACAGAAGTTGGCTACTTATCTATTTATAGCGGCCAAGCGGACCATTGCCCAAGCCTGGAAGTCCCAACGGGTAGATTTTCAAGGTGTTAAAACCCGCATGACTGCAATGTTGCTGCAGGAACGTATGTCCAGTATTGTTCATGATTCTCATGCTAAATTTCTAAAAATCTGGGAGCCGTGGATCTCCTATGAGTTCCCCGCGCTCCAAGCTGCATGCCTGGGCTTGGTCTGACTCCTCTTGGCGAGGCACCCACACCCGAACGTTCCCCCCCCCTTCCTTCCCCTTCTTGTCTCTCTATCTTTTCTTCTTTTGTTCCCTATTTTTCTTCACTTTTCTTTGTAATCTCTCCCATTGCTAATGAATTCTGCTGCCCCCCGTTGGAGGGGGTGGCGGAAGAAGGGCCTGCCCTATGGAAACAACGAGGGAACGAGTTGCCTGGTTCTGGAACCAGTCTCGATACCATCCCCTACTCATATTCCCTCTTTTTTTCTTCTGTTTATTATAAGTATAATGTGATGGCTGGCCCTTTGGTTTTACATTCATGCTTTGTAGCCCCTGCGAGGGCGCACAAGGACTAGATTGTAGTCTCTTGTTTATTTCGGTTTATTCAACTTTTCAATAAAAAATATTGAAACAGAAAATAAAACTAGGAACGCAACACTAGAGAAACTTATTAACTTTGGTGCAGCCTTTGGCCCCCAGGGCAGACATGAATAAATGCTGTAAAAAAAAATTGTTGGCCTGAGGAATACATATCTCAGGGAGAGAAGTCTGCTCCTGAAGTCCTAGAGAGCAGGAAATTCAGATGCCATTTCTGTCTCCAGGATGATGATCTTCAAGAGGCTGCATCTTCTGGCACACCAGACTCATCCCAGGCCATCACTCTCTGGTCTTCCTTTGGGACTTCCCACCAGGCATCCTTCCAGGCTGTGGCTGGGCTCCTGTAGCTGGGGCAGGAGGGGGAGGAGGGCGTTGGTGGACCTCCTGGCTGCCACTTGCCACAGCCTCCCCCCGACTGAGGTCTTCCTGTATATGAAAAGGGGACATAGTTTTAGTTTTTTGATCATCAATCACAACATTTTGTGCTCCTGGCTTTTGCTATTTGACTGTTACCAAATAGAACAGACTATCATTCTGACACCAGCATTTTTCTTTCCCGTACCAATCATTTTTGGTCACTACTGTCTATTGAGATGTAAACCACTTGGAGAAATCTCAACTTACTGATCAATAAGAACATCTAGTTAACATCATTAAATGTAACACAAGAAATATGTTCAACAATGCAATACCTGTCTCAAGCTGGGCCCCACCACATGGTGCTGCCTGGAAGGCCCAGGTTGGTCATCAGAAGCCTCAGCTGGAGGTGAAGGATGCCTTGGAGGAAGCATGGAGAGTGGTGGCCTGAGTGGTGGCCTGGGTACCCCCTGATCTACCAGAAAATGCAGCCTGTCAAAGTGCACCATCCTGGGGTAGTAAACAGCATCTGGATCTCCTGCTCTCAAGGGCTCCAGGTGCTTCTTTCTCTCCCTGAAATATGTAAGCTTCATGGTCACAATTTTGCGATTCAGATATGTCATGTCTGCCGTGGGGACCCTGATCTGCACCAAAGAAAGCAGTTTCTCCAGTGCTGCGTTCCTCTTGGATCTGTCATAATAAAATTTGTTGTGGAACTGCCACAGGCAGGGCATCTCCATGTATAGCTCGAGGAAGAGCCCCATAAAGTTGGGATTGGTGAATGGGTCCATTTTGTCTGCAAGACACAACACAAGACAAACCCTCAAATACTAATAATGCAATTTAAATCCCTCTTAATCTTGTCCCAACAATGGCCTAGATACAAGCAGTCTAGTCTAGTGAAGCACAAAGTTAAAAATGTTACCTTCGTTTCCACGTTCGCCGCGTCCGTGACTCACACTCTCCTCCCAGATCGTACGGACGATACACATGTGTGGCGTTTTATATACAGTGCGCATGCGTGAAACTCCGCCCGCCCCTGACGTTCTTTCCAGACTATTCCCCGCCCCTTCGCTTCCCGCGCAGTGGGGAGAGCACATGGCGGAGAGAACGCAGGTGCGCAATAATAGTTCCACTAATGAGGAGGAGGGTGAGGAAAGCCCGGAGCCTGAAACGTCCCGATCCAGGAAGACAAGATTTAAGGCCTCAAATATGTCTTTTGGAGAGATGTTGGAGATGGTCGACATATTGAACAAGACCGACTATGATGGGAAGTATGGACCTTACCCAAACCCAAACATCAGAAAGGCCAAGATCATGAATAAAGTTGTGAAGAGTCTTCTGAAGAATTTTGGGGTACACCGATCCAAGGATCAACTGAGAAAACGCTGGTCAGACCTGAAACTGAGGGAGCACGAGCAGTACATAAGGATCAAGTGTGTTCTTAAAAAAAGTAAGTAGTTGTCGTGTGTTCATATGATTATTCTTGCTTGCATACATGCTCCATGTGCTTTGATTTCATGTTGTGCATTTTAAAATGGCCACTTTCAAGGTCATGGTTTCGTTCGTTCGTAGGAAACATCGTTCTGCAGGGAAGTATTCCAGCTTAACAAAGTGGCCCCAATAATGTTCTCACCTTGGAACTCGGCCCAAAAACACATTGTACAACACTTCCAAGCAATGTTTCATATTCCTATTTATGCCCTCTGTGTGCTAATTAATCTTTGTTTACATTCTCATAGGGGAGAGAAGACTTGGCAAGTATGAGGACACCAGAGACCATGAGGACACCAGGGACCACACCGCTCCCAAAGAAGGGCAACTTCCAAAAGAAGAAACAGAGGAGCAGGAGCAGGAGCAGGAGAAGGAGGAAGAAGGAGAAATTGTGGAGGTTGGCCAAATTGTCACCACAACAGGTGAGTGTCGGAGAACACAGCTTCCGGTAAGCTCATCAATGTATATCACCATATTTGGATTACATGGTGTGTTTGTTTTTTGTTTTTTTCTAGGTGATGTGGAGGAAGATTCCCGTTTTACCAGTGAAACTGCCCAGATCTTGATCGGGGAGATAATGGGGTGCAATAGGGATTTGGAAATTGTACAACAAAACATCAATGATGTTAAAAATAAAAGAACATCATTGATGTTTTGGGGAGAGTGTGAAAACGAAAAAACTAGATAGGGTTTTATTTTGGATTTTTTTTTTTTTTTTTTTTGTATTTTGCATAATTCCAAATTTGGAAGATGCACAGAGTGTGTAAACATGCGCTATCTCCCATCATGGGGGATCAATGTACATGCTTTGTGGAAAGTGTCTGAGATGAAGGGGTTGCAGTCCCAAAGCATGTACATTGATCTCCCATGATGGGAGTTAGCACATGCTGACACACTGTGTGCATCTTCCAAATTTGGATTTTTCAGGGGTCACACCCCATGTGATGAAGGCAATATCAGCCCAGTTTGTACATACTCATGTCTGATATTGTCTTCACTTTTCCAAGTTGAACTTTGTAAGTTCGTGTGTTCTGTATTTTACGCTTTGATACATGCCTGTTTACACAAAAAAACAACAAAAAAATAAATATTATTAAACTGGGTTTTGGATCCCCGAAATATCTTGGTTTGTTGTAAAAACCTTTACTAAACGCACATGTGAATGTGCTTGTATTAAAAAGTTGAATTCTCAACAATGTGTGGCTTCCTTTTTCATTGGGCTTAAAATGTATTTGTAGTGAAATTTGAGTTTGTGCTGAGAAGGAGTGCAATTTACTAAAGGCAACTCCACTTTGCACTCCAAGTGCAGTTTCAGGTGTACTTTTGCAGTGCACTTGTAGTGCATAGTGGATGTGCCTTTAGTAAAAAGCACCCACAGTGATGTGTAAATTTGGACAATCATGCCATTTTCCTGCCATGTTGCTGAAAATGAGCACGATTTAGATCAGTAATGCACTACACATTAGTTAACAAAAAGAAGGTGTTTGTGTAGCAGACCCACAAAATAATAAGATTATCTGAAGAAGAGACTGTCCCCTCATCTCGCTCTGAACTTGGGTTTGCACTGTTGGTGAAAAAGGCACAACTTGACGAAAACTGGCAAAGTGGGAGGCCACAGTCTGCCATTCCTGTGGCGTTGAAGGACACTGTGTAGTGACACAAGAAAAAAAACGAGTAATTTGACAAATCAACATTGCATGCAGATTAGACACCCACATTTTTGGCCAAAATTAGTCTAACATTTGTTAAAATGAGTCTTTAAAGCCTAAAGTATAAGGTCCCCTTATGAGAGTCCTAACCCCCCCCCCATCCCCCCCATCTGATGGGCCCTTGCTAAAAAATGAGGGGGGATGTTTAGGACAGGTAACCCTCTCCACTTGATTGAGAGCTGAATGCCTAAATGTGTGATACTTTGTGAAGCCCCTCCTTAGTTACACTATTGGCAGCCCACCGGACAGGTAAGAAGTGTCATAATAACAAAATGGAAGCACATGTTGACATTCTGCTATTACATAGCAAGAAAATGAATGTGTTAAAAAAATCAAAATAGCATTTGAAAGTATTGAGGCCCTTACACTACATGCTTTGGTGAATTGTTCCATTAATGTTATCATGAAAAAGGTATTTAGAGTGTGTATTGGGTTGGGTCAAGTCATGAGATAGAAGATTGCTATCAGCTGAGGTAACAGTTGGGGAGAGGGGGGTTACTAATGAGTTTGGCACAACTCCAAAAAAACAATAAAAAGGTCAAATTGAAGCACACACATCACATTCGTAGAGATTTTATGGGGTGTTTAGGGGAAAGCAATACTATGGAGCTGACAAAAGACATTGTCAAGTGACTAGACTCTAGGGGCCAAGAAGAGCATGGTGGGGAAGTTAGTGAGGCAAATCTGCATGAGGACAAAGGGGCAGAGCATATGAATTAGAGCATATTGCAATGATGGTAATTGGGGAATGAGGAAAGAAATGCAAGACATTAGCAATCATGAAATACATAGAATGTGATGTTTAAGGTTAAAACTTAGCATAATAGAGTCCTTCAGTAGGAGCTGAATGATGGCAGAACAGGTCTCTGTAATAATGATCCCCAGCGCCTGGGGGAGATGCCTGTAGAGAACTTGAGGTCCTGAAGACTTCTCCCTGTCGCCAAGTAGCGCAACGTGGCGATGAGCCTCTGCTCCGGAGTGATGGCTTGCTGCATGCAGGTATCCTGCCTGGTGATATAAGGTGACAGCAAAGCCAGCAGACAGTGAAAAACGGGGTCCGTCATCCTGAGAATAATTCAGAAATGATCAGGATTATTCTTGCGGATCTCACGGAGAAAAGGCATGTGGGAGAACTGGTGACGCTGGCGCAACCAATTCTTGGTTGTCCAAACATGTTTCATCTACGTACTCATCGTACAGTTTGTGCTGTGCAGGGGTTCTTACTTTGAATTTGACACAAGCCCTTTGGCTTATGTCAAAGTAAGAACCCCTGCACAGCACATACTGTACGATGAGTACGTAGACGAAACATGTTTTGAAAATGGTCGGCTGGTCAGAACGGACACCAGAAAGCAACGCTAAACAGCAAGGCCTGAAAGGACGACCTGAATAGCAGAAGCAAGCAGACAATAAAAAATGCCTTTCAAAGTGTACTATACCAAGATAGAGTCCACAATGAGAAGCAAATACTTAATGACTGCACGCACTGATTATCAGATACGCAAAGACAAGCAGAAACTGAAGAGCAGTAGCGATCTGAATCACTAATCTGAAAAGCGCGAATCGTCTTTCACCAAACTTCTACTAAAACACGAGATCAGCAGAAGGAGCCCAAAGGGTGCTGGACGTGGAGCTGAACTTCCTTTTTCTAGTCCCGCCGTACACGGCTTACGTCACCGCGTTCTTGGCCACCTGCGAAATCAGACAACTTGGCCCGACCGTGTGTATGCAACAGTTTCGGACACAATCCGTCGGACTAAATCCGACGGTCAAAATCCGACGGATTTGGTTGCCAAAATCTCCGACCGTGTGTACGTGGGCTAAGGGGATTCACCGTCGGTTCCTTAAGTGGATAGAGTTTGCTCAGCCTATTGTTTAGGCCTGTTTTCTTGTCCGGTTTTTGCCACTCGTCCCTAATTAATTCTTCGAGCTCCTCAATGAAAGGAAATGTTTCAAAGTCTTTTTTTAGGTTAGGAAAATATTTTCTTAATTTAGCTGGGACTTCTTTTTCCTCCTCCCATTCTATCGCCTCCTTTACTGACTTTGCAAAAGGATCGATTAGCGCAAAATCAAATGCAGCTGGTGGTAACACTTCATCATCTTCTAGATAAACCAGGGTAAATTTTCTGGAATTTACGCAGCTTTTAGTTTATGACTGCCTAGCTCTTGAGGTGCTAAAATGGCAGGGCAGTACAACCCCCCCCCCCCCAATTGACCCCATTTTGGAAAGAAGACACCCCAAGGAAATTGGTAAGAGGCATGTTGAGCCCATTTTATTTGTATTTTTTTAAAAAATTATTATTTTGTCACAAGTGATTGAAAAACAAAAAAATTAAATAAAATTACCACAAAGTTGTCACTAAATGATATATTGCTCACGCATGCCATGGTTATATGTGCAATTACACAGTTTTGAAGGCCATAAAATTCCAAGATACCACAAACATTCCCCAAATTAACCCATTTTGGAAATTTGACATCTCAAGCTATTTGCTGAGAGGCATTATGAGTCCATGCAATATTTTATATTTTGCCACAAGTTTTGGGAAAATGACAAAACTTTTTTTTTGTCACTAAATAAAAACCAAACCATGCAGGTAGGTTAATTGGCTTCTGTTCAAAAAATTGGCCCTAGTATATGCATGAGGACCTTGGATTGTGGGCTCCTTGAGGGTAGGGACCAATGTGAGTGTGTAATGTACAGGGATGGGGATAACTGTAGACACTCAGGTTGAACTGGATGGACTGGTGTCTTTATTCAACCTTACTAACTATGAAACTATGAAACAATAAATGATATATTGCTCAAACATGCCATTGGCATATGTGAAATTACACCCCAAAATACATTCTGCTGCTTCTCCTGAGTAAAGGGATACCACATGTCTGAGACTTTTTGGGAGCCTAACAGTGTACAGGACCCCGAAAACCAATCACCGCCTTCAGGCTGTCTAAGGGCGTAAAATAGTGATTTCACTTCCTCACTACCTCAGAGGCCCTGAAATGTCAAGATAGCACAAAACCTGAAACAAAAAATACTAAAGCACAAATATGGAGTATCAGTGGAATAATCTAGATGAAAACAGCTGCAAACACTTAAAAACGTGGTCAGTGACCAAGGAAAAGTGTATAAGATATACAATAGTGATGCGCTATAATCAATCATCCACCCAAAACTAAAGTGCAATGTGCAACTAGTGCAAAAGATATAAATAAAGTCCAACAAAGTGGCCGCCGAGGGGGAAACCACCAAACCAATTCACCTCGACACTACCAAAGCCACAAAGTAGTACAAACCAGTGTACCTCTACCTCTAATTTCAGCACCACAATAAATAAACAAAGATGCCTAGTACATAATGTTAAACATGAATCATAATAAGGTGCAATGTGCTGTATGTGTTCATTAAGTAGGTAAAACTATGTGTTAATTAAAACAGGTGTCCACAGGGGGAAAAGATTCCACAACAAACCCCCTGACAATAAAGCATACACTAATACCATAAAGGTGAACAGTGTATCAAATATACCATAAAAAAAAAAATATATATATATATATATATATATATATTAATTAGATAATTAGAAAATGATAGATGAACTAGTATTAAATATAAGTGCAAATCACGCGATAATTAGATACAAAATATATACTAATAATGAAAAATGTGCCCTTTCCTGCCCCCTCCTGGAGCATGGGGGCTCATACCATATGTACCTTTTCTCCTTTTTGGATCATTTTTACTGATGGGACGAACCGCAGATTTTCTTTATCCTCCTAGAACCATGTCCCTTTCAGCTTCCTCCATAGAGCAGGCGGTTGTCTCACACTTAGTGAGCCTCTCAATTTGTTGCCTAACCCCCCCAGGAAGTCTGGGGGGGGGTGGAACTTGCCTCTTGCACGGACCCCCTGTTGCAGCCGGCAAGCTGATGCAGTTTGGGATGAATATCCTCCTCAGTTTAAGGGGGTTGGGTGGGGTGGGGGGTGTGGAATGTTCCCCTAACGGGGCCAACGATTTTTGTTTCCCTTTTTCTTTTTTCAATTATGGTTATTGGGGTTATATATCTGTTCTCTATTTAGTTTTGTTATACTTGTTTACTAAAAATCTTGATATTTCAGTGTTGCATTGTCCTTGGATATGTATGTCTCGGGTCCAGCGGTCCAATCCAAGAGCCAGGTTCCACAATGATCCTGATCCTTTTACTACTCCCAGAGTCCATATCTACTCTTAACATCCTCTCCTGGAACACCAGGGGGTTGAACTCCCCGGTTAAGCGATCCCTGGTGTTCCAATTCCTTAAAAGTTATAACCCACATATATGCGTACTCCAGGAGACGCACCTCAGTAGGCTTCTCTCCCTAAAAAAAATCCTGGGTGGGGTACCATTACCACTCCACCCACTCTAGTTTTGCCAGGGGTGTAAGTGTCCTAGTATTGAAGTCCCTCCCCTTTAGGCTCCTGGATCTGGCATTGGACCCAGACGGCAGGTATGTCATTATTCATGCGACAATTTACTCAATGACCTGGACCATTGTGGGATTATACTTGCCCCCGCCGGCCTCATTGGTGGTGAACCAAATCACTAGCAAGATGGCTGAGTTCGCCTCTCACAATGCTCTCATCCTGGGTGGTTTTAATCTAGTTCCCAGACATGGACAGACTGAGTCCAGGGGGACACCACGGCCCTGGGTTGGCTGACTGGGTGGACACATATGGCCTGATGGATGTCTGGAGGTGGAGACACCCCAGGTCTCGGGCATTTACATGTCACTCTGCCACCCATAAAACATTCTCCTGCATTGACTTGGTTTTTGCGCAAAGTCCAGTCCTCCCAAGGGTCGTAGACATACAAATATTGCCCAGGGGTATATAGGATCATGTACCTCTGCTTCTGACATTGGATCTTTCCCTGGGACCAGCGGTTCAATTATGGAGGCTATCCAGATTCTGGATTTCAGATACCGCTGTGGATGCTCAATTCAGGACTGAATTGAATAGCTATTGGGTGGAGAATGCAGGTTCGGCTGAGGCCACGGTAGTGTGGGATGTCTTTAAAGGCTACCATGAGGGGGCACTATCAGACTATCATTGCCAAAATACACAGGGAACGTAGAGCGGAACTAAATAGGGCTGAGGGAGAGGCGGTCTGTGCAGAGGCTCTCTTTGTCCGCACTCGGGCCCCCAACACTATCTGACACTGCAAATTCTGACTAGGGAGGCTGTCGATCTCCGCACCTCTCTCGCCCAGAAGAAAATGCTGGCTCAGTCCCAATGGATATTTGAGCAGGGGGAGAGGTCAGGGAGGCTGCTGGCCTGGCTCTCCAGGGAACAGGCAGGGGGGCTGAGTATTTCACATATCAAGGACCAATCCGGTCAGTTGATTCACACCCCAGACCGGATTAATAACTGTTTTGCAGAGTTTTATACATCTCTCTACGCCTCTAGGTCGGATTACAGTAAGGAAGATCTGACGACCTACTTGGCTGACATAGATGTACCAATCCTCATGGAAATGTACCAAAATAAACTGGACGCCCCATCACGGTTCTGGAGATACTCCAGGCGCTTAAATCCAAGCAGACGCCGGGACCAGACTGAATCCCGGTGGAATTCTATAAATACTACGCTACGGAGCTCTCTGACAGACTCCACCATCTATTCTCCACGTTGTCCTGTATCGAGAAACTTCCTGACACCATGAGCGAGGCGATCATAGTGGTGATCCTCAAGCCGGGGAAAGACCCCACCTTGTGTTCATCATACCGCCCTATATCACTGTTAAATGTGGACATGAAAATATTGGCCAAAATCCTGGCCAACAGACTAAGCTTAGTCATCACGGCCCTTGTCCATAGTGACCAAACAGACTTTATGCCGGGCAGAGGCACAGACATTAATATCAGATGCCTACTCACACATATAGATAGAGTGTTCGGGGGGGGAGGCGGGTGCAGTGGCCTCACTCGACGCAGAGAAGGCTTTCGACTGGGGTTACCTATGGGAGGTGCTCTCGCGATTCGGATTTGGCTCGGGATTTACAAACTGGATCCGCATGCTGTACCACAGCCCCTCTGCTAGAATCCGTACCAATGGCTGCCTCTCCGGGCAGTTTCAGCTGGCACGGGGTACGAGACAGGGGTGCCCCCTCTATCCGGCCTTATTCGCCCTTGCGATGGAGCCCCTGGCTATTTTGCTGAGAGCGGATCCAGGGATAAAGGGAATACAAGTAGGGCCAATCGAAGAAAAGTTGTCCTTGTATGCAGATGACACTCTGCTTTATTTAGCGGACGCGTCGTCTTCTTATATACTGCATTGGAACTGATTCATCGATTCGTTCGATACTGATGCATCCGCATCAATTGGGACAAATCGGTTATTTTCCCGCTCCACTCCTCGACCCCTCGCGTGCCTCACCCACAGATTCAATGTGTGGAAAGCTTTACATATCTGGGGATTAAAGTCAGTGGTAGGGTTCAGAACTATATGGACGTCAATCTACAGCCACTCATGACACAATTAGGGGCTAGGTGCGCGGCATGGCGATCCCTTCCTTTATCCCCAGTGGGCAGAGTCAATCTGCTAAAAATGATCTATCTCTCCAAGTACCTGTACTTCTTTCGTAACACCTCCATATACATCCCCAGGACTTTTTTCCAGAGGCTGGAGAGTCTGTTGGTATCCTTTGTCTGGGCTGGGAGACCCCCCAGGGTAGCCAAGCAGATACTATACCTCCCACTAGCGCTCCCGAACTTTCAGATTTACTACTGGGCAGCCGGTCTGGTCACAATTCGATGGTGGTTCTCCCAGCCCACACAGAACCCGGCGGTCACCTTGGAGGCGGCCATCCTTGGCTCCTTTGCAGCTCTGAGTAACCTACCATTTCGGGGGCTTAGGGCGAGCTCATCCATGACGAGTTTGATGCGTATGGTGAGGGTCTGGCGGGAGGCAAGGAAGAGTTACAGGAAGCCCAACCACATCTCCCCACACATGCCTCTATGGGGTAATGCCATGCTCCCTCACCTGAATAGTATCCCAGACCCTTCTCTGTGGGTGAAAAAAGGAATCATCACCTTAAAGCACATAGTTTATCAGGGTAGGCTAATGACTTTCCAGGAACTGAGACGTACATATGCACTTCCGATCTCTTTCCAGTTCAGATACTGGCAACTGAGACACGCCTTTGGGGCCCAATTTCCTGCCCCTTTGACTCTGGAATCGGACTCCATTGAACGTCTACTGACGTAGACCTTATATCGTTACCTCACGGTGGAACATGACACTAAATTGACCAAATCCCGGGAGAAATGGAGATCAGACATTCCATCCCTAGGTGAGGAGGAATGGGAGGAGTGCCTGACTTCTTACATTCCATCAATGATAGCTGCGAAGGACAGGTTCATACAATTTAAATTCCTGCATAGTGCCTATTTCACCCTGCAGAGGCTGTCGCGTATTTACCCTCAAAGGGACCCTAATTGTCAAAGATGTAAACAGGAGGTAGGCACTTTCTGGCACATGGTCTGGTCATGTCCCAAAATCCAGCCCTACTGGACGGAAGTGGTTTCTACGCTAAATAATGTGACCGGGTCGAACCTCCAGGTTGACCCTCAAACCCTACTACTGAGCCATTTGGCAGATGTTGAGGGGGACAGGTACTGCAAACTTTGCCTTACCTTCGCATTGTATTATGCCAGACGCAAGATTTTATTGAGATGGAAACTTGAAGACCCCCCTACCCCTGCCTCATGGAGGAGATCGGTAAACCTGGTGCTCCCCCTGTATAAGTTGACGTATGAAAGTAGACAATGCCCAGGGAAGTTTGATAAAATTTGGTCCTCCTGGATAGACGCATCTGCTGACCTTGGTTCTCCTCCCCCTAACTTTGAGTCAGACCAAGACGGTTGTGAATCTCCCCCTTCAGTTGACCGTCATATTCTCTCTCTCCTGACCATTTCCACCCTGACCTCCCTGGCCCCCCTACCCCCCCCCCCTCCCGCGGGCTCGCGCGAATTACAAGTACCTGCATGATGACTGTGAAGTTCTGCTGAGGATGACCTGCATTTATGATAGTGTAATGGCTACTTATGTTATCTGTACTGCTGGATCATTAATTTAAGAATGACTGCCGGATGAAGGTGGTTTCTCCTTTCTATAACTGAGTAATATCGGACTTACTGTAATTTGCAATGTAATGCTGATTTGTCTAATAAAATCTTGTGTTAAAAAAATAAAATAATGAAATATGTGCAAATTGTGCAATAAGGTTCATGCAGCGATATTCGGGCAAAGTCAGCAGAAGAGCCCTAATAGTCCTAGATCCAGTCACCAAAAGAGACCTGATACTCCTGGATAAAATGGACTAAAATATATAAACCATTTATAATGGACGATAATTAGGAAAACCTTTTTTGCAGCCAACTCTTGAGCATATTGAGATTTCCGTATATTATATCAGGATGAGCATATAATCTTCACTGTTCAGTGTTGCACGGAAGGGGAGCTCAAACAGAGTATGCTGATACTGCGTTCAAGGATGAATGGATGCTTGCAGGAAACAAAAGGTAAAGGATATCATTGCGCAATGCTGCAATGTGTAAACGCTAAGGATCTAGATTGTATACACTCACATGTGTTGAGTATTAACAATCGCTTTCAGGAAAGAGGTCAGACACCGCCGCTGGTCCATCTGCTAGAAGTCTAAGCCCTTGTACACACGGTCGGAGATTCCGTCGGAATGTGTCCGATCAGAGCGTTTTGTCGGATATTCCGACTGTGTGTGGTCTGCATCGGACTGTTTGCGTCGGAATATCCGTCGGACCAAATTTTCCAACTTGCCGGAAATATTTTCCGACAAAATGCTCCGATCGGACATACTCCGATCATGTATAGCCTACTCCGACGGACAAGGTGCCAAGCATGCTCACATTCCCAAATTCCGAAACGGAAGCGATCTTTCAGGTAAAACTACTGCTCGTAATCGATATAGCACATTCGTCACGGTGCAATGTTAAAAATTCTTTCATGAAGCGCATTCTCTTGTTTTTTACAATGCTGCAAGAAGGAACTTCTTTTGATGCTCAAAGTCACACACACTTCTCCCGAACGTATTTCCTAACTCTTTTTTAACCATTTCGGCAATATAATTTTTGAATTCGTCAGATCTACACAATTTTATTTTATTTTTATTTTTTTTGGGCTGCATTTTTTTTGTTTGTTTTCCTAAACATCTCCTTTTTTGACAGTTTGCTCATCTTTCCATTTTTTGGGGTGTGTTTTGTGTGTAAACTTACCACAACAACATTATTATATTTTTTAGATTTTTCTTTTTTAATCTACAGGAGGTTGTTTATTGTTGGTACCCCTTGTTATTCATTTCACTTTTTTGGGGGAAATGTACCTGCCTGCTCACAAATAAACTGTCCTTTTGGAAGGAAAACACATACGCAAGTATTTCATCAAAAAAAAAACCTTTATTTTGGTCGCAATAAAATAAAAAGAGGAACGCAGCGCTGGAGAAACTTGTTACTTTGGCGCAGCCTTTAACCCCCCGGGCAGACATGAATTGGTGGCCTAAGGAGTACATATCTCAGGGAGAGAAGTCTGGTCCAGATGTCCTAGAGATCAGGAAAATCAGATGCCATATATGTCCCCAGGATGTGGTTCTTCAAGAGGCTGCATCTTCTGGCAGACCAGACTGAACCCAGGCCATCACTCTCTCGTGTTCCTTAGGCACTTCCCACCAGGCATCCTTCGAGGCTGTGGCTGGGCTCCTGTAGTTGGGGCAGGAGGAGGAGAAGGAGGGCGTTGGTCGACCTCCTGGCTGCCACTTGCCACAGCCTCCCCCCAACTGAGGTGTTCCTGTGTATGAAAATGGGACATAGTTTTCGTTTTTTGCTCATCAATCACACAATTTTGAGCTCATGACTTTTGTAAATTGAATGTTACCAAATAGAACAGACTATCATTCTGAGCCCAGCATTTTTCATTCCCGTCCCAATCATTTTTGGTCACTACTGTCTATTGAGATGTAAACCACTTTGTTAAATCACAACTTACTGATCAATAAGAACATCTAGTTAACATCATTAAATGTACCACAAGAAATATGTTCAACAATGCTATACCTGTCTCAAGCTGGGCCCCACCACATGTTGCTGCCTGGAAGGCCCAGGTTGGACGTTGGAAGCCTCAGCTGGGGGTGAAGGATGCCTTGAAGGAAGACTGGAGAGTGGTGGCCTGGGTACCCCCTGGTCTACCAGAAAATGCAGCCTCTGGAAGTAAACCACCCTGGGGTAATAAACGGCATCTGGATCTCCTGATCTCAAGGACTCCAGGTGCTTCTTTCTCTCCCTGAGATATGTAATCTTCATGGCCCCAATTTTCCTATTCACATAGGCCATGTCTGCCGTGGGGACCATGATCCGCACCAAAGAAAGAAGTTTCTCCAGCACTGCCTTCCTCTTTCTTCTGTCGTAATAAAACTGGTTGTTGATCTGCCACCGGCAGGGCATCTCCTTGTATAGTTCGAGGAATAGCCCCATAAAATTGGGGTTTTGGAATGGATCCATATTGTCTGCAAGACACAACACAAGACAAACCCTAAAATACTAATATTTACTAATAAATACTAATAAACTGAGGGAGCACGATCAGTACAGAAGGATCACGCGTGTTCTTCAAAAAAGTATGTAGTTGTCGTGTGTTCATATGATTATTCTTGCTTGCATACTGCTCCATGTGCTTTGATTTCATGTTGTGCATTTTAAAATGGCCACTTTCAAGTTCATGGTTTCATGGTGCCATATGAGGTGTGAAACAGCCCAAACTAGCTAAGGTTTTAGTTTTGCTATTTTAAAACACAACTTTTGTATTTTTAGAAAATCCAAATTTGGAAGATGCACAGAGTGTGTAAACATGCGCTATCTCCCATCATGGGGGATCAATGTACGTGTTTTGTGGAAATTGGCTGAGATGAAGGTGTTGCAGCCTCAAAACATGTACATTGATCCCCCACGATGGGAGATAGCACATGTTGACACACTGTGTGCATCTTCCAAATTTGGATTTTCCAGGGTTGATACCCCATGTGATGAAGGCAATATCAGCCCAGTTTGTACATACTCATGTCTGATATTGTCTTCACCTTTCAAAGTTGAACTTTGTAAGTTCCTGTGTTCTGTATTTTACGCTTTGATACATGCCTGTTTACACAAAAACACCAAGTAAACAAAAATAAGCTGAAAGATTGTTTTTGATACACAATTTGTTGGTTTGTTGTAAAAACCTTTTCTAAATGCACATGTGAATGTGCTTGGATTAAAAAGTTAAAGCGGGAGTCCACCGGGACTCCGCGTTTTTTTTTTTTTTTTTTAAAAGCCAGCAGCTACAAATACTGCAGCTGCTGACTTTTAAATAGTGACACTTACCTGTCCAGCGCGCCCGCGATGTCGGCACCCGAAGCCGATCGCTCGCTCGGCTGCCGGGTCCCGCCGCCATCTTGGGTATGGGAATCAGGAAATGGAGCCTTGCGGCTTCATTTCCCGGTTCCCTACTGCGCATGCGCGAGCCGCGCGGCGCAATCCGGACGGTCCCCGCTGCCTCTGGGAGCTGTGTGTTTCCCAGCAGGCAGCGGGGCACTTGCTGAAGGGGGCGGGCGCTTGCGGAACGGGGCGTAACGTACGCCCCGTTCCGCAGAGAGCTAGCCCGGAAGTGGGTGCAGTTACGGGGGGATTCCGATGAGCGGAAGTCCATTTTAGGGTGGACCTCCGCTTTAAATTATCATCAATGTGGGGCTTCCTTTTTCATTGCGCCAAAGATGTATTTGGAGTAAAATTTTAGATTGCGGTGAGAATGGGTGTTATTTACTAAAGGAAACTCCACTTTGCACTCCAAGTGCAGTTTCAGGTGTACTTTTGCAGTGCACTTGTAGTGCATAGTGGATGTGCCTTTACTAAAAAAACACCCACAGTGATGTGTTAATTTGGACAATCATGCCATTTTCTTGCCATGGTGCTGAAAATGAGCACGATTTTGGTCAGTAATGCACTACATACATTAGTTAACAAAAACAAGGTGTGTGTGTAGCAGACCCACAACATAATAAGATTATCTGAAGAAGAGACTGTCCCCTCATCTCGCTCTGAACTTGGGTTTGTACTGTTGGTGAAAAAGGCACAACAAGAAAAAAAATTTTTTACCTAGAAGACACCTAAAAGCAAGCCAAGCAGTAAATGAAGGAGTTTCAAAGAAAAATTTATTGAGAAAATGCCTCTTAGACATTGTCTGGCATATCAATGGCCCCCCTACCCACAAAGTAGTCCATGTATTTGGTTCTAACCTCACGGACGCTTTGGGGGGGGCAAGCCAGGATGAGCAGGTTCAAAGCCCGTGAGGTTATCATCATTTTCAAGCAAGTCTGCTTCTTGTTGGCCAACTGAGACCGCATAGTTCGCAGAAACTTTTTTAAGAAAATTGTGCAGAACACAGCACGCCAGCGCTATGTGATTGAGTTTGTATTCCGCCATGTGAATAGGCGTTAGAAAAAGGCGGAACCGACTGGCCAGTATACCAAAAGTGTTCTCCACCACTCTTCGGGCTCTGGACAGGTGGAAATTAAAAATCCTCTGGTCTGGGGTGAGGGTCCTTATCGGGAAAGGCCGCATCAGATGGTTCGCCAGGGCAAACGCCTCATCCGCGACGAAGACAAACGGGAGTAGTTCCTGATTCTCCTCTGGGGGTGGCAAGCCCAGACTGCCACTCTGGAGACGCCAGTAGAACTCCGTCCGTGCGAACACTCCACCATCCGACATCCGTCCATTTTGCCCCACGTCCACATACAAAAACTCATATGTCGCAGACACCACCGCCAACATCACAATACTATGAAACCCCTTATAATTATAATAGTGCGACCCCGAGTTGGGTGGTGGGACAATGCGGACGTGCTTCCCATCAATTGCTCCTCCACAATTGGGAAAGTCCCAGTGACTGGCAAAGTGGAAGGCCACATTCTGCCATTCCTGTGGCGTTGAAGGACACTGTGGAGTGAAACAAGAACCAAAATTAGTAATTTAAAGAATCAACATTGCAAGCAGATTAGACACCAACATTTTTGGCCAAGATTAGTATAACATTTTGAGAACTGAGTATTTAAAGCCTAAAGTATAAGGTCCCCTTATGAAAGTCATCTGAATTCGTCCATAAATGTGACCATCAAAAAGGTAGGTATAGTGTGTATTGGGTTTGGTAAAGTCAGCAGATAGAGGATTGCTATCAGCTGAGCTAGCAGTTGGGGGGAGGGGGGTTCCTAATGAGTTTGGCACAACCAAAAAAAAAAAAGCCACTCTGCATTAATTGAAGCACACACATCACATTTGTAGACATTTTACGGGGTGTTTAGGGGAAAGCAATACTATGGAGCTGACAAAAGACATTGGTAAGTGACTAGACTATAGTTTTATGGGCCAAGAAGAGCATGGTGGGGAAGTTAGTGAGGCAAATATGCCTGAGGACAAAGGGGCAGAGTATATAAATTAGAGCATATTGCAATGATGGTAATTAGGGAATGAGGAAAGAAATGCAAGACATTTGAGAACTTGAGGTCCTGAAGGCTTCTCCCTGTCGCCAAGTAGCGCAATGTGGCGATGAGCCTCTGCTCCGGAGTGATGGCTTGCCGCATGCAGGTATCCTGCCTGGTGATATAAGGGGTCAGCTAAGCCAGCAGACGGTGAAAAACGGGGTCCATCATCCGGAGATAATTCCTGAAATCATCAGGATTATTCTCATGGATCTCACAGAGCAAAGGCATGTGCGAGAACTGGTCACGCTGGCGCAACCAATTCTTGGTCCACAAACGCCTCCCCTCCCTGTTCATGGACCGGGCTTGTGTCAAAGTAACAACCCCAACACGAAGCCCCTGCACAGCACAAACTCTACAACGAGTACGTAGACGAAACATGGTTTCAAAACGGACGGCTGGTCAGAACGGACAACAGAAAGCACCGATAAACAGCAATGACTGAAAGAACGAACTGAATAGCAGAAGCAAGCAGACAATAAGAAATGCAAATCAAAGCATACTATACCAAGATATAGTCCACAATGAGAAACAAATACTTACTGACTGCACGCACTGATTATCAGATACGCAAAGACAAGCAGAAACTGAAGAGCAGAAACGATCTGAATCACTAATCTGAAAAGCGTGAATTGTCTCTCACTTCTACTAACACGCAATACACACGAGATCAGCAGAAGGAGCCCAAAGGGTGCCGGACGTGGTGCTGAACTTCCCTTTTGTAGGCCCGCCGTACGCGGCTTACGTCACCACGTTCTTGGCAACCGGAAATTCCAACAACTTGGTCCGACCGTGTGTATGCAACATCACTTCCGGACCTGGTCCGGAATTAATTAGTCGGAATAACTCAGACGGATTTGGTCGTCGGAATCTGATCGTGTGTACAAGGGCTTATACTGAAAAAGTCCGCTGGAGCCCACACACGATCGAATCGTCCGGCGGAAAATTCGATTGTGTGTACGCGGCATTAGTGTTAAAGTCAGTAATAAAGAACTTTCTTACTTTGAATAAATCCAGAGAATAGCCATTCACAACTCGATGTTCACTCTAGTTGGATAGTCCCTCTCTCACAAGGCCTAGCAGCCAACAGAGTGTTTGAGTCAAGAACAAATCTCTGCCACAGACTTTGTTGTAGAACATGAACAAACTAGAAACTTGTAGAACACTCGCGTCTTGCAGCCGGTCTGGTGATACCATGCTAGATTGGATTCACTTAGGTCCTTCAACTTTACCAGGCTCTTGCTAAGAAGCCAACCCTTGCGTGGCCTTCTTCTGAACAGTCCTCCCCTGGATAATTCCGAAGTTGCTGGGCCTCTCCACAACTTGAGATGGCACAGGACCACCTCCGAATCCTTTCCTTAAATTCCTCACCCCGGGCTAGCCAGCCCCGAGACATAAAGTAGGGTGGATCCGCACCCCAGGCCATAGGCCTTCTGGGGGCTGGTCAGGAGGACCAGGACCATGGAGTCAGAACATACTTCTGGACCTGAACCCCGAACCACGTGACATCCGCATCTTAAGTACCCTCTCCCAGAAGGCACAGCAAGAGTGACACTCCCACTGGGCTGGCTCCGAGAGAAAGTAACTTTAAAGCACCCAACCAGACTGTGTTTCCATGCCTGCCAGAAGAGACAGCGCCCCCTATAGCCAGGCCGAACACCCTATAGTCCAGCCAGACTGATGCTGAGGTCAAAATTTAGAATAATTATACCCAAACCAAACTGCAGTTTAGGTGTAACTTTAAATTTCAAAAACACATAGCGGGTGCTCTTCAGGAGCTACATTTTTTTTTATTTATTTATGGCACGATTTGCACTTATATTTAATACTAGTTCATCTATCTTTTTCTAATTATATAATTTTTTTTTTTTTTTTTATGGTATAGTTGATACACTGTTCACCTTTATGGTATTAGTGTATGCTTTATTGTCAGGGGGTTTGTTGTGGAATCTTTTCCCCCTGTGGTCACCTGTTTTAATTAACACATAGTTCTACCTACTTAATGAACACATATAGCACATTGCACCTTATTATGATTCGTGTTTAACATTAAGAGAAGCACGGAATGAGGACTGGAAGGACTAGGAGAGTGCTGGACATGACAGGGTGACTGAGGGATGAACAGGGTTAAAGGATGGAGAAGGTGGAGCAGAGCTGGAAAGGTGGTACTGAAAAAAACTTTTAGGATGAAGGGGAGGAGCCTTATAAAAGGAGGGGAGGAGCTAACAAGGCCATTCGGAGTTAGGAAGTGACAGAGGAGGCAGTTTTTTCTCACTGCTCCTCTGAAAATGGCGGAGTTGGATAGCCTTTTGGTGAGGCTGCGGCGGACAGCGGAGGTGCGGGGCACAGAATGGTTGCGGGATCGCGTGGGGGAGCTTATGGACGATTCGGCGGCCGGCTCTGATCCAGGTGAGGCACCACAGCGCGCACGGAGGTCTCGGCCTCCGGTGCGTTTTTCGCCAGGGCCTGCACCTCGGCCCTGCACCTCGGCCACCTCGTCTGCTCCGGAGCCCTAGGGAGGACCGATCGGGCCTGAGACACGCGGCGGACAGGAGAGCGGTGCTTTATGGTCGTGAACACCCTGGGGGGTGGTGGAAGATGATGGGCAACGGCCTGGAGGGACTGGACAAGGCACTCACTGGACTGGTGGCAATGCCAGCAAAGGGGTGGGGTCTATCTGGGAAGCGCGCTGAGGCAGATGATGAAGGCAGTGGCCTGCGGCAGGTCGCCAAGGTGCCTGGCAGGGCTGGTTCGGGATGCCAGCGTGACAGGGGTGGCTTGGCAGCATCGGGACGGCGGGGCAAGAATGGTGGCAACACGACATCCAGGTGCACTTCACCCGGGGGGATGGTTGCGTCCCCTGCGAGTGTGGTGGAGGACGCAGGGCAGGGGGGCCCTGGGGGGCCGGAGTCGCATAGTGGGCAGGAAAGGGGGGTTTTCATAGTTAGTAAGGTTGAATATAGACACCAGTCCATCCAGTTCAACCTGAGTGAGTGTCTACAATTGCCCCTGTACATTACACACTCACATCGGTCCCTACCCTCAAAGAGCTCACAATCCAAGGTCCCCATTCATATACTAGGGCCAATTTTGGACAGAAGCCAATTAACCTACCTGCATGTCTTTGGATTGTGGGAGGAAACCGGAGTACCCGGAGGAAACCCACGCAGGCACAGGGAGAACATGCAAACTCCAGGCAGGTAGTGTCGTGGTTGGGATTTGAACCAGCGACCCTTCTAACTGCTAGGTGAGAGTGCTAACCACTACACCACTGTGCCACCCGTGGGGCAGTCCACGGGGGTGGGGGGTTCTACCTCCGAGGACTGCGAGACAGGAGGTGCGAAACAGGAGGTGCGTGACAAGATTGGTAAGGGTGAGTATGTTGAGATCTTCTCGTTGCTCCCCGTTGAAAAGTTTAATTTGGATAGGGTGAAGCCCGACAGTTCCAAGAAAGATGACGAGGAGAAGCGTCGGTATCGGCTGATCCCGCGCACTTTCTCCAGGCGCTGCAGGCGTTCGCCATCCTGGCTAGCGTAATAGGGGAGAAGAACCCCAAGCATTGCTCAGCGTTGTTCTGCTATATAGACGCCATAGGAGAGGCTTATCGGGTATATGGGGGGTGGCCTGGCTTTGTTACGACGAGCAGTTCAGGCAGCGGAAGGCGGTCCGGTCAGAACTGCGCTGGGACCATAAGGATATCAGCCTCTGGATGAGGCTTATGTCCGCGGCTCGGGCTCTGCCTCCATTTCTTCAGGGGGGGGGGCGGGAGTGCGCCATCCTCAGGGCTGCCGGCCGGAAAAAAATGGGGTGTGTGCTGGCCCTTTAATGAGGGGGCCTGTAAATTCAGGGGAGCGTGCAGGTTCAAGCACGAATGTTCAGGGTGTGGGGGTGCCCACATGCTGGCCAGGTGCTTCAAGAGGGGGAAGCACGCCGGCAACGTTGCTCACAAAAGGGACGACTGCGGTGAACCTGGAAAGGATGCTTCCTTTCCTAAGTAAATATCCGGATGGTGAGGCAGCGCGGGTGTTGGCCTCGGGTTTTTGGGACAGTTTCAGGAATCCTTGTTCGTAGGCGGAGACCCCGCCAGTGGCACGGAACTTGCGATCGGCTTTGCTACACCCAGGGGTTGTGGATGAGAATTTGGGTAAGGGGGTGGTGTTGGGATGTATGGGGGGGCCTTTTGAGGTTAAGCCTTGGGGTGACCTGGTGGTGTCCCCGTTGGGGGTAGTCCCTAAGAAGGAGCCGGGCAAGTTTCCCCTGATCCATCACTTGTCCTTTCCGAAAGGGGGTTCGGTCAACTATTTCATTGACCCGGATGCGTGTACGGTCTCTTACATGTTGCTCGATGCTGCGGTGAGATGGGTGCGTTGATACGGGCGTGGAGCACTCATGGCAAAGGCAGATGTTGAATCGGCGTTTCGCCTGTTGCCGGTTCATCCGGACAGCTTTTGGCTGTTGGGGTGCCACTGGCGGGACAAGTTCTACGTGGATAGATGTTTGCCTAGGGGCTGTTCCATTTCCTGTGCCTACTTTGAGGCATTTAGCTCCTTTTTGGAATGGGTGGTGTGGGACGTTTCGGGCCTGGAGTCAGTCATCCATTATTTGGATGACTTTCTGTGCGTGGGCTCACCTGCCTCCGGCTTGTGTGTGATTCTTCTTTCCACGTTGCAGCACGTCGCAGGCAGGTTCGGGGTACCCTTGGCCAAGGACAAGACGGAGGGGCCCGTCACGGAGTTGAGTTTTCTGGGGATAGTGATTGACTCGGGGGCGATGGAGTGAAGATTACCCAGCAACAAATTGGAAGATCTGCAGAGGGAGATCGGGGAGATTCAGGGAAGGCAGAAGGTCCAGCTACGGGCGTTGCAGTCTTTACTGGGCAAACTGAATTTCGGATCATCCCCATGGGGCGGGTTTTCTGCCGAAGGCCGTCAGCGGCCACAGCTGGGGTGAGTGTGCCTACCCATTTTATTCGGTTGCGGAAGGAGCACAGGGAGGACTTGAGGGCGTGGCATGAATTCTTGGCCTCGTATAACGGGCGGGCCATGTGGATGTCCGGGCCGTTGAGCAATTTCGATGTGGAGTTGGTCACCGATGCGGCGGGCTCTGCGGGTTATGTGGCATTTTTTCAGGGTCGCTGGAGTGCGGAACCTTGGCCGCGGTCCTTGGGCAAGGCGGGGTTCTTGGGGAACCTGGTGTTGCTCGAACTCTTTCCGGTGGTGTTGGCTTTGGAGCTGTGGGGGGAGGAATTCCGCAATCTAAAGCTGTGCATCAATTGCGATAACATGGGGGTTGTGCAGGTTATCAACCGCATGACGGCTTCCTCACCCCCAGTTGTGCGACTTCTGTGGCAGCTGGTGTTTCGGTGCTTGCGACTAAATGTTTTTGTGTATGCTGTACACATCCCTGGGGTCGAGAATTCATTGGCTGACTCGCTCTCTCGTTTTCAGTGGGACAAATTCAGGGAGCTGGCACCGGGTGCGGAGGAGTCAGGGGCTCCTTTCCCCGCATGGATGTGGGAGCTGCCTGGGCAGCCTGCTCGAGGGTGTGGATGGAGTGGTTGGAGTTGGTTCAGGAGGCTGGGGTAAGTGGTCGGAGCTCCGATCAGCGTTGGTTAGTGTTGTACCTGGTGGCTAGGAATATTGAACTGGAGTTGGTGCCCGTGTCCATTGACCGTAAGTTGGCGGGGCTGGCCTTTTTGTTCAAGTTATGGGGTGAGGTGGATGGGACAAAGGACTTCTGGGTGTGGCAGACATTGAAAGGGTATAGGAGGCAGCAAAAGAGACAGGACGCAAGGAGGCCGGTCACGTTTGAAAACCTGGTGGCGATTTGTGGTCAGCTTGGGTCAGTCTGCACTTCCGGCTACGAAGAGGCGATGTTCACAACGGCGTTTTTGTTGGCTTTCTGTGGGGCGTTTAGGATTGGGGAGTTGGTGAGTCCGTCGAAAAGGGTAGCCGGGGGTCTATTGGATCAAGACTTTCAGGTGGGTGCTGACCGGGTAAGTATCAGGTTGCGGAGGTCAAAAACTGACCAGCATGGCAGGGGGACGGTGTTATCACTTTTTGCCTTACCGGGTTCTGCAGTGTGTCCGCTGGCGGCAGTGCGAGAGTTTCGGCCGGTGCAGCCGGGAGGGGCGGGGCCGTTCTTGCAGCACGAGGACGGCTCGTTTCTCTCCAAATTTCAATTTGTATCTATGTTCCGGCGTTGTCTGCGGGATTTGGGTTTGGATGGCAAGGAATATGCGGCACACTCCTTCCGCATCGGGGCGGCCACGGAGGCTGCCAAATGTGGGTTGGATTGTTCGCCGGATTGGGCACTGGAAATCTAGGAGATTCCGTTCTTATATCCGGCCGCAGTTGGCGTTGGAGTGAAGGGGACTGTGTAGAGGTGTTGGGGGCAGGTTGGTATGGATTGGATGTACTTTCTCTGTACTTGTGGTTGAGTTTGTTGTTTGTTATTTGTTGTGTTTTTTTGTTCCAGATGGAGGTTCAGCATGCCTCGTTTGGATCCTAGGGCACTCCTATGTGTGTTGGGGGGCCAGGAGAGGTGATGCAAGGCCAGCGGGCAGACAACTGGGATTTCCAGACGGGAGGCTTGTTTGCAGTGGCTGGGATTCCCGGGGATGCAGTGGGAGAGAGTAATGAGGGAGGTTGAGCGATTTGCGTTGAGAGATAGGCCCCCGGATGTGCTAGTAATTCATGCGGGGGAACGATTTGGGGGTACGGAAAGTGAAGGACATATTGGCGGATGTAAAAGCAGATGTTCTGCGTCTGCGAGTTCGTTATCCGGGCACCATTCTGGTTTGGTCGGACATTGTGGCCAGAACGGTTTGGAGATGGGCTAGGTCCGTTGATAGCATCAACAAGACCAGTATCAGGATTAATAAGGTGGTGGGTAGGTTTGTGGTGTGGGATTGCCCTCAAGGTTGAGGTAGTCCCCCTTTTGGGCTGTGGCGGTGTTTCTGGTGGTTTCTGACGGTAGACGTTTACTCAGAAGTGATCTGAAGGTGTGGGGGGCTCATCGAAAGATCGGCCCCTCTGGTGTATTCCAGAACAGTGGATGGAATACGGTTATGTTCACTGACGGAAGTTGTCTCCGACCGGTCACAGGTGGAGGCCTTGGGAAAAGTTAGACATGTTTACCGCAGTGATTTTGGTGTTTTGGTATAAGTGTGGGTCACCGTCAGAGATCACCAGACTGGGCATGTTATGTTGTTGATGTTACGGGTTGTATATATATATTTAGATATATTTATATATTTATTATATATATATTTTGTTGGAGTGAGTTTTTAATTTGTGTTAATAAAGGCTGTTGTGGCCAGTTTTACTCCAATTAAAAGGGGTGGTCTCATCTTTAAGAGGGCAGGTAAAAGGGGAAGGGCAAGGTATCTGGTGAGAGGTATAGGAGGGGGAGAACATTTAGGCTACACTGGTCATGTACTAGGCATCTTTGTTTATTTATTGTGGTGTTGAAATTAGAGGTAGATGTACACTGGTTTGTACTACTTTGTGGCTTTGGTAGTGTCGAGGTGAATTGGTTTGGTAGTTCCCTCCCTCGACAGCCACTTTGTTGCACTTTATTTACATCTTTTGCACTAGTTGCACATTGCACTTTAGTTTTGGGTGGATGATTGATTATAGCGCATCACTATTATATATCTTATAGCACAAAACCTGTCATCAGAGCTATCTGTCAGGGTGCCTCTGCTGTCTACGGGTTGGTATTCTGAGCCTGAATCTGACAGATGGCAGAATCCGACAGACGCGCGCCCAACGTATAGCTACGACGTCTCACCCAGGAGTATAACTGGGGCGGCAGGTCTGGAACCAGTTAAAACAATTACTTCTGTCTATGGTTAGGAAAAAGCATCAGTCATGCTCAGTAACACGTAGGCCTCTTCACTAGTGTACCTTCGATTGGACATTGTGGCCTCTAAATTTACTGGTACAACTAGTGAAACTCACAGGAAAAAAAAAGCACCTGATTGTCAATGACTGCTTCAAACGCTACCAAAAAACTGTTAGTGTTCGCAGTGATCAGGCCTGACTCTGCGAACGCTGCAGTTATGTGTTTTGTAAGTGGAAGTGATTGATTGATACTGCACTTGGGTGGGGTGGGCTGGGTGGAGGGGCTAAACGCAGGTGCTAGCAGGTATCTGAGATGATCCCGCTAATGCTGCGTTTTTGGGAACCCTAAAATACTGGGGATGCTAGCATAGATCAGATCACATATATTGATCCGTTCACACTATACTACTAAGGGAGGTGTATGGTGCGTGCTTGGGTGTTAGAGCTACTAGCACTAACCTGACACTGCCTGAGGCTGATGCAGACCCTAACTGATGCTAAAACCTAACTGATGTCACCTGCCGGGCGATCAGGGGATTAAACCTTTATTCAGCAATATATGGCAGGTACCCTGATGCTATAAAAACCTGACGGTGACAGTAACTAGCTAACTGGTTAACTACAAACTGACAGGGGGTGATCACGGGGCCCCTTAGGCGGACGTGCTCCTGACGTACAGCTACGACGTCTCACCCAGGAGTATAACTGGGGCGGCAGGTCCAGAACCGGTTAAAACAATTACTTCTGTCTATGGTTAGGAAAAAGTAGGTTGTTAAAAGATGCAAGCTCGTTTAGGCCTTCTTGCTTTTACAACTAGACTATTACCAGTGGGCAGGATTGCTGGTAGGCGACTGTACATGTCTATAATGGGTTTAAATTCCCCGCATTCACATATCAGGCTTACTACGGACCTTAAAGGAGTTGTAAACCTTTGTGTTTTTTAACCTTTAATGCATCCTATTGTAGCGCCGGCTCCTGACGAGCATGCGCTATATGTTTTTGAAAATGAATATTCCTGAAACCACAGTTGGGTTTTAGGGCTAATTTTGCTAAATTATGGTTTCTGTACCAGTCTGGCTGGATTGCACTGAGTTCTCCTTGGCCGCAGGTGTCGCTGTCACCACCGGCAAGTTTAGCTGGGTGTATTGGGTGCCACGTTTTCTCGGAACCAGCCCAGTGGGAGTGTTCTCCTGCTGTGCACTCTGGGAGGTGGTATTTAAAGTGGAGGGCCACCCTGAAAAAAAAAAAATATTAAAAATGAAAAAAAAAATCTAAAAAAAAATAATGAAAAAAACATTTTTTTTTACTTACCAGAAATGCCTGTTGCTAGGCACATAATCCTAATCTTCCTCTTCCTCCTCCGCGGAGATCTTCTTTCTTCTCTCCTCGTCGCGTTGTCTTCTGGGTAATGGGTCGCGCTGTGTTCTGGGAACTGTATGTCCCAGAACACATCGCGTCCCATTCACAAAGCGCTGCGCGACTCGCGCATGCGCAGTTGGAAACGGGCAGTGAAGCCGCAAGGCTCCACTGCCTGTTTCCCTTAGAAGGAATGGCGGTGCCGGGACCCGAGAGCCGAGGGACGGGTCGGCCTCGGGCGGCTGACATCGCGGGCGCCCTGGACAGGTAAGTCGGCTTATTAAGTCAGCAGCTGCAGTGTTTGGAGCTGCTGACTTTTAATTATTTTTTATTTTTTTAATGGCCCTCCTCTTTAAGGTACTGACATCACGTACTTCTGGGTTCCTTCGGTGGGCCAGAAGATATTTTCTGTCTGTTTGGTCCTGGTCCTCCTGACCAGCCCCCATGGCCCTCATGGCCTGGGGTGCGGATCCATGCAATTCCGAGTCTGGGGCTAGATAGCCCGAGTCGAATTAACTGCAGGGACAGGCCTGAATGGATATCGAGGCCTGAGAATTCAAAGGTGGTCTGGTGCCGTCTCATCTAAGGAGAGGCCCAGCAACTGGAGAGGCATCCAGGGGAGGACACTTCAGGAGATGGCCATGCACAAGGCTGGTTTCTCTGAAGGAGCATGGAGTTGAAGGACATTTCATAGATCTACACTCATACGGTATCACCGGACCAGCTGAGAGATAATGGTACCATCAGGGGCGGATCCAGAGTCTAATCTCGGGAGGGACACTGCTATAAAATATGTTTTTTTGGGGGCAATTTATATGGGAAATGGCTGGTATTGGCGCTTCAATCATTACGGCACCATGGTTGTTATGGTGTCAGGATGACTGAAGCGCATTATTTCTATTAATACATTGTAATATAAAATTAAATGGTTCAACTCACCATAATGCAGAATCAGTGGGAGCCCTGAGGATGTCACTTGCCATGTCGCCTGCCACCAAATGTGGATTGTCACTTGCCACGTCACTTGTCACCAAATGCGGATTGTTACTTGCCACGTCACCTGCCACATATTGTGGATTGTCACTTGCCACGTAGCCTGCCACACATTGCGGATTGCCACTTGCAACGTAGCCTGCCACACATTGCGGATTGTCACTTGCCACGTCACCTGCCACACATTGCGGATTGTCACTTGCCACGTCACCTGCCACACATTGCGGATTGTCACTTGCCACGTCGCCTGCCACCAGATGCGGATTGCCATGTAGCCTGCCACACATTGCGGATTGTCACTTGCCACGTTGCCTGACACACATTGCGGATTGCCACTTGCCACGTCACCTGCCACACATTGCGGTTTGTCACTTGCCACGTTGCCTGCCACACACTGGGGATTGCCACTTGACACGTCACCTGCCACACATTGCGGATTGTCACTTGCCACGTTGCCTGCCACACATTGCGGATTGCCACTTGCCACGTAGCCTGCCACACATTGCGGATTGTCACTTGCCACGTCACCTGCCACACATTGCGGATTGTCACTTGCCACGTCACCTGCCACACATTGCGGATTGTCACTTGCCACGTCGCCTGCCACCAGATGCGGATTGCCACTTGCCACGTAGTCTGCCACACATTGCGGATTGCCACTTGCCACGTAGCCTGCCACACATTGCGGATTGTCACCTACTGTGTCACTTTTCTGCTAAGGTGGTCTTTTGTTGGGTCCCAGAGTGAAGATAGGCAGCAGAGAGATGATGCAGACTGGCGGAACTGGAGGGATGCAGGGCAGTGAGAGATGATGTCATCTCCCTGCTCCCCTGCCTGCTGGCTTCCTGATTGGCCAGCAGCCCTCCTAAGCCGCCCAGCTGCCCCCCCTCACCCGTCCACTCAGCGCGGGTACCCGCGGAACCGACCGCGATTGGACCCGCGGAACCGGCCGCGATTGGACCCGCGGAACCGGCCCGCTGGTACCCGCGGAACCGGCCGCGATTGGACCCGCGGAACTGGCCTTGCTGTCTTCAGCTGCCGGTATTCTCGGAGGGGGCAATTGATCCCCCCTGGATCCGCCCCTGGGTACCATATGATAGTTCTCTAAATTTGTCTATGTCCCTCGGTTACACTCAAGTATTTCACGTTCAAGTATGTGTCAGAGACTTTTCTTTACTTAACACCCTACCGGCTGCTAGGCCTAGTGAGAGGAGGACTATACGGAAGTTGTGAGAATCCAGCTGTGAAACGGTTATTCTCTGGATCTTTTCTATAAAGACTTTCTATTTTTGCAGTCCAAACGTACCTGAACTTCCTCCTAACCCTCTACCCTAAACTGAGAGATCTTGTTTCTATTTCAAATAAATAACCCAAAAGAAGATCCAGTGTCAGTTTATGCATTTCTTTGGGCCATCTACCACGGGAAACCCTAGACAAAGACAAGATCAAGAAGGTAACGGTAAGCCCAATAAAACCAGCAGCTCCTTTGGGGGTCAGTGCCACACTATGCATTAAGGTGAAAAAACACCTGGCAGTGACCGGCCCCCCAGCCCCCCCCCCCCCGTTTTACTTACCTGAGCCCTAAAACTTGACCCGACGAGGACGCGTTGTCTCTCTGCAGGTGGTCTCGGCTTTTGATTGGATAGATTGATAGCAGCACAGCCATTGGCTCCCGCTGCTGTCAATCAAATCCAATGACGCGGGGGACCGGGGAGTGGAGTCATACATTCGGAAGCTATGGACACCAAATGCTGGACTCAGGAGCACCCCTGCAAGTAACCCCCTCAGTAGAGCTTCTCCTAGGGGTTATCTAAAGAGGGGAGGAGCCGAGAGAGCTGCCGGGGGACCCGAGAAGAGCAGGTCTGGGGCCACTCTGTGCAAAACGAGCTGCACAGTGGAGGTAAGTATGATATGTTTGTTATTTAAAAAGAAAAAAACCCTTACAATCACTCTAAAGATGACACACTAATATGGTCAAAATTATTGATTCATTTTAATGGTAGGTTATTGTGTTATTGCGATAATTTATTCCAGATAAAGATTTTTGTCTTTCCACAGAAGCATTGGGTCTATTGGTTATACTGCAGTGGAAAGCATTGGCGCACAGGTCATTGGCATGCTAGTTGGAGACAAAGGGTTATTTAAAAATATAGTTGTATTGGAATTGTTCCCTATATTAATAGCAATTGAAAAATGCAGTGACAGTTTTAAAAACAAGATTTTATATAGAGCTGATATTAGGCTCCAGTCTCATCTATGCATGTTGCTTTTGAGCGCTTCTGCAGTGATTTTTGCGGGGTTTGGACACACGTTTTTACTGCAATTTTACAGCAATAACCTTTTTTTTTTTTACACTGTATATAGCCAGCCGCCCCGTCTTTAACAACTGATGAGTCATCAGTTATCAGCAGGCATCCCCGCTGAATATAATGTAAAAAAAATAAAATAATTATCGGCTATAAAAAAATTGTGAAAAAAACCCAGCAAGGACCCCCCCCCCAAGGTCAATACCAGGCCCTTGGGTCTAGTATGGACTCGGAAGGGAACCCCCTATGGATTCGGAGAGGACCCCCCAACTCCAATATTTTTTATAAAAGTGCCGTGGTTCTCCAAAATCCATACTAGACCCTTATTCGAGCATGCCGTCCGGCAGGTCAGGAAAGGGAGGGGACGAGCGAACGCCCCCCCACCTCCTGCACTATACCAGGCCGCATTCCCTTAACATGGGGGGGTGGGTGCTTTGGGGCAGGGGGGCTCTGCGCCCCCTTCCCCAAAGCACCTTGCCCCCATGTTGATGGAGACAAGGGCCTCGTCCCAACAACCCTTTCCCAGTGGTTGTCAGGGTCTGTGGGTGGGACTTATCGGAATCTGGAAGCCTCCTTTAACAAGGGGGCCCCCAGATCCCAGCCTCCCCCCATGTGAATAATTATGGGGTACATTGTACCCCTACCTATTCACCCAAAAAAAGTAGTGTAGTGTGAAAAAATTCAGTAGACAGTTTTTGACAAGTCTTTTATTAAAAATATCTTTCCCCGCTTCTTACTCCGGTCTTCCTCCATGTTCTCCCGCATCTCTCTCCTCTGGGCTTCCCCTTCTGCTTTCTTCTTTCTCCTGTCATCTTTGTCCGGTGTTCTTCTTCCTCTGCTGTCGCTCCTGCCGACGACCCTTCTCAGATGCTGCGTACACGCTGATATCAAGCATTTCCTAGATAACGATGGTGGCATGGCCATTGGATTACGCCATCTGGAAGCCCCGCCCCCTTGTGATGTCACCACCTGAGGCATAATGGGTCTGTGACGTCACAAGTTATTTTGTTATCTAAGAAATGCTTGACACTGGCGCAGACAGATCAGCGGGAAGCAGCATTGGAGAAGGGTTGTTGGTGGCAGAGAAAGAAGACAGAAGAAAGAAGAGGAGCGGAAGAAGAAGTGGGAGAAGCCTGGAGGAGGAAAATGCAGGAGAAGATGGAGGAAGAAGTGGGAAAGAAGAAGATATTTTTAACAAAAAACTGTCTACATACTACATACATACTACATTTTTTTGATGAATAGGTAGGAGTACAATGTACACAATACTCATTCACATGGGGGGGGGGGGGAGAAGCCCTTGTCCCCATCAACATGGGGGAAAGGTGCTTTGAGGTGAGGGGGCCCAAAACACCCACCCCCCATGTTGAGGGCATATGGCCTGGTATGGTTCAGGAGGTGGGGTGCCCATGCATCCCCTTCATTTCCTAACCTGCTGGGTTGCATGCTCGGATAAGGGTCTGGTATAGATTTTGGGGGGGACCCCACAGCATTTTTTTGGCATGGAGGTCCCCTCCAAATCCATACTAGCCCCAAGGGCCTGTTATGGACCTGGGGAGCACCCAATGCTGTTTTTTTTTTTCTTTTTAGCCATCAATTTTTTTTTACATTGACCGGGGAAGCCCGCTGATAGCTGATGACTCATTGGTTGTTAAGGATGTGGCGGTTGGCTTCCCGGCCCCCTCCAATCAGCAATCAGTTATACACAGTAAATGTACAGCTTAAAAAAAAAAAACACAGAAAATGCAAATCACGGCAAAATCGCGGTAAAAACGCAGTACTTGCATTTTGGATGCAAGTCCACTGAAGTCTATTACATGTAAAGCACTGCATTTTGCGCGAAAAAAGTCCCCGACCCTTTCCAAAAACGCAGAGGTACAAAAATGCATTGATGTGAACATGTTCCATAGGAACCCATGTTAAAAAATGTCCCTGCATTTCTGCAAAATGGAAAATGTATCAAAAAATGCATTAGCGTGAGCCTTAGGAGAGTCTTATTTGCAATTATTTGTTTATCTTAAAAATCTCCTCCCCAGTCATAATTTTACAAATGCCCGACCCTAAGACCCCTTTCACACCGCCCATAGCGTGGGTGGTAAAACGCCGCTATTTTCAGCTGCGTTTTACCATCGGATTTGTGGCGCATTTCGGCCGCTAGCGGGGCGCTTTTACCCCCCGCTAGCGGACGAGAAAGGGTTAAAACCGCCGGCAATACGCCGCAATAGCGGCCCTTGGCCGGCGGTATTACAACACTGCCCAATTGATTTCAATGGGGAGCAGCGGTGGAGGAGCGGTAAACACACCGCTCCTTCACCGCTCCAAAGAAGCTGCTGGCAGGACTTTTCCCTGACGTCCCGCCAGCGCACCGCTGTAGTGTGAAAGCCCTCGGGCTTTCGAACTACAAACAATGGTGCAGCTTTTTTGGGGGCGGACAACGCTATAGCGCCTGCAAAATGCCCTGGTGTGAAAGGGGTCTAAACATTTGGATCAAAGCCAAGTACGCCCTAGGTAGGGACAACAACATGGAAGATTCTCTCTTGTACACAGATGGAGTGTTTGTTCTTACTGCCAGAAGCTGATCTGCAGGGAGCTGTGTGTCCTCAGCTGGGAGCTCATTTGGACGGGGGCGGGGTCACCGGGTGATGTCTCCGTCCATTATGATGTCACAGTCCCAGAGGATGCTGGGACTGTGATATCATAATGGGCAGGGGCAACACCCGGTGACTCTGCCCATTGTCCCTATATAAATTGCTGCACAACACGTCCCTGTCATTGCGGCCAGAGAGAGCGTTGAGTCAACATCTCAAGAAAGAAGAAGAGAAGGTGGTGACAGCGGCGACAGAAGACCGGGCCACCGCTAGTAAAAGAGCTGGAAGAAGGAGCAGAGGCCCGGCAAGAAGAACCGAAGAGGGGGACAAGACCCCCAAAGTGGGAAGAAGAGGCGGCGGCGACAGAAGACCGGGCCACCGCTAGTAAAAGAGCCAAAGGAAGAAAGCGGAGACCCGGCAAGAAGAACCAAAGAGGGGGACAAGACCCCCGAAGTTGTAAGAAGATCCCAGGGCGGCGACGAAGAAGAAATCCGGGTTCCTCGGTTAGTAAAAGAGCTAGCAAAAGAGCAGAAGATAGCGGAGGAGTCCGGTAAGAAGACCCCTAAGGCGGAAGAAGACCCCTCGAGCTGTGCAATAAATAATTTTAAAACCTTGTGTTGTGTTTTATTTACATTTTTTCACCAGGTGAATGGGTGGGGAACATTGTACCCCATACTCATTCACATAGGGTGGGGGCCGGTATCTGGGGGCCCCCTTATTAAAGGGGGCTCCCTGATTCCGATAAGCCCCCCGCCCGCAGACCCCAACAACCAACGACCAGGGTTGTCGGGAAGAGGCCCTTGTTCTCAACAACATGGGGACAAGGTGCTTTGGGGTGGGGGGCCGCACGGCCCCCCTTCCCCAAAGCACCCCCCATTTTGAGGGCACGCGGCCTGGTACGGCTCAGGAGGGGAGGGAGCTAGCTTGTCCCCACCCCCTTTCCTGACCGGCCGGGAGGCGTGCTCGGATAAGGGTCTTATATGGACCTGGGGGAGGACCCCATGCTGTTTTTTCGGCATAGGGCTTCCCCTTTAAGTCCATACCAGGTGACGGGGCCAGCGACGTGTCAATCTCGCTGCCGAAGAATACCTGGAGCCGCGTTCAAAATGAACAGACTTTTCTCCGTGTGTGGGAAAGTTTGTTCATTTCAAAAGTACGGCGGACTAGCACATAGACACCCGGATTGAAGCCTGAATTTTTGAGTCAAAACTACTTTCTAAGTCTGCCGCACTTTTGGGGAAAAAAAGTGCGCCAGAGCCCACACATGGGTGGATTGTCCGGTGGACTCTGGTCCACCAGATAGTCTGATTGTGTGTACACGGCATAACAATTGTAAAACTTGCATTTATATACCCTTTTACAAGCTTTATATTAGCCATCTCTCCAAGATATGATTGGTTGCTAAGATCTACATCAATATAACTAACCATAAATCTGACACCTGTTCTACAACCAGATAAACGTATTTATTCCCAGAATTCCTGTATGTTCATTAAAGTGATTTATAACTGATTTTGTCCAATTAAAAACACCTGTGTAGAGATAGTACGTCCTTATACAATTCTATGTTCATGTATACATATATGGGTTTCACAAAAAGTACTGTATTATCTACATAATAAATATATATATATATATATATATATATATATATATATATATATATATATATATATATATATACACATCAGTCTTATTCTGTTCAAGGTATTTTAACAGTTTTAATGGGGGCACAAGCAGACCTTTGTTTGACCCTGTCAAACGTAATTAATGCACTGTACATAACTTTCCCATATTCCACATAATTATTTCTAAACCACCTGAATAAGATGTTCTTATCTTATCAGGCTCTATTTCACTGCTGCCAAAAGTTCTCTCTTCTTCTAATTAGTAACTAAAAACGAACCATCTTATCTCTGTGATTTATATGCATTTCAGGGACTCAAAACAATTCTGTGTAACTTGAAAAGATTCTACTTCTAAGCAATCTTTTGCAAACATACATAAATGATTATAAAATAAGAATCTAAATGCTCTAACACTGTGTTCACACTATCTTAGCATGCGACTCACAGCAGGGGTCGGGTGTGTCCCCATTCACCTGCAATGAACATAAAGATGCACAGGACTCCTGTGCAAATTCGCACTGGAGCTGCAGCAGAGATATGTTTTTTTTTATATATTCTTTATTTTCAAAATGATCAAACATTATCTCTTCTTTACAAAATTCCATCTACTTAACATAATCTCTGATAAATATCCTCTTTTACCCCACACTCTTTCTCCCCTCCCTCCCTCCTCCCATCCCTCTCTCACTCGATCCTTCCATTGTTGGGACTCACTAACATTCAAGCAGCTTCAGGTAATTTTCAGATTCTCTAAATTGCAGCCATTAGGGATGAGCCGAACACCCCCCGGTTCGGTTCGCACCAGAACTTTCGAACGGACCCCAAATTCGAACGAACTTTAGAACCCCATTGAAGTCTATGGGACTCGAATGTACGAAATTAAAAGTGCTAATTTTAATGGCTAATATGCAAGATACTGTCCTAAAAAAGGTTTGGGGACCTGGCTCCTGCCCCAGGGGACATGGGTCAATGCCTAAAATGTTTTTAAAAATGGCCGTTTTGGCGGGAGCACTGATTTTAATGATGATTAAAGTGAAAAAAAAAAGTGAAATATTCCTTTAAATATGGTGCTTGGGGGGTGTCTGTAGTATGCCTGTGAAGGGCCATGTGTTTCCCGTGTTTAGAACAGTCCCTGCACAAAATGACATTAAACAGAAATAACATCATTGAAAACTGCTTGCGGTTTTAATGTTATATCTGGTTCCTGCAATATGGTTGAAAATCATTGAGAAAAATGGCATGGGTAGCCCTCCCTGCCCATTACCAGCCCCTTTGGGTCTTGCACGCATATTAAGGGGAACCCCGTACCCATATTAAAAAAAGGAAATGCGTGTGGCCCCCAGGCCCTATATACTCAGAACAGCAGTATACAGGCGGTGCAAACAAGACAGGGACTGTGTAGGTTTGTTGTGTTAAGTTGAATCTGTTTGTAATTTTCAACTGGTACATTTTTAAAGTGTAGCTCCAGTCAAAAAAACTATTTTTAAGCTTTTTGGAAAACATAGGGAAGGGTTATCACCCCTGTATAATTTGTTTTGTCGTCCATCTTTTTTCATATCACTTGCTGTTGTCTCCTTCCGTTTGCAAGTAGGAGATGTTTGTAAGTTGGATGTTTTGAAAGTAGGGGCCTGCCCTATATGCTCTGCAGAAATGGCGGAACAAGGTGTTGGTTTTGCCACAACATTGTAAGCCCTCAAAGTGACTCTTGGTGGGCGCTGGAGCGCCCTGCTGTGAACGATTATATCAAGAATTGTAATTACATGCCATTGTTGAACAGTGGTAGAAAAATTGACCTTTGGTGGCCGTAGTGCTGGTGCCACAACACTATAAGTCCTCACAGTTACTCTGGGTGGGCACAGGAACGGGCCCTCCTCTGAAATATTATATCAAGAATTGTAATTACATGTCCCTGTTAAACAGGGACAGAAAAATTGGGCCTTGGGCACTGGAGCTGGTGCCACGACACTGCAACCTCTCCCATATACTCTAGTTTTATTGCAGGAATTAGCCCTGCTGCAAAGCATTGCATCAAAAATTGTACTTAAACGCCCCTGTTAAACAGGGGCAGAAAAATTGGGCTTTAGGCACTGGTGCTGGTGCCACCACACTGCAACCTCTCCCATATACTCTAGTTTTATTGCAGGAATTAGCCCTGCTGCAAAGCATTGCATCAAAAATTGTAATTAAACGCCCCTGTTAAACAGGGGCAGAAAAATTGGGCTTTAGGCACTGGTGCCACCACACTGCAACCTCTCCCATATACTCTAGTTTTATTGCAGGAATTAGCCCTGCTGCAAAGCATTGCATCAAAAATTGTAATTAAACGCCCCTGTTAAACAGGGGCAGAAAAATTGGGCTGATGGCATCACCCAGAACCAGAAATGTTCTTCCAACATATCAGCGGAGGAGGAAGAGGATAGACAATCAACATAACAGGACAGTCACTCAGCATCAGCATAGGCAGTCTTGAAGGGATGTGATATTTCAAAAAAAAATTATTCGGTTACATCAGCTTCAGGTGTTTGGTAGCTGTGGGTGATCCAAGATTGATTCATCTTGATGAAGGTCAGTCGATCAACTGATTCGGTGGACAGGCGTACCCTGTGATCGGTAACAAAGCCACCAGCAGCACTGAAGGTGCGTTCCGAAAGAACGCTGAATGCAGGACAGGCCAGTAGCTCAATTGCATACTGTGCAAGCTCTGGCCAGTGATCCATCCTCAAGACCCAGTAAGCCAGAGGATTTTCGGTGGGAAAGGTGTCCAAGTCTGACCTTGCCCCTAGGTATTCCTGCACCATGTAAATCAGACCCTGGCGATGGTTGCTGGAACCGATCATACCTTGGGGCTGCGGACTAAAAAATTGTCTGAAAGCATCAGTCAGACGGCCACCTTCTCCACCGCTCCTTCTGACCGATGCCTCAGCAACACGTTGTTCAGGACCAGGAGTTTGTAACCTCCCAGTCTCTGGGAACGCGTTGCACAGACCTTTCTGCAAGGCCTCCCGGAGATGTCTCATCCTCTGCTCCCTCTGCGATGGCAAGATAAGGTCGGCAACCTTACCCTTGTACCGTGGATCAAGGAGAGTGGCCAGCCAGTAATGGTCCCTCTCCTTGATCCGAAGAATACGAGGATCCTTCCGCAGGCTTTGCAGGATCAGGGAGGCCATGCAGCGTAGGTTAGCTGAGGCATTCGGTCCGGAGTCCTCTGGGTCACTAAGGGCAACATGATCCGCAGCTACCTCCTCCCAGCCACGTACAAGTCCACGTGTTTCTTGGGACTGTAAATCATCCCTACAAGACTGCTGCTGCTGAGTGCCAGCCTCCACCTCCATGCTAACACAATCATCCTCCTCCTCCTCTTCCTCCTCCTCATCCTCTTCCTGTATGATGGGTGGCACAGCAGGAACACTGTCTGGATAAAAGGGGCCTTGAGAGGCAAGGAAGTCCTCCTCTTCCTGCCTCTGTTCTGCCTCAAGTGCCCTGTCCATTATTCCACGCAGCGTATGCTCCAACAGGTGGACAAGAGGTACAGTGTCACTGATGCATGCACTGTCACTGCTCACCATCCTTGTGGCCCCCTCAAACGGTGACAGGACAGTGCATGCTTCCCTGATCATGCACCACTGGCGTGGTGAGAAAAAACCGAGCTCCCCTGACCCTGTCCTGGTGCCGTAGTCGCACAGGTACTCATTGATGGCCCTCTGCTGCATGTGCAGCCGCTGCAGCATGGCCAACGTTGAGTTCCACCTGGTGGGCATGTCACATATAAGGCGGTTCTTGGGCAGGTTCAACTCCTTTTGGAGCTCAGCCAGCAGAGCACAGGCATTAAATGATCGGCGGAAATGCACACAGACTTTCCTGGCCTGCTTCAGGACATCCTGTAAGCGGGGTACCTGCCCAGGAACCGCTGCACCACCAGGTTAAGGACGTGAGCTACACAGGGCACATGGGTGAGTTGTCCCTGTTGGAGGGCGGAGAGGAGGTTGGTGCCATTGTCACAAACCACCATTCCTGGCTTAAGCTGGCGTGGCGTCAACCACCTCTCAGCAAGCCCCTGCAGAGCTGACAAAACATCTGCCCCAGTGTGGCTCCTGTCCCCCAAACAAACCAGCGCAAGCACGGCATGGCATCATTTTGCCTGCGTACTTGCGTAGCCCCTGGAACGCCTATGGAGCACCGCTGGTTCTGAGGACAGAGCACTGGAAGAGGCCATGGAGGAAGAAGAAGAGGAGGGGGGGAGGAGAGAGGTGTGTCACAACCAATAGTAGCATTTTGGAGGCGTGGTGGCGGAACAACCTCCAACACTACTGCACCTTGTCCTGCATCCTTCCCAGCTGCCAGAAGAGTGACCCAATGGACCGTGAAAGACAGGTAACGTCCCTGTCCATGCCTGCTGGACCATGAGTCAGCGGTAATATGCACCTTACCGCTGACCGTCCTGTCCAGCGAGGCAAGGACATTGCCTTCCACATGCCGGTAGAGAGTCGGAATCGCCTTCCGTGAGAAAAAGTGGCGTTTGGGGACCTTCCACTGAGGAACCGCACATTGTACAAACTCACGGAAGGGGGCCGAGTCTACCAACTGAAAAGGCAGCAGTTGAAGTGCTAGCAATTTAGCCAAGCTAGCATTCAACCGCTGGGCATGTGGATGGCTGGGAGTGAACTTCTCTCGCCGGTCCAGCAGCTGGGGCAGGGACATTTGCCTGCTATAATCGGACGTGGGCGTACTGCTAGCAGAGTGCCCGGAAGCACTTGGCTGTGACACACCTAATTCTACACCTTCATTCCTCTCAGAGCAGGTTTCAGAGAGGACTGAAGGTCTAGTGGGGTTGGAGATGCCAGCTGATGAGGAGCAAGGAGAGGTCAGTTTTGTTCTTTGTTGTGGGTCTTTGAGGTACACTTGCCAACGAGCTGCATGGCAGGTCAACATATGTCTGGTCAAGCATGTGGTGCCCAAGCGGCTGATGTTTTGGCCACGCGAGATACGCTTGAGACATATGTTGCAAAAAGCAGCGGTGCGATCTGATGCACTCGTCTCAAAAAAGGCCCACACCAAAGAATTTTTAGAATAACGCGCAGAGGCAGCGCCCTGCACAGGCGGAGCTCTGCGGTGTGATTCAGTCGGTGTGCTGCCCCTAAGCTGGCCCCCGGAGGGCATTCTGCCTCGCTGGACATGTGCCTCCTCATCCTCCTCCTCCTCCTCTCTCCTACCATGCACCCTTGTGGAGTTAGTGCCCTCATCATCCCCTCCCTCTTCATCGCTGTAGCAAACCTGGCAGTATGCTGCAGCTTGTGGAACATGACTGCCAGATTGCTGTCCTTCTTGAGCATCCCCTCTCTCTGCGCTCACGCTACTGCCTTCCTCTAGCTGAGTGTCATCATCAGAGCCTACAAAACACTGGGCATCCTCCTGGAGCATGTACCCAACACTGTGCTCAAAGAGTTCAGGAGACTCCTCAGGAGGACGTGATGGGTCTAGGGAAGGAGTCACTGATGATGACATTGAGACGAGGGAAGACGATGCGTTGGCAGCTGCTTTGCTAGTACCCTGAGACTGGGTGAGAGAGGATGAGGAGGATGAAGAGGGCTTGGTCATCCACTCTACCAAGTCGTTGGCATGTTGCGGTTCAACATGTCCAGCTGCGAAAAGAAGGACAAGCGTGTCCCATGGCCACGTGCTGATGACAATGCACCACGTCCACGACCAGCACTGTTGTCTCTAGACACAGAGCCTGCTTGCCCTCTTTTATCGGCTCGCGCCTGTCTGCCTCTCCTTGCTGGCCTTCCAGACATGGTAATGGCCTGAAGGGAGTTGGATAAAACAGCAGTTGGGTAGTGTATATTGTGCTGGAGGCACACAACACCCACTAACTCCTGCAGATGCCTTTATTATAGAACACCAGAGATAAAGGGGTATACTGTAATGGAGTCACACAACACCCACTAAGCCCTGCAGATGGCTCTATTAGAGAACAGCAATAAACGGTAGATACAGGTGTATATTGTGCTGGAGTCACACAACACCCACTAACTCCTGCAGATGCCTTTATTATAGAACACCAGAGATAAAGGGGTATACTGTAATTGAGTCACACAACACCCACTAAGCCCTGCAGATGGCTCTATTAGAGAACAGCAATAAAGGGTAGATACAGGTGTATATTGTGCTGGAGGCACAAAAAACCCACTAACTCCTGCAGATGCCTTTATTATAGAACACCAGAGATAAAGGGGTATATACAGATGTATACTGTGCTGTGCTGGAGGCACACACAACTTCCAATAACTCCTGCAGATGGCAAGTGGGCTCAAATAGAGAAGAGCTATGTAGATGGATATAGCGGTGTGTACTGGGTACAGAGCACGCAGACAGCACGCACAAGCTCCTAACACTACTGACTGCAAGCTCTATTATAAAAGATAGATCACTAGCTATATAGGTGAGGTGAATATAGCGGTGTATACTGCGGTCAGGGCAAGCAGACAACAACCACTACAGAAGAGCAAGATCGAAAATCGGCCGATAACGATCGGTGTATACTGTGTTGAAGGTACACAGAACACCCACTAACTGCTTCAGACGCCAACACACTACACAAGGCCCCCGCGCTGGCGGCCTTATATAGTGTGGGACGTGTACTACACAGCCTGAGCTATGATTGGCCACAGGCATCCTGCCTGTGGCCAATCATGGCTCTCCTCGCTGCTGGCGCTGTGATTGACCAAGCATGCGGGGTCACAGTGCATGCTTGGCCAATCATGAGCCAGCAATGCACTGCGATGACGCAGTGCATTTTGGGCCGTGAGCGCCACACGAATTTGGCGCGAATGGCCCATAACGTTCGGAATTCGCCGAACGGGCGAACAGCCGATGTTCGAGTCGAACGTATGTTCGACTCGAACACGAAGCTCATCCCTAGCAGCCATTGCCTCCACTTATTCTGGTATCTCTCCTCTAAATGCTCTGACTTAAAAATCGTATCTTCAATATTGCTTAAAATAAACGATCAAAAAACAGCGCATCAAAGAAACTTGTGGTGTAATATGAAAAAAAAACACTTAAAAAGTATTTTATTGGCCGCACATAAGGTAGTGGTCAGGGGGCACCTGATTCAGTTAGCGGCAGAAAGGAATAGGCAAAGGTTGGCAGACATTCGCAGACTCACGATCGAACTGGACAGACTTTATCACTTACATTCTCAAGATCACGACCCTAACACTCTCTTACAAATCAACTCGCACAGACTAGAACTTGACAGAATTTTGTCTGACAGAACAGAGAAAGCTTTGCGCTGGTCTAAGGCCAAGTTTCTGTTACACAGCAGCTCGGCCTCAGCTATGTTTGCTAGAAAGTTGAACCAATCTATTCAAGCACCGCATACATACAGATTAAGAAACGCTCAAGGCACTGCAGTTTCCCACCCAGCCGAGATCCTTAAAATCTTTTCCAAGTTTTACGCTGACCTTCTCTCCCCCCCGGCCTCCCCTCCGGACCGGGCCCTCGAGGCTTGGCTGGAGGAGATACCGCTCCCTAAATTGTCTACGGTCCAGATTCAAGCATTGAATGCCCCGTGCTCTGATCAGGAAATCTCTAAAGTTATCAAATCCCTTAAACCCTCCAAAACCCCCGGGCCGGATGGATTCTCGGCCCAGTACTATAAGAAATTTCAGGACTCCCTGACACCGTACCTCAGGGCTATGTTCGATCATATCCTTGAGGGTAATACCTTCCCGGATGACATGCTCTTGGCGAATATGTCTCTGATCCCCAAGCCGAACAGAGACCACACTCTTCCACAGAATTATAGGCCGATTTCGGTTATCAATACGGACCTAAAGATTTTTGGGCGCATTTTGGCCGACAGGCTCGCTAAGATAATCACCTCTCTAGTCTCCCCTGACCAAACGGGTTTTATACCGACCAGACAGATCACGGATAATATCAGGCTTGCTTCTAATGTTATTCAGGATGCTGATCTATTTTCCCGTAGAGTGTTACTGTTGGGCCTTGATATCCACAAAGCGTTTGATAGTGTGTTGTGGTCCTATCTAGAACTGGCTTTAGGGAGATTTGGTTTTTCCGGAGCCTTTGTGCATGGCTTTAGGGCACTTTACCACCACCCCCGCACCCGAATCAAGCTGCCAGGCTGCAACTCAGACTATTTTACACTGGGTCGTGGAACCAGGCAGGGGTGCCCGTTATCGCCCTTGCTGTTCGCCCTGGCCATAGAACCTCTGGCTCGGGCGATCAACCTCAACCCTGATATTAGGGGCTATGTTAAGGGCGATCGGGAATTTAAGCTGAGCATGTATGCAGATGACGTACTCCTGTTTTTGACGGACCCTATGGTCTCCATACCCAACTTGGTTTCAGTCCTGCATGATTTCCGAGGTCTGTCTGGTCTGGGAGTTAACCTCACGAAATGTTCAGCTCTGCCAATTAATTTTCCCCAACAGATAGCAGCTCAGATTCAAGCGAACTTTGGTTTTCCTATGGATTGCCAGACCTTCTCTTATCTGGGGATTAAGCTAGCGGCTTCAAGCCATAAAATATACCTTGCTAATTACCCGGCTATGTTTTCCCGAGTTAGACAACTGTTACACACCTGGGACTCTTACCATATTTCATTCTTAGGCAGGGTTCAGGCGGTTAAGATGTCGATCCTCCCTAAACTATTATTTTTATTTAGATCCCTGCCCAATTATATTTCCCGTCTCACCCTGGAATCTTTACAAAGTGACATTAATAAGTTTGTCTGGCACAACAAAAAACCTCGCTTGGGCAAACATATGTTATACAGGAGTAGAGACAGGGGAGGCCTGGGTTTACCGAACATCTGGTTGTACTACCTCTCAGCCAGATTTCTCCAGCTTGCCCAATGGCACTATCCCCCGAGATCAGTGCCCTGGTTGCGCTTTGAACGGGCCTCGGTGATCCCATATTACCTCCCCGGTCTTCTCTGGAATAATTCCTTACACATTAAAGAGCTCTCAGCCCTGAATACAGTGGTGAGTCAGTCACTTCGCCTATGGTCCCTGTACAGTGGGAAATTCTCACTTCGTTCCCCTAACCCAAAACTGGCCTCATTTATCGGGAACCCTGAGTTCCCTGCGGCCCTCCAGGATTACGCTGGTTTTGCATTATGGACTAGGGGGGATCTGATCACCTACGGTTCCCTACATGTCAGGGGGGCCTTTCGGTCTTTCGGATCCCTCCGGTCCTCTCATGCCCTACCTAATTCTGAATTTTTTCGCTACTTGCAAATTAGACATTTTTATAACACTTATTTCCCGAGGGCCACCTGGGGGGTGGACACCTTATTTGAGAGACTGTGTGGCCCGGGATCTAGAGATAGGGGCGGTATTTCCATCTTATACTTATCCCTTACAGATGTGGGCCTTTCGGAGAAATCTGCAGCCATACTTAAATGGGAACTGGAGACGGGAGAGGTAGTCTCCTCAGAGGAGTGGTCTCGCAGAATTTCTAACATGCATAAGTGTACCAGGTCCGAGGCGGTGAAGGAAACGGTGTTGAAGCTCCATACCAGGTGGTATTACACCCCTGCGAAGCTGCATACCTTTTTCCCCACCGTTTCTGGTTCTTGTTTTCGGGGTTGCCCTGATGCAGGCACTCATCTCCATATTTTTTGGAGCTGCCCAGCTCTCAGAACCCTCTGGCAGAAAGTGCAGGACAGAGTGTCGGGTATCATTGGCACCCCTGTCACACTTACCTTCCAAATGTGCCTCTTTTTTGCTGATATCCCAGGCTCTACCCCCCCAGAGCAAAAGCTCTCCCATACTCTCTTTAGTGCAGTACATTGGTCGATCGCCTTATTCTGGCGTTCGCCTACGGTAGCATGGGAGCGGGTGCTCAAGAGGATGGCTGCAATACAGTTAATGGAGAGGATTTCCCATACAATTTTGGACACCATGCCGGTATACGACCTTAAATGGAAGACTTGGTCCCCCTGAGACCCTTTGCCTTCGGGCTGGGGCTTTCTGGGAGTTTGCTCGCCCCCAAACGGGGTTCAGACCTAGGTGGAGGATCTTGTAGTTCCGTACCCTCTTGGAGCATTTATTTCATTATTTCAGTTTCAGTTATTGTTTTGCGTTGTGATTTTTGTTTTTCTTTGGTTTTCTTTGGCATTTCTATGTTTGTTGTTTATCGATGTTACAGTCACTACCCCAGCGCTTGGTATAGTGGGGGATACTTTATCTCTGTCTGATGCCTCGCTCTTTATACCCCCATGAACAATGACTACTGTGTTGGAGGGCAGCTACTTACCATCCATTACTCTGTTTTATTCTTGAATGCCTGCTACTCCATTACTGCTAGCAATGTATTATTGTTAACCCGGTGTACTGTACTTTGATGTTTATATTCTGGAGCACTCAGTCGCTCAATGTATGTGCCTATTTTTTTTCTCTTTAAGTCTCAATAAAAGTTCGTATTAAAAAAAAAAAAAAAAAAAAGTATTTTATTAAATATAAAAGGAAACAAAGACATCTGATCCTCCTAGGATCTGGAAAGCATAAAATCCATCAATCGTGAAAAATGACAGATGCTTGGTGATAAGTACCCCTCGGGTCTTACAGTTGTGACTTTGAGATGATAAGAACAAAGACAAAACTGCACTGCTAACAGTTCACTGCACCTGGTAACTTGGTGACTGTAAACAATCCTCTCTCAAAAGAAGGGGAAACAAAAAAGTATATGAGCCAGTGCAAATAGATGGAACTGTGTTCCAAAAGTCACTCACTTTATGGATGGATGATCTGTTGGGCTGGGGCGCTGCCGTGCCGGGCCTATGGAGTGGAGGGGAGGTGTTTGATTCTGCTTCCGTATGATGTGTTGGGCTCTAGGGCGGAGGTGCAGTGCACGCTGGATGGTATGTATCCGAATTGGACACAAGGTGGCGTCCGCCTGGCGTAATTGGAGGCTTGGAGCGCACCGCACTGCGTGTAATGCCGCTTGTCCGAGCGGCTGTTTGTCACGTGGAGGGCTCCGAGATAGGAAGGGTTGCCATGCCGACTCTCCTGCTTACATGTTTCGCGCGCATGCTTTGACAAAGCGCATGCGCGCAAAACATGAGGACCTCTCCTTGCTCCTCATCAGCTGGCATCTCCAACCCCACTAGACCTTCAGTCCTCTCTGAAACCTGCTCTGAGAGGAATGAAGGTGTAGAATTAGGTGTGTCACAGCCAAGTGCTTGCGGGCACTCTGCTAGCAGTACACCCACGTCCGATTATAGCAGGCAAATGTCCCTGCCCCAGCTGCTGGACCGGCTAAAGAAGTTCACTCCCAGCCAACCACATGCCCAGCGGTTGAATGCTAGCTTGGCTAAATTGCTAGCACTTCAACTGCTGCCTTTTCAGTTGGTAGACTCGGCCCCCTTCCATGAGTTTGTACAATGTGCGGTTCCTCAGTGGCAGGTCCCCAAACACCGATTCCGGCTCTCTACCGGCATGTGGAAGGCAATGTCCTTGCCTCGCTGGACAGGGCGGTCAGCGGTAAGGTGCATATTACCGCTGACTCATGGTCCAGCAGGCGTGGACAGGGACGTTACCTGTCTTTCACGGCCCATTGGGTCACTCTTCTGGCAGCTGGGAAGGATGCAGGACAAGGTGCAATAGTGTTGGAGGTTGTTCCGCCACCACGCCTCCAAAATGCTACTATTGGTTGTGACACACCTCTCTCTTCCACCCCCTCCTCTTCTTCTTCCTCCATGGCCTCTTCCAGTGCTCTGTCCTCAGAACCAGCGGTGCTCCGTAGGCGTTCCAGGGGCTACGCAAGTACGCAGGCAAAACGATGCCATGCCGTGATTGCGCTGGTTTGTTTGGGGGACAGGAGCCACACTGGGGCGGATGTTTTGTCAGCTCTGCAGGGGCAGGCCGAGTGGTGGTTGACGCCACGCCAGCTTAAGCCAGGAATGGTGGTTTGTGACAATGGCACCAACCTCCTCTCCGCCCTCCGACAGGGACAACTGACCCATGTGCCCTGTGTAGCTCACGTCCTTAACCTGGTGGTGCAGCGGTTCTTGGGCAGGTACCCCGGCTTACAGGATGTCCTGAAGTAGGCCAGGAAAGTCTGTGTGCATTTCCGCCGATCATTTAATGCCTGTGCTCTGCTGGCTGAGCTCCAAAAGGAGTTGAACCTGCCCAAGAACCGCCTTATATGTGACATGCCCACCAGGTGGAACTCAACGTTGGCCATGCTGCAGCGGCTGCACACGCAGCAGAGGGCCTTCAATGAGTACCTGTGCGACTACGGCACCAGGACAGGGTCAGGGGAGCTCGGTTTTTTCTCACCACGCCAGTGGGGCATGATCAGAGATGCATGCACTGTCCTGTCACCGTTTGAGGAGGCCACAAGGATGGTGAGCAGTGACAGTGCATGCATCAGTGACACTGTACCTCTTGTCCACCTCTTGGAGCATACGCTGCGTGGAATAATGGACAGGGCACTTGAGGCAGAACAGAGGCAGGAAGAGGAGGACTTCCTTGCCTCTCAAGGCCCCCTTTATCCAGACAGTGTTCCTGCTGTGCCACCCATCACACAGGAAGAGGATGAGGAGGAGGAAGAGGAGGAGGAGGATGATTGTGTCAGCATGGAGGTGGAGGCTGGCACTCAGCATCAGCAGCAGCAGTCTTGTAGGGATGATTTACAGTCCCAAGAAACACGTGGACTTGTACGTGGCTGGGAGGAGGTAGCTGCGGATCATGTTGCCCTTAGTGACCCAGAGGACTCCGGGCCGAATGCCTCAGCTAACCTATGCTGTATGGCCTCCCTGATCCTGCAAAGCCTGCGGAAGGATCCTCGTATTCTTCGGATCAAGGAGAGGGACCATTACTGGCTGGCCACTCTCCTTGATCCACGGTACAAGGGTAAGGTTGCCGACCTTATCTTGCCATCGCAGAGGGAGCAGAGGATGAGACATCTCCGGGAGGCCTTGCAGAAAGGTCTGTGCAACGCGTTCCCAGAGACTGGGAGGTTACAAACTCCTGGTCCTGGACAACGTGTTGCTGAGGCATCGGTCAGAAGGAGCGGTGGAGAAGGTGGCCGTCTGACTGATGCTTTCAGACAATTTTTTAGTCCGCAGCCCCAAGGTATGATCGGTTCCAGCAACCATCGCCAGTGTCTGATTTACATGGTGCAGGAATACCTAGGGGCAAGGTCAGACTTGGACACTTTTCCCACCGAAAATCCTCTGGCTTACTGGGTCTTGAGGATGGATCACTGGCCAGAGCTTGCACAGTATGCAATTGAGCTACTGGCCTGTCCTGCATCCAGCGTTCTTTCGGAACGCACCTTCAGTGCTGCTGGTGGCTTTGTTATCGATCACAGGGTGCGCCTATCCACCGAATCAGTTGATCGACTGACCTTCATCAAGATGAATCAGTCTTGGATCACCCACAGCTACCAAGCACCTGAAGCTGATGTAAGCGAATAATTTTTTTTGAAATATCACATCCCTTCAAGACTGCCTATGCTGAGTGACTGTCCTGTTATGTTGATCGTCTATCCTCTTCCTCCTCCGCTGATATGTTGGAAGAACATTTCTGGCTCTGGGTGATGCCATCAGCCCAATTTTTCTGCCCCTGTTTAACAGGGGCGTTTAATTACAATTTTTGATGCAATGCTTTGCAGCAAGGCTAATTCCTGCAATAAAACTAGAGTATATGGGAGAGGTTGCAGTGTGGTGGCACCAGCACCAGTGCCTAAGGCCCAATTTTTCTGCCCCTGTTTAACAGGGGCGTTTAATTACAATTTTTGATGCAATGCTTTGCAGCAGGGCTAATTCCTGCAATAAAACTAGAGTATATGGGAGAGGTTGCAGTGTGGTGGCACCAGCACCAGTGCCTTAGGCCCAATTTTTCAGCCCCTGTTGAACAGGGGCGTTTAATTACAATTTTTGATGCAATGCTTTGCAGCAGGGCTAATTCCTGCAATAAAACTAGAGTATATGGGAGAGGTTGCAGTGTCGTGGCACCAGCACCAGTGCCTAAGGCCCAATTTTTCTGCCCCTGTTTAACAGGGACTAGTAATTACAATTCTTGATATAATATTTCACAGGAGGGCCCGTTCCTGTGCCCACCCAGAGTAACTGTGAGGACTTATAGTGTTGTGGCACCAGCACCACAACCACCAAAGGTCAATTTTTCTACCACTGTTCAACAATGGCATGTAATTACAATTCTTGATATAATCGTTCACAGCAGGGCGCTCCAGCGCCCACCAAGAGTCACTTTCAGGGCTTACAATGTTGTGGCAAAACCAACACCTTGTTCCGCCAGTTCTGCAGAGCATATAGGGCAGGCCCCTACTTTCAAACATCCAACTTACAAACATCTCCCACTTGCAAACGGAAGGAGACAACAGCAAGTGAGATGAAAAAAGATGGACGACAAAACAAATTATACAGGGGTGATAACCCTTCCCTATGTTTTCCAAAAGGTTATAAATAGTTTTTTTGACTGGAGCTACACTTTAAAAATGTACCAGTTGAAAATTACAAACAGATTCAACTTAACACAACAAACCTACACAGTCCCTGTCTTGTTTGCACCGCCTGTATACTGCTGTTCTGAGTATATAGGGCCTGGGGGCCACACGCATTTTCCTTTTTTTAATATGGGTACAGGGTTCCCCTTAATATGCGTACAAGACCCAAATAGGCTGGTAATGGGCAGGGAGGGCTACCCATGCCATTTTTCTCAATGATTTTCAACCATATTGCAGGAACCAGATATAACATTAAAACCGCAAGCAGTTTTAAATGGTATTATTTCTGTTTAATGTTATTTTGTGCAGGGACTGTTCTAAACACGGGAAACACGTGGCACTTCAGAGGCATACTACAGACACCCCCCAGGCACCATATTTAAAGGAATATTTTAGGCATTGACCCATGTCCCCTGGGGCAGGAGCCAGGTCCCCAAACCCTTTTTAGGCCAGTTACTTGCATATTAGCCATTAAAATTAGCACTTTTAATTTCGAACGTTCGAGTCCCATAGACTTCAATGGGGTTCTAAAGTTCGTTCGAATTTGGGGTCCGTTCGAAAGTTCTGGTGCGAACCAAACCGGGGGGTGTTCGGCTCATCCCTACTACCGAGTAAGTACGTCTCAATATCCTATTTCTCTGTTCATCGTTACTTAAAAAGCCTATTTCTCTTTCCCACTTCCCTAAATACTCAGGGTATTTATGTTCCACTGCTTCTATCAAAATTTTATATATTTTTGCTATCCATTTTTCAAGGCTTTGCCGGTTCGCTAATAATTTTTCTAGAGGTCTAAGCTGATCCTTTCCCCTCAGTGGCTGTGGCAAGGACTGGGTGAAATAGTATAGTTGTGAGTATCTCCATTTGTCTAGTGCCTTATGTCCCCATTTCCCAATAATTTCTTCATATGTGCATAATCTATCACCTACCATAACCTTGTATAGTCTAATACTATCTTTCTTAGCCCACCTACTAAAATATATATATTCCTCTTGTCCCGGTCTAAAAAATATATTATCCAAAAGCGGGATTAATGGTGAATTGTATACCCAATCATACCTCTTGTTTATTGTGTCCCAAACCCGGAGTGCATTTTTCATCAATATGCTTGTGTTAACTGCTAATTCTCTATATTTTGCTGGTATCCATATTAATTCTCCTACATTCTTTGTGCTTAACTTAATTTCTAATTCCACCCAGTCCTTGCCTTTTTCATTGTGAATCAAATCCCTGACTCGTGATATCATAATAGCCTCATAATACTTTTTAAAGTCGGGTACTGCCAAACCTCCTCTCTCTTTACATCTAGTCAAAGTATTAAATGCTACCCTCGCTGATTTTCCCCTCCATATAAATCTTCTGATCATGGTTTTTAGTTTGTTTAAGTACACTTGGGGTAGTAAAATAGGGACCATTTGGCATGTATACGTAAGTATCGGTAAGATAAACATCTTTATTACATTTATTCTCCCCATCCATGAAAGAGCTCTATATTGGATCTTACCAAGGTGCTGCTTAATTTTGTTCAGGAGAGGGATATAGTTAGCCTCAAACAAACCTCCCATTTTTACTGTCAATTTTATTCCCAAATAGCCTAGTTCTTTCGGGCACCATCTGAAAGGCAGTTTAACCTGAAGTGCATTCTGTTCAATTACCGACAGATTTAGGTTTAATATCTCAGACTTAGCCATGTTCACTTTAAAATTTGAGAGTTTCCCAAATTTTAAGAGTTCCTTCATTACCCCCGGGATCGAGATCCTAGGGTTAGACATATATAGCAGAAGGTCGTCTGCAAAGGCTGCAGTCTTATACTCTTTACCCAACACCTTTATTCTCTGGATATCTTGGTTTTTCCTAATGGCTGCCAGGAGGGGTTCTAATACCATTATGAGCAGAAGCGGGGAGAGTGGGCATCCCTGTCTCGTCCCGTTGAAAAGCTCAAGGGGGCGGGACAGGGTCCCATTAATTCTTATTCTGGCTTTGGGGTGATGATAAAGAGCTTCTATCCATCCTCTCATTCTTTCTCCCATTCCATAATGTCTCAATGTTTCAAAAAGGAACCCCCAACTGACCCTGTCGAATGCTTTTTCAGCATCTATCGACACGAGTACAGTGGGGGCGCCCTGTCTGATTGCTTCCTGCATTAACATAATGGTTTTCAAAACATTATCTCTCCCCTCTCTCCCTTGAATAAATCCCACCTGATTCTTCTGAATCCAATCTGGGGGCCTCAATCGTTCCGCAATAATTTTCATGTAGACTTGCAGAGCTCTTGCTGTAGACTCACCACTGCAACTTTGCGCACCGCGCTGACGAAGGAGATGGACGGACCGGCCAGCTGATTGAGACACCGCGAGGCACATTGGAATGAAGCACGGCATCCCTGTCTTACCCCACGAACATGCCAGCTGATCGACCCCCACTCCTCGGACCCCCGCTCTCCTGCCCACACCAACACACCGCTCTGCTGCTCAGAAAGGAGAATATTAGCTTGCGGAGGATACAGACGGTGAAACACCTGGATAGACCCGGCAGAGCCGAGCCGTGGAGGTGGTAAGCGTGACAGCCTAAGAGGGCTTGATATAGCTTGATGGCTTGATGTAGCTCTGTGAGGGTAGTGCGGTAGCATTGAAAGAGGGAAGAAGATCTGGGGTGAGGAAGCTGGAGAGTGTCCCTATATCCGAGGAATGTAGGGGTCCTACTCCATAATCCCTTTTTGGTATACTAGAAGAGGGGTACTTGCAACTGATATTGAAGAACGATGTAAGAGCCAGTGGACTGTATCACTGAGGATCTACTGTTGCCTATGTGCCTATGTGTCACCCTAAGTAAACAGCCAGAGATAGTGATAAAGAACTGTATCCCAGACTAATGGGGGAGAAATTATCTAAACGTCTATTGTGAACATTGTTTAGTGCTTGTTCTGAGATGAAATGATTGAGGTTTGAAGGAGAATAACGGAGACTGGAAACTGCCTAATTGGAGGACTGGTAACGCTGGAGGTTATCTATTATGCTGCACTTATAAGTGTGAAATTTCCTATGGTTCTCAGTAATAACCAGAACTATTGATCTACCGCTGGAGCTAGTGGGAGGAAGAAGCCCATTAATGCGTTTCCCCAGACTCTTGCCTAACCATACCCTGGTGCTATGCTTTATTAGCTGATGGTTCACGCCTGTATATATATGTGGACAATGTGGATGGTGTTTAGTTGGATAAAATAGGGCGGTGCCTTGGAAAGGTTTAGTAACCAATTTAAGTGTAAACCTAAGGAAATAGACCCGGAACCAAGAGTTAGATGAGCCTGAAGTAAGGCCGGTGGGGATTAAAGATATAGGTGGCGGGGTGGTGCATAAAATAACCGCTTGGAGGGGTTCGAGAAAACGTGGGTTTCAAGGGGGCTTGACGGCCTATCAACCGGTTTGTTAAACTACTAACACTCTGTTTGTTAAAGAGAGTCCCCCCTCCCCCCCGCATCATGAGGGGGAAGCCAAGCAAAACTAATAAATCGATTACCCCAGCCTCAAGCCCGGTAGGAATTCAGAGATATATGGCCGCAAACTCCAGTATAAGAGAAGAGGAGAGCGGGAGTCCTAGAGTGGAGAAACCTTTGCGGTCGGGACCTAGTAGGCAGAGGGGGGAAGAAAGTAGAGCAGGGAAGAGCATCCCTGCAAAGTTAACCGAGACTCCGAAAAATTTAATGGGTATACGGGGGGTGGAAGGAGGCAGGAAGGAGTGCAGGAAGGGGGGGAAGTGGATATGGAGGAAGGAGAGTTATCTTCGGGAGGACACGGCCGGACTTCACCCTTAGAACAAACCTCACATTTAAAAGAGATGCTTATGGAGATGTTTGCAAGAATGGAAACCTCCCTAAAGGCAGAAATTGCCACAATAAGGGTAGATATCGGGCAAGTACTGGGGAGAGTAGAGGAGATAGAAAATAGAGTAGAGGCCCACGAGCAGAAAATAGAGGAAATGCTAGGGCAGGTCACAGCGCTACGAAAGTTAAATAGAACATTAATGTATAAGTTAGAAGATCAGGGAAACCGGAGCAGGAGAAAGAATTTACATATAAAGGGTCTCCCTGAGTCCCATAGTAACTCAACGCTTAGAGAAATAGCCCAACAAATATTTAATCCATTGTTAGACAGGGCAATCTCAGAACCACTAAGAATAGATAGAATACATAAGATAACACGACCCTCAGGAATAAGGTCAGAAGTCCCGCGAGATGTAATCCTCCTATGGCTGTGGGTGTGAGTCCTAGGGACACTATGGATGCGAGACGACCATGGATGGTGGTCAACCAGAACCATAGAAATAACGGGAAAGGGGGTGTCCTACCCAGTCTTTCGAGACGTTCCGTTATAGGACAGGGGAGGGGGGTAGAGGGGAGGGGGAGGGATAAGGGGGAAGGGAATTTTGGTGAGTTCTGGGGTTTTGGGGGGGGGGGGGGGTTTATCCTTTTTTCTTTTTTCTTTTGGGGCTCTCACTCGATCCTTCCATAGAGATAGCAGGAATAGATCTCGCTGGGTTCACTGGACGCATCAGAAAGAGAGGAAATTAATCAATTCCTAGAAGTAAAGTATGGTAGCAATAAACGTAGTTACCTATAATGTCAGGGGCTTAAATACAAAAAAGAAAAGATATAGGATTAATGATGAACTACAGCATATGGAAGCAAATATAGTATACCTCCAGGAGACACACATAACACATACTTCAGGTATTAGATTAAACTCAGTGGATTTCCCCGCGTGGATTTATGGGGATTCCCCTTCCTCGTATTCTAGAGGAGTGGCGATTGGCTTTGCTAAAGCAACGAGATTTGAATTAGAAGAGCGACTAGTGGACCCAGAGGGGAAGTACCTGTGTATAAAAGGGATATTATTAAATATGAAATGTACAATTGTAAATGTCTATGCTCCGAATAAGAATGCTGATAAATTCCTAATGAATGTGTTAAAAAAGATAGAAGATTTTAAGGAAGGTAAATTGATATTAGCAGGAGATCTCAATTGGAATATGGATGCAAAAAAAGAAAATGTCACAGAGGGAGGAAGTAGACCCCCTAATGATAAACAGAGAACGTTCTTAAAAGCCTTAGCTATTTTTCAGCTGCAAGACGCTTGGAGGGTACTCCATCCAAGGGACAGGGACTATACCTGTTTCTCCCCAGTTCACGGCTCTGAGGAAAGCTGAAATAAAATCAATAACGGTCTCAGACCATGCACCAGTAAAAATCCAGCTGGAGATGAGGGGAGTCTGTAGACCGGGGACAAACTGGAGGCTTAATGAATCACTGCTACAAGATAAGGAATCAGTAAGTAGGATTGAACAGGAGGTGGAACAATTCTTCAGATTGAATGATACCCCAGGAATCCCCATCCCAATACTTTGGGAATCACATAAAGTAGTAATAAGAGGTATATTAATTGGGATTGGAGTGGGGAAAAAGAAAGAGAGGGAAAAAAGGAAAACGCTATTATTGTATGAGGAAATACAGAAAGGGGAACAGAGTAGGAGACCAAGGGGGACCCCGGAGAGTCAGGAACTAATAAGGAAGAAGAGAGAGCTGGAGGATTGCTTAGAGCAAGGGAGGAAGGCCACTTACTATATCCTAGACAAGGAAAGATATCTATGTGGAAATAAATCAGGTAAATGGTTGGCCAGGAGGGTGAAGGAAAAAAATAATAGAACTTTCATCCCAAAGGTGAGAGATAATAAAGGGGAAGTACAAAACCTGCCGGAGAAGATATTGGATACGTTTCATGCATATTATAGTGCCCTCTATAATATAGGACATAGTGGGGAGAGCACGACCCGAGAGGAAATAAGGGATTACTTGAGGGGGTTAGATTTGCACAGGGTTACGCAAGAGGAAAGGGACTCACTAGAAACCCCAATTTCGATTGAGGAAGTGGAAAGAGCAATCAAAAGCACAACTGTGGGAGGATGCCCTGGCCCAGACGGGTTCCCGATCCTATATTATAAGAAATTCCAAAAACAACTTGCTCCAAAATTGTGCGAGTATTTCAATGAAGTGGGGAGGGGGGGCAAATTTAGAGAAGAAACAATGCTGGCACATATAGCATTAATCTTGAAGGAGGCAAAGGATCCAATGGCAGTTGAAAGCTATAGATCAATCTCCCTTTTGAATTCAGATATAAAATTGTTTTCAAAAATTATTGCGGCAGCAGAGATATGTAAACCGGTGTTGTGCCATATAGTGTCCGGCCATCATATAGTGTCCGAGCCGTACTGCGCATGACGAAGCTTCGGAAAATCTCCGAAGATGAACGGCGCCTGCGCCGTGAGTGGAGGTGGTAGCCCCACCATCCAAGCGGACATAGGTGTTAATATTAGAGGGCCCCTTGCGGGCGAGCTTCGCTCGCCACGCTTCGGGCTCGGCCTCGCTGCGCTTGGCTCTTTTATATTCCTACTCTATGTCCACTTGGATAGTGGGGATAGAACCTGGACTCACGGCGCAGGCGCCGTTTGTCCTCGGCAATTTTCGGAATCTGTGTTGCTGTGTACTGCGCATGCGCAGTACGCAGCAGACACTATCGGATGGAGGACCTTATATGATAAGACACCGGCTCCATAGAGAGCTGGTCAAAATCTCCTGCTATTGGGAATTTTATGCGCATCCAATTCACAATAGTGTGAACTCAGCCTTAAACAGAGTATATAAAAGGGAGAGCGCTGGGAAGATGAGTACCGTACTGTACTGTACTGTACTATACTATACTGTAGCTACATTTTTAGGTAAGGTAATATATATTTTTCAACGCTTTAGTTTTGCATATAAATGCAAAGGCAATAGAGTGAGGAAGGGTTAGATCCTTTGTCAGTTTATTTTTTTTATTGCTGTCTTTGTAATTGTTAGAGAGAGACAGAAAGTAAAGGGAAGTCCAAAAATGTTGAGTTGCCACTAGAATAAGAGGTGAAGAGAAATCCTCCAAGGGGGACGGGTGATATTTCTCTAAGATGGGGATGCTACTCACTTCCTATTGTGTCCCACTGGGACAAAAATAATCCTAATAGGAGGTTCTAGCCAAAAATATTTTGGCTCTACATACACTTTAAGCTGATTATTTTCACATCTATATATAAAAAAAAAAAATTTGCGACTGCAGGAAATATCATCGATTTGGCTAGTTTTATGATACTTGAAAAATTCCCAGGCACCAGAGGGATTGGGGTGATTAACAGAATCTAATGCAGAACTTCTGTAAGCAGGGAGAGCAGACATGGGCCACTGAAGATTATGATCTGTAAATTTCAGTGTAGAGCTTCTGTGACTAATTTAGTCAGTAGCTAAGGTTACACCCATGACTGGAAAAAAACAGAGGCTCAGTGTTGCTATTTTCCTCTATCCTGGATATCAGATGCTGGTTTATCACTGTAATAGTCACACAGGACTTTTTTTTAACATGTAAAATATTATTGCGTTTGCACAAAAAGCACAAAAACAATAGTGGCACATATGGGTTAATTTACTAAAGGCAAATAGACTGTAATTTGCAAAGTGCGGGTGCCCTCTGCAAGTGCAGTTGCTCCAGAGCTTAGTAAATAAGGTAATGCTTCACTTTGCAAAGAAAACTCAATTACATGCAAGGAAAATGAAGAAAAACAAAATTTTTGCTTGCATGTGATTGGATGATGGAAGAAAGCAGAGTTTCTGCTCATTTACTAAGCTCTGGAGTAACTGCACTTTGCTAAGTGCACAGTCTTTTTCCCTTTTAGTAAATCAACCCCTAAGTCTCATAGAACAGAGATTAATAATTCACAGGACAACACAGGGGTTGATTTACTAAAGGCAAATTCACTTTGCACTACAAGTGCAGTCGCTTTAGATCTGAAGGGAAGATCTGAAATGAGGGGAAGCTCTGCTGATTTTATCATCCAATCATGTGCAAGCTAAAGTGCTGTTTTTTATTTTCCTTGCATGTCCCCCTCAGATCTTCCAAGTGCTCTTTCAGTGCACTTGTAGTGCAAAGTGGATTTGCTTTTAGTAAATAAACCCCACAGTGTACAATAGCGCAGGTAGGGGATACATGCAATATAATCACAGGCCAACTTCCAGGTCAACAGACTTTGTTATATAATAGGGCCAGTAGAGTCTTCAATACAACAGAAAAGGGGTAAATGAGAAAAGGCGGAGAACAATGGTAATGTATGGATACAAAAAATTATCAATCAAATCCCCCAAAAGACTAGATAGTGATACAAAGGGGAAAGGGAGGGTAGGAAAAGGTATGGAGGGTTAACACAAGGATTTTGATAATCATGATGTAGCAGAGAGTTATGGGAAGGTCAGCCATGTCCCTAGGCCTCATGTACGCTGAGTGTCAAAAACGCTTCTTTTAAATGCTATTGACATTATTTTTTCCTGCCTCAAATGCCTCTATGTTTGCTAAAGTGTCAATGAACACAAAGGCTTTTACAGGGGTTTCAAGGCAGAAAAAAAACCATAGCTTGCGTTTTTCAGGAGACAAGCATTTTGGCAGAAAAAACATCCCATTCACCTAAACGCATCCAGTGTATAGGTGCATTTAGGCACATTGGGTGGTTTTTATACGGAAAAGCTCATCTCCCTAATGTGCAATTGATGGTGTTTTTTCCTGCCTATAAACGCACCTGCCTCCTGTTTAGCACTTGAGTTTCATTCATTTCCATGGCCAGAATAAATTTAAATTCTGGCCACCTGGCCAAAGGAATGAATGAACTCCCAAACGCTTGATACACTTAAAATGCATTCGCAAAATGTGGTTTTAGGCCCGTTTTTATACCGCTTTTTTCTTGCCAGTAGAAAAAGCTTTCAGAAGAGTTGGGCAAATGCCCAGTGCGCATGAGGCTTAAAGCTGACCAGTTATGTCATCAATGCCCTACATGTGTGGTAATCTCATGCCTAAAGGGGCAGCATATGACTCTAGATGACCACTCCCAAGGAGAAAAATGTTTTTCTTTAACACCCAATGGAAGCAGTTTGCTCAATTCTTCCTTCTCTCCTCTATATTCACCAATATGAGCACTTTCACCCACTTTCATCCAATGACTGGTTGATATTTGTGCTTCCAGATGCATAATCAGTTACCCAATCAAGCATAGTTGACAACATTTAAAAATATTTCCAGGGACAATTATTTTGCTGTGAGTCCAGCAAGTCATTGTAGGAATGTACTTTAATTGGGACTCAGGGCACACCACACACACGTTTTTTTGTTTTTTTGTATGCTTTTGACATTTTTTTTCTAAAGAGTTATTTTTTTCCTCCTATAGACCGCATTAGGGCATTATTCCTCTCCTAAACACCAACGTTGGGGCATTTTTTTAATCGCAATGGGTTTTATTTACTAAAGACAAATCCACTTTGCACTGCAAGTGCACTTGGAAGTGCAGTCGCTGTAGATCTGAGAGGGACATGCAAGAAAAAAAAAAAAAGCATTTTGCTTGTATATGATTGGATGATAAAATCAGCAGAGCTTCCCCTCATTTCAGATCTTGCAGTGCAAAGTGGATTTGCCTTTAGTAAATAAACCCCAAAGTCTTGACCCTTGCACTGCACTGTGGCATGCATTACATACTCCTGATCCATGCATTACACTTGTTATTTAGTTTGTTACAAAGTCCTGAACACTCCTACCTGCTGCACCCTGTACATTTTTATGTAAAGAAATTGCAAATGAACTTGCTAAGGACATTAGAAGCCAGCCTTATCTTCAAGAACACATCTGATGTACATGGAATTTGATGAAATGCTTATTATGTTTATTGACTGGATAGATATGAAGCAGTCCTTTGGTTTGTTAGGCCCCTTTCACATGGGGCGGATCGACTGAGCTAAGACGGAACTGTCAGTGTCCCGCTCTCCTCTATCGGGAGATCAGATAAAAACGGACCGCCTGTCTGTTTTCATCCAATCCGCCAGACAGATATAAACTAGCACCTCCATCCGTCTGGATTTGGCAGACGGGATCGGGTCGGATAGCAGCGGGTGTCAGCGGACATGTCACCGCTGACATCCGCCATCCGCCATCCTATAGGGGTGAATGGAGCATCCAATCAGGTCCGCCAGAAAAACTGACAGACAGACCAGATCAGACAGCCTGTGTGAAAGGGCCCTAGGCTGACCTCTTCCCCTTAATAGCATAATGACCTTTTCCCTTAATATAATTGAACCTAGTCTGATTTCCTAGTCACAGACCAAAGTACTCAGCTGGCCATAGATGGGTAAACGAATGGCCTGTACACACGATCTGAAAATCGGACAGATCGTCAGACTTTTTTTGCTTAATAGCCGCAAGTAGAAACTGAATAGGTTACTAAAGTCACGAAAATTCTCGTACGACAGAAAAAAAAATCAGAAGTGATGTCATGTGTTGTAATGTATTTGTATTGTATTTTCGGACGACAACTGCACTGACTAAACAAAAATCGTACGATCTGGTATCGTACAAGGAAAATTTTCGTGCTTGTCCGATCGAATAATATCGGATGAATTGTCGTGATCGGCTCTTGAAAGCTCTGTACTAACGATCTGATTATCGTACGATCGCATCAAAAGCGGTATTTTTCATCCGATTTTCAGATCGTGTGTACGGGCCATGACAGATTCCTTCATCAACACAAATGTCCCAGCTGAAAGATCCTTGCTGCCTGGACATTTTATTTTGACAGTCAGACCCAGCACTGTTTGAATACACTGATTAGTGGCTGGAGAAAATTGATTGCAGCTGCTGATCAACACTTGTTTTCCAATTTGTCCATTCAACAGACAGAAACTAGCCAAATTTGATTAACTTCTGTTTAAGTTTCACGTCAGGAATTTATTTCTTATTAGCAGCTGAAGCCAATTAGCTGCAACTGCTAATCAGTATATTCTGACCTGGTGGGGGATTCCTCCATCAACTTTATTTGTGTGGATGGAGGAATCTATTTTCTTTTTTTTTTAATTTAAGTAAGTGGGATCAAATTGACGTTTGTTTTTATCCACAGTGATGAGAAAATTCGAAGGAGCAGGATGGAAGATTTTTTGTTAAACAAAAGAATTTCTAATAGTGAATGTGGTTTTTGTTTAGGAAAGTCAATTCATTCCAAAATTGAATGTTAAAAGCTAAGTATTGAAGTACCTTCAAATGACATTTGTCAAGTTATCGAATGTAGTGAGAACTTTCATACAAATGTTTGTATGAACACTTGTTTAAAAATGTAGTCCTGTATGGCCAGCTTTAGTCTGGTTACACTTTTTTGGGTGATTATAGGACGATAGTATACACACAAAGTACTCGCTCAGGTATTTATACTAGCAGTATATTAAAATGAATGTAGCAAAAACTGATTTAAAGCAGCCTTTCTTAACTTTTTAACCCAGAGGAAACCTTGAAAAAATGTTCAGGTCTCAGGAATCTCCTGTTAAAATCAATTCATTGGGGGGGGGGGGGGGCAGTGGCAATAATGCCCTTTACCTTGGTGGTCAGTGGCAAGAATGCCCCCTTACATTAGTGGTCATTAGAAAGAATGACCTTTACATTGGTGTCAGTGGGAAGAATGCCCCTTACAGTGGTGGTCAGCATGCTAACCTTCAGGTTTGAGTTCAATCTGCCACAGCTAAAGGAACTCCTAGCTGCATAGAACCCCGGTTAAGAATGGCTGATCCAAAGGATTTTTAAATAAATTGCATCCGGAAAGTATTCACAGCGCTTAACTTTTTCCTTTTTTTATGTTACAGCCTTATTTCAAAATGGATTAAATCATTATTTTCTTCAACATTTTACAAAATACTACATTAGACAGCATGAAAGAAGTTTGTTTGAAATCTTTGCAAATTTATTAGAAATAAATGAAAAAAATCACATGTACATAATGCTAAAAGCTTGGCACACCTATTTTTGGGCAGTTTCACACATTCTTTTTTGCAGGACCTCTCAAGGTCCATCAGGTTGGATGGGGAGCATTGGTGCACAGCCATTTTCAGATTTCTCCAGAAATGTTCAATTGGGTTCAAGTCTGGACTCTGGCTGAGTGATTCAAGGACATTCACAGAGTTGTCCTGTAGCCACTACTATGTTATCTTGGTTGTGTGCTTAGGGTCATTGTTCTGTTGTAAGGTAAACCTTTGCCCCCAGTCCGAGGTCCAGAGCGCTCTCGAAAAGGTTTTCATCAAGGATGTCTCTGTACATTGATGCATTCATCTTTCCCTCGATCCTGACTAGTCTCCCAGTTCCTGCCACTGAAAAAAATCCCACAGCATTATGCTGCCACCACCATGCATCACTGTAGGGATGGTATTGGCAAGGTAATGAGTGGTGCCAGACATGATGCTTGCCATTCAGGAAAAAGAGTTCAATCTTTGTTTTATCAGACCAAAGAATTTTGTTTCTCATGGTCTGAGAGTCCTTCAGGTGTCTTTTGGCAAACTGCAGGCAGGTTGTCATGTGCCTTTTACTGAGGAATGGCTTCCGCCTGGCCACTCTACCATACAGGCCTGATTGGTGGAGTGCTGCACAGATAGTTGTTCTTCTGAAAGGTTCTCCTCTCTTCACAGAGAAACGCTGGAGCTCGGGTTCTTGGTCACCTCCCTGACTAAGTTCCTTCTTCCCTGATCACTCAGTTTGGCTGGGCGGCCCACTCTAGGAAGATTATTGGTGGTTCCAAACTTCTTCCATTTATGGATGATGGAGGCAGCTGTGCTCATTGGGACCTTAAATGCAGCAGAAATATTTCTCAGATCTGTGCCTTGATACAATTCTGTCAAGAAGGTCTACAGACAATTCCTTTGACTTCATGGCTTGGTTTGTGCTCTGACATGCACTGTTAACTGTAGGCATGTGTGTGTCTTTCCAAATCAAGCACAGCCCGTACACGAGCGGAGCATAGGGGCAGGGCTGGCATGAAAGTAGTGGACTGGGAACTATTGGCTGAGACAGCTGGGGGGGCGGAGCCAGCGCGAGGATGCGTGCGCGCGCTACGCCCCAGCGTCCAGTTTGTGAAAGGAAGTTCACAGAGCGACATGTCATCTTCGCTGGGCAACCTGGTGCAGCAACTTCGGGCCGCCGCGGCGGCGAACGGGGAGCGGTGGCTCCACGAACAGGTGGCGGCGGCTCTCGGCGAGGTACGGGACAATACTAGGATGGAGGGGGATGGATCGGCCCGGGCGCGGCGTTCCCGCCCGCCGGCCCGCTTCTCCCCTGATTCCCCCAGGGCTCCACACAGTCGCCATGCGGGGACCGCTGGCCCCGCCCCCCACGAGCCGCCCGCAAAACGGCCAGCCCGGAGGGCTGAGGAGGCCTCTGGGCGTGCGGGGGAGGGGGGGCGCAGCTCCATGAGGCCGGTGGCCGGTCCGGTGCCGGCCTCCACCAGCACGGCGTTCCGCCGCGAAGATGATCCGGGCCCCTCTCGTAGCGCAGCCGCTGCGGGGGTGGGGCCACGCCGTCGGAGGCCGTACACAGCGGCTGCAGGAAGCACACCGGTGGTGGAGGACATGTCTCCGGTGGGGCGGCGGCCGCCGCACCACAGTCTCCCAGCGTCGGCGGAAGCAGGGCCAAGCAGCCGGAAGACAGCGGTGAAGAAGTCGGCAGCGGGGCGGAGCAGAGGACGGCACAAGCGCACCTCGCCAGCAGCCCAGGCGGTGCCCGGTGGACGGATGTCGCCTAGGGATGGAACGGCTACCCCGGACCGGTCGGAAGGCGAGCTGTCGTCGTCAGCGGAGGAGGGACCGAGTGGCGTTCCGTCAGCGGTTGGTGAAGGTTCGGCGGCTGGAGGCGTTTCTTCCAGGCGGCCCGGTAAGTCAGATTTTATTCCGGGGTCCTTGGGGCGGGGGGATTGGGGGGGGTCGGGTAGTGAGGGGGAGGAGGGTGCATTGGTGGTTGCCCGCGGTGGGGGGGATGCTGCCTCGTTTGCCCCGCATCTGGCACGGCGGGAGAGAGACCGCGTTCCGGCGGATGGGGGGCTAGCGGGCCTCCTGGCGGGCCTCAAGGATCTGGTCGGCAGACTGGAGGCTGGGGGGGCGGGTCCGGGGTCGGCGTGGACCTCTCCGGGGGACCGTACCCGGGGGGCGGCGGGGCCCGCGGGCGGGTCGGGGGCTGCGTGCGCGGCTCCGCCAGTGGCTGGGGGTGTGGTAGCTGGGGCGATCACGCCGGCTGCGGCCGGGGCGGTCACGGCTACGGGCGCGGGGGATCAGGTGGTGGCAGCCGCGCCGGCTGCACCAGCTGGCCCCACGGGGGAAACGGCAGGGGATGCGGGCAAGAAACAGGACCTGGTCAGGTTGGCGGATGCAGCGCGCTGCGAGGTGTATGTGTGTTTTGAGGGGCCGCTGGGGGCGCATTTGAAACAGGAGGTCAGGGAAAAAATCTGGAAGGGGGAATACGTGGAGATATTTTCTCTGCTGCCCCTGGAAAAGTTCAACCTGGATAGGGTCAAGCCGGAGGACAACAAGAAGGAGGACAAAGAGAAGAGACGGTACCGCTTGATTCCTCGGACCTTCCCGAATTGGCTGCAGGCGTTCGCGATTCTCGCCAGTGTGATAGGAGAAAAGAATCCAGAGCATTGTTCGGCTCTTTTTTGCTACTTGGACGCGATAGGGGAGGCGCACAGAGTCTACGGGGGATTGGCTTGGCTGCGTTATGATGAGCGGTTTCGGCAGCGGAGGGCGATTCGACCTGCTCTTCGCTGGGATCATAAGGATATCAGTTTGTGGATGCGCCTTATGTCGTCAGCAAGGACTACGATTCAGTTTTTTCAGGGGGGGCCGGTGGACCAGGGGCTTCCGGTCAATCGGCCGCGAGAAGGAAGGGAGTCTGCTGGCAGTATAATGAAGGCAGTTGTAGGTTCGCAGGCAGCTGCAAATACAAGCACGAGTGCTCGGGTTGTGGAGGCGCCCACCCGGTGTCTCGCTGCTTCAAGCAAGGCAAAGGCAGGGCCGGGGAGCCTGCAAACAAGAGGGGCGACGCCGGTGAGGCTGGAAAGGATGCGTCCTTTTCTCGATCGATATCCGGATAGGGAGGCGGCGGCGATTCTGGGTTTGGGGTTTGCGGTGGGTTTTCGTATTCCGGCAGTCCTGGGGACGACCCCCCCGGTGGCCAGGAATTTGCGGTCTGCCATGTTACATCCCGAAGTGGTTTCGGAGAAACTGCGGAAGGAGGTGTCCTTGGGGAGGATCGCGGGCCCGTTCTCGGAGGTACCCATGCCAGACCTGGTGGTATCACCCTTGGGGGTGGTTCCTAAGAAGGAACCGGGTAAGTATCGCTTAATCCACCATCTCTCCTACCCGAAGGGGGGTTCGGTGAATGATGCCATCGACCCTCGTCTTAGCGCGGTTTCCTACACATCTTTTGATGCGGCGGTGTTTTGGGTGCGGCGTTATGGCCGGGGGGCGTTGATGGCAAAAACTGATATTGAAGCGGCGTTTCGCTTGCTTCCGGTGCACCCCGAGAGTTTTCGGCTTTTGGGCTGCCGGTGGCAGGAGGAGTACTATGTGGATCGGTGCTTGCCCATGGGATGCTCCATCTCGTGTGCGCTGTTTGAAAAATTCAGTTCCTTCGTGGAATGGGTGGTCAGAGACGTCGCGGGAGTGAATTCGGTCATCCACTATCTCGATGATTTTCTGTGTGTGGGTCCGGCCTCGTCTGCACTTTGCGCAGTTCTTTTGACAACGCTGGAGCGGGTGGCGCGGAGTTTCGGTATCCCTCTGGCCCCGGAAAAGACCAAACGGCCGACGACGGTGATCAGTTTTTTAGGCATTGTGTTGGACTCGGAGGTGATGGAGTGTCGCTTGCCGGCGGACAAGTTGGAGGCGCTGAAGGCGGAGATTCGAGGGTTGGTGGGTTTGCGGAAGGTACAGCTCAGGACTCTTCAGTCTGTGCTGGGTAAATTGAATTTCGCGTGCAGAATCATACCTATGGGGAGGGTCTTCAGTAGGAGGCTAGCGGCCAGTACAGGGGGGGTGGATTCTCCGAGGCACTTCGTGAGGCTGTCGAAAGAGCATCGGGAGGATCTACGGATTTGGCATGTATTCTTGGAATGTTTCAATGGGCGGGCGCTCTGGATGGCCGGGCCGGTGAGCAACTTTGATTTGGAACTTTACACGGATGCAGCGGGGTCCACGGGTTTCGGGGCCTATTTCCAAGGCAAATGGAGTGCGGGCCCATGGCCAGCTGCATGGAAAGGCGGAGGGTTGCTGCAGAACATGGTGCTGTTGGAGCTTTTTCCAGTGGTCCTGGCAGTGGAACTTTGGGGGGCCTCCTTCCGGGATCGGAAGGTTCGCTTCCATGTGGACAATTTGGGTGTGGTGCAAGTCCTTAACCGGGTGTCCGCGGCGTCGCCGCCGGTGGTTAGGCTGCTGAGACATTTGGTACTGCGATGCATGCAATTGAACATCTTTATACATGCGGTGCACTTACCAGGGGTGGAGAATGTTGTGGCTGACGCACTGTCTCGGTTTCAGTGGGACAGATTCCGGGAGCTGGCGCCGTCCGCGGACGTTCATGGGGCTCCCTGCCCGGAGGAATTGTGGAAGATTGCATTGGACGAACCTCAGACTGGATCAGACGGTCGGTGAGTGGGGGCACTTGGGCGGCGTACGAGAAGACGTGGGCGGAATGGGAGGCATTGGGGTTACAGGTGGGAGCGGACGAACGGGACAGGCGACTGATGGTGATCTACTTTGTTTCCCGGAACATGGAACGGGGGGTTTCAGTTTCCCGAATGGGGCAGAAATTGGCCGGATTGGCCTTTTGGTTCAAACTGCGGGGGGAGCAGGACTTCACAAAAGATTTTTGGGTGAGGCAGGCTCTGAAGGGCTATCGGAAGGGGAAACAGGTGAAGGATGACAGGAGACCGGTGTCCTTCGAGTTGTTGGGCAGACTTTGTAGTCGGTTGGGGGTTGTGTGTTTGTCGGGTTATGAGAGGGTGTTGTTCAGGGCCGCGTTTGTGTTGGCGTTTTTTGGTGCTTTTCGTATAGGGGAACTGGTCAGCCCTTCTAAGAAGGGGCCGGGGGGTTTGTTTTTTGATGAGGTGTGCTGCGGGGAAGACCGGGTGCGCATGCGGATACGGAGGTCTAAGACGGATCAGGAGGGCAAAGGGAAGGAAGTCGTGGTGTTCGCGATTCCTGAATGCGAGCTTTGCCCGGTTTTGGTTTTGAGGGAATTTTTATCCGCTCGGCCGGCTTGTCCGGGCCCGTTGTTGATACATGGGAATGGGGAGTTTCTATCGAGATACCAGTTCGTAGGGGTCTTTCGGAAATGCCTGAAGGCGTTGGGTTTGGAAGGGGAAAAGTTTTCCTCGCACTCTTTCCGGATTGGGGCTGCGACGGAAGCTGTTCGGTGGGGTCTAGATGAGGAGGCGGTTAAGAGGATTGGCCGCTGGGAATCTCGGAGGTTTAAATCTTATGTTCGGCCTGAGTTGGTGGGTGTTTAGCTGGGAGAGCATGGGGTACGTGTCGGCATGGGTTTGTGTTTCAACATGTGCGGTTACTGTGATTTGGGTATGTGTTTTGCTTTCTTTCAGGTGCAGCGCCAGGACTGGTCTGGATTTTGGGCCATTCATATGTCTGCTGGGGAGCCAGGAGGGGTGATGTTAGGCCAGAGGGCAGACAGTTGGGGATATCTAGGCTTGAGGCATGTGTTAAATGGTTTGGGTTTCCCGGCATGCTATGGAGCAGAATGGTGCACGAAGTGTGCCGTTTTGCGGGGTTTGACAGGGCCCCGGATGTTTTGGTGTTACATGCTGGGGGTAATGATTTGGGCCTCCGCACCAAGTTGGACGTCACGCGGGACATCAAATATGATTTCTTGCGACTCAGGGCGGCCTTCCCCCACACGATTATAGTGTGGTCTGACATTGTAGCCAGAACCAAGTGGCGGTTTGCCAGGTCTGTAGAAAAAATTAACAAGGCCCGCAGGAAGATTAATCAGGAGGTCAGTCGCTTCGTGGTGCGCAATGGGGGGTTGGCGGTCCGACATTTGGAGTTGGAGGTGGAGACGTGGCGGTACCTAAAAGAGGATGGTGTGCACCTCAAGGATGTGGGCACTGATTTGTGGGCTTTAGGCATACAAGATGGGGTGGAGCGTGCCTTGCAGGTGTGGCGGTGCTCACAAGGATAAGGTGTTATCCTTGCTTGCGGTGGCGGGTGTTGGTCGATGCAGGTACAGGAAGATAACCCCTCCCCACAGAGAAGTTGATGCGGGACCCATTGGAGATATGGGCTCGTTGATGATATGTCATATAGTGAGGGTTGATATGGCAGATGGTGAATGGGTGCACTGCGGTAAAAGAGTTGGGTGTCTTTGAGCTAGCATGTCAGCTTGAGGCCTAGTTAAAGGAATATTACCGCAGTGCTTGGTTTGGATCGATATGCTAATGGGGTGGGGAGGGGGAATTTCCTGCAGATGACTAACGCGCTCAGGGTTTTGAAGTTTCAATGATGTTTGTTGATATTTTGTTGATATTTTTGTTACATGTTAAATTATTATTTTGATTAATAAAGAGGCTGCTACGGCCACAAAATACTCCAAAAGGAAGGTGTGGTCTCATTTAATGGGAAGGGGCAAGGTATGGAGTTGGGTGGGTGGTACAGTAGCTTAGGTGCATCAGTCATACTATAGTCAAGCACAGCCCGTACACGAGCGGAGCATAGGGGCAGGGCTGGCATGAAAGTAGTGGACTGGGAACTATTGGCTGAGACAGCTGGGGGGGCGGAGCCAGCGCGAGGATGCGTGCGCGCGCTACGCCCCAGCGTCCAGTTTGTGAAAGGAAGTTCCCACCCTCCCTCCCTTACATCGGACGGAGTGGTTACGATGGGGACTCTGGGGGGGGGGGGGGGGATGATGGGCTAACTCATTTTCTTTTTCAGGTTTCCGGTGTTGGATGTCGTAGCGGTTGGCGGGTGTTGGTCGATGCAGGTACAGGAAGATAACCCCTCCCCACAGAGAAGTTGATGCGGGACCCATTGGAGATATGGGCTCGTTGATGATATGTCATATAGTGAGGGTTGATATGGCAGATGGTGAATGGGTGCACTGCGGTAAAAGAGTTGGGTGTCTTTGAGCTAGCATGTCAGCTTGAGGCCTAGTTAAAGGAATATTACCGCAGTGCTTGGTTTGGATCGATATGCTAATGGGGTGGGGAGGGGGAATTTCCTGCAGATGACTAACGCGCTCAGGGTTTTGAAGTTTCATTGATGTTTGTTGATATTTTGTTGATATTTTTGTTACATGTTAAATTATTATTTTGATTAATAAAGAGGCTGCTACGGCCACAAAATACTCCAAAAGGAAGGTGTGGTCTCATTTAATGGGAAGGGGCAAGGTATGGAGTTGGGTGGGTGGTACAGTAGCTTAGGTGCATCAGTCATACTATAGTCATGTCCAATACACTGAATTTACCACAGCTGGACTCCAATCAAGTTGTAGAAACATCTCAAGGATGATCAGTGGGAACAGGATGCACCTTAGCTGAGCTCAGGTTTGAGTGTCATGGCAAATGCTGTGAATACTTATGTTCATGTGATTAGTTTTTTTCATTTTTTATATTTAACCACTTAAAGTGGTTGTAAACCCTTACAACATACTTTGACCTACAGGTAAGCCTAGATTAAGGCTTACCTGTAGGTCCAAGAAATATCTCCTAAACCTACACGGTTTATGAGATATTTGCCGAAAGACAGGCACCGCTGTCTACATGCGCCGTAGACAGCGGCACGGAGGCGCACTGAGCACGCCGCCGTCAACGGCGATATGCCGCGCGTGGCGACTCCCGTGCGCATGCATGGGAGTGCCGTCATCGCGGCTTCGCCGAATGACAGCGGCGGAGCAGCGAGACCCACTGAGAAGATGGATGCGCCTGACTACAGGGGACAGCGGTGACTTCGCTGGCTCCTGTGTCAGGTAAGTGACACATAATGGACATGCGATGCATAGTAGTCCATTATGCTTTACCTTTGCAGGGAATGAAAGAGGAAGTAAACTCATCAGGGTTTACTTCCTCTTTAAGCCCCAGACCAGAGCTTTATTTTGGTGGTATTTGATCCCCTCTGTGGTTTTTATTTTTTGCGCTATAAACAAAAAAATAGCGACGATTTTGAAAAAAACTTTATTTTTTACTTTTTGCTATAATAAATATCAGTTTAGGCTGATACGTATTCTTTTACATATTTTTGGGGGCAATAAGCGCTTATGAATTGGTTTGCGCAAAAGTTATAGCGTCTACAAAATAGGGGTTCGTTTTATGCCATTTTTATTGATATTTATTTTTCACTAGTAATGGCGGCGATCTGTGATTTTTTATTGTGACTGCGACATTATGGCAGACACATTGGACAATTATGACACATTTTTGGGGCCACTGTCATTTTTACAGCGATCAGTGCAATAAAATTGCACTAATTACTTTAAAAATGAAACTGGCAGTGAAGGGGTTAACCGCTAGCTGGCTAGGAAGGGGTTAAGTTTGTCCTAGGGAGTGATTGTAACTGTTAGGGGGCGTGGCTATGAGTGACACGTCACTGATTACCGCTGCCGATCACAGGGGGCTGTGATCAGCGACAGTGTCCCTAGGCAGAATGGGGAGATGCTTGTTTATATTAGAATCTCCCCGTTCTTCCTCTCCGTGAGACAATCACAGGTATCCCTGTGGACACTGAGTCCGCGGGACCCGAGATCCTACTCACGGAGTTTGTGGCGGGTGCACGCAGTGGCAAATTCAAAGGGAACGTACAGGTACACCCATTTGCACAGCTGTGCCATTCTGTCAACGTAAATGTGCAGGCGACAGTCGGCAAGAGGTTAATAAATCTGCAAAGATTTCGAACAAACTTCTTTCATGTTGTCATTGTGGGGTATTGTTTGTAGAATTTTGAGGAAAATAATTAATTTAATCAATTTTTGGAATAAGGCTGCAACATAACTAAATGTGGAAAAAGTGAGGGGTGCACTACATATGAAAGGGGAAAAGCTTACAGGAAAATCATTGTGCTTTCCAGGCCAAATGTACAGCATTGCATTATCAGTGTCAATACACTATTTTAAAGCGGTAGTAAACCCGCTAATGTTTTTTTTATTTTTTACCACCTGCAAAACAAAAGGCATAATGAACTAGTATGCACCGCATACTAGCTCATTATGAAATACTTACCTTAGAACGAGGCCCCGACATCTGGCCCGATCCACACCGAGGGAGCTGACATGCTCCCTCGGCATTTCTTCCGGGTATCGCGGCTCCGGCCACTCACATATCGTCACTCCCATGCATGGAATGCCGATTGCCTGAGGACAAGTTGGCGGACTTGAGGCGGGAGATAGCGGAGTTGTTGGGAGTGCAAAAGGTTCAGCTGCGGAGATTGCAATCGGTCCTGGGGAAACTCAATTTTGCCTGTCGGATTTTACCGATGGGGCGGGTTTTCAAACCGCAGGTTGACAGCCAGCACGGCGGGTATCAGGTCCCTGACTCATTTTGTGCAATTAGTAAAATCGCATAAGGCGGACCTGAAGGTTTGGCAGACCTTTTTGGAGTCCTTCAATGGGCGGGCGATGTGGATGTCAGGGCCGGTCAGCAACTTTGACCTGGAACTGTTCACTGATGCGGCTGGGGCTTTTGGATTTGGGGCGTTTTTTCAGGGACAGTGGAGCGCGGGTCCTTGGCCGCAATCCTGGGTGGCGGCGGGGCACACGTCAAATCTGGTGCTGCTGGAGTTGTTTCCAGTGGTTCTGGCGGTGGAACTGTGGGGCGCTTCATTTAGGGACCGGAAGGTGCGTTTCCATGGGGATAACATGGGGGTGGTGCAGGTCATTAATCGTAATGCGGCCTCTTCCCCCCCGTCATCCGATTGCTGTGTCACCTGGTGTTGCGGTGCTTGCAGTTGAATGTGTTCATTCATGCGGTGCACCTTCCGGGCGTTGAGAACGTGGTGGCAGATGCTTTGTCCAGGTTCCAGTGGGACAAGTTCCGGGAATTGGTACCTGGGGCGGAAAGGTTCGGGACTCCCTGCCCTATGTGGTTGTGGGATTTGGTTTTTGAGAAGCCTGCGAAACAGGATGCGGTTTGAGGTTGGTGGGGGCTGTGTGGTACCCTGGACAGGGACCTGTGGTTGTGGTCGGCAGGTATGTATGGGATGGGTGCTGGGTCTAACGGGGCTGGCACCTCCTGGTAGAAAGAAAATAAAACAAACAAAAAAAAAGAGAAAGAAACAAGGAAAAGCGGGGTGGTAGGTTGTCATGGGACGGGGGTTTTTGGTTGGGGCTTGTTAGTTTTTCATGTTGTGGTAATACGGGAATGTGGTGCTCATGGCTGTTTTTGTCTGTTTTCTTCTGTTTCAGGTACGGCAAAAGGATTGGTCTGGATAATGGGCCATTCCTATGTGTGCTGGAGGGCACGACGGGGTGATGCTAGGAGGGGAGTCAGACGTTTAGGTTTTGCTAAAAGTGAGGTCTGTATCAAGTGGTTGGGTTTTCCGGGCATGTTGTGGGGTAGATTGGTGGGGGAGGTGCATCGTTTTGCACAGAGGGACAGGCCCCCGGACGTACTAGTTATCCATGCGGGAGGTAATGACTTGGGCAGTAGGACTATGATCGATCTTACTCGTGACATTCAGTTCGACGTGTGGCGTCTCAGCATGGATTTTCCACACATGATTATAGTTTGGTCGGACATGGTGGCCCGCACCACGTGGCGGATGGCCAGGTCAGTTGAGGGGGTGAATAGAGCACGGAGGAAGGTGAACAGAGCAGTCAGTAGCAGTCAGTAATTTCATGGTCCGGAATGGGGGATTGGCCGTCAGGCACTTGGAACTCGAGTTCGAGACTTGGAGATACCTGAGAAGTGATGGAGTTCACTTCCTCATGCGGTGGCGGGTTTTTGTTCTGTGCAGGCGAAGGAGATATGGCAAAATGGTTCAGGAACTATCGCTGGATGGAATCCTGATGGTGGTTTCCGGATAACGGAGGTTAGACGGAAAGTTTTATGGGGCACTGCGGCCAGCGTTTGTCTTTGAGCCTGCTTGTCGGCTTGAGGCCCATTATTACGCTTGGAGAGGGACCGCAGTGTCAAGTTGGTCATGGTTTTAGATGTTTGGTGATAATTGCCTGCACAGACCAATGCCATGCAGTGGTTGCTATTCAGTAGTTATATTGGGATATTGTTTGTTATTGTTGATAAATTTATATTCTTGAGAGAGTACATATTTTCATACAGTTTTTCCTATTGGAATTTATTTGTTTTATTTTGTTTAAAAATAATAAAGTAGGCTGCTACGGCCTTTCTTACTCCAACCAGTGTGGTGTCAATTTAATGGGGTATAGGGTAAGGTTGGGGTTTCTGGAAGCAGCATATCTGGTATACCACAGTCAAGGGTCCTACAGTGTTTCATAGTGATGTCACACATGGGGGGCACTCACATAACCCTTTGTCTGGGCCAGTGAAGAGAAAGAAATTAACACTGCTGGAAGAGGTGACCTGGAGATCGGGTGAAAGGGTTCAAAATGTTTTTATGAAGTGGGGCTGGAAAAATATATTTAGCATACAACAGACTTCCATAATGCAGAGGGTGATGTCACAAACCTTCCCCCAAGATCCTGGGAATGCTGTGGACCTCAAATCTCACAAGTAGACTCTCCAGCACAGAGCAAAAGACACTGCAGCACTGACAAGCCACTTGAAGAAAGCAGGTGGAAGTTTCGAATATTTTCTAACCTTTTTTCCCCCACAGGTTTTTACTTTAAAAGAGAAGTGTAGCCAAAAAATGTCAGGCCATACTTCTTGTGTAGGTGACAGGGTTGCTCTGACATCACAGAGCTGGTCCAGACTCTGGAAGGATCCCAACAAAAATATCGGGATCCACCCAGATGCCTGATTGAAAGCTGGCTCAGCCTCTCAGTACACCGCTAAAAGCCTGAGGCAGACACTCCTGCCCCCTTCCCAGCCCGTTGCTCCAGTGAGCACTGGAGGGGCAGACCAGAGCGCTGGTGACTGACAGTTACAGCTCTCCGCTCAAAAGCGATCAGTGGTTGTGTGATCGCTCAGTTCTTGGGCTTACAGTCGGTGGGGTCTAGCTGTAGTATCACTTTGATGAAGGCGAGTATGAATATTTTTTTTGTTTTTTTTATAATCCCAAACATTTTTAGCAATCATGTGGCAATATGGGTTGGGTAGATGCCTAATAAAATAAGCTCAAAGTGCATTTCAATGTAACGTCTGCTTTTAAAAATAACTCCACTTTGTGTCCATGTGCCCAGCAAATCTATATGGGAGTTTTATAATTATCAAGCTGCTGCACCTTTAGGGCTCTAATGAGAAATTTCCTTTTTGGGACATTCTTTTTGCAGGGGATGCACAAAATCGCAGACTTCTGAGAAAATCAGTAAGCCAATCACACAAGCAGGAAATTACATTTCTAGGGGGAGTTCTTTACACTGTTTGTGTACAAAACGCCTCCAGGTAGCCTTGTTGTATTGCGTTTTACAGAAAATGACAGTGCTGCAGATTAACCACTTCCGGACCGCCGCACGCCGATGTACGTCCCTACTTTGGGGACGGATATCGTTGTTATGGCAGCAGGTAGCTGCCATAACTCCGGTATCCCTGTGTTCGGCCGGCGGATTTGCCGCAAGATCCCTTTTATCTATTGCGGGAGAGGGACCTCATCCCTCCTGCCGCGATCCGGTGCCCTCCGCTGCTTACCGGAGCTATCTGCAGTGGCAGAGGCGATCGCGTCTGTCCCCTGGGCTGACATGGAGACAAGTGAGGAGAAGATGGCCCCCACCCGTCTCCATGACACTGCAGGGCAGAAGCGACGTCATAACGTCACTTCCGCCCATAGCTCTTAGGGACATTTTATTTTTTTCAGTTTTTTTAAAGGACAAATTTATTTTTTATTTTTTGTATTGCATTTTAGTGTAAATGTGAGATCTGAGGTCTTTTTGACACCAGATCTTATATTTAAGAGGTTCTGTCATGCTTTATTCTATTACAAGGGATGTTTACATTCCTTGTAATAGGAATAAAAGTGACAGATTATTATTTTTTTTAACAGTGTAAAAAAATAAAATAAAAGGTAAAATAAATAAGAAAAAAAAATGTTTTAAACGTAGCACCCGCATATGAAAACGGTGTTCAAACCACACATGTGAGGTATAGCCCTAGACCTCCTCTTTAGCACAAAACACGAAAACGGTAGAATTTTTTAAATGTCGCCTATGGAGATTTTTAAGGGTAAAAGTTTGTCGCCATTCCACGAGCGGGGGTAATGTTGAAGCATGACATTTTGGATATCAATTTACTTTGCGTAACATCTTTCACAATCTAAAAAAAAAAAAAATGGGCTAACTTTACTGTTGTCTTATTTTTTTTATTAAAAAAAGTATTCTTTCCAAAAAAAGTGTGCTTGTAAGACAGCTGCGCAAATACGGTGTGACAGAAAGTACTGCAACGACCGCCATTTTATTCTCTAGGATGTTATAATTTTTTTAATAATATTTGGGGTTCTAAGTAATTTTCTAGAAAAAAAAAACTGTTTTTAACATCACATCTAAATAAGAGGCTCGGTCTTAAAGCGTTTAAATAGGAAGGCTTATATATATAGTGAGGTGAGGTTGACATACAATATTTATTGGCGTATAACACATGGGACAGCAGGCTGGAATTTTTATTCAATAACTTTTGAAATAAGACAAGCAGACAGGTGTTTGGATAATAATGGCCGCGGTTGTTTATTATTGGTTTCAAAATGTTGTACATAACTCATCAAAACTCATCCAATAAACTTAAAGCTAGCCCAGTCACTACGGCTCAGGCAGCAACACAAAATACCCAACACTTGAAACACTATAAGTAAAAAGCCATAATAACTTGTCCTTTGCTGTTACAATTTTGTATTATTTTTTAATTTATTTTTTGCAAAGGTGACTTACCACATAACAACAACCGCGACAAAATAAATGAACATAACCATACAGAATTAAAATACATTTAAATACACATTTTTTATTTTTTAGGGAGGGAGGGAGGGGAGAGAACACCACAGCTCTTCTTCTGAGGCGAATCAGCCCCCGCAGCAGAACCTCCTTTATATAGCCCCAAGAAAACTGGTTTAAACCAGTTCTTCCCAGGCTTTTTTACATGTCATGAAGAGGGGTCACCTGTACCCCTCCTCAAAAACATGTGACTAACAGCTGTTTCCCCGCTGGCCACAGGCTCTGCAGGGGAACTTGAAACAGCTGATCCAGCCGCTCTCCCATGAGGAAAAGGGGGGGCAAGAAACTGCCCTCTCCCTTTTCCTGTCATACTTTCCCCCCCCTAGGTTCGGGGGCTTCACCAGCTCTGACGGCCTCTATGCGGGCAACGATACGGGCCTGGGAAAAAGCACAGTCCTTGATGAAACAGCCAGAAGGGAGTTGGTCTCCTGATACTCCTCTATGGTTCAATCCTAAATTGCCACATTTTGGGGGCATACCGGATCCGGTGATATGGGCCAGGGTAGGCATTAAGCAACTGCAGCATGTGGTGGGAGGGGGGAAGCTCTTGACGTTTGATCAGCTTAAGGTGAATCATGCTCTTCCAAATTGGTACTTTTTTCGATACCTACAGTTGCGGCACGCTTTTCTCTCTCAGTTCGGTCCTGGGGCTCTGCAGTTGGGAGCTTCGCCTCTTGAAAATGTGCTGCGGACAGAGGACCTGAAAAAGCCTCTCTCCGTTGTGTACAGAATGTTGTTCCCGGACAGGCCGAAGCCTATCCAAAAATGTAGGGATGTTTGGAGTGCTTTAGTACCTGACTTTGGAGGGGAGGATTGGGACGACATGTGGGGACACCCGTTTCAGACCCTAGTATCGGCTAGAGACAGACTTATCCAGTTTAAAATCCTGCATAGAGTATACTACACCCCAGCCAGACTGGCTAGGATTTACGGTACGGGTGCGGGGGGATGCTGGCGCTGCACAGTTGACCGAGCTGACTTTGACCATGTGTTCTGGCAGTGCCCGCGGATTGAGGAGTTCTGGAAGGGAGTGACACAAGTTATGCAATCTGTCCTTTCGGTGCCGATTCCAGTCACAGTTGCGGTATGTTTACTCGGACTGGTGGAGGAGTTGGCACCTCGTAAGGCGCAGAGGACTCTGATCTCTCTGGCGCTGTTTTATGCACGCAAAGCTATCCTGCTGTGTTGGAAGAAACCTGAACCTCCTTCGGTTTCTTATTGGAAAGGTTTAATTAATAAAGCTTTACCGTTATACAAAGCCACCTATCTTAGCAGAGGGTGCCCTAATAAATTTGAGAGAGTGTGGCGGTGCTGGCTTGATGCCGCAGATACTGTGAATTAACCGCTAGGCGGGTGGTGTTCTCCTTGAGTGTCGGGTGAGGGGAGGGGCGGGGAGGTGCTATCCCTTGCGTTGGCTTACATCCCCAATGCAGGTGGTCAAATACTCAGCTGAGGTACAAACTATGTGTTTCTTATATGTGTGGTACTGTCGGTGATTATAGACTGAGCTTAAGTGATGAATGGAGGGCTGCACAGGGGGGAGTTTTGTTGGGTGGGGGGAGGGAGAAGGTGGGAAGGGCGGGGGAGGGGTCCTGGGGGGGGTTTTTTGGGACCGTTTGGTATGTTTGTATGTTATTAATGTGTTGAAAATTTTCAATAAAAATAAATTAAAAAAAAAAAAAATACTTTCCCCCCCCTAAAATCAGGGGGAAATCAGGTGTGCGTGTTATACGCCGATCCCCCGCTGTTGATAACTCTTTCTGCCGTTCTCTGTGGCTTCCGTGTATTTTCAGTCGCACTTGGCCGTTCTCCGCTATCTTCGGCCGTTCTACGCTATCTTCGCCCACACTCGGCCATTCTCGGCGGCTATCGGAAAGCCGCCGAGAACGGCCGAGTGTGGGTGAAAATAGCAGAGAATGGCCGGGTGCGGCCGAAAATAGCTGAGAGCGGCCGAGAACGGGCGAGTGCAGACGAAAATACCTGAAGGCCGCTGAGAACGGCCGCAAACTACCGCCGCCATTTTTAAATGGCAAATGACTGACAAGGCTGCAAATGCAAGGCTGCATACAACTGACAAGGCTCCAAATGCAAGGCTGCATATGACTGACAAGGCTGCAATTGCAAGGCTGCAAACGACTGACAAGGCTGCAAACGACTGACAAGGCTGCAAACGACTGACAAGGCTGTAAATGACACTGACAAGGCTGCATTGATGGGCATTTAAATGTAAGTTTTTTTCCTTAAACTTCCCTCCTAAAAGTTTTTTTTCTTTTAAATTCCCTCCTAAACTTGGGTGCGTGTTATACGCCGATAAATACGGTATATAGCATGATCTCACACATGAATTGGCACACTGGGAGTCTCTGCCAAGTCTATGGGACCTGTCAAAGATCTGTGACGTATCTACAAATGTGCCAGATATTGGTCCAAGATGGTGGTGTGGGTGCAGAGCAACAAAGAAAAATATTGCATTGGCAGGAGGACAAAATGCTGACTCCATGGATTAGTAAATATGTTTATTTTTATTTTTTTAATACAGGAACAATTACCGGGACATATAAATAACATATAAATAACATACTGTATTTAGCTTGCTTTAGTTTATAATGCCATTTTTTTAGACGAGGCTCTTATTGGCGTCTTCTACATGTTATATTTGTATGTTTCTAAGCAGTCACAGGATTTATCCTTTTTCTTTAAAATGTACAGTTTAGAGTAAATCCTGGTATACAAGTTGTGATCTGTTTTTTGCAAACAGTAACAGAAAGTGGCAACACTTGCTACTGACTCCTAAGTCCTTGAAATCCTTGTAGCAATTCACTACACTTGTCAGCAGAATAAGGAAAGATTTTTAATAATGTGTGTGGTGTTGCAACTCACAACATTGAAGAGCATCACAACATCGTCAGCACAAATGTGATTCACTGTCTAGTCTGGACAGGTCTCCGGCGGTATGAAGGGTGTATGATGTTGCCTTAGGAGGTGCAATTATCATTGTGTCTTTTCTTTTCTGTTCTGCTGTAGTTGCACATCGCGTGGAACATTTAGTCCCTATGCCTTCTTCAATGAACATGTTTTTACATTTCTATTTCATATTCCAGCACTGTGAAAGTCTGAAAATAGTATTTGTCAGTGGACAGATTTCCTGCTGAATTGGAACACAACGGAAAGGAAATTTGGTGACGTCTGTATCCATGTAGCTTTTCCTCCCACTTCTGATGCAGGAAAAAACAGAGCTTAGACCTAAACTGTATGTATCTGTGCAAACCAAAAACACTATTTAATTAATTTTTAATGTTTAACCACTTGCCGACCGCCGCACGACGATGTACGTCGACAGAATGGCACGGGCAGGCATAAGGGCTTACATGTACGTCCTTGCCTGCCCGCGGGTCGGGGGCCCGGACGAGGGGACGGCCATTCATTCATGGCCACCCCCTCATGATCGCTCCCGACGAATGAAAATGTCCGGTGACATCACTTCCTCTCCTGTAATGTAAACACAGGAGAGGAAGTGATGTATTCTCTCCTCCGTGTCGGTATTTTTCGTTCCGGCACCGAGGAGAGAGCATCGGTGAGTTGCACAAGCACTACACTACACAGTAGAACATGCCAGGCACACTCACACCCCCCCCCTTTACCCCCCGATCACCCCCCAATTACCCCTGCCCCCCCAGTCACAGTGACACCAATTGCTTTTTTTTTTTTTTGCATTGGTGTCATTTGTGACTGTAATAACTGTTAGGGCAGTTAGGGTTAGCGCCCTTTAGTTCTAATGTGCCCCCCTAACCCCCCCAATAAAGGTTTAACCCCGTGATCACCCCCCCTCGCCAGTGTCACTAAGGCTGGGTTCACATTGCAGCGGTTTATGAGAACGAATGTGATTCGCACCGCACTGCAGTGCAAATCACATCCGATCTCTGTGCGATTCGAGTTCAGCCATACAGATAGTATGGCTGAATTCGTGTCGCACCCGCTGCACCCGCCGCAAATTTGCACGGGACCCTTTTTTTGGCCCGCAGCAGAATCGGATCACATGGGTGTTCACACCATGCGATCCGAGTTTGCAGATCGCACTGCGATATGCGAACTGATCTGGGGGTGTCATTAACATTTCACTGACACTCCCAGCAGTTCGCATAGGGCAGTGTGAACTGCCGCCGGGAGGCATGCGATGCGGGAACCCGCCGCGGATTCATGGCGTTCCCGCATCGCTCCAGTGTGAACCCAGCCTAATAAGCGATCATTTTTCTGATCGCTGTATTAGTGTCACAGGTGACGCTAGTTAGGCAGGTAGGTATTTAGGTTCGCCGCAGCTTTTTATAGCGCCAGGGACCCCCATATACTACCGCATAAAGCCCCCTGATTTCCCCCTAGTTAACCCTTTCACCAGTGATCACCATATAACTGTTACAGGTGACGCTGGTTGGTTAGTTATTTTTTTATAGTTTCAGGGCACCCGCCATTTATTACCTAATAAAGGTTTAACCCCCTGATCACCCGGCGGGTGTCATTTGTGACTGTAATAACTGTTAGGGCAGTTAGGGTTAGCCCCCTTTAGTTCTAAGGTACCCCCCTAACCCCCCCAATAAAGGTTTAACCCCGTGATCACCCCCGTCGCCAGTGTCACTAAGGCTGGGTTCACATTGCAGCGGTTTATGAGAACGGATGTGATTCGCACCGCACTGCAGTGCAAATCACATCCGATCTCTGTGCGATTCGAGTTCAGCCATACAGATAGTATGGCTGAATTCGTGTCGCACCCGCCGCAAACTCGCACGGGACCCTTTTTTTTGTCCGCAGCAGAATCGGATCGCATGGGTGTTCACACCATGCGATCCGAGTTTGCAGATCGCACTGCGATATGCGAACTGATCTGGGGGTGTCATTAACATTTCACTGACACTCCCAGCAGTTCGCATAGGGCAGTGTGAACTGCCGCCGGGAGGCATGTGATGCGGGAACCCGCCGCGCATTCGTGGCGTTCCCACATCGCTCCAGTGTGAACCCAGCCTAATAAGCGATCGTTTTTCTGATCACTCTATTAGTGTCACAGGTGACGCTAGTTAGGCAGGTAGGTATTTAGGTTCGCCGCAGCTTTTTATAGCGCCAGGGACCCCCATATACTACCGCATAAAGCCCCCTGATTGCCCCCTAGTTAACCCTTTCACCAGTGATCACCATATAACTGTTACAGGTGACGCTGGTTGGTTAGTTATTTTTTTTATAGTTTCAGGGCACCCGCCATTTATTACCTAGTCTCACTAGTGTACCCCTAAATTTAGGGGTGTCTACTTTCCAAAATGGGGTCATTTGGGGGGGGTTTGTGCCATCTTGGCATTTTATGGCCTTCAAAACTGTAACGCCCTTAGAAAGCCTGAAGGCGGTGCTTGGTTTTCGGGGCCCTGTACGCGGCTAGGCTCCCAAAAAGTCCCACATATGGGGTATCCCCGTACTCAGGAGAAGCAGCAGAATTTATTTTGGGGTGTCATTTCACATATGCCCATGGCATGCGTGAGCAATATATCATTTAGTGACAACTTTGTGAAAAAAAAAAAAAAAAAAAGTTTGTAATTTTCCCGCAACTTGTGGCAAAATATAAAATATTCCATGGACTCAACATGCCTCTCAGCAAATAGCTTGGGGTGTCTACTTTCTAAAATGGGGTCATTTGTGGGGGTTTTGTGCCATCTTGGCATTTTATGGCCTTCAAAACTGTAATAGGTAGTGAGGAGTGAAGTCAAATATTTACGCCCTTAGAAAACCTGAAGGCGGTTCTTGGTTTTCGGGGCCCCGTACGTGGCTAGGCTCCCAAAAAGTCCCACATATGTGGTATCCCCGTACTCAGGAGAAGCAGCAGAATTTATTTTGGGGTGTCATTTCACATATGCCCATAGCATGTGTGAGCAATATATCATTTAGTGACAACTTTGTGAAAAAAAAATAAAAAAAAATTAAAGTTTGTAATTTTCCCGCAACTTGTGGCAAAATATAAAATATTCCATGGACTCAAAATGCCTCTCAGCAAATAGCTTGGGGTGTCTACTTTCTAAAATGGGGTCATTTGTGGGGGTTTTGTGCCATCTTGGCATTTTATGGCCTTCAAAACTGTAATAGGTAGTGAGAAGTGAAATCAAAAATTTACGCCCTTAGAAAGCCTGAAGGCGGTGCTTGGTTTTCGGGGCCCCGTACGCGGCTAGGCTCCCAAAAAGTCCCACATATGTGGTATCCCCGTACTCAGGAGAAGCAGCAGAATTTATTTTGGGGTGTCATTTCACATATGCCCATAGCATGTGTGAGCAATATATCATTTAGTGACAACTTTGTGTAAAAAAAAAATATATATATTTTTTGTCATTATTCAATCGCTTGAGGCAAAAAAATAAAATATTCAATGGGCTCAACATGCCACTTATCAATTTCCTTAGGGTGTCTACTTTCCAAAATGGGGTCATTTGGGGGGGTTTTGTACTGCCCTGCCATTTTAGCAACTCAAGAAATGAGATAGGCAATCGTAAACTAAAAGCTGCGTAAATTCCAGAAAACGTACCTTAGTTTGTAGATGTGACAACTTTTGCGCAAACCAATAAATATACAATTATTGACTTTTTTTTTACCAAAGACATGTGGCTGAATACATTTTGGCCTAAATGTATGACTAAAATTGAGTTTATTGGATTTTTCTAATAACAAAAAGTAGAAAATATCATTTTTTTTCAAAATTTGCGGTCTTTTTACGTTTATATCGCAAAAAATAAAAATCGCAGAGGCAATCAAATACCATCAAAAGAAAGCTCTATTTGTGGGAAGAAAAGGACGCAAATTTTGTTTGGGTACAACATTGCATGACCGCGCAATTACCAGTTAAAGCAGCGCAGTGCCAAATTGTAAAAAGACCTCTGGTCATTTACCAGCAAAATGGTCCGGTCTGAAGGTGGTTAAAGCAAACTTACCCAAGGCCGGATTAAGAACATCATGGGCCTGGTGCTGAGGATTTTGGTGGGGCTTTTTATAAAATAAATGAATAAAATGCAAACGATTTTTTGTTATAACAAATTACATTAAATAGAGAGAGGGAGGATGAGAGAGAGAAAGTGGACGAGAGAGGGGTGAGGGGTAAGGGAGGGAGGATGAGAGAGAGAGAGAGGATGCACATGAGCATGCATGGGAGTGACAGCAATGCAGTCCGGCCAAGGCAAGTGACCGAAGGCACAGAACCCAGAAGGAAGACCAGGTGAAGAAGGAAGCGCCCGGGACCTACCGGATTGATCACAGCGCAACGCTGGAGGGCTCAGTCTGACAGGTAGGTGTACCCTAATGTGCTAAAATACTGCGCAAACTAGTACATTATGGCATAACATACCTCAGGCAGGGCCTCTAAAAAGTAGTAATGCTAGAGAGGTTTACTTTAATATCACAGGATCCCTGGAACCCCCTACTGACCCAGTGGCCCTTGGGAAATGCCCAAGTGCATAGTTGCCAACATTTAAAAAAAAAATAATTTAGGAACACCTTTTTTTTACCAGTGGTATATTTATAGCTGACACCCACTATGTTCCTCTTTACAGTACAATAGTAATCACAAAATTAAATGAGCACTAATAATGGGCAGAACAAATATGACGACTCAGAAGATTTCCTTTACTTGAACTAACCAAAGTGTGCCCATTCTAGAGCTGGTAACATTGAGGATATTCAATATAATTTTAAAGAACTCTTTTTGTGGATAAGAGGCATAGGGGAGGAGTATGGATGGTATAAAAGTGGGAAGTATGTGCAGGTGAGTGAGAGGAATGTGGAGGGTATAACAGTGCACGCTATATACAGGAGAAGTGTGTGCAGGGTATGACAGTGGGCAGCATACACAGCAGAGATGTGTGGTGGGTATGCTAGTGGGTAGTATGTACAGGAGAGGAGTGTGAAGGGTATGCCAGTGGGCAGTACGTACAGGAGAGGAGCGTGGAGGGGATGACAGTGGGCAGTATGTACAGGAGAGGAGGGTATGATGGGGATAGTATGTACAGGGGGAGGGGAGTGTGAAGAGAAAGACAGCTAGCAGTATGTACAGAACAGGAGTGTGGAGGGTATGATGGGGGACAGTATGTACAGAAAAGGAGTGTAGAGGGGATAACAGTGGGCAGTATGTACAGGAGTGGAGTGTGGAGATTATGATGGGAGCAGTATGTACAGGAGAGGAGTTTGAAGGGTATTGTGGGGGCAGTATGTACAGGAAAGGAGTGTGGAGAGAAAGACGGTTGACAGTATGTACAGGCGAGGAGGGTGGAGAATATGATGGGGTCAGTATGTACAGGAGAGGAGGATGGAGGGTATGATGGGGCAGTATGTACAGAAAAGGAGTGTAGAGGGGATAACGGTGGGCAGTATGTACAGGAGTGGAGTGTGGAGAGTATAATGGGAACAGTATGTACAGGAGAGGAGTGTGGAGGGTATGATGGGGGCAGTATGTACAGGAGAGGAGTGTGAAGGGTATTGTGGGGGCAGTATGTACAGGAAAGGAGTGTGGAGAGAAAGACGGTTGACAGTATGTACAGGAGAGGAGGGTGGAGAATATGATGGGGTCAATATGTACAGGAGAGGAGGGTGGAGGGTATGATGGGGGTAGTATGTACAGGAGAGGAGTGTGGAGGGTATGATGGGGGCAGTATGTACAGAAAAGGAGTGTAGAGGGGATAACGGTGGGCAGTATGTACAGGAGTGGAGTGTGGAGAGTATGATGGGAGCAGTATGTACAGGAGAGGAATGTGGAGGGTATGATGGGGGTAGTATGTACAGGAGAGGAGTGTGAAGGGTATTGTGGGGGCAGTATGTACAGGAAAGGAGTGTGGAGAGAAAGACGGTTGACAGTATGTACAGGCGAGGAGGGTGGAGAGTATGATGGGGTCAGTATGTACAGGAGAGGAGGATGGAGGGTATGATGGGGGCAGTATTTACAGGAGATGAGGGTGGAGGGTATGACAGTTGGCAGTATGTACAGGAGAAGAGTGTGGAGGGTATGATGGGGATAGTATGTATAGGAGAGGAGTGTGGAAGGTATTATGGGGGCAGTATGTACAAGAGAGGAGGGTGGAGGGTATTATGGGGACAGTATGTACAAGAGAGGAGGGGGAGGGTATGATGGGGATAGTATGCACAGTAGAGGAGTGTGGAAGGTATTATGGGGCAGTATGTACAGGAGAGAAATGTGGAGAGAAAGACAGCTGGCAGTATGTACAGAAGAGGAGTGTGGAAGGTATGATGGGGCAGTATGTACAGGAGAGGAGTGTGGAGGGGATGACAGTGGGCAGTATTTACAGAAGAGGAGTGTGGAGGGTATGGTGGGGGCAGTATGGACAGGAGAGGAGGGTGGAGGGTATGACAGTTGGCAGTATGTAGAGGAGAGGAGCGTGGAGGGTAATATGGGGGCAGTATGTACAGGAGAGGAGTATGGAGGGTATGACAGTGGGCCGTATGTACAGGAGAGGAGTGTGGAGGGTATAACAGTGGGTGGTATGTACAGGAGAGGAGTGTGGAGGGTATGACAGTGGGCGGTATGTACAGGAGAGGAATTTGGAGGTTATGTCAGTGGGCAGTATGTACAGGAGAGGAGTGTGGAGAGAAAGACGGTTGACAGTATGTACAGGCGAGGAGGGTGGAGAGTATGATGGGGTCAGTATGTACAGGAGAGGAGGGTGGAGGGTATGATGGGGGCAGTATTTACAGGAGAGGAGGGTGGAGGGTATGACAGTTGGCAGTATGTACAGGAGAGGAGTGTGGAGGGTATGATGGGGATAGTATGTACAGGAGAGGAGTGTGGAAGGTATTATGGGGGCAGTATGTACAAGAGAGGAGGGTGGACGGTATTATGGGGGCAGTATGTACAGGAGAGGAGTGTGGAGGATATGATGGGGGCAGTATGTACAAGAGAGGAGGTGGAGGGTATGATGGGCATAGTATGCCCAGTAGAGGAGTGTGGAAGGTATTATGGGGCAGTATGTACAGGAGAGAAGTGTGGAGAGAAAGACAGCTGGCAGTATGTACAGAAGAGGAGTGTGGAAGGTATGATGGTGCAGTATGTACAGGAGAGGAGTGTGGAGGGGATGACAGTGGGCAGTATGTACAGAAGAGGAGTGTGGAGGGTATGGTGGGGGCAGTATGGACAGGAGAGGAGGGTGGAGGGTATGACAGTTGGCAGTATGTAGAGGAGAGGAGTGTGGAGGGTATTATGGGGGCAGTATGTACAGGAGAGGAGTGTGGAGAGAAAGACAGTTGACAATATGTACAGGAGAGGAGTATGGAGGGTATGACAGTGGGCTGTATGTACAGGAGAGGAGTGTGGAGGGTATGACAGTGGGTGGTATGTACAGGAGAGGAGTGTGGACTGTATGAGAGTGGGCAGTATGCACAGGAGAGGAGTGTGGAGGGTATGACAGTGGGCGGTACAGTGGTGTGAAAAAGTGTTTGCCCCCTTCCTCATTTCCTGTTCCTTTGCATGTTTGTCACACTTAAGTGTTTCGGAACATCAAACCAATTTAAACAATAGTCAAGGACAACACAAGTAAACACAAAATGCAATTGGTAAATGAAGGTGTTTATTATTAAAGGTGAAAAAAAATCCAAACCATCATGGCCCTGTGTGAAAAAGTGATTGCCCCCTAAACCTAATAACTGGTTGGGCCACCCTTAGCAGCAACAACTGCAACCAAGCGTTTGCGATAACGTGCAATGAGGCTTTTACAGCGTCCTGGAGGAATTTTGGCCCACTCATCTTTGCAGAATTGTCCTAATTCAGTTACATTAGAGGGTTTTCGAGCATGAACGGCCTTTTTAAGGTCATACCACAACATCTCAATAGGATTCAGGTCAGGACTTTGGCTAGGCCACTCCAAAGTCTTCATTTTGTTTTTCTTCAGCCATTCGGTGGTGGACTTGCTGGTGTGTTTAGGATCATTGTCCTGCTGCAGAACCCAAGTTCGTTTCAGCTTGAGTACACGAACAGATGGTCGGACATTCTCCTTCAGGATCTCTTGGTAGACAGCAGAATTCATAGTTCCTTTTATCACGGCAAGTCTTCCAGGTCCTGAAGCAGCAAAACAGCCCCAGACCATCACACTACCACCACCATATTTTACTGTTGGTATAATGTTCTTTTTATGAAATGCAGTGTTCCTTCTACACCAGATATACTTGGACACACACCTTCCAAAGAGTTCCACTTTTGTCTCATCGGTCCACATAATGTTGTCCCAAAAGTCGTGGGGATCATCAAGATGTGTTGTGGAGAAATTGAGACGAGCTTTGATGTTCTTTTTGCTCAGCAGTGGTTTTCTCCTTGGAACTCTGCCATGCAGGCCATTTTTGCCCAGTCTTTTCCTGATGGTGGAGGCATGAACGCTGACCTTAACTGAGGCAAGTGAGGCCTGCAGTTCCTTGGACGTTGTTGTGGGGTCTTTTGTGACCTCTTGGATGAGTCGTCGCTGCGCTCTTGGGGTAATTTTGGGCGGCCGGCCACTCCTGGGAAGGTTCACCACTGTTCCATGTCTTCGCCATTTGTGGATAATGGCTCTCACTGTGGTTCGCTGGATTCCCAAAGCTTTGGAAATGGCTTTATAACCCTTTCCAGACTAATAGATCTCAATTACTTTCTTTCTCAATTGTTCCTGAATTTCTTTGGGTCTCGGCATGATGTGTAGCTTTTAAGGATCTTCTGGTGGACCTTACTGTGTCAAGCAGCTCCTATTTAAGTGATGCCTTGATTGTGAACAGGTGTGGCAATAATCAGGCCTGGGTGTGGCTAGAGAAATTGAACTCAGGTGTGGACAACCACAGTTATAGTATGTTTTAACAAGGGGGGCAATCACTTTTTCACACAGGGCCATGATGGTTTGGATTTTTTTTCACCTTTAATAATAAACACCTTCATTTACAAATTGCATTTTGTGTTTACTTGTGTTGTCCTTGACTATTGTTTAAATTGGTTTGATGTTCCGAAACACTTAAGTGTGACAAACATGCAAATGAACAGGAAATGAGGAAGGGGGCAAACACTTTTTCACACCACTGTATGTACAGGAGAGGAATTTGGAGGTTATGCCAGTGGGCAGTATGTACAGGAGAGGAGTGTGGATGGTATTATGGGGACATTATGTACAGGAGAGGAGTGTGGAGAGAAAGACGATTGGCAGTATGTACAGGAGAGGAGTGTAGAGGGTATGACAGTTGGTAGCATGTACAGGAGAGGAGTGTGGAGGGTATGATGGTGGCACTATGTACAGGAGAGGAGTGTGGGGGGTATGACAGTGGGCGGTATGTACAGGAGAGGAATGTGGACAGTATGATATTAGGCAGTATGCACGGGAGAGGAGTGTGGAGGGTATGACAGCCGGCACTATGTACAGTAGAGGAGTTTATGAAAGTGGGCAGTATGTACAGCAGAGCAGTGTAGATGGTATGACAGTAGGCAGTATGTATAGGAGAGGAGTGTGCAAGGTATGACAGTGGGCACTATGTACAGGAGAAAAGTGTATCACAACCGGCACTATGTAAAGGAGAGAAGTGTAGAGGGTATGACAGTGGGCAGTATGAAAAGGAGAGGAGTGTGGAGGGTATGACAGTGGGTGGTATGTACCAGAGAGAAGAGTACAGGATATGACAGTGAGCAGTATGTACAGGAGAGAAGTGTGAAGGGTATGAAAGCGGGCAGTATGTACAAGAGAGAAGTGTATGACAGCAAGCACTATGTATAGGAGAGAAGTGTGGAGGGTATGACAGTGAGCAGTATGTTCAGGAGAGGAGTGTGAAGGGTATGACAGAGGGCAAGTATGTACAGGAGAGGAGTGTAGAGGGTATGACAGTGGGCGGTATGTACAGGAGAGGAGTGTGGATGGTATGAGACTGGGCAGTATGCACAGGAGAGGAGTGTGGAGGGTATGACGGACGCCACTATGTACAGTAGAGGAGTTTATGAAAGTGGGCAGTATGTACAGCAGAGCAGTGTAGAGGGTATGACAGTGGGCAGTATGTACAGGAAAGGAGTGTGCAGAGTATGACAGCCGGCACTATGTACAGTAGATGAGTTTGACAGTGGGGAGTATGTACAGCAGAGCAGTTTGTGGAGGGTATGACAATTTGCACTATGTACAGGAGAAAAGTGTATGGCAACCGACACTATGTATAGAAGAGAAGTGTGGAGGATATGACAGTAAGCAGTATGTACAGGAGAGGAGTGTGGAGGGTATGAAAGCGGGCAGTATGTACAAGAGAGAAGTGTATGACAGCAAGCACTATGTATAGGAGAGAAGTGTGGAGGGTATGACAGTGAGCAGTATGTACAAGAGAGGAGTGTGAAGGGTATGACAGAGGGCAGTATGTATAGGAGATGAGAGTGGAGAGTATGGCAGCAGGCACTATGTACAGGCGAAGAGGAGGATAAAGGAATCTGGGAAGGAAGCAGGGCTCAAGTGCTGCGGGAACGCATGGGAACGGAGTTCCTGTACTTTTTCCACAACAGGAACTCAGTTCCTGTTAGCAGCCGCGTTCTGCAAGACTTTGAAGTTTGCGAGCTGTGTGGCAGGTGCTACACCAGCAGCAGCCGACACAGTTTACAATAGTAAGTGCTGCACACTAGGGGTGGACTGACCAATCAGGCATTGCCAGTAGGGGCCCCATGACAGCTTCCGCTTCGATCTACCTGTCAATCACAGCTAGCTAACGGGTAGATCAGGTCCCTGCTGTTAAGAGATTGTATTTAGTCAGACCTCTAGTGATGTGCTCCTCCCCGCCGGCCCCTCCAGATTTTCTGTCTTCCCCACTCCCCCCCCCCCAGTCTCCTGCATACTTGCTCTGTGTGTACCGCTGAATCCCCCCCTCCTCTATCTTCAGTGTCATATGATGAGAGAACCCAGAGGAGGAGCACAGCTATTCTGCTCACAGGACATGCAGGGAGAGAGGTGAGATGAGGGAGGAACATCAGTTTTGGGTGGTAACTGAAAGGGTTAATCATGTGTCTAGGGTGGTTCCCTTCAACCTCTCAGACCTTAGATCCAATGTATTGTATAAATTCAGAGTACTCTGGAATCAATTCTCAAAGGACAAATAAAACCACACACACACACCATGGCGTCCTTCGAGAACTAATTGTATTGAGTTATTACAAAGCGATTGATATAGTAAATTTCACGTCACACAGAATAAGACATGCGCAGTAGACATCAAGACGATTACAGCTGGTCAAGACAAAACGCTATTGTTCTTTGTTCTTCTAATCTAGCTGAATTAATATAAGAAAAAGATAAGAGACAGTACATGATTTCTTCTGTAGCTAAAGCAATGCTGAGAAAATGTGTGAAAGTTATAGATAAGTGTGTGAGAACAAATGAGTTAGAAGAATCTCATGTTGAGACAGTTATCTGAGAAGTTAAAGGGGTGTTCAAACTGTACATATTGTAAAATGGAAGTTTGTGAATATTAAGATGGCTGACAGAAACAAGATGGATGCTTAACATAACCTTTCAACCCCCTCTTAAGTCATGGAATGACTTTTTACAGATCCGCAGCCTCCTGAAATCTACGGTTCTTGCTACGTTTGTTATATTCATTTACATAAAGCTGCAGATATTGTGTATATGCATGAGAAGGTTGGTGTGGTGTAGTACACTTGCTAATACAAAGTAGAATAAGCTTGAAAATCAGGTAGCCTATCAATCCTAACAATAGTACTATGATAATCATAATCACTATGTCCTTTAACCATGAAAACATTCCACCTAAACCCAAACTAGAAAAGGGGTTCCATCCATAATTACCTATGTCCCTTGCTTGTTTCATTAATTAATTTACCTGTGTTCGGTGTTGACTAATAACATCATAGTAGTCTGGGATTTCCAGGCTGGTATTGTGAAACCATGTACAACATTCATAATCTTGGGTCATTTCGCATAAACCTGTCAGAGCTGCACTCATGCTTTCAATAGCCAATTTGTGTAACTCTAGTTGTCTTCTAATTGCTTTGAGCTCGACATTGATTAGTCCTATATCTTGGGAGTTTTTTTCCATAACATCATTTATTAAACTAGTGTAGTTATTTAATTTGTCCATCATGGTTATGCCCCATCCTGTCCAGGATGGAAACCATGTCCATGACTTATCTGAAGTAGAAAACATAGGTGGGGTTTCTCTCTTGTATTTATAAGTTAACCTATGTACTGGACTTGAAGTAACTTGTATGTGATGTTCCTGATTCTGGCCTAGGGCTGACATGACTGGTACCAACTGTGCTAAATAACACCATCCTTTCACTCCTGTGGGGATCCATGGGTAACAAATTTTAGCACAGCATACGTATGTATTGTTTCCCAATGAAAAACTTCTTAGGCCCCTTTCACCCGTTCAGGCCCGCCTGTCAGTTTTTCAGGCGGACCTGAACGGGTGCTCCATAGAGCTCTATGGAGCGTCGGATGTCAGCGGTGACATGTCCGCTGACATCCGACCCGCTCCGATCCGAAAAAGTGTGACGGAGGAAAAAGCTATTTTTCCATCCGTCTGCGGATCGGATCGGGTGACGACGGGCACTGCGGTCCGTCGTCATCCGATCTCCCATAGGGGAGAGCGGCGCTGTGACAGGTCCGTCCCTGCACAGTGTGCGGAGACAGACCTGTCATCTCCCTGCTCAGCGGGGATCGGCGGAGTGATCCCCGCTGAGCAAACGGACATCCACGGGGCGGATCAGAACTGATCCGCCCCGTGTGAAAGGACCCTTAGAGAACTACGTTGGGGCTCAGTTCCAGCCTCAAATGCAGCACTAACAAGTTTACTCACAAGTATCCCAGAGGTTGTGTTTCTGTATGTAGTAAGTTCACTAATGGTGTTGTTAAGGGATTGATTTTTGTAATTACACATATGACCTATGATAATGTTACTGGTGTGGAAGGGAATACCCTTTGAAATGTTAAATACAGATTTGGAACCTATTCCGTTGGATGTATTGCCTAACTGAACACACCACTCAGGTTCATGTGTCTTTCCTAAAGTGTAAAACATAATACTCTGATTGCGGTACCCTTCCGAGACATTCTTAATACTTAAGACTAGAGTATTTTCCAATAATGACTTGAGGTTTAGAGGGACAGCTAAAAGTGGGATTTTAGCAGTTTCTGGGTGCAACTTACTACAAATCCAGCATTTTTCATATCCTGACTTTCTAGCATAAGCATCTTTAAATTTTAACAGTAACATTTTTCCAGAAAAACTTGTTTCTTTGATCAATTCATTAGAGACATCTCTTTTACTGCGATTTCTGAGGTGAAAGTCAGTATGGTTGGTGTGTGTTTCGCTTTTACCATATATGAGTTTCAAGGCACCTAAGTCTTCAGGATGAAAGATACAGTTAGTTATTATCCACACTGGGACAAAGATCAGAAGTAGAAACATCACCAGAAGGCAAAAGGCCTTCCCAGAAGTCTGTGGTGAAATGAGTGACATCACTGTCCTTTATGTCTGTGCTTGTCTTTTGAGGACTTAAAACACCTGCTTCACCTCTTTTCAGCCTTTCTTGAATTTCTGGGCTTAGATCAACCTTCTTTACTCTGCTGGCATGGATCCAAGTAGGACTTTCCTCTGTAAGGATGGCGGTTCTGGTGACGGCTACCACTTTGGTCACTGGTCCGAATGTAACCTCTTGCGGCTTTCGACCTTTCTGAAGCCTCTGGACCACAACTTGATCACCAACCTGGAACGGGTGGGTTGGTACCTGTGAAGAAGAAGGAGAGGTGCGAGCAACTCTTCTTTCAACAATATCAAGAGTTTCAATCAGTTTTTTTACATATTCCTCCTGTATTTGTTCCAAATAACCTTTCTCTACCATCAAGGGATGATTAGCCCACGGTGTGGGGAATGGCCTACCCATGAGTACCTCAAAGGGGGAATAACCCGTCACACTGTGAGGGGTCATTCTGATTTCAGCTAATACAGCTGGGAGAACTTTTTTCCACTTCCTTATCCTGTCTTTAATTGTTCTATTCATTCTCTCTACAATTCCTGAACTCTGTGAATGGTAGGGGAGGTGAAATTTCCAGTCTATTTTTAGTACTTTTACAAGATCTTGGCAAATTTTAGCTGTGAAAGCTGGACCATTGTCTGAATTTATTTGCAATGGACATCCCCATCTAGGAATAATTTCCTGTGTGAGGATCTTCACTACAGTTTGTGCGTTTTCATTGTTGGTGACAAAAATTTCTGGCCAGCGCGACATCATGATCACTATAACCAAAAGATATTGTTGTTTCTTTCCTTCTTTGGGCATATGTGTAAAGTCTATCTGTAAATGGGTAAACGGTGTTGTTGGGTACTCAAGATGTTCATGCTTTGATTTTTTTGGGTTTGTTGGATTGTTCCTAATGCAAGTGACACATCTCCTTACAAAAGCTTTGACTAGATTAGGTAATCCTGCAATGAAAAAATCTGCATCTAGAAGTTCACATGTGGCCTGCCATCCCTTGTGACCCAATCCATGGTATTGTGCAATGAACAGGGGGGCGCTAGCAACAGGAATACACGGCTTCCCCTCTTTGCAGATTAATCCTGTTTTAGGATCCTTTTGTACCATCCCATCACAGTTCCATTGCGCAATATCATCAGGGGTGGCAAAAGCCTATAGTTCCGTGAGCCAATGTGTCTCTTTCAGGGAATATGGCTGAGGTGTTAGCATGGGCATTTGAATGTTTGCCTTTTTGTGTAGATGCAGCTTCTTTAGCTATTCTGTCAGCTAGTGCATTACCTTTGGCTATATCAGTCATTTGGCCTGTATGTGCCTTACAGTGCATGATAGCTAGTTTTGAAGGCAACTGAATTGCATCTAGTAATGCTGTGACTAGGTCAGAGTGTGAGATGCTCTTTCCAACTGCTGCCACATATCCTCTGCGAAGCCATATTACACCATGGTCCCAAACCACACCATGAGCATACCTGGAGTCAGTGTAAATGTTTACCTCTTCTCCTGCAAACAGCTGGCATGCACAGGTTAATGCTATCAATTCAGCAGCCTGTGCAGACTGATAGGGTATTGGATTGGCCTCGAGGACAGAATCCGGCAGTTGGACAACAGCATATCCTGCATGATAGACATTATCACTTGGTCTGCTGCAAGAGCCATCAACAAAAACTGTTTGTGCAGTAGGAATTGGTACTGAAAGCATATCTGCTCTAGGTGAAGTGTCCTGATGTATTGATTGTGTACAGTCATGAGGTGGTGGTAAGTCATCCTGTTCTCCTTTAAGACCTAATAAGGCATTCAAAATTGGAGCTGGGCCAGAGTTTATGTTTGAACTTTTTTATTTTCAGGTTTGGATTGGACAGGAGGATGACTTCATACCCACTCAATCTTTGTGCTGACATATGCTGAGTATGTAAAGTTTTGAGGAGTGTGGTAACGTTGTGTGAGGTGTGTAAAGTAGTGTTATGGCCTAAGGTAAATGGTGCTGCCAATTCTACAACCATAGAACAAGAAGCCAATGCTCTGAGACAAGCAGGCATGCCTTGCACCTGTACTGGAACCACCTTTGAGAAAAAAGCTACAGGGCGCAGTCTCCCACCATGTTCCTGGGCCAGTACTCCTGCCATGGTTCTGCAATTTTCCCTAGCAAACAAGTGAAACATTTTGCTAAAATTAGGGAGGCCGAGGCTCGGGCTGGTAACCATTGCACTTTTCAACATGGTAAAAGCATTTAACATTTCATCAGACCATTTTACAATATCAGACATTTCAGAGAGGGTTGCTTGTCTCAATATATTGTCATAGAAAGAACAGTCAGGTATCCATTGGCGGCAGTAACCAATCATTCCAAGAAAGGTTAGCAGGTCTTTCTTGGTAAGTGGGCGGGGCAGACCCACTATAGCAACAGTTCTTTTGTGACTGACTTTCCTAACTCCCGGAGACAGCACAAACCCTAGGTACTCAACCTCCTGTTTACACCATTGCAATTTTTTTCTTAGACACTTTGTGACCACACGTATGTAACCATTTCAATAAGGATAGGCTATCAGCTCGGCAGTCCTCCTCTGAAGAACTACAAATCAAAAGATCATCAACATATTGCAACAGTACAGAACCATGAGGGGCAGTCCAAGGCCTGAGGGTGGCTTGGAGTACTATAGAATAGACCACAGGTGAGTCTATATATCCCTGGGGCATTCTACACCAGGTAAACTGGCGATTGTGTTGGTCAATCGACACAGTAAAAGCAAACAGTGGCCTTGTCTCCTTGTCTACAAGGACAGAGAAAAAAACATTCTTTAAATCAATTACAGTAAAACATTTGGCTGTTGCTGGAATGGAGGACAGTAGTGATGGAACATCAGGTACAATGGGTGCTATTGGGACTATGAGGTCATTTATGGCCCTCAAGTCCTGTACAAATCTGAAGGAGCCATCCGGCTTCTTTACAGGGTTAACAGGTGTGTTGTATGGAGAAATAATTTCTTCCAGGATTCCATCCTGCAGAAACTTTTTCACCATTGGCACTATGCCATCCATCTTTTCTTTAGAGAGTGGATACTGTTTGTGATAGATAGGAAATGCATCCTCTCTGAGAGTGGCCTTGTATGGTGTGCATGAAACAAGTCCTACATCCAGATCTGATGTAGACCAGACCTGGGGGTCTATATCCTCAAAATCTTCTTCACTATTTTGTTGTGACAGCATCAATAAACCTGGTTTGCATGCTACTATAGTGATTTTATCTGAGGAAATGTCTAGACCTCCTTCTGAGTTGGTTCTAATTGTGATTCCTAGTGGCCCAAACAAGTCTCTTCCCAACAAATGTACAGGACACCTTGGTATTATCCTAAAAGAATGTGTGCATATGGTGTACCCTTCATCATCTTCTATGGGTAGGGGTGGAGTCCTATATGTTTTTGTCAGTATCCCATTAATTCCCAAAGAGGGTTCTGCTGGTTCCCACTTGCCTCTGAAATGATCTTCACAAACAGTACTCCTAGTGGCCCCGCTATCAACGAGATAGGGGAGGAGTCTCCCATTTATTGAAATAGCAACCATTGGACTGTCAGTGAAATCATCTGAGACAAAAGGAAAAGCTGGGACACTACCCTCCGGGCCCCATCATTGTTGTTGATTTCCCCATTTGATTGGAAATGTTGGACCTTGTTGGATGGATGCCTGTGGGTGTTGTGTCTGGTTAGGGACAGAGCTGGAATTGGGAGTCTGAGGAGGGGTGGGGTGAGGACACTGACTCACCCAGTGATCCTCAGCACCGCAATTGAAACATCCATTGTTTCTAGAGCGACTCATCCCTCTTCCATTTCTGCCTCTAAACCTGCCTCTAAAATTCCCTCTGCCTCTAAAGTTCCCCTTCGTATTCCCTGGAAATGTTGTGTGGAGACAGGTGACGGCTTTGGTATATCAAAACAACCTGCTGCATCTTTCTGTGAAAGAGCTTTGCCAAAGTCAGTTCTAGAAAGTGTTGACCATTCAGTAATCATTTGTTTGACTGTGACCACTAAATGGGGTTTGAGATTACTCAGGAAAGTCTGGATCAATAATGGATCCAAAGTTGTCAGAATGCCCAAACCGGCTTTCTGTCCATCCTGCCATATGATCCATCCAAGGGTTAACTAGGTATTGCTCCATTTCATTTTCCTATGAAAGCAAAACAATTTATCATGCTTGACTGCCACCTAACGGTGCAGACAATCAGACAACGGTGTGAATCAGACAATTAGACAATACCTCAACTTAGATTCCTTTAACAAAAAATATCAGTACTGTCCGTGATACTTTTTTATACTAATACAGCTACAATCACTTCAAGACTGTAACAGAATAAATTTGGAACAAGTTCAAGAGTATTTCAGATACAATAAACGCACAATCTTGCTCATGGAGCTGCTGTTTTGTTTCAGACAAATTTAAACCACAGATGAATTTAACTTGCAATGTACATTAATCTGTTTACCTTTCACAAAATAGCTTTACCCAAATTGTAACTTTATAACCTCCGGGAATACCACTCACCAAGTATGCCTTTTGGTTCTGGAAACAAAATAGCAGTCCACATATACACACTCAGCGCAATTCATTCAGCGTGATACATTTAAAGCGAAGCAGTTATACAATCATACACAAAGTTTACACAATACATTGATCATCAGTCACCAGTTCTGTCCCGAACAGAACTAAAACTCTAGAGTACTCTGTAAATTTTTCTAGGTCACCAAAACCTATTCTTCTAAGGTCACGAGACCTTTACAAGTGTCCCCAAAACACTATATGACCCCTAAGGTCATGACCGGTCAACTTATCTATACTTATGAGAGGTTCTATAACCCAACAGCAATCTCTGTGGGATGGAAGCCAAGTCACACACCTGACACCCGGACCCCGGCAAGTCAATTTCACTCAATAAGAATAGAATTCACTTACCGAGCCGTTAAAAGTAGCTTTCCAAGTCCGTTAAGGGTAAATAAACATCCATCCCAGGACAAGCCCCCAGTGCTGAAAGGGTTAATCCTGTGTCTAGGGTGGTCCCTTCAACCTCTCAGACCTTAGATCCAATGTATTGTATAAATTCAGAGTACTCTGGAATCAATTCTCAAAGGACAAATAAAACCACACACACACACCATGGCGTCCTTCGAGAACTAATTGTATTGAATTATTACAAAGCGATTGATATAGTAAATTTCACGTCACACAGAATAAGACATGCGCAGTAGACATCAAGACGATTACAGCTGGTCAAGACAAAACGCTGTTGTTCTTTGTTCTTCTAAGCTAGCTGAATTAATATAAGAAAAAGATAAGAGACAGTACATGATTTCTTCTGTAGCTAAAGCAATGCTGAGAAAATGTGTGAAAGTTATAGATAAGTGTGTGAGAACAAATGAGTTAGAAGAATCTCATGTTGAGACAGTTATCTGAGAAGTTAAAGGGGTGTTCAAACTGTACATATTGTAAAATGGAAGTTTGTGAATATTAAGATGGCTGACAGAAACAAGATGGATGCTTAACATAACCTTTCAGTAACCTGAGCACAATATCTGGCAAAGTTTAATGTCAGGAGGGAAGTTTATGTGGAAATATGTGAAGGGTTGGAATAGCAGCGAGTGTGTGTTGGAGCCCTGCAGAGTTTGCAGCCCCCCAAGCTAACATACATCTCCTAAGCAGGAACACATCACTATCTCCCCAAGCATTCTGTCCAGATAATGTGCAGTTAATTTATGACCTTTCCGTTTAACCCTGTGTTATCCAAACTCTGTTCAATTAAAAGTGTAAACTCACCACATAAACACTCTATATACAAAATAACATTTCCCAATAAAGATCAGAACATGATGTTCACATTTGCATGGAATCACAATTGAATGAATGCTGATTATTTAGAGAATTACTGTATTTATGTTTATCGAGGATGTTTTTTTTTTTATGCACTAACAGTTAAGCTTCATACACACAATATGAAAATTGGATGAAAAATACCACTTTTGAAGTGTTTGTGCATATGAGCGTATCATTTTTTTTTTTTGGTGGGGGAGTTGATCTTGGGTGGGAGTTCCCACACTTTTTTCCCCAGGACTTGACCCCTGGAAGGAAGAATATAAAGTTTTGTGGAAGGATGTTTAGGGACTGCGTAGTGGTTAAGTGGGCCATACATGGATTTAAATTAAGCCAATTAACCTCCCTGGCGGTACGATTATTTCAGATTTTAGGTGCTAAAAGCGGTACCATTATTTTGCATGAAAATTTAGCGTTTTATATTGTAGTCCTGTAATTCTTAGGAATAACTCTCTTAAATCTGTCCAAACCAGAGTCTAGCAGACATCCCGGGTATAATAAAGTTTGAAAAATGAAATCATAAATTATAATATAATAAATAATTATAAATAATTGTACCAAATAATAATATAACAATAATAAAAATTATTCAATAATGTAATCAAATCAAAAACACTGAAATTTGCTCAGTTGCAGAAATGTCACTGTCATTACTTTTCAGTATTTGATGACGGATCTCCCCACAAATCGCTATCGCTCAATTCTGCGAGTGATTCTAATTTATTATCGCTGTTTTCTAGCTGGTCTAAAATCATTTTTGATGTAAAGGGACAGTTTTGGTTGCTATGGACAATCTCCAGTTTCCAGGCATGAAGAACAGTTTTTATAATATAAAACTGCAGAGAGGTCTGTCAGCAGGAGGGTGTGAGGTGATCATGGAGGGATATCAATCAGCGGGTGGGGGGGAGTAACTGGGAGTGATATATTTTGGAGTAGGGTCTATCTTCTGCAGGTTGGGAAATGGTCACCTGTGATATAAGTTGAAAGGAGTTGGCTAACATGGGAAGTGGCGGGGGGGAGGACCTGGCTGGTGGTGAGTTTGAAATGGATGACGTGTTCAAGTTTCTTTCATATATGCGGTAATGCTTACTGCCCTCTGAAAAGTGATCTGTGGTGGATTGTTTTTCAATGAGTAGTATTGCAGCAGCTGACAGGCGTTCATGAGGTGCTACTGCCACCTTTTTTTTTTGTTTTTGTTTTTTTTTTACATTGCTGAATGGTAGTTTTACATTGTTGGACTGTGCTGCTACTGCGAGCGAGTTCGGCTTGCAGTTGCAGAGTGTCCCCATTGAAATCAATAGGCGAGTTTGGCAGGCAGTGCTGCCTGACAAACTCTGCAGGCTGAGTTAACCGCTTGCAGACCAGCCACCGCAGTTTTACTGCGGCAGGTTGGCTCCGCTGAGCAAAATCATGTTATACTACGTAATCTCGCGGGGCTTACATAGCAGGCGTGCACGCATGCCCACCGCGAGCTCCGTAAGTCGTATTGCGGGTTCCGGAGACATCCGCGATCGTCTCATGGAGAGGAAGAATGGGAGATGTTAATTTAAACAAGCATCTTCCCGTTCTGCCTAGTGACACCATCACTGATCATAGCTCCCTGTGATCAGGAGCATGATCAGTGATGTGTCACACACAGCCCCTTCCCCCAATGTTAGAATCACTCCCTAGGTCACACTTAACCCCTACAGCGCTACCTAGCATTAACCCTTTCACTGCTAGTCACATTTACATAGTTATCAATGCAATTTTACTCGTGCTGATCGCTGTATAAATGTGAATGGTCCCAAAAATATGTCAAAATTGGCCGATTTTTACGCCATTATGTCGCAGTCCCGATAAAAATCGCAGATTGCTGCCATTACTACTAAAAAAAAATTATTAATACAAATGCCATAAAACTATCCCTATTTTGTTGGCGTGATAACTTTTGGCGCAAACCAATCAATAAACGATTATTGTAGAAGAATATGTATCGGCCTAAACTGAGGGAAAAAAACGTTTTTTTTATATATTTTTTGGGGATATTTACTATAGCAAAAAGTAAAAAATAATGTGTTTTTTTTTTCAAAATTGACACTTTTTTTGTTTATAGCGCAAAAAATAAAAACCGAAGAGGTGATCAAAGGCCACCAAAAGAAAGCTTTATTTGTGGGAAAAAAGGACATCAATTTTGTTTGGGAGCCACATTGCGCAACTGCGCAGATTGTCAGTTAAAGCGACGCAGTGCCGAATTGCAAAAAGTCCTCTGGTCTTTGGCCAGCCAGATCCTCCAAGGCTGAAGTGGTTAAAGGAAATTACAAAAAATAAACAAAAAACACATCTCCAAAGTAAAGTATCACAGCTACGGCATTCGTAAAGCCCTGTCCGGATGTATTTTTTTTTTTGTACAAAGAGTTTATTGAAAATTCACATCTTTGAGAAAGTACAAGTACAACAATGAATGTAACATACACAAGTAAGTAAACAAGTGTAGGATATCAAAAGTCCAGTCTAAGTTCGACCCATTTAAGTCCCACGATATAAGGCCAAGGAAAGGTATAGGAGGGCCACACCGGGTGACCACACCCCGTAGGGCTTGGTAAGTAGGCGCACAGTTAACCAGGGGATGTGTACCCATTGTTGCTCCCTTACAGACACAAGTCAGATAACAGAAAGAACTTCATACAGAAACCTTTGTAAGAGGAGGAGATTAACCTGAGCTGCTTACATAGGGGGGTATGCGATTCCCCGTTACGGCCTATAGACTGCTACTGATCAATATCCAGTCCCAACAGGGTCAAACCTGTGGGTTAAAGAGACAGAGAAAGGGCAAGAAGAATAAGCGAAAGAACAGTGGGGAAAAGAGAGAGAGAAAGAAGAAAGTGGGGCGGTGGGAGAAAAAAAAGAAAAAAAGAAAGGGGGTGGGGGAACAGTAAGTGATTAAAGGGAAAGAAGTGCCAGGTCAAATCTTGAAGGGTGATTATGAGCCACCCAAGGCTGCCACACCTGAAGGGTACCCGATAATACCGCTGTGAGCTTCTCATTCACCATAATATCGTTCACACAGTTTTTAACTGCTTCATAGCTGAGGGCCGGGGTCTTCCAGGCCCACGCTATGGTCAGTTTAATTGCAGTAAAAATATGTGGGGCCAGCTAACGCTCAGGATGGAGAAGTTCTGCAATCGGTTTGATTAGGAGGGCCTCGAAGGGGTCTCTCTTTATATTGGTGTTAAAGAGTGTATGGAGTAGTGCACTCCACGGGGGTGTAATACCACCTATAGAACACCTTGTACGCATTCTCCAGGAAAAGGGCATTCCTGGAGCATGTGGACAGCGCCTTGGTCATAACCTGCCAGTCCTCCGGGTCCAGTTGTTTACCCAACTCAGCCTCCCACTGGAGATGATAGGGCTGCAATGGTGGTTTCTTGGAGGTAATTATAGCTGTATAAATAAGAGAAATCATACCCGAGGTTTGGGGCCGGGATCTACATAGACTTTCGAAAGGGGACATGGTGTAGGGGGTAGTCCGGGACCTAATTAGTTGTTGGAGGAAATGTCTGAGTTGGAGATAACTATAATGTTCCCTGAGAGGGATGTCATGGGAGGAACGAAGGGCTGCGAATGAAATAATTTTAGTCGGGGTAAGCATAGAGTGTACATCTACAAAACCATGATCGGTCCACCTAGCAAATTGCAGGGGATTATCGCAACCTGGCGGGAACAGCGGGCAATGTAGGATACGGAGCAACGGCAGGTGGGGGGACAGTAGACCTGCTGAATATTTAACTGTATCCCGAAGATGAAGGGAATGGGCTAGACAGGGGCCTATATTAGATGCCCGCTGTGCTCTAGGGAGCCAGAGAAGGGAGGCGAGCAGAGTCGGGTGTGAGTCCACCATGTCAATGACAGCCCAGAGTGGCATTTGTTGTTGCTCGTGGAGGCGGGAGAGCGGGGCGATACCCGCTGCTGTATAATATGTTTGTAGATTAGGGACTGAGAAGCCACCATTAATTTTGCGAGCATAGAGGACCTGTCTTTTAATCCTGGGCTTCGACGAACCCCAGATAAACTGCATTACTTTACGTTGGTGAATTCTGAGAATAGGGGAGGGTACCTGGACCAGTAAGACCCGAAAATAATAAAGCAGTTTTGGAAGGTAAGTCATACGTAGCGTCGCTGTCCTACCAAACCAGGAAATTGGATGGGTGGACCAGGAGTAAAGCAAGCTCGTTCATTTCCTAAAAAGTGAGGGATAGTTTTCCTGGTATAGCCCCGAGTACGTTGGGGTAAGCTTAATCCCCAGGTAGGGTAGAGATGTTGTCCACTAAAAAGAGAATGTGGCCTGCAAAGACTCAATTTCCGAGGGTCTAAGGTTAATAGACATCGCTTTAGATTTTGCCGGATTAACTGACAGGCCCGAGAGCTCGGCAACGGAGTTCAGAAGGGAAAACAAGTTGGGGAGAGAAATTCTAGGTTTCGTAAGCGTGAACAGGATGTCATCTGCCAACAACGACAATTTATGCGAGGTACCCGCTATTTCCACTCCGGAGATGTCCGCATGGGATCGAATAGCTTCTGCCAAGGGTTCCATCGTTAGGATAAATAGCAATGGGGAGAGTGGACACCCTTGACAGGTTCCCCTCCTTATGGGGAAGGTTGGCGAGTCATAACCATAGTATCACACTTTGGCCTGTGGGGAGTCATAAATGGCTGAGATACAGCCCATAAAAGAGGTGCTGAAGCCGTAGTTGGTAAGTACCTGCATCAGCTATGGCCAAGACAGGGTATCGTAGGCTTTATTAACGTCTAGGGACAGAAACATTGTTTCCTAAGATCTAGTATGTACTATATGTTGGACCTGTAGTAGCCGTCTGATAGCATCCCCTGCCTGTCTCCGAGGGACAAAACCCACTTGGTCTTTTTTTGGGAGAAAGGAGTTCAAGCAAGTGGCCATGATCTTTGTTAAGATTTTCATGTCGATGTTAATCAGGGAAATTGGTCAGAAATTGGCCCAGGAAGAATGGTCCTTGTCCAGTTTGGGGATCATAACAACGTTAGCCGTCAACAGAAGCGTAGTGAATGAATGGCCCTCCTTCACCATGTTGTACATGGCCGCCAGATGAGGGGCCAGTACGTCAGCCAGTTTATGGTAGTATAAAGCCGTAACACCATCCGGGCCTGGACGCTTTCCCACTTTCAGTTCTTTAATGCAATGGAGAACTTCCGAGACCTGTATGTCTCGATCCATGAGGGACACTTGGGTGTCAGATGAAGAGGGCAAGGATAAGTCCTTGAGAAAAGTGTTCAGGTCCAGGGCGGAGGTCTGGGACGGGGCGGAATAGAGCTTGGTAAGACGGTGACGTAATTCATCCAAGACCAATCGGGGGTTGCCCGTTAAGGTATTATGGCGAGTGCGTAAGGTAATGGGAGTAAACTTCGGGGCGAAAGTTCGCAGCCTATTGGCCAACATAGCGTTGGGCTTGTTTGCCTTAGAGTACCACTTCTGACGGGCCCATCGGAGAGTGCGTTCAGCCTCATCCGTTGGACATAAGTCCAAATCCAATCGGGCTTTGTCCAGGAGTTTACGGTTAGCCGAGGTGGCCGAATGTATTTTTAAGATTTGGGTCAGGGACGTGCGTTGAGGTCAGTGGCTGGGGAGGCACTGGCTAGTATCAGAGCCAGACACACACAGGTTAAATACATCTATTTACTCACCAAATTGGGCTAACTTTAGTGTTTTTTGTTATTCATGAAACAGTTTCTTTCCAAAAAAACACGTTTGAAAAATTGCTGCGCAAATACCGTGTGACAAAAAAGTTGCAACAACCACTATTTTATTCCTTAGGGTGTCTGCTAAAACAATATATAACGTTTGAGGTTTCTGAGTAATTTTCTAGCAAAAAAATAGTGATTTTTACATGTAGGAGAGAAGTGTCAGAATTGGCCTGGGTGGCAAGGGTTAATTGCCATAAGTACTTAATATACAAATAATTATTATATTGTTTTTAAGGTAATTTACTATATTTTCAAAAACTGTACTCAAGCAGGCGGCTTAATGGACAAATTACTGAAGTTTGAAGTTATAACTTCCAACCAGTAATTTCACAGTTAATATATAAATAATAAATTATTATGTTATAGTATATAGCATATAAATATATGATTTAGCTTGATTAAAACAGTACCTTTTCAGCAGCAGAAGATTCCCATTCTCCCGCTTAACTGTGTGAGAAAAACATGAGATTATAGGTAAACCTTATACCCATAAACCCATGTTTTTTCCTTCTAATTAAGAGGGATGAGCTAGAAGGGAACATTTGTCTTTTAGACCCATGCCCCCTTCTATGACACGGCAATGAGAGGCGTGCCACCACTGCAGCATTTTTATTGGACAGTTGAGGCCAATGGTACTTTACTATTGGTCCAAGGCTCCGAGCTGTCCATTAAGCTCAGTGCCTCTGACAAGGAGTAAGGAGAGACACTGTGAGCTCCCCCTCACAACAGTCTGCTAAGATTCTATAAGACCCTCAATTGTTTTTTTGGGGTTTTTTGTGATTTTATTTGGGGGGGCAAATGAGCCTATCTTACGGTAAGGGACCTGGAGCTGCAGCTCCAATAGACCCTTTGTTAATCTGGCCCTGACTCACCCATCCATCTGTGTCTCCATGCTTTATTCTGTTGAGAAATCACTTTGAAAAACACCTCCCTAGCATTTCTGAGCCATGGCAATCTTGGGTAATGGCAGATGATTTATGTGGCATTTACTTCCTGGAATCCATCTGCCCTTAGCTCAGGCATGTAAGCAGGAGGGTGTGTTTAGAAAGCTCCTCCTTCCAGCCCCCAGATGAAAGGAAAAAAATGCCCATGAAGACTCCTGGGATGTATGACCTCATTTTGGGCTATGCCAGAAACCAAGAAGCAACTGAAGAAATGTAAAAAAAAAAAGGTTAAAACAAGTAAATATATCATACTATATCTTTTTATTTAATAATAGTTACATAGTTCAAGGTGAAAAAAGACATAAGTCAACCGATAAAAGGGAAAAAAAATGATAAAATCCCATATACACAATCCTATACCCACAGTTAATCCAGGGGAAGGCAAAAAACCCAAGCAAAGCATGATCCAATTTGCTTCAGCAGGGGAAAAAATGAATTCCTGATCCCCCGAGAGGCAATCAGATTCCTTGGATTAACTTTACCTATAAATGTTTGTTCTGCCCTCATTACACGTGGCTGAGGTATAATTAGACAGACAGCTAACTCTTCTCCCTTAACAACTCATTGAGGCAGGCGCTAGGTCCTTTTTTTTTTCAACTTTTATTGCAGGGAAGTTAGAGTCAAACTACAAATTTACCCTATTTATCGCCGTATAACACGTGTTATACGCCAATCTCTGCTCTGCTGATTGTGAGCAGAGTGAGCGCCGCCGACATACAAAGCTGAGTGTACTCGGCTCGGCTCCACTCACAGTCATGCCCAGGATTGTGAGAGGAGCTGAGTACTAGGGATGAGCTTCGTGTTCGAGTCGAACGTACGTTCGACTCGAACATTGGCTGTTCGTGCGTTCGGCGAATTCCGAACGTTTTGGCCGTTCGCGTCAAAATTCGAGTGACGCGCGCGCGGACCACAATGCACTGCGTTGGCGCAGTGCATTGCTGTCCGATGATTGGCCAAGCATGCACTGTGACCCCGCATGCTTGGCCAATCGCAGCGCCGGCAGCGAGGAGAGCCATGATTGGCCACAGGCATCCTGCCTGTGGCCAATCATAGCTCAGACTGTGTAGTGCACGCCCCACACTATATAAGGCCGCCTTTAAGGCGGCCTCCTGTAGTGTGTTACTTTGCATCTGAAGCAGTGGGTGTTCTGTGTACCTTCAACACAGTACACACCAATCGTTTTTGGCTGATTTCCTATCTTGCTGCTGTGTAGTGGTTGTTGTCTGTGCCCTGACTGCAGTATACACCACTATATTCACCTCACCTATATAGCTAGTGATCTAGCTTTAACCACTTAACAACTGCCCATTGCCGATTAACGGCTTCAGGGCGGTTGTTTAACTCAGAGAGGCCGTTAATTAACGGCCTCCCAGAATTCTGCTCTCGCGTGCCCCGAGGTGTGCGCACTCGAGAGCATCCGTGACCGCCGGGTCCATAGGACCCGGCGCATCACGGTAAACGGCCGCTCATAGCGGCCGTTTACCACGTGATTGCTCCGTCAAATGACGGAGTGATCACTTGGAAACAAACCGGCGTCATGTTATGACGCCTGTTCCTCCCTCCCCTTTCTGTACCGATCGGTACAGCGGAGGGGAAAGAGATCGGTGTCAGCAGCGATGTGGGCTGCATCTGCAGTGCCCACATCGCTGCTCACCGAATTTAACCCCTCAATTCCCTGCCAATACTCTGCAATACCAGTGCATACTCTGCAGTACCCTGCCATTACTCTGCAGTACCCCGCAATTACTCTGCAGTACCCCGCCATTACTCTGCAGTGCAGTACCCCGCCATTACTCTGCAGTGCAGTACCCTGCCATTACTCTGCAGTACCCTGCCATTACTCTGCAGTACCCCGCCATTACTCTGCAGTACCCCGCCATTACTCTGCAGTGCAGTACCCGGCCATTACTCTGCAGTGAAGTACCCTGCCATTACTCTGCAGTGCAGTACCCTGCCATTACTCTGCAGTACCCTGCCATTACTCTGCAGTACCCCGCCATTACTCTGCAGTACCCCCCATTACTCTGCAGTACCCCCCATTACTCTGCAGTAACCCCCATTACTCTGCAGTACCCGCCAATACTCTGCAGTACCCTGCCATTACTCTGCAGTACCCCCCATTACTCTGCAGTAACCCCCATTACTCTGCAGTAACCCCCATTACTCTGCAGTAACCCCCATTACTCTGCAGTACCCGCCATTACTCTGCAGTACCCCCAATACTCTGCAGTACCCTGCTATTACTCTGTAGTACCCCGCCAATACCCCGCCAATACTCTGTAATACCCTGCCATAAATTGCCATACCCAGCCATACTCAGAGATACCCAGCCATACTCGGTGATACCCTGAAGTACCCAGCCATAGACGCCCCCCACCCCTCACCGCCCTCCGGTGCTTCTACCAACTCGCCAGTACGATCAAAGCCAGAATCTTTTTTTTAATTTTTTATTTCAGGCTTCCCAGCCTAGAGGTGAGATGTGGGGTCATATTGACCCCCCAGATTTCACTGTAAAGAGGACCTGTCACCCCATATTCCTATTACAAGGGATGTTTACATTTCTTGTAATAGGAATAAAAGTGATCAAAAATATATTTTTGGGAAAAAAAATGTCAAACTAAAATAAAGTAAAATGAACAATAAAAAAATAAAATAAAAATGAAAGCGCCCATGTCCCCATGTGCTCGCATGTGCCACACATGTGAGGTATCGCCGAGAATGTTAGAGCGAGAGCAATAATTCTAGTCCTACACCTCCTCTGCAACTCAAAACATGTAACCAGTAAAAAAATATTTAAAGCGTCGCCTATGGGGATTTTTTAAGTAGCGACGTTTGGCGCCATTCCACGGGCATGTGCAATTTTGAAGAGTGACATGTTTGATATCTATTTACTCAGCATAACTTCATCTTTCACTTTATGCAAACATTGGGCTAACAAGTGGTTAATAATAGAGCTTGCAGTCAGTAGTGTTAGGAGATAGTGCGTGCTGTCTGCGTGCTCTGTACCCAGTACATAACGCTATAATATAGGGCAGGCCCCTACTTTCAAACATCCAACTTACAAACATCTCCTACTTGCAAACGCAAGGAGACAGCAGCAAGTGAGATGAAAAAAGATGGACGACAAAACAAATTATACAGGGGTGATAACCCTTCCCTATGTTTTCCAAAAAGCTTAAAGATAGTTTTTTTGACTGGAGCTACACTTTAAAAATGTACCGGTTGAAAATGACAAACAGATTCAACTTAACACAACAAACCTACACAGTCCCTGTCTTGTTTGCACCGCCTGTATACTGCTGTTCTGAGTATATAGGGCCTGGGGGCCACACGCATTTCCTTTTTTTAATATCGGTACGGGGTTCCCCTTAATATGTGTACAAGACCCAAATAGGCTGGTAATGGGCAGGGAGGGCTACCCATGCCATGTTTCTCAATGATTTTCAACCATATTGCAGGAACCAGATATAACATTAAAACCGCAAGCAGTTTTAAATGGTGTTATTTCCGTTTAATGTCATTTTGTGCAGGGACTGTTCTAAACACGGGAAACACATGGCACTTCACAGGCATACTATAGACACCCCCCAGGCACCATATTTAAAGGAATATTTCACTTTTTTTTTTTCACTTTAATCGTCATTAAAATCAGTGCTCCCGCGAAAACGGTAGTTTTTAAAACTTTTTTTTGCAGTGACCCATGTCCCCTGAGGCAGGAGGCAGGTCGCCAAACCCTTTTTAGCACACTATCTTGCATATTAGCCGTTAAAATTAGCACTTTCCAATTCGAACGTTCGAGTCCCATAGACTTCAATGGGGTTCTAACGTTCGTACCGAACGCGGGGGTCGTTCGCAAGTTCTGGTGCGAACCGAACCGGGGGGTGTTCGGCTCATCCCTACTGAGTACACTCGGCTTTGTGTATGTCGGCAGCGCTCCTCCTTTCCCCTCAGCGGAGCAGAGATCAGCGCCAATTTTAAATAATCAGCCTCATACATGGCTGCAATGACACATGGCTGCAATGACAAAAGGCTGCAATGACACAAGGCTGCAATGACACTGGACAAGGCTGCAGATGGACACTGACAAGGCTGCATTGATGGGCATTTATATGTAAGTTTTTTTCCTTAAACTTCCCTCCTAAAAGATTTTTCCTTAAAATTCCCTCCTAAACTTGAAATGTGTGTTATACGCCGATAAATATGGTACTTTACATACCATTAGCATATTCAATAATTAAGTGGACTGTGAGTCATTTTTTTTATCTTCCCATCTATTAAATATTCTGCCCTTGTTGTTTTAACTTTGGATAGTAAAACATTTTTTTTCTGCCAGTAAACACCTTATACAGCCAACTTCCTGTTTCTTGTCTGGTCATTAGCCTAGGCTTATGTCATCATGCACAGATCACTCTCTAACTTTTGTGAGAGTTTGACAGGAAGGGAGGGGGGTGAGTCATAAGAGGGTCAATGAGAGCTGCAGGGCTACAGAGCTGGAGGTGTTCCTCTCTGTCTGTGTAAATCCAGGAAATGAACAGACGGCAGCCGAAGGCTGCCCACAGTTAAAATGGTTGCAGCCAGACTTAGTGGAGGGAGATTTCTGCAGCATATTTGGCAAGTACAGAATCACAGTATATATAAAATAATAAGTGGTTGGAAGGAAGCTTCAGAATGGCAAAGATGTTTTTATTGCAAATTTTGTGAGCAGGCTGCAGTTCCTCTTTCACAAAAGAACATATGACGCACTTGTTGAAGGCATGACAATGTTAATATCCAGTTATATTATGTACATTAAAGAATGAATCCATGCCTTTTTTTTTTTAAACAATCTACTGAGCTGGACAGAACCAGCTCTTAAAGTGTATGTAAACCCCAATTTTTTTTTTTTTTTTTATGTCATAATGCAGAGTATAAGATTTCCTATCATTTGAGCTCAGTCTTGCCACAAAGAGTTAATCCAGCTCTGAGCAATCCTCTTTTATTGTTCAGCAAGATAAATCTTGACAAATAGAGAAAAGCTTTGTCAAATCCTCCCCCTTGCTGTGAGTGACATGTGATTTACATATCTCGTGCACTAGCCTAAGAGACATGCATTATTTTTTAATTCCTTCCCACTCCTTTCTTCTGCTGCTCTGCCAGGATTGGATGTTCCACACCTCAGCATAATTGGACATGCTGAAGTCATGTGGTTACTTTCCTGTCTTTTCACTTGATGTTAGAGATCATAGCAGAAGTTCAGTGTAAGGCCTCATGCACACGAGACGCAGATGAAACCTCTGTTAAAAAAAAGCTGAAACGCGCGTTTAGAAACGCGCGTTTTGCCGCGTTTGCATGCCGCGTTTAGACGCGTTTAGACGTGTTTACGTTTAAACGCGTTTATAAAGATAACATCATGTAGACCCTCCCCAAGCTCTCAAAGCATTTTTTTTAACTATTTCTGCTATTTTGATCAGAGTGAGCAGCAGCAGCATAGAGAGCAGTTGTACACTTGCATTTGCCGTGTCACTTGCCACGGCACCTGCCACAAGTTGTGGATTGTCCACTTGCCACGTCACTTGCCACAAGTTGGGGATTGTCCACTTGCCACATCACCTGCCACGTCACCTGCCACAAATTGTGGATTGTCCACTTGCCACGTCACTTGCCACATCACCTGCCACGTCACTTGCCACGAGATGTGGATTGTCCACTTTCCACGTCATCTGCCATGCCACCTGCCACAAGCTGTGGATTGTCCACTTCCCACGTCACCAGCCACATCACCTGCCACAAGTTGTGGATTGTCCACTTGCCACGTGACTTGCCACATCACCTGCCACGTCACTTGCCACATCACCTGCCACAAGTTGTGGATTGTCTACTTGCCGCGTCACTTGCCACATCACCTGCCACGTCACTTGCCACGTCACCTGCCACAAGTTTTGGATTGTTCACTTGCCACGTCACCTGCCACGTCACCTGCCACAAGTTGTGGATTGTCCACTTGCCACGTCACTTGCCACAAGCTGTGGATTGTCCACTTGCCACATCACTTGCCACGTCACCTGCCATGTCACTTGCCACGTCACCTGCCACAAGTTGTGGATTGTCCACTTGCCACGTCACTTGCCACAAGCTGTGGATTGTCAACTTGCCACATCACTTGCCACGTCACCTGCCACGTCACTTGCCACGTCACCTGCCACAAGTTTTGGATTGTCCACTTGCCACGTCACTTGCCACGTCAGCTGCCACGTCACTTGCCACGAGATGTGGATTGTCCACTTTCCACGTCATCTGCCATGCCACCTGCCACAAGCTGTGGATTGTCCACTTGCCACGTCACCAGCCACATCACCTGCCACAAGTTGTGGATTGTCCACTTGCCACGTGACTTGCCACATCACCTGCCACGTCACTTGCCACATCACCTGCCACAAGTTGTGGATTGTCTACTTGCCGCGTCACTTGCCACTTCACCTGCCACGTCACTTGCCACGTCACCTGCCACAAGTTGTGGATTGTTCACTTGCCACGTCACCTGCCACGTCACCTGCCACAAGTTGTGGATTGTCCACTTGCCACGTCACTTGCTACAAGCTGTGGATTGTCCACTTGCCACATCACTTGCCACGTCACCTGCCACGTCACTTGCCACGTCACCTGCCACAAGTTTTGGATTGTCCACTTGCCACGTCACTTGCCACGTCAGCTGCCACGTCACTTGCCACATCACCTGCCACGTCACCTGCCACAAGTTGTGGATTGTCCACTTGCCACGTCACTTGCCACATCACCTGCCACGTCACTTGCCACGAGATGTGGATTGCCCACTTGCCATGTCACTTGCCACGTCACCTGCCACGTCACTTGCCACGTCAGCTGCCACGTCACTTGCCACAAGATGTGGATTGTCCACTTGCCACACCACTTTCCACGTCACCTGCCACGTCACCTGCCACAAGATGTGGATTGTCCACTTGCCAGGTCACCAGCCACATCACCTGCCACAAGTTGTGGATTGTCCACTTGCCACGTTCCTTGCCACGTCCCCTGCCACGTCACCTGCCACAAGTGGATTGTCCACTTGCCACATCACTTGCCACATCACCTGCCACAAGTTGTGGATTGTCCACTTGCCACGTCACCTGACACAAGTTGTGGATTGTCCACTCGCCACGTCACTTGTCACATCCCCTGCCACAAGTGGATTGTCCACTTGCCACATCACTTGCCCCATCACCTGCCACAAGTTGTGGATTGTCCACTTGCCACATCACCTGACACAAGTTGTGGATTGTCCACTCGCCACGTCACTTGCCACATCACCTGCCACAAGTGGATTGTCCACTTGCCACGTCACTTGCCACGTCCCCTGCCACAAGTGGATTGTCCACTTGCCACGTCACTTGCCACGTCACCTGCCACAAGTTATGGATTGTCCACTTGCCACGTCACATGCCAGTCACCTGCCACAAGTTGTTGATTTTCCACTTGCCACGTCACCTGCCAAGTCACTTGCCGCGTCACCTGCCAGGTCACTTGCCACGTCACCTGCCACAAGTTGTGGATTGTCCACTTTCCACATCACTTGCCACTTCACCTGCCACGTCACTTGCCACAAGTTGTGGATTGTCCACTTGCCACATCACTTGCCACCTGCCATGTCACTTGCCACAAGTTGTGGATTGTCCACTTGCCACGTCACTTGCCACAAGTTGTGGATTGTCCACTTGCAATTGCAATTGTTTAAAATATTTTTCTAATGGTTTTTCATCATTTGCAATCATTTTTGAGATTTTTAATGTAAAAAAAAAAGGTCACCTTTAAAAACGCATATAAACGCAAACGCGGCTAAACGCGGGTGCCGCGTTTAGCCGCGTTTAGCCGCGTTTTGCGTCTGAAACGCAGAAATTTTTGTTTCTGAACGCATTTTTTTGCTTCTGGAAAAACGAGATTAAACGCAACTGCATATAAACGGAAAAAAACGAGACTGTGTGCATGGACACATAGGATAACATTGAATGAGTTCAGGTGCACTTGAAAAAACTGTCCAACTGCATCTGAACGCGCGTTTAACTGCGTCTCGTGTGCATGAGGCCTAAGAAATACACTGGACTGGAGAATATGCATATTGACAAGGGGAGTGTAGAGGTGGGCGGGGAGTCTACTGACATCTTGACTCCACCCACCGAGCTCCAGACAACAGACCCACCCACAGAATCTGCAGTTTTTCGGGTCTCATAACAGACAGAAGGGAGACATTTGACAGGTAAAGTTACATGCAGGAGGCACGTATATCCTTATAGATAACTCCTATGGCAGTAGTTTAGAAAGGATGACATTGGGTTTACATCCACTTTAAGGGAGTCTATACCATATTTTCACAGCGCTTACTGTGAAGCTACCTTTCCGTATTTGGAAATTAAATCTCCTTTACTACAGACCTTAAAGTGAATTAAATACTAGCAGTATAAGGATTAAAAATAATTAATGTTGATTCTGAGAGTTTAGTTCCACTTAAAGCCTCATATACACGGTGCAATTGTTGGCCAACCGAGCGCTTGATTTTTGTCAAAAGGGCATGTGCCAGGATATTGTCTTGCATACTAACGCTACACAATTGTGGTGCCACCCTTTAAACCCCTTCTGCTAATGTCGTGTTTGGTGAGCATTGATTCCAAGCATACGTGTTTGCACTTCCGACTTTTGTGTGACTGATCTGTATACTGACCATCTGAAAATCAGATTGTGTGTCTGATTTGTCCACACACGATCGATCGATTGTATTTTGTTTTAGAATTCTAGATTCAGCTCTCAAACTTTGCGTGTCGGAAATTCTGCCAGAAAAAGCCAGATGGAGCCCACACACAATCAGAATTTCAGACAACACATTCCGATCGCACATTTTCCATCAGAAAGTTCGAACCGAGTGTACAGGGCATTAGGTTTAGGTATGTGTATCAGTTTACATCCATTTACCTCTGGTCTGTCACATTTACGCCTGAAAAACGAAAAAAGGACACAGACCTTTTCCTTTTTATTTGTAGACCTAGACAGACTTGAAGGTAGGTGAGCACAGCCAAACCACACATGTGAAAGGAGTCAGGTCAGAAACACTGCAGCAAGGAGCTCCTCCTCAAGAAACAATTTTTCCGATCATCTTCTAACCTATCAAACTCGGACTGTGACATTTTCATGTTTCTCTGGGTGAGTGACCTGGATTCGGTATTTTGACACTGTTGGTAAGTATTTAATGGCTTCATTGTAGATACTTCTGCAACTGTAAAATTGGGAAAGGAATACAAAATACATGCTGTGTTGGTAACATGAAAGCCATCAAGCCTTGGATAAGTTCCTACCTCTCAGGCACCAATGAACACATATTAAGAGCAAATTAGGCCATGGATCTGGATATTGCTGAACAGTGGCAAATACTGTGAATGCACAAAACCCCTTTGAGGGTTGAGTATTTCTGGTGAGTGCGTTATCTCTAGGGGCACAATAAGGAGCACCAGCACAAAGGATATATGACTGAAGAGCACCTGTCACTTTTGGAATATTATACACCTTTAAGGACTGCATAGTATATATTTTTAAGGACTGCATATATTTACTTTCCAAGGAATGTACATATTTATTGCAAGCACTGAGGTCATATATGATTAAAGAGCACCTGTAACTTTGGATTTTTATGTAATGATTGTTTTTATTTTATTTAACGATCGTGTACATTAATTGATTCTCAGCACCACTTTTTTATGATTGTACCATTTGCACATTATGCATATGAGTTATGTTTTGGCACCAGTCACTTATATAATTAATGCAGAGAGTGAGTTAGGAGTACCCATACCCCAGAACACAAGAACAGCAACACACCTACACCTTTTCAAACCTAGACTTGGAGGTAATCATATACATATGTCCATTTACATCCACCTGCCTATAGACCAATTCTGGTCGTACATTATAAAATTGTCTTATTCAATTTGCTTTAGATGTACCTTCAGGGCAAGGCAATCAGGCAAGGGCAAGGGCCTGCCCGATTACATACAAATTGAAAATGTTTAGGTTTGACCTTATGTTATATTGTAAAAGAAAATTGTATAATGTATGGCCAGTCTTATACTGAGCTTCTGCCCCAGTTTGCCTGAAAAACAGAAGGCAGATCTGATCAGACCGCATATGAGAAAGGACAGATTGGTGGTTGTAGTTTGCAGGTAGCATGCTTTTGCCCTTAGGAGCTACTTGTGGCTAAAAGAAAATGCAGTTTGACAGAACACCATGCAGATTCAACAGTAGTGAGTTTAAACAGGAGAAAAAAAAATCATAAAGTAAACCTGGCAACAGATACATATTTTCATGTTAGGTGCATGTATGCTAAGTAATAAACATATCTATTGAGAGAGATATCAATGTATCTCTGGCAATGCCAATGCCTACATTTAAATGGAAGTTAGTTTGCGCCACTAAATATATATCAGCTGCAAGCAAACCCAGTGTGTAAAACAAACCTAATATGTGTACAAATTAGTGCTGCACTCTCAACATCTTAACTCACGTGAAATATTCAATATATGCATACAAATTCCCCAAAAATGTAAATAAAGCCACAATATCCAGTATCCCACTGTGCATCCAAAATCATATACATCCAATATCAATACACACGTATGAAGTAATATTCAAAACCACAGCCATTCATGCAAAAACATGCGAATAAACATAAATTTAGATTGAAAATTAAAAAAACATAAAATATTTTAGTCTGTGAATGTCAGACCCACTGTGCAAAAAAAGTCCCAAAATAATCCAATAAAAGGTGATGTCAGAATCCTCTGTGTAGTTCCAGCACTCAGAAAAACCCAGGGGTGTAAACTCACCTTACAGATAAACCCCCATGACAGGGTTACAATTTAAGGCTTTACATTTCTATGGAGTCTGACTGCATACATATAATCCAATAGAAATAATCAGCATGATACCCATAAAAATTTATTAGAAAATAAAAAAATCATCTCATAATGCAGACTGCATTAAAAACATGTATTTATTAAAAAAAAAATCCACATGCACCCACATACAAAGCTTAGTAACGGGCTCATCTCAAAGTACACAGCCTTCACCTCCCCTCAGAGTCCAGCCGAGCATGTGTTTAATCCGCTCTGATGGAAGGATTCACAGCATTGATCATACATAGAGCCTCACAATCTCTCGCCTCTATCCGTGTACAACACATTGCAAAAAGTATGGAATCACCACTCTTGGAAAATGTTCATTTAATTGTGTAGAAAAAAACTGATCACAGACATGCCTCAAACCTATTTTTCATTTAACATTTCAACCTTTAAGAAACACTTAAAAAAAAAAAAGAAAACTGTAGTCTATTGCAACAGTTTTTTTATGGAATATGGAATTCTGAGGAAAATTCTGAGGAAAATATTATGGAAAGGGTGACAAAAAAAAAACACTACAGTACACCACTAGTATTTTGTTGCACCACCTCTGGCTTTTAGTGCCCATGAAATGCAGCCTTATCAGTGCCCATGAAATGCAGCCTTACCAGTGCCCATGGAATACAGCCTGATCACCCAGCTGCTGGGGCTAGGCTGCTGGAACCTGGGGTCTGGCTGCTAGGGCCTGGGGCCAAGGGTATGGTTGCTGGAGTTGGGCTGCTGGGGCCTGGGGTCTTGCTGCTCGGCCTGTGCTGGTCCTGGGGTTTTGCTACTGGGGCCTGGGGTCCGGCTGCTGGAGCCAAGGGTCTGACTGCTGAAGCCTGGGGCCTGGCTGCTGGGGCCAAGGGTCTGGCTGCTGGAGCTGGGCTACTGGGGCCTGGCTGCTGGGCCCATGCTGGTCCTGGGGTTTGGCTGCTGGGCCCTTGCTGCTGGGGCCAAGGACCTGGCTGCTGGGGCCTGTAGTCTGGTTGCTGGGGCCAGGGGTCTGGCTGCTGGGGGCGGTGAGCAAGAATCCACTTGATTGGGGAAAGTTTTTTTTTATTGCTACAGAATGCAGATCACGGTGCCCAGTCTCCTCTCTGCCTCCGCCCACCTTCCTTCCTTCTCTGCTGAATTCCGGACCCCACCTAGAAAATATCCCCGTGCAGCAGCTAAAGCAGGCTGGGGACAGCAGTATGGCCCTCTGCCTCATCTCGTAGCGCCTGGGCACGGTGCACCCGCCCAGGATTGGCCCTGCATCCGCCTGTCACTCTGTCACAGACAGAAGACAGAGCAGCCCGAGTGCCCGTACTTCATTCACCGCTCGGGCTGCTCTGTCTTCTGTCTCTGGCAGAGTGACAGGCCCAGCCAGGAGATCGACCGGTGCTCGTGGGTGTCCGGGAGCCTGCAGCCAAGAGATTCCCGTGACTCATGGGAGACTTGGGATGTCGGCAAACAGTATTCTTCATCAATCTGATTACAACTTTCTCTTATTGCAGTTGCCAGATCAGCTTTGCAGGTTGGAGCCTTGTCATGGACCATTTTCTTTCATTTTCACCATAGATTTTCAACTGGATTGAGGTCCGGACTATTTGCAGGCCATGCCATTGACATTATATGTCTTTCTTGAAGGAAAGTTTTCACTGCTTTTGCCCTATGGCAAGATGCATTATCATCCTGAAAAATGATGTTTCATCACCAAACATCCTTTCAATTGATGGAACAAGAAAAGTGTCCAAAATCTCAATATAAACTCGTGCATTTATTGAAGATTTTGTGACTGTCCTCTCCCCATACCTTTACCTGACTTGCAACCCCAAATCATAAATGATTGTGGAAATACATTTCATTGGAATGGCACCAAACAAAAGTTCCAACATCATCACCCTTCCCAATGCAGATTGGTGATTCATCACTGAATATCACTTTAATTTAGTCATCCACAGTCCATGATTGCTTTTCTTTAGCCCATTGTAACCTTGTTTTTTTTCTGTTTAGGTGTTAAAGCGGAGCTCCACCCTAAAGTGGAGCTTCCGCTCATTGGAACCCTCCCCCCCTCCGGCGCCACAATTGGCACCTTTCAGGGGGGAGGGGGGTGCAGGTACCTGTACAGTACAGGTATCTGCACCCACTTCCGGCATAGATATCCACAGAATCTGCGGATATTTACGCCCCTTCCCGCGGGTCCCCCACTGTCTGCTGGGAAACACACGGATCCCAGAGACAGCGGGGACCATCCTTATTGCGCAGCGTGACTCGCGCATGTGCAGTAGGGAACCGGGAAATTAAGCCGCAAGGCTCCACTTCCTGATTCCCATACCCAAGATGGCGGCGGCAGCACCCGAGAGACAATTGAGAGATTGGCTTTGGGTGCCGACATCGCGGGCGCGCTGGGCGGGTAAGTGTCCTTATTTTAAAAGTCAGCAGCTGCAGTATTTGTAGCTGCTGGCTTTTAAAAAAAACAGCGGAACTCCCGCTTTAATGATGGTTTTTGTTTGGCTTTTTCTATATGTAAATCCTTTCTGACCATTTGTTCCTCATTTGTTGTGTTGTGCATTTTATGCTTTCAAGGCATATTGCTTTAAGTTTTCTGTCTTGACACTTTGATGTCTTCCATGGCCTAGCAGTATGCTTCCCTTTAACAATCATCCCATTTGGTTTGTAATTGGTCCAGATTTTAGACACAGCTGACTGGGAACAATCAACATCTCTTGCAACATTTCGTGATAATTTACCTTTTTGAAGATTTATAATCCTATCCTTTTTTTGCAATTGACATCTCTTGTGTGGAGCCATGATGAATGTCAATCAAGTTGGTGAAACAGCTCCCTAAGGTGTTCAAGCACTCTTTTTTTAAACTACAGACTAATTAGCAAATGTAAGCTGATGCATATGTTTATATTAGAACTGCAAAGTACATGGTGATTCCATAATATTTTCCTCAGAATATAGTGATTTAATTTTTTTTCTCTGCTTGATCTGCAAAAACAGTTGCAATTAGCTACAGTTTTCTTTCTTTTTTATTGTTTTAAGTGTTTCTTAAAGCCAGAAGGTTGGAATTTTAAATGAAAATAGTTTTGAGGGCATGTCTGTGATTTTTTTTTTCTAGACAATTAAACAATTGAATGAACATTTTCCGAGAGTACTTCTTGCCAGGGGGTGTAGCTCTGTCCATTGGTTGGTTGGGATTATTATCTGTTAATGTTTTGTGCATTGTGGTTTTAGTCACACTTCTTTGGGATTTGTAAGCTTATTTTTGAATATTTAACATATAAATTGAGATTTTGAGAGCACAGCACTAGTTGGTACATATATTACATTGTACATTTTCCTCCAGAAGGAGGAAGCCATCTTTGTTCAGCCAGCATGCAGGGTCAACAGTTACTTCCTAGACTGAGATGCTGGCTCAGAGATGACTCCATCATGTAAATCCTGGTGCCTACAGTAAAGCACTATGAGCTTTTTTCCGCTCGGTTGAATGAAAAAAAAAACTGTCAGCCCTGGTCGGAACCACTGTACTAACAATCCAGTGTTAGTGCAGCAATCTCCCCCACTGAGCTATTGCACTCTAAAAGGGGACACCCCCCTCCCCTCCATCAGAACTCTCCAATCAGTGCTCTCCCATTGGCTGAGAGTGCTAATCTGGAACTGGATGGCTGCTGGTTTTCCAGCATGCTCGTCTGAAAGAAGATGGCCAAACGGCCTCTGTTGGACCGGCTGCCATACACACGGGCCGAATGTCAGCCAGGATTTATTGAACTGCCTGATGTGGCCCAGCATTCGGCCCGTGTGTATGGGGCTTTAGTTTTGTTTACAAGGTGGGAGGGTTTAGTTCTGCTTTTAAGAAAATTGTCACCCTCATTTGGCTTTGTAATTGAGCATAAATGTTAGATTGGCCAAACAGATTATTTTGATGGAAAAAGCACCTTTTTTCTTTCCATGAATAAATAAATTCCATTTTTATTAAAGGCTAAAGTACAACTCAAAATTGTGAACAAAATTATAGTCGACCACAACCAATAGCATTACTTGTACAAGGCATAACAAATATGTCAATGTTACAGCGGGTCATTTTATGAAAATAGACAAAGAAATATAACAACTGAATGTAAAACCAATCAGTATAACTGAAAAATAAAAGGTTACAATAAAACAGCACAAAACAAAGGCATCAAAATTTACACATCCAGATTTCAGCTAAGGCTTATCAGCCTGTGATTCTGCAACATAAGACTGACCCTGTATGCCAAATACCCATACTTAATCTTGCCAAGATAAGAGGTTAATCTAGACTGGTCTTAGAGTGTGTACTTAAAAGATTTGTTAAGTATGGTAATGGGAAACTCACTATCTTCTGGTCCCAGTTCAAGCACTGGGAGGACAGTAACGCTTTATTAATTCAAACCGATTTGTGGATCAGAGGATTCTGCAGTGAAAGGCTCATCCAGTCCAGAAGAAAAAGCAGGATAGGGAAATCAGGAGTAAGGAGAGAAGCAGACAAAAATAATAGAAGAAAGGGGTAAGGGGGAAGCACAGGGAGTGGGGGGGGGGGGCTTGGGGTTACCCTCCAGTGTGCAGGCACCTCCAGCCACCCCCAAAGCAAGAAGCAACTAACTGGTAGCTTTTTTTTAACTATTTCATCTTTATTAGAAAATGTTTTCCCAATACAACAATAAGAATGATTTCCACAATTCACAAAACATCTTCATTTCATACATAAATAGTGCAATAACGAGGACGCTCCCGGCCCGCACATCGTGGCGGGCTCACCCTCCGTCTCTTCCATCCCGCCGCCCCCCCCCAGCCCACCCACCCTCGCTTCGAGCACACACTGCTGATACCCACCCGACCAATAAGGGTCGGCTGGTTGGAGGGGAATGAACACCAATTAACATGAAAAAGAGAGAGGGAGGGAAGTCAGAGAAGAAAGTCCATTGCCGCTCGTCAAGCAAGCAAATGCTAGGCCGCCCCCTCGGTAAACTCCCCTAGGGGGTAACCCATACCAATCAACCACGGGTTCCATATTGCCCTAAAATTTTTTAAGTTGTTTTGTTTTATAAACATTGCTCTCTCACACCAAATAGTAGAGTTGATTGCATTAACCCATTGTTCGATTGCTGGGGGATTTTTGGCTTGCCAATTCCATTTAGTTGGTACCCTGGCTTGCCAATTTATAGCTATCAGCCGTCTGGCCTGGTACAAACATCTCAGGACAGGCAGCTTGATTAGGGGAGGGGTTCTATCCTCCTCAAAAATCCCCAATAAACACGTCCTAGCTTCTGGTTTCAGGGTAGTCTATTTCCAGCCAATACCCATACAATTTTGGGCATTTCCATACCATATGGGAGAGGTCCCCCGATGCCCCACATCTGGGACAGCTGTCGCTGGATTTCCTGCCCATTTTCCATAGCTTATAGGGGGTATAATATGCCCTATATATAAGGAATAAGTGTGACACTCGCTGCGATGGAGATATGGAAACCAATCTCCCCTGCTCAAGAGTCTTACCCCATTGTTCCTGAGTTATCGGGCCCACATCTCCTATCCACCCCCTCCTGCTCTTATACGGGCCCTCTCCCTTCAGGATCCTTCCCCTGATCTTTGTATATAATCTGGAAATCTGACCTTTTGCTTGCCTGCAATCCATGAGGCTCTGGAGCAGGGGAGCTTCGGTTCGTTCAATCTCAAGTGACCCGTATTGAGCTTGAATACCATGTCTCAGCTGTAGATATTTGAAAAACGTCTTATTAGAGACATCAAATTCCTGTCTAAGGGCCTCAAAAGATTTCATTACGTTCCCTTCGTATAGCTGCACCAACCTATTAATTCCCTCATTAATGCATTAGTAGGGCATCTATGGACAAATGAGTTAGCCTCCAAGGCTTCCTCCAATAGCTTATGGGGTACCCCGACCATCATCAATTTAGGGTTCGGAGACCCTCCCTCTTGGAGCCCTGCCCCCTCTAAATGCTGAAGTTGGGCAGCTAAAAAATATGCTCTCAAATGGGGTATGGCCAATCCTCCCTCCTCTACGGGAAGTTGCATCGTCTGCAGCCCAATCCGGGCATGTCCCTTTTTCCAGATTAAATGTCGAATGAGAGAGTTCATTCTTTGGAACCATTTCTGGTTAATCCAGATTGGGGAACTGTGTAGAATATATAGTATTTGTGGTTGCCAAATCATTTTTATTAGATTGCATCATCCCACTACAGATAGAGGAAGGCCGCACCACCTATCAAGTTTCTGCTTCAGTCTCGTTAATAGTGGTGCTAAATTCTCATTGATATACTGATTCACTTCCCCAGTGATCCAGATGCCCAGATACTTCAGTCTGGGCACTATCTCTAGGCCTGTAATCGCCGGCAACACCCATTGATCCCCAGGTCTAGTCAGTGGCAGGAGAGCTGATTTACTCCAGTTAATTACAAGGCCAGATTGTTGACCAAACTCCCCCATCATCTGCACTACCCTGTTCAGGGTTGAGTCCATATCTCCAATAAAGAACAGGACATCATCCGCGAACAGGGCGATTTTATCTTCCACTGCTCCACGCCGGAATCCCTGGATGTCCGGGCATGACCTTGCCAGGACAGCCAGGGGTTCCATGGCCAATACAAACAAGAGGGGAGACAGTGGGCACCCCTGTCTTGTTCCTCTCTCTAGCTGGAAAACCTCAGAAAATTCAGTTCCCATCTTGATTTTGGCCCTGGGCCCATTATAAAGTAATTTTATCCACTGGATGAAGTGAGGGCCAAAGCCAAACCTCTCCATCACTCCCCAAGTAGCCCCATTCCAGGCTGTCAAAAGCCTTAGTCGCGTCCAAGGCCAGAATAGCTCCCGGCCCATCACTATCCCTGGGTATTTGGACATTAAGAAAAACTCTTCTGATATTAGTGCTGGTTGTCCTGCCCGGGACAAAGCCCGACTGGTCTGGGTGTATTAGTTTATGTATAAATTTATTTAAGCGGGTTGCCAGGGCCTTAGCTAGAATTTTAATATCCGAGCACAGCAGGGATATTGGCCGATATGATGAGACTTCCTGTTGATCCTTCCCCTCCTTCACCCACCTCAAAGGCATGGTTCAGTGTCTCCAAGAGTTCCGGCAGTAACGCTTCACCATAACGCTTGTATATTTCTGCTGGAAACCCGTCTGGACCTGGGGATTTATAATTAGGCATTGCAGCTACTGCATTTTTTAGCTCCTCCAACGTAAGTGGTGAATCGAGACTCAATTTGTCCTGGTCTGATAGTGTTGGAATTGCTGCTTGAAGTAGGAAGTCAGTAACAAGGCTACCCTGGCCCCGCAGGGCCGATCTGTATAGATTGTTATAGTAATCATAGAGTACTCTCATGATCGCAGGGGGGCTAGAAACAAGATCGCCATTTGGCGACTTAATCACCTGAACTGTTGTCGGGGAGCTATTAGTTTGGACCAAAAGGGAGAGGGCTCGACCCACCCTCTCCCCTTCACCAAAATAATGCTGACGTTGGAATATTCGCCTGTTCTCTGCCTTTTTTAAAAGAGCCATTTTATAAACTTGTTGGCTATCCAGCCATATCTTCTGGTTTTCAGGTGATGGAGCTTCTATATATGCGCTCTCTGCCAGAGTAACCATATTTCTTATGGCTGACTCCTGTTCTCGGGCTTTCCTTTTAATTATTGCGATTTGTTGGATTAATATGCCTCTAATATAGGCTTTTAGGGAGTCCCAGACTATTCCGGGTGGAGCTGTGCCCTTGTTTATTTGGAGAAATTCCTTTATCTTGTCCAGAGAGGGGCTAGATCTATCCATTAACTCCAACCAGCTGGGATTTATCCTCCACTCCCCTAAACCTGTTCTAGCTCCCAGGGCCACAATAATGGACAGGGGGGAATGATCTGAAATCCCCCTTGCCCCGTATTCTATTTCCTGCACCACTTCTGCTGCCTCTTTATTACCAAGGACCATATCAATTCTTGATAACGTATAATAGGTCCCAGATAAAACAAGAATACTGTCTCTCCTGAGGATGATGCATTCGCCATAGATCACTCAATCCTGTTTCGGATAAAAACCCTTGCAGTCGCCCTGCTCTAACCCCGTCAGGTTTAGGAAATCTGTCCAGGCTCCCTTCTAGTGTTTCATTGAAGTCACCCAGTACTATCCACGGAACTCCCGGCTTATCCAGGCAAAACGCCAGCAGTTTATACATAACCTCCAACTTAAAGGGAGGGGGTATATAAATGTTGGCTAAAATATAATATTGCCCTCTCATCGAACCATATAGAAAGACGAATCTCCCCACCTCATCAATAGAGGACTCCTTACATAGGAAATCCGTGCCCCTCCTAACTAAGACACTCACTCCTCTTGAATATGAGGTATGGAAAGAATGGTAATATGCCTGAAATTTCCGGTTATTTAACTGTGGAGCTGTACTGGGGGTTAGGTGCGTCTCTTGCAGAAAGAGTAAGCCCGGACCTGCCCTCTCTGTTTCCAACATGACCGCTGCTCTCTTCTTTAAATCTCCCAGCCCCCTCACGTTCCATGAAATAATACTTACTCTACTCATGATCACCGGTGATTGCTAAGCTAGCCGGGGACAGGGGGAGGGGGGGGGGGGGAGGCCCGCCCTCCCTCGACGGGCCCCCCCACCCCCCATGTTCCCCCACAGCCCCCACCCCCCCATACCCACAGTGTGCGCTCGAAGTTCCCCCCATCCCTCCTGCCCTCCCACCCACCCCTGCCCATTTGAGCAACCCCTAGGGGTCTCTATTGTGGCCCACATATTTCAAAGCTCATCCAAAAGATGCCAAAGCTCCCTCTATCCCCACCCCCCCATTTACCCCGCCCCCCCAGATCTAATAACCATGTCTAAGTGTCATACTTTACTATGGTATCAGTTAATCTCCCCCTTATTTATAAGGAGGGGGGAGAAAGAAGAGAGGGAGGAGAGAAAAAAAAAAAGAAAAAACCCAACACACCCCAACAGGAAAAGCAAAAAAGCCAATATATATAATTATTGTGCCATATTATAATCCCCCTCTCGCCCATCACCCCATCTCGTGATAGATGGTCATATCCACCATAACATACCTTATCAATCAGGTTACAATTATTTGTAATTCCCAATGTACATAAAAAAAAAAAAAGAAAAAAAAAAAGGACATATATGCAATTATTATATACCATTATTTGTGTCCAACCATAATCCCCATCTCTCCTGTCCCATGGTAAGTGCACGTGACTAATCATAAAAAACACTATCCATTGGTTTGTGGCTAATTATAAATTCAAAAAAGGAGCATATAAGTCATCGCTATGGCACCCTATACTCAACACCGCCCCCCCTCCCTATCTCGTGAAAAGTACATTATATATAACGTCACGTGAATTATCAATCAAATTAATAATATTTGTGGATTCAAATTCAAATTTACCAAAAAAAAAAAAGGAAGAAAAAAAACTTTTTTTTTTTTTTTGGTAAATTTGAATTTGAATCCACAAATATTATTAATTTGATTGATAAAGTCATTGTTCCAATTTTAAACGTTTAGCAATGTTAGCTTAGTCTCCCCCTCCACCTCCTCCCCCGGGTTACCATACACCTGGGCTGATGCCACAGGTTGCACTTGTTAAGCCGGCATTTCGCTAATCTCCTCCGAAGCTGACAGGAATTTGGGTCGGGTTCCCCTCTCGCTCTGAATCAGCAGCCCCACTCAGTAAATAGGCTTCGTCCGCTCATGCTGGCATCCTGCCCCCCTCCGGTCCGTCCTTGAGCTGCCTTCGGGGCCGCGATCGAGATCTCACGATAATCCGAGCCCCCGGCGGGAGCTCGTTCGGGTATCCTCGGCTAGTTTCGGAGGCGCAGCCTGTGCACGCAGCAACCTCTCCGAAGTCCACGAAGCGAGGGGTCGAAGCGACAACGTCAGCCGCAAACAGGCAGGTTCCTCAATCAATATCCATTGCTTGGTCAGGGGAGACGGAGGGCTGGACGGGGAGAGAGCTCAGGCATCTTCATCTCACTCTCACTCACACACACACACCATCATGCCGGCCACGCCCCCTCTCATTGTCGGAATAGCAATGAGATTGGCTAACTGGTAGCTTGATCATCCGCTGGTATAGGTTGGGCCATAGTTTGCAGGTATTCGTCAGTACAGGTGAAATATCTCCATGGCCTCCAACGCTCCCTGAGGACCTCCTCATTATTATTCAGGGTGACAGTTAATTTCTCCATACGTAGGATATCATTAACTTTGGTGTACCACAGGACCTTAGTCGGGGGCTGTGACTGCCTCTAGAGTGCAGGAATGCAAGCTCTAGCTGCATTCACCAAATGGATAGTGAGAGATTTTTTGTATTTCCGAAAGGGTATCCCCGTTAAATGTAAGAGGCACGCCTTTGGGTTGCCACTTGAATCCACCGATGTCAAATGTTTAACGGTACCTGCCACATCTGCCCAGAACGACCCCAGGAGGGGGTACTGACAGAAAATAGGAGTCATCATACCTACCAATTGATTGCAATGCAAGCATATTTCTGAGACCTTGCTACCAATTTTGTGTAGCAAGAACGGTACACGGTACCATCTCAAGAGAATTTTGTATCCCACTTCTTGATACTGGTTAGCAAGGGAAGATTTGTGGGCCAAGATAAAAACCTTGGCTGATTGAGCAGGTGTAAACGTAATCCCCAAATCATTTTCCCATTGATGTATGAATGACGGAATGTGCCATCTTAAGGTGACGCCATGTATTCATAGGATACAGTAGCTCAAGGGAATGAACTCATGCATTAAGGTCATTTAATTGTTTGGGTCTTTCCTTCTTCCGTTGAAAACCTATCCGAATTAGAACCCCCCACACTACACACTTATGGGTGTCCCAAACATGTGTGGAGTTCTGAGTGGATTCTGCAATTGTTGAAAAGTAAGTGGCTAGTGAACGATCTATTTCCTCGCGGACCTCAGGAAGTTGTAATAGGGATTCATTCAGTCACCAGGTAGAGGAACAGGGCGGAAGAAATTTCCAGCTCATGTGTTACATGGACAGGGGCATTGTCCGAGAAGGCAATTATGTAGATCTGGGAGAACGTGACAAGAGGTAGATCTTTGTGTTGAATAAGAAATAAATCAATCCTGGTATAGGAGTGAAAAAGGTGTAATCTCTCTGCTCCATGTGCATCAACCTCCAGGGGTCTACCAAATTGAGGAGTTGAAATTCCATGTTCAGTTTTTTCAGGTACTCAAAAGATAAATGGGAGGCTCCTTTGGAGGTGTCCAGCAATGGTTCAGGGGAGAAATTGAAATCCCCACCCACCAAGAGTATACCCTCCCTGAAATCTAACAAGGTTGGCATTAAGGTACTTAGGAGGTTAAGATGATCTGAATTAGGGAAGTAGACATTGACTAAAGTTACTGTGGTAGATCGAATTCTGCCTTTCAACAAAATGTAACGGCTCTGAGGATCCATACAAATATCTAAATGTGTCCACGGGACCGTTTTGGAATCCAAGATACTAACATCCTTAAACTTTGAGAGGGGGGAAGGGAAGTGGTAGACCCATGGAAAGTCACGATTGGTGAGTTTGGGCACACTGTCCTGTTTAAAGTGTGTCTCTTGTAGGAAGGCCACTTGAGTACGTTGCTTCTTGAGGTCTGAGAGGAGTCTAGAATGCTTCTCAGGAGTAGCAAGATCTCTGACATTGAAAGAGGTAAATTTATTGCCCTTTGCAGAGCCCTGGCTGATTGAGGTTATATGGGGTGCCTTTGGCGCTATTCCACCCTGCAGGGAAATCCTCTGGAAGGAAAAAAAAAAAGGGTAGGGGCGAAAAGAGTGGATCAGGTGGGTGAAGGGAAGATGGGAATGAGATGGTGAAAGAAAGAAAAAGGGTTGAAGTGACTGGGCTGAAAAGAGAGGGAAGAGGGAAACAAATGAGGGCTCAAATAATGACAAGCCTAAAAGTGGCTACAACAAAGACTAATGGTCCGGTAGAGCAGCCAATGGGGGTAAGGACTAGGAAGTATCTAAAGTAAGAACATTAGCATTAAAAGCTGGGATTACAGCAAACTGTGAAAATGAAATAACCTTTGGGGAAGGCTAGCTCTGAAACTCTTCGGAAATAACGCCCTGCTCCACAACTACTGGGAAAGCCCCCCATGCACAGAGCTCCAATATTGAAACCCATATCCCACCATTTAGTCCAGGGTCAACCGAGCCATGGCAAGCACCCTATTACGTGGATGCCGACCCTGACCGAAGACATTCGGGACTTGGGAGCCCCACATCATTCCCTCAGCCAGGAGCCAGCCCCCCTCTATCTCCAAAGGGCACACCCCCTCCACACCTAGAAAAATCAGGCACACTAACTCCGAAACCCAAGGTAAACATGTGTAAACAAAATATGAGTGGCCAGGTGTTTTCTAACTCTTGAATGTCGGGTAATCTAAAGAGAAAATTTTAAGAAAAGTTCTGCTGCTAAATGTAACAAGTGAAGTCCACTCCTGAACAGACACCATTGGCCTGCCTGACTTCTTTCAAAAAGATTGTTAGGGCTCGTTGGCTGTCGGGCGGACCCTTGAGGTATCCCCTGACCTTGTACGAGGCCTAGACCTCCTGCTGTGTTGGGGAGCAGGGACGAAGGGACGTTCATCATCCACCAACAGGGACATGTCAAGCCAGTCTGGAACAGAGACCGCAGGTGAGTCTAAAAAGGCAAATAGGGCATCCGGTTGGTCCGGAGATCTGAGGAAGAAAGAGTCTGCTCCCTTGCTGACTTGAAGATGAAAGGGGTGGCCCCAATGATATGTCGCCCCTGTGCTTCTGACTACATCCAGAAGTGGACAGTGTGTTCCCCACATACGGAGAGTCAGGTGAGAAAGATCCGGAAATAATTTGACTGAAGCTCTGTCAAAGTCCACAGGACCCTTATATCCTAAACACACTGGTTCATCCAAGGGGATTTCCAGGACTTACCAGGAGACAGAGTGGCCTCTAGTGGTGGATATTGAGATAGGCTCAATTGATTTGTATTTCTGGTAAGCTCACACACAAAAGGGGAATCACCTGGTGCATTGGTGGAGGTGCAGATATTAGCAGCATGTGGAATAATGCTTTCCTGGTGCCCCCATGGCAGCATACCTGTGATAGCTCCGCCCCAGAGTCCTCCCCTCAGGATAGTTAATAGCTTATAAAAATGACCAATCTACCCCCCCCCCCCCTAGCATTCTCCTTTTTTTCCTCATACCTAACGGATAATGTTGGACGTATTTTACCTCTGCCGTGAGCAGTTTCCGTCTGGGTTCAGGCCTCTCCCAGATGCAGTCCCCATTCTTGGGTTGCTAACCAGCGCTTATAAGAGGGGAGCCCCTTCTGGGGGTCTTTTGGGGCAGCAGCCACTTCCTACGTGGGAAATCGGTTCTGCTTGAAGGCAAAGCTGTTAGTTGGTGGGGTAGGTAGGGGCTCACTTTTGAGCCTTCCCTTTTCATTGTGCTGTTCCCTATCTTTCTGCTGTTTTTTTCGAGCGGTTTAAAATGCAGCAAGCGCTGGGCGCGCAGGGCTGTACTATGAATATAGTTATGCTGGTCGGTGCACGGAAGGGACGGCACGGCCGTTCTGGGCATGCACGGGCGTCTGACGTTGTTGGCGCCATCTTGGAGAGGGGAAAAACAGGTGGTGATGCCCTTCGGTGGGGGGGGGGGGCGGAGAAGAAGAAGGGGATGGGCGGTTCCTTCCTCTACTTAGGGGCTGTAGGTTCAGTAGGAGCAGGGCCGGTGCTACCACTAGGCAAACTAGGCAGCCGCCTAGGGCGCACTGCTGCCTAGGGGCGCCCGACCACTGGTTTCCCTCCGTGTCTGCAGGCTGCAGCTTGTAACTAACTCAGGCAGCTGCTTCATCTGGCCGGTAGTGTAATTAGAGGTGGAGTCAGCGCTAAAGAGGAAGCAGAGCCGACGCTTCCGGTATAGCGTCGCCTCCGGTATAGCGTCGCTTCCTGTCACATGAGCACGGCAAAGGGGGTGGAGCCAATGGGGGCAGCAAAATTGGGTTTCGCCTAGGGTGTCAAAAATCCTTGCACCAGCCCTGAGTAGGAGGCAGGCGTAGCCAGCTGTAGGTGCTGCCTCCTGAGTGCTCTGTGTGGACTGGAACCTGATTCCTTAGTAAGTAAAAAAAAAGAAAGAAAGAGGAAAATAAATAAGGGAGGGGGAGGGACTGTAGTGCGGTTTGTCTATAGGTTTTTTGCTTTGTGCATGATTCTTTCCCTGTATTTGTTTTTTGTTCTCTATTAAATATATATATATATATGTAAAGGGGGAGATAATTTAGAGGGTTGTGAGGAAGACAGAGAGATGGATTTGTGTTGGAACTATTGTCTTTCTTCTGGGGCATTTTTCATGAAGTAAAATTGTGGATGAAGTTATAGAATTAATCTGTAATTGTTTAGGTAGGGGTGTACACTTGGGTATATCTGAATATATATATATGGGTTGGAGGGGGGGTGTATATCCACGGGGTCTCATAGGAGTCTATTGTATTTTCTTTAGTATTCTGTCCAGTCACTTTCGCCCTTGCCTGCCCTGCAATTATGAGCCAGCCGCTGCTAGACCAAGACCCTCGCTTTCTTAGGTAAGGGTACGTGCCAAAAGATTTTTTCTTCTTTTTTTTTTTTTTGTCGGACTAAAAGAGAGCCTTGCGCTGTTACTTTTCGTTTCAGCCCTTTACACCAGAGTGTGTCTAACCAGATGTCTGGTCATCGCAACGGACGCACGCGTCCAAGCTCAGCGCACAGCCGCTCATCTAGCTCTCATCATTCTTTGCAAAGAACAAGTTCCAAAAGGCATCGTTCAACCAGCCCTCACAGACGAGGAAAGAGAGAATGTAGAGCGTGTGGAGCACCCCCGATGTCTGATAAACTGATCTGTAAAGACTGTTTTCAAGCCTACGCGGAATGCGAAAAGGCGGAGGTGGAACAAGTTACAGAATTGATTAAAAGAGTAGTGAAAGACTCATTAGTGGAACTAATTCGTACGACTCCCACCCTGCAAGACACGCTTAAGGGTCAAACATCAGAAATGTCTAATCAGGGTCAATCATCCACAGACCAGGCAGGCACTTCCGCAACCCCGCCTCCCTTATCAGCTGGGGACGGACCCAATTCGGAGGATTCCTCAGATGATTCAGATCCTTCGGGCTTTAATTTCTCATTAGTGCAGCCCTTTGTCTTAGCAGTAAAACAAGCTATCGGTTTGGAGGAAGTGGAAGAACCTCCCAAAAAGGAATTGAATTTTTTTTCCCTTTCTAGAGGAATTAAAAGATTTAATGGAGGGGGAATGGAAGAGGACAGATAAACGTGTCTCTCTAAATAGACTCCAGAAGTTGTACCCGCTGGCCGAATCGGATGCGGCCTTCCTGGATACGCCGCCAGTAGTGGACGCAGCAGTGGTGCATTTGGCCAAGAACATCACCCTGCCTATGGAGGATTCGGCCTCCTTTAAGGATCTTCTGGACAGGCGAATAGAGGCGGATTTGAAAAAAGCCTATCAGCTGGTGGGGGAGTCTGTAGACCGGCGGTAGCTTTAGCCTCGGTGTCTAATGCCATTAAAGTTTGAACAGATAACATTGAAGTTGCCATCCGAGAAGAGGTCCCAAAGGACAATATTATAAAGGCGTTAGAAGAGCTCAAGCTGTCAGCAGACTATCGGAGAAGCCGCAATTGACTCTGTGAGATATGCGGCTAGGGCAATGTTGCACACAATCATGGCTAAGCGCGCGCTATGGCTAAAGCCATGGGCTGCCGATGCAGCATCAAAACAGAACTGGTGCAAAATCCCATTTGATGGGAAGGCGCTCTTTGGAGAAAGATTGGAGAAGGCAATATCTAGAGTGACAGGACGGTCACGTGTGGTGTCAACAAAATTCCAAGCTTCCAGGAATAGAAGTTTCTCTAACTTTAGACAAAATAAAGACCCCAAAAAGAATTGGAGGAGTACTCAGGCCACGTTTTTAAAAGCGAATAAACAGAGAGGTCTCACCAACACTCAGGAGGGGATGAAGTCCTTTTGACAAGAGGCCACTCCAGCAAGTAGGGGCCAGGTTGAAGAGGTTTGCAGACGTATGGGCCAGTCGATGCGAAGATCTGTGGGTGGTCTCTGCGATCCGTTTTGCCCATTTTTGGACCTTTCAAAAAGGGCCCCCGCAAGATTCGTTCGTTCTAACGAGAAGTCCAACATCACCGCAGAAAGCGGAAGCTTTACAGAGATATCTACACCTTCTTGTAGCACAACAGGCAGTTTTACTAGTCCCTCCCTCTGTAAGGTTCACGGGATTCTATTCTCCTCTCTTCCTCGTCCCCAAGAGGAGTGGAGAATGAAGACCAGTGGTGGATCTGAAGAGGTTAAATCGTTTCATACAGCTAGACTCGTTCAAGATGGAATCCTTGCAGACGATCACTCAAATGGTCCAACCAGGGGATTGGATGGTATCGATAGACTTACAAGATGCTTATTTCCATGTTCCCGTGTTGCCAGCATTCCAAAGATATTTGAGAGTGGCAATAGGATCAACACATCTCCAGTTTCAATGCCTGCCATTTGGCCTATGTACATCACCAAGAATATTCTCAAAAGTTCTAGTTTCAATCCTGGCTCCTCTCAGGGAAAAAGGCCTTCGAGTCTTTCACTTTCTGGACGACATCTTACTGCTAGCATCCAATCAAGCCCAGTTACGAGACCACAGGGGGAGTCTGCTGAGGACTCTGAAAGAGTTTGGATGGTTAGTAAATACAGAGAAGAGCCACCTGACCCCAACTCAGGTGATGATTTACTTAGGTGCTCTATTCGACACCAAGGCTAGTACGGTGCGCTTCCCTCCTCAGAAGGTGAAGACGATTGCCCAGAAAATGATCCACGTCAGATCGCTCTCCCACCTGTCAGCCTCAAATTGCCAGAGTTTAATCAGGACTATGGCAGCTTGCATTCCGATGTTACCTTGGGCGCATTGGCATCTGAGGACTTTTCAATGGGGCTTTTTGACGCAGTGGAGGAGGAAGTCCCTATGTCAGAGAATAGCAATTTCTGCTTCCATGAAGAGAAGTCTCCTCTGGTGGTCGAAGGAAGACCTAATTTCAAAACCTCGGCTCCTGCAATGCCCTTCCTGGACCATTCTTACCACCGACGCGAGTTCGAAAGGGTGGGGAGCACACTGCGATCACCTGGCAGTACAAGGGAGATGGGACGTCCCCGTGGCAGGGGTAGTCTCCAACGTCTTAAAGCTGAGAGCAGTGTATTTAGCTTTGTTGAGTCTAAAAGAACATCTACAACAGAGACAAGTGCTGGTACGGATGGACAACAGAGCAGTGGTAACATATTTACAAAGGCAGGGGGGGAAGCACAGCCTCCCTTTACTAAGGGGAGTGGAGCCCATCATGTTATGGGCGGAAAGAAATTTATTGGATTTAAAGGCAGCTTACCTTCCGGGACATTTGAATTTAGCAGGCGGATCGCCTATCACGTTGTTTTCCAGACAGCAACGAGTGGGCAATGCACCCATCAGTGTTCAGTTGGATCATGAATCTCCAGAAGCCACCAGAAATAGATCTCTTTGCCTCTCCAATGAATGCGAAGCTGCCGAGATTTCTATCCTGCCTGCCTCATCCCCGAGCAGAAGCAGTGGATACCCTTTCGAGTCCATGGCTTTGCGAGACTGCATATGCGTTTCCCCCCAGACCCTTGATCACGAAGTTCTTAATCAGATTAGCAATGGAGCCAGTCAGAGTGATAGCTATTCTTTACTCACCGAAGAGGCCGTGGTTCCCTTGGGCTGTGAACCTCAGTATATGCCCGTCGTTCAAGATCCCTCTATTCCCGCAGCTTCTCTCACAGGGGAAATTGTTGCACCCAGCTCCTCCCAAATTGAAGCTACATGTCTGGATATTGAGCGGCAGAAGTTCCAATGATTGGGATTCTCAGCGGGAGTGATCTTGACTCTCCTGAAAGCTAGGAAACCTTCCACAAACTTTATCTATTCTAAGATATGGAATAAATTCAAAACGTTTGCAGTAAGCAAACGAGGGGATCCCACCAGTCCTTCTACCTCAATAGTTTTGGAGTTTCTGCAGAATGGTTTAGACCTGGGGCTCAGTTTAAGTTCATTAAAAGTTCAAGTAGCAGCAATTTCAGTAAGTACCCACTTGAAATGGGCAGAAGATGCTCTCATCATACAATTTCTCAAAGCAGTCAAGAAGATCCGTCCTCCCGTAAAACAAGCTTTTTCGGGCCTGGGACCTACCTTTTGTGCTAGACTGTCTGATAGCGCAGCCTTTTAGTCCATTGGAGGCCACTTCACTATGGAACCTAACGCTCAAAACTGTTTTTCTAGTTGCTATAACGTCGGGGAAGAGAGCTTCAGAATTGCAGGTGTTAGGAGCAGAGAAAGAACACATAGTTTTCTTCCCGGATAGGGGTGGAATTGCGGACAGTACAGGGATTTGTCCCAAAAGTGTCATCCCGATCCACTCTCTCTGAGGTTTGGGCACTCCCTTCGTTCACGGATCCTCTATCTGGTTCGCTGCAAGAGTTGGATGTTTCTAAAGTTCTAGCATGTTATTTGCAGGCCACAGGGCAAAAATAAAGGGAAAGGAGCCACATCGAGGACGATAGCGTCATGGATTTGTAGGTTAATCCAAAGTGTGTATAGGGCTAGAGGGTTGGAGCCTCCGGCGGTGAAAGCCCATTCAACGAGAGCAGTTTCTTCTTCATGGGCGGCAAGGGCAAGTATATCGTTGGAAATGATCTGTAAAGCGGCCACATGGACGTCGCCAAATACGTTCATGCGCCATTACAGGATTGACCCAGGAGCACTCACTTCAGTAGAATTCGGGAAAAGGGCAATTGAAGCAGCTATCGCATTTCCTTAACCACTTGCCGCCCGCCCTATTACAAATTGACGGCGGCAAAGTGGTTTCATTATCCTAACCGGACGTCATATGACGTGATTAGGATAATGAGCCGCTGCGCGCCCCCGGGGGCGCGCATCGCGGCGATCGTTGTTGCGGGGTGTCAGTCTGACACCCGGCAACTACGATCTCGGTAAAGAGTCTCCGACGGAGACTCTTTACCATGTGATCAGCCGTGTCCAATCACGGCTGATCACAGTGTAAATAGGAAGAGCCGGTGATCGGCTTTCCCTCACTCGCGTCTGTCAGACGCGAGTAGAGGAGAGCCGATCGGCTGCTCCTCTGACAGGGGGGGTCTGTGCTGATCGATTATCAGCACAGCCCCCCCGAGGATGCACACACTGGACCACCAGGGACACCACTAGACCACCAGGGAAAAGGTAATAAAAATCCATAATCCTCCCTAGACCACCAGGGTGCCAGTCAGCACAATGGGTGCCAATCAGTGCCCATAATGGATGCCAATCAGTGGCCACAATGGGCATCACTGATTGGCATGCATTATTGTTTGGCACTGATTGGCATCCATTACTATAACACCGATGCCGCCTATGAGTGCCCACCTGTGCCGCCTATGAGTGCCCACCTGTGCCGCCTGAGTGCCCACCTGTGCCGCCTGAGTGCCCACCTGTGCCGCCTATGAGTGCCCACCTGTGCCGCCTATCCATGCCCACCTGTGCCGCCTATCTATGCCCACCTGTGCGCCTATCTATGCCCACCTGTGCCGCCTATCCATGCCCATCTGTGCCGCCTATCCATGCCCATCCGTGCCGCCCATCCGTGCCAGCTATCAGTGCCAATTTGTGCCACCTATCAGTGTCCGTCCGTGTCGCCCATCCGTGTCGCCCATCCGTGTCACCCATCCGTGTCGCCCATCCGTGCCGCCCATCAGTGCCGCCTATCAGTGCCACTTCATTGGTGCCACATTGGTGCCCATCAGTGCCACCTTATCAGTGCCCATCAGTGTAGCCCCATCAGTGCCCATCAGTGAAGGAGAAAACGTACTTATTTACAAAGTTTTGAAACTGAAACAAAAAAAAACATTTTTTTTTTCAAAATTTTCGGTATTTTTTTATTTGTAGCGCAAAAAATAAACACCGTAGAGGTGATCAAATACCACCAAAAGAAAGCTCTATTTGTGGGAAAAAAATGATAAAAATTTCATTTGGGTACAGTGTAGCATGACCGCGCAATTGTCATTCAAAGTGCGACAGCGCTGAAAGCTCAAAATTGGTCTGGGCAGGAAGGTGTTTAAGTGCCCTGTATTGAAGTGGTTAAATAAAATTTTCTTTGAAGCAGTACCTACCCTGGTCTTAGCTATTTATTGTATCACAGGTATGCTGCCATGGGGGCACCAGGAAAACTGAAAATTCTTTCATACTTACTGTAATTTTCCTTTCCTGGTGCCTACCCATGGCAGCATATGCTCCCTCCCTTGGTATTCGATATAATTGGAGAATGCTAGGGGGTAGATTGGTCATTTTTATAAGCTATTAACTATCCTGAGGGGAGGACACCGAGGTGGAGCTATCACAGGTATGCTGCCATGGGTAGGCACCAGGAAAGGAAAATTACAGTAAGAATGAACAATTTTCAGTTTTTATGAATATAAGGAAATTACTCTAGCAGTAATTCAAAGGATGTCATTACTTGATTCAAGGAACTTTCCTTTTGATGGATGGGTGTGTTACAACACTTTCTGACACAGACACTGTTGATGTATTTTAATTGATTTTCTGGACACTAGAGTGGATATTTTTGCTCTATTTTTTACTTAAGTGATTTTAGAACATTTAATTCATGAATTTTTTGGTGTTTAGTTCTCATGCATCATATGTGACATTAACTATTTTTGGCTAGTCATATGTCCATATTTAGCACTGCTTGCTATGTTTACATATTTGAGCATATTGTTTATTGATTGATTACGGTATGATATCAGCTGAAGGTGTATAAAACCATTGTTCACTAGGGATGAGCCGAACACCCCCCGGTTCGGTTCGCACCAAAACTTTCGAATGGACCCCAAATTCGTACGAACTTTAGAACCCCATTGAAGTCTATGGGACTCGAACGTTCGAAATTAAAAGTGCTAATTTTAACGGCTAATATGCAAGATACTGTCCTAAAAAGGGTTTGGGGACCTGGCTCCTGCCCCAGGGGACATGGGTCAATGCCTAAAATGTTTTTAAAAATGGCCGTTTTGGCGGGAGCACTGATTTTAATGACGATTAAAGTGAAAAAAAATATTCCTTTAAATATGGTGCCTGGAGGGTGTCTGTAGTATGCCTCTGAAGTGCCACGTGTTTCCCGTGTTTAGAACAGTCCCTGCACAAAATGACATTAAATGGAAATAACATCATTTAAAACTGCTTGCGGTTTTAATGTTATATCTGGTTCCTGCAATATGGTTGAAAATCATTGAGAAAAATGGCATGGGTAGCCCTCCCTGCCCATTACCAGCCCCTTTGGGTCTTGTACGCATATTAAAGGGAACCCAGTACCCATATTAAAAAAAGGAAATGCGTGTGGCCCCCAGGCCCTATATACTCAGAACAACAGTGGTAGAAAAATTGACCTTTGGTGGTTGTGGTGCTGGTGCCACAACACTATAAGTCCTCACAGTTACTCTGGGTGGGCACAGAAACGGGCCCTCCTGTGAAATATTATATCAAGAATTGTAATTACATGTCCCTGTTAAACAGGGGCAGAAAAATTGGGCCTTAGGCACTGGTGCTGGTGCCACCACACTGCAACCTCTCCCATATACTCTAGTTTTATTGCAGGAATTAGCCCTGCTGCAAAGCATTGCATCAAAAATTGTAATTAAACGCCCCTGTTAAACAGGGGCAGAAAAATTGGGCCTTAGGCACTGGTGCTGGTGCCACCACACTGCAACCTCTCCCATATACTCTATTTTTATTGCAGGAATTAGCCCTGCTGCAAAGCATTGCATCAAAAATTGGGCTGATGGCATCACCCAGAACCAGAAATGTTCTTCCAACATATCAGCGGAGGAGGAAGAGGATAGACAATCAGCATAACAGGATAGTCACTCAGCATCAGCATAGGCAGTCTTGAAGGGATGTGATATTTAAAAAAAAATTATTCGGTTACATCAGCTTCAGGTGCTTGGTAGCTGTGGGTGATCCAAGACTGATTCATCTTGATGAAGGTCAGTCGATCAACTGATTCGGTGGACAGGCCACTGTGATCGGTAACAAAGCCACCAGCAGCACTGAAGGTGCGTTCCGAAAGAACGCTGGATGCAGGACAGGCCAGTAGCTCAATTGCATACTGTGCAAGCTCTGGAACCGATCATACCTTGGGGCTGCAGACTAAAAAATTGTCTGAACGCATCGGTCAGACGGCCACCTTCTCCACCGCACCTTCTGACCGATGCCTCAGCAAAACGTTGTCCAGGACCAGGAGTTTGTAACCTCCCAGTCTCTGGGAATGCGTTGCACAGACCTTTCTGCAAGGCCTCCCGGAGATGTCTCATCCTCTTCTCCCTCTGCAATGGCAAGATAAGGTCGGCAACCTTACCCTTGTACCGTGGATCAAGGAGAGTGGCCCGCCAGTAATGGTCCCTCTCCTTGATCCGAAGAATACGAGGATCCTTCCGCAGGCTTTGCAGGATCAGGGAGGCCATGCAGCGTAGGTTAGCTGAGGCATTCGGTCCGGAGTCCTCTGGGTCACTAAGGACAACATGATCCGCAGCTACCTCCTCCCAGCCACGTACAAGTCCACATGTTTCTTGGGACTGTAAATCATCCCTACAAGACTGCTGCTGCTGATGCTGAGTGCCAGCCTCCACCTCCATGCTGACACAATCATCCTCCTCCTCATCTTCCTCCTCCTCATCCTCTTCCTGTGTGATGGGTGGCACAGCAGGAACACTGTCTGGATAAAGGGGGCCTTGAGAGGCAAGGAAGTCCTCCTCTTCCTGCCTCTGTTCTGCCTCAAGTGCCCTGTCCATTATTCCACGCAGCGTATGCTCCAAGAAGTGGACAAGAGGTACAGTGTCACTGATGCATGCACTGTCACTGCTCACCATCCTTGTGGCCTCCTCAAACGGTGACAGGACAGTGCATGCATCCCTGATCATGCCCCACTGGCGTGGTGAGAAAAAACCCTGACCCTGTCCTGGTGCCATAGTCGCACAGGTACTCATTGATGGCCGCTGCAGCATGGCCAACGTTGAGTTCCACCTGGTGGGCATGTCACATATAAAGTGGTTCTTGGGCAGGTTCAACTCCTTTTGGAGCTCAGCCAGCCAAAGCACAGGCATTAAATGATTGGCGGAAATGCACACAGACTTTCCTGGCATGCTTCAGCACATTCCGTAAGCCCAGGTACCTGCCAGAGAACCGCTGCAACACCAGGTTAAGGACATGAGCTACACAGGGCACATGGGTCAGTTGTCCCTGTCAGAGGGCGGAGAGGAGGTTGGTGCCATTGTCGCAAACCACCCATCCTGGCTTAAGCTGGCGTGGCGTCAACCACCTCTCGGCCTGCCCCTGTAGAGCTGACAAAACATCCACCCCAGTGTGGCTCCTGTCCCCCAAACAAACCAGCGCAAGCACGGCATGGAATCGTTTTGCCTGCGTACTTGCGTAGCCCCTGGAGCGCCTACGGAGCACCGCTGGTTCTGAGGACAGAGCACTGGAAGAGGCCATGGAGGAAAAAGAAGAGGAGGGGGTGGAGGAGAGAGGTGTGTCACAACCAATAGTAGCATTTTGTAGGCGTTGTGGCGGAACAACCTCCAACACTACTGCACCTTGTCCTGCATCCTTCCCAGCTGCTAGAAGAGTGACCCAATGGCCCGTGAAAGACAGGTAACGCCCCTGTCCATGCCTGCTGAACCATGAGTCAGCTGTAATATGCACCTTACCGCTGACCGCCCTGTCCAGCGAGGCAAGGACATTGCCTTCCACATGCCGGTAGAGAGCCGGAATCTCCTTCCGTGAGAAAAAGTTGCGTTTGGGGTCCTGCCACTGAGGAACCGCACATTGTACAAACTCACGGAAGTCTACCAACTGAAAAGGCAGCAGTTGAAGTGCTAGCAATTTAGCCAAGCTAGCATTCAACCGCTGAGCATGTGGATGGCTGGGAGTGAACTTCTTTCGCCGGTCCAGCAGCTGGGGCAGGGACATTTGCCTGCTATAATCGGACGTGGGCGTACTGCTAGCAGAGTGCCCGGAAGCACTTGGCTGTGACACACCTAATTCTACACCTTCATTCCTCTCAGAGCAGGTTTCAGAGAGGACTGAAGGTCTAGTGGGGTTGGAGATGCCAGCTGATGAGGAGCAAGGAGAGGTCCACTTTGTTCTTTGGTGTGGGTCTTTGAGGTACGCTTGCCAACGAGCTGCATGGCAGGTCAACATATGTCTGGTCAAGCATGTGGTGCCCAAGCGGCTGATGTTTTGGCCACGCGAGATACGCTTGAGACATATGTTGCAAATAGCAGCGGTGCGATCTGATGCACTCGTCTCAAAAAAGGTCCACACCAAAGAACTTTTAGAATAACGCGCAGAGGCAGCGCCCTGCACAGGCAGAGCTCTGCGGTGTGATTCAGTCGGTGTGCTGCCCCTAAGCTGGCCCCCGGAGGGCATCCTGCCTCGTTGGACATGCGCCTCCTCCTCCTCCTCCTCTCTCCTTCCAGGCACCCACGTGGAGTCAGTGCCCTCATCATCCCCTCCCTCTTCATTGCTGTAGCAAACCTGGCAGTATGCTGCAGCTTGTGGAACATGACTGCCAGATTGCTGTCCTTCTTGAGCATCCCCTCTCTCTGCATTCATGCTACTGCCTTCCTCTAGCTGAGTGTCATCATCAGAGCCTACAAAACACTGGGCATCCTCCTGGAGCATGTACCCAACACTGTGCTCAAAGAGTTCAGGAGACTCCTCAGGAGGACGTGGTGGGTCTAGGGAAGGAGTCACTGATGATGACATTGAGACGAGGGAAGACGATGCGTTGGCAGCTGCTTTGCTAGTACCCTGAGACTGGGTGAGAGAGGATGAGGAGGATGACGAGGGCTTGGTCATCCACTCTACCAAGTCGTTGGCATGTTGCGGTTCAACATGTCCAGCTGCCGAAAAGAAGGACAAGCGTGTCCCATGGCCACGTGCTGATGACAATGCACCGCGTCCACGACCAGCACTGTTGTCTCTAGACACAGAGCCTGCTTTCCCTCTTTTATCGGCTCGCACCTGTCTGCCTCTCCTTGCTGGCCTTCCAAACATGGTAATGGCCTGAAGGGAGTTGGGTAAAACAGCAGTTGGGTAGTGTATATTGTGCTGGAGGCACACAACACCCACTAACTCCTGCAGATGCCTTTATTATAGAACACCAGAGATAAAGGGGTATACTGTAATGGAGTCACACAACACCCACTAAGCCCTGCAGATGGCTCTATTAGAGAACAGGAATAAAGGGTAGATACAGGTGTATATTGTGCTGGAGGCACAAAACACCCACTAACTCCTGCAGATGCCTTTATTATAGAACACCAGAGATAAAGGGGTATATACAGATGTATACTGTGCTGTGCTAGAGGCACACACAACTTCCAATAACTCCTGCAGATGGCAGATGGCTCAAATAGAGAAGAGCTATGTAGGTGGATATAGCAGTGTGTACTGGGTACAGAGCACGCAGACAGCACGCACAAGCTCCTAACACTACGGACTGCAAGCTCTATTATTAAAGATAGATCACTAGCTATATAGGTGAGGTGAATATAGCGGTGTATACTGCGGTCAGGGCACGCAGACAACAACCACTACAGAAGAGCAAGAACGAAAATTGGCCGATAACGATCGGTGTATACTGTGTTGAAGGTACACAGAACACCCACTAACTGCTTCAGAGGCCAACACACTACACAAGGCCGCCGCACTGGCGGCCTTATATAGTGTGGGGCGTGTACTACACAGCCTGAGCTATGATTGGCCACAGGCAACCTGCCTGTGGCCAATCATGGCTCTCCTCGCTGCTGGCGCTGTGATTGGCCAAGCATTCGAGGTCACAGTGCATGCTTGGCCAATCATGAGCCAGCAATGCAGTGCGATGACGCAGTGCATTGTGGGCCGTGAGCGCCACACGAATTTGGCGCGAACGGCCCATAACGTTCGGAATTCGCTGAACGCGCGAATAGCCGATGTTCGAGTCGAACGTATGTTCGACTCGAACACGAAGCTCATCCCTATTGTTCACGTTTAATTCTTGTCCATTATTAGAAGCACTGGGTCCAGCAGTGCTTAGGATTTCTGGTATTTTATAGAAGGGTCAAAGTTTGTCGCAATTCCACGAGCGGGCACAATTTTGAACCGTGACATGTGCATCAATTTAATCGACGTAACATTATCTTTCACAATATGAAAAAAATTGGGCTAACTTTACTGTTGTCTTATTTTTTAATTAAAAAAGTGTATTTTTTCCAAAAGAATTGCGCTTGTAAGACAGCTGCGCAAAAATATGGTATGAAAGAAAGTATTGCAACAACCGCCATTGTATTCTCTAGGATGTTAGAAAAAAATGTATAATATTTGGGGGTTCTAAGTAGAGTAAGTTTTCTAGCAAAAAAAACAGTTTTTAACGTGTAAAAACAACACCTCTAAAAAAGAGGCTTCCTCAAGAGCTGGTTCTGTCCAGCTCAGTAGATTGCTTTAACAACCAGCCCATAGCCGAATGACGGCTACAGGGCGGTTGTTTAACTCTGGGAGGCCGTCATATGACGTCCTCTCAGAATTCCGCTCTCGCGCGCCCCCTGGGGCGTGCACTCGAGAGCATCCGTGACCGCTGGGTCCTATCACGGTAAACGGCCGCCCATCACGGCCGTTTACCACGTGATCGCTCCGTCAAATGACGGAGTGATCACTTGTAAACAAACCGGCGTCATCTTATGACGCCGGTTCCTCCCTCCCCCTCTCTGTACCGATCGTTACGGTGGAGGGGGAAGAGATCGGTGTCAGCAGCGATGTGGGCTGCATCTGCAGTGCCCACATCGCTGCTCACCGAAAATTAACCCCTCAATTCCCTGCCAATACTCTGCAATACCCTGCAACACTCTGCAATACCCTGCAACACTCTGCAACACTCTGCAATACCCTACAACGCTCTGCAATGCTCTGCAACACCCGCCAATACCCTGCAACACTCTGCAACACCCGCCAATACCCTGCAACACTCTGCAATGCTCTACAACACCCGCCAATACCCTGCAACACTCTGCAATGCTCTGCAACACTCTGCAGTGCTCTGCAACACCCGCCAATACCCTGCAACACTCTGCAACACCCGCCAATACCCTGCAACACTCTGCAATGCTCTGCAACACATGCCAATACCCTGCAACACTCTGCAATGCTCTGCAACACCCGCCAATACCCTGCAACACTCTGCAACACCCGCCAATACCCTGCAACACTCTGCAACACATGCCAATACCCTGCAACACTCTGCAATGCTCTGCAACACCCGTCAATACCTTACAACACTCTGCAATGCTCTGCAACACCCGCCAATACCCTGAAACACTCTGCAATGCTCTGCAACACCCGCCAATACCCTGCAACACTCTGCAATGCTCTGCAACACCCGCCAATACCCTGCAACACTCTGCAATGCTCTGCAACACCCGCCAATAGCCTGCAACACTCTGCAATACCCGCCAATATCCTGAAATGCTCTGCAACGCCATACTCTGAGATACCCAGCCATACTCGGAGATACCCAGCCATACCCAGCCATAGTCAGTGATACCCTGCAATACCCAGCCATAGACATCCCCCCCTCCCGCCGCCCTCCGGTGCTTCTACCGACTTGCCAATACGATCAAAGCCAGAATCTTTTTTTTTTTTCAGGCTTCCCAGCCTAGAGGTGAGATGTGGGGTCTTATTGACCCCATATCTCACTGTAAAGAGGACCTGTCATGCCATATTCCTATTACAAGGGATGTTTACATTCTTGTAATAGGAATAAAAGTGATCAAAAAATTTATTTTTGGGGAAAAAAATGTCAAACTAAAATAAATAAAGTAAAATGAACAATAAATTTTATTTTATTTTTTAAAGCGCCCCTGTCCCCATGTGCTCGTAAGCAGAAGCGAACGCATATGTAAGTCCCGCCCACATATGAAAACGGTGTTCAAACCACACATGTGAGGTATTGCTGCGAACGTTAGAGCGAGAGCAATAATTCTAGCCCTAGACCTCCTCTGTAACTCAAAACATATAACCAAGTAAAAAAAAATTTAATCGTCGCCTATGGGGATTTTTAAGTAGCGACGTTTGGCGCCATTCCACGAGCGTGTGCAATTTTAAAGAGAGTGACATGTTGGGTATCTATTTACTCAGCATAACTTCATCTTTCACATTATGCAAAAATTGGGCTAACTTTACTGTGTTTTTTTTTTTTAAGCACAAAACTGTTTTTTTTCCAAAAAAAAGCATTCAAAAAATTGCTGCGCAAATACCATGCGAGATAAAAAGTTGCAATGACCACCATTGTATTCTCCAGGGTGTTTGCTAAAAAAACATATATAATGTTTTGGGATTCTATGTAATTTTCTAGCAAATAAATGATGATTTTTACATGTAGGAGAGAAATGTCAGAATTGTCCTGGGTGCTCCAGAATGCCTGATGGCGCTCCCTGCATGTTGGGCCTCTGTATGTGGCCACGCTGTGTAAAAGTCTCACACATGTGGTATCGCCGTACTCGGGAGTAATAGCAGAATGTGTTTTGGGGTGTAATTTGTGGTATGCATATGCTGTGTGTGAGAAATAAACTGATAATATGACAATTTTGTGAAAAAAAAACAAAAATTAAAAAAATCTTGATTTTGCAAAGAATTGTGGGAAAAAATGACAACTTCAAAAAACTCACCATGCCTCTTACTAAATACCTTGGAATGTCTTCTTTCCAAAAAGGGGTCATTTGGGGGGTATTTGTACTTTTCTGGCATGTTAGGGTCTCAAGAAATGAGATTTTCAGATATTGGCACCTTAGCTTGTGGACTCTATAACTTTCACAAAGACCAAATAATATCCACCAATTTGTACTTATTTTTACCAAAGATATGTAGTAGTATAAATTTTGGCCAAAATTTATGAAGAAAAAATTACTAATCTGCTAAATTTTATAACAGAAACAAAGAAAAATTCATTTTTTTACAGAATTTTCTGTATTTTTTCTTTTATAGCACAAAAAATAAAAAACCGAGCTGTGATTAAATACCACCAAAAGAAAGCTCCGTTTGTGTGAAAAAAGGACAACAATTTCATATAGGTCCAGTGTTGCATGACTGAGTAATTGTCATGCAAAATGTGAGAGCACCGAAAGCTGAAAATTGGTCTGGTTATTAAGGGTGTTTAAGTGCCCAGTGGTCAAGTGGTTAAAAAAAAGGCCTGGATTATTTCCTAAATGTACATAATATAATTGGATACTAACATTTATAGATAAAGTTGATCCAGTGAATATCCGATTGCCTCTTGTGGGATTAGTAAGGATTTTTGTCCTCTGCTGGAGCAAATTGGATCACGTTTTATTGTGTTTTTTTTTTGTCCTTCTCTTAATTGACTGTGGTTATAAAATTGTATGTAGCACCCTCTACTATTAGGTAGGTGCTTAGTGGTGTTTTTTTTTTACAGTATAGGAAATAGAGACAGGTAAATTTAGCCAGGGTCCTACTTTTTACTAGGCCTGGTTGTTTATTTGGGGATGGGAGTGTCAGAGTAGAAGGGGGTGTGGCCGCCTACACTTGGGTTCAGGGATACCTCCTCTGCTTGACAGTAGATTTTGCTGGAAAGAGAGAATGGACTAAGACCTGAGTGGCAGGAAACACATGTGAGAGAGATGACCAATGGTTAATTACTATGGTCAAATGGGAGGTCTCTCATAAAAGGGGGGGTCACATGCACTGAGGGAGAGAAGTTTGAGGTCCAGAGGTTCGGGACCATAGGCCCGGGAGTTCAGAAATCCCGGAGCCTCTGGAAGGAGGCTGAAGGCCCGGGAGTTCAGAGATCCCGGAGCCGGATAGCCCAGAGGCGAGTTCATGGAGGCCGAAGTCTGGCCCCAGGAGAAGTCAGTATGTAGTGCTGGAGGAAGATTGGGCATCCCATGTGGGGATGTACTGGACAGCATGGAGGAGGAAGTAGAAACTAAGTGGAAGGAGAAAACTGGAATCGACTTTCTGTGAGTAAAACATGGAATGTTGATTGGGAGAGATCAACAGGAGTGCAACCCAGTAACTTAACCCGTAACTTAATATTGTGTATCCAAGGACCACAGTATCAAGCACTTTTCCAGGACTAAGGGAAGGTTGACAACACAAGTCATGGAAATAGGCAGTGTGGCCTATGACTTCGGGGTCAACATTCACAGCATTATTCGTATAGAGTGATGTATATCACATATATCATATAGAGTGATGCTTATCTGTCCATATTGAAACTGCAACCTGAGATAGAAATTGGAACCAGGAAAGGATCGCTATACGGGAATTAACTAACAAACCCTACGGCTACAGATTAGTACCCTTTTTTTTACCTAAAACTGGGGTCGGATGGGGCATCTCATATACTTTATTGAACAGCCCACCGAATTTATACCCAGAATAAAGTATTATAAAATACAGAGTTCTGACTGTTTGGTGTCCTGTAACTGCATGGGGGGAATTGAAGCGGAACCATCTCACAAAAGGTAATGAACAAACCCAGCAGCCCCCATGGGGGTACCGCTACATGTGTATATAAGTTTGTAATTTTTTTTTTTCTTTTATTGGTTGAACTGTGTGAACTTGTGCCTTTTTTCAAGCTGACTATCTATGAGATATAAGGATCAGCTAGATACAACTGGGCAAGTAAAGAGCAAATATGTCCCCAGTGTGATGGGGAAGCCCTTATCCTTTTTTTATCTGTACTTAAAGCAGAGGTCCGCCCATCCCATGAAAAATTAAAAGCCAGCAGCTTGTACTACATGGTTTTGGTAAACCTGAAGGAAACAATCAGCAGACAATCTGATAGTGTGTATGGGGCTTTAGTTATTTAATAAATATAACCAATTGGTCTAAACATACTGCACTAGTGGAGGTTTCTTTCTATTTTCCTTCCCTGATATATTGTGGAGTGACAGAGATCATTCGTGTGGAGGAAAAGAGAGAGGAGTGTCACTTAGGAACTGATTCCACCCCAGGGCCATTATGCAGCATCATACAGAAGTGTCCACCTAATAGATGATTATACGACTATAATACAGAGTAAGAAGGTGAGAGTCCAGAGAGACTACATTAGTTACATTGTTTTTTTGTTTTTTTTTAATCAACAAAAGTTTTTATTGATGTGAACTTAAGGTACCATATGGAGTAGTTACAGGGATATACAGTCAATGAACAGTAATATTTGTTACATCTCTCTAGTCGCATTGTCAATCCCGTCATTAAGAAGGGTATGTGTATCATAGTGTGTCTAGGCAGGCGTACCTCGCCCAGTATTTTACCTTTTTCCTACCGTACTTTAGTCAAGGCCAATCAACTTATTAGCAATCTATTTAATGCCAGTTGTGGGGGCGCCACATCCGGCGATCCCAACCAACACTGCCATATGCCATAAAACTTATTGGGAGATTTCCTGTGCTGATATGTATTTTTTTCCCTCACAAGGGTGTTGTTAACCTGCTGGATCCACTGTGTAACCCCCGGTGTATTGGTTGAGAGCCACAGATGGCCAACCAATTTTCTGGCCAAATAGAGGAGTCTCGTGAGCACGATGCACACCAAAGGGGTATACAGACCCTCATTGAGACTGCCCAAGAGGCACGTCAGTGGGTCTACTGCCAACTGTACCTGGAAAGCATTATTCATTTTGGCCACAACAGCATTCCAGTACCTCACCAATTTAGGGCATCTCCATAGCATATGGATTAGATCACCTGTGTGGGCCTGACATTTTGGACAGATAGGAGTGTCTCTCCTGCCCCACTTATGCAGCTGCTCAGGTGTGCGGTACACACGGTGTAAGATAAACAAATGGGATAGCCTCTGAGCTGCAGACACAGACACCACTGGTCCCACCTCTAGGATCTGTTCCCACTGTTCACCATCAATAGGGCCAACATCTTCTGTATGTACGAAAGTAGATGGGTATAAAATCTAGAAATACCCCCTTTCTTTTCAGGTTCGACAAATATAGAATTCAGAAATGCAGTCATCCAAGTCATCCAAGCATAAGTCGGACTGTCTGCCCTGTATGTCCACTGCATGTTTTAGTTGAATGTATAGGAAGTAATGGCCCCCAAGGAGCGGAAACTCCACCGATAGGAGAGGATATGGCTTTAGCCTACTTCCCTGTAAGATCTGACCCATAAACCTTATTCCTGCTCTCCTCCAGACCGGATGCTTGGGGTTTAGTGTCTGTTTCGCCAGATGGGGATACAGCACATATAACCAGTCACTCCTAATGTACTACTGACTCCTCTCCATATTTTCTGCAACATTTGAGCTGTAAGGGAGCTAAATGGTATATTCCATGTGGGATAGAGCTGTGTAAGCTTCGTCCTGGTCCAACAATAGTCTCCTTGAGAGGCCCCTGTTTGTCGCTAAGTCCCAACCCGTAAAGTGTTGCAATTGGGCTGCAAAATAGTACATCTGTGGGTGCGGAACAGCCATGCCACCCCGATCCTTAGGGTATTGTAAGGTAGTCAGTTTTATGCGTGCCACCCCACCCTTCCAAATAAGGGCTCTGAAGTGTGAGTCAATTTGCCAGAACCAATACTGCGGCATCCAGACCGGGGCATTATGCAGAATATACAGCAGCTGTGGTGCCCAAATCATCTTAGTAAGGTTTACGCGCCCAGTCACCGAAAGTGGCAGCTTGCTCCAACTAGCTTGCTTTTGTTGAAATTTGCGCAGTAGTGGCTTAAGATTAAGTGCGATATAATCGCCCGGATCCCCAGTCACCACTATGCCCAAATATTTGAAAGAGGTAACTACAGGTATGTGTGAAAGATCCGCCAACAGCGGCCCTGGTAAGGGGTCTAATGGTAAGAGAGCAGACTTATGCCAGTTAATGGCGAAGCCAGACAACTGACCAAATTGGTCAATCAGTGCCATGACCGCTCTCAGGGACCCAGCGGTGTTGCCCAAGTACAGCAGCGTGCCATCATCGTATAGTGAAATTTTTTTTCTCATGACGTCCGCGCCGCAAATACACAATGTTAGGGGACTCCCTCACTCTAGCCTCCAGAGGTTCCAATGCAAGGGCAAACAGCAGGGGCGACAATGAGCACCCCTGCCGTGTGCCCCTAAACAACGGAAATGCCTCAGAAAGGGTGTCATTAATCCTCACTCTGGCCGTGGGGGCCTTATATAGCAGCTGCACCCAAGAGATTAATGTATCTCCCAACCCAAAGCGTCGTAACACCTCTCACAAATACTTCCATTCCACGCTGTCAAATGCCTTGGCAGCGTCAAGGGAAAAAACAGCTCTATTATTGGGATTGTCAACTGGAATTTGTGTATTAAGAAACAGTCTGCAGATATTCAATGATGTGGATCTAGTTGGAATAAAGCTGGACTGGTCCGGATGCACCAGGTCCGCCACCACCCCCGACAGTCTAGTAGCCAGCACCCTAGCCAAAATCTTCAGGTCAGTATTGAGAAGTGATATGGGTCGATATTAGTCGGGCTGCAGAAGGTCTTTATCGGGCTTCGGGATGACCACAATGATAGCCTCGTTCATGGAGGCGGGTAAACCGCCCCCCTGGAGAGCATCATTCAGGGTGGCCAACAGAGTGGGAAGTAGAACATCTCCATATTTTCCATATATTTCAGTGGGTAGGCCATCCGCACCTGGCGATTTGTTATTCACCAGTTGCACCACTGCCAAGGAAAGATCCTCCAGAGTTATTGGCACGTTAAGTGCGGTCCGGGCCTGCTGCGACAAATACGGAAGGGAGCACTGGTCCAAAAATTGGTCCAGTTCCTCATTCGTGGGGTGGACCTTAGAGGTGTATAAGTCCCTGAAAAAGTCAGAGAATACCTCAGGGACACAATTTTGATCTGTGATTGTGTCTCCTGCTGTATTCCGAATACATTCAATGTGTGTGCTGCCCTGTTGGGCTCTAGCAATCATCGCAAGCAAATGAAGAGTATTTTCCCTGTCATTTAAATATTTTTGTTGGAGAAAGAAACGTTTGTTCTCTGCAGCTGATATAGAACCCTGTCTGTAGAGTACCTGTGCCTCTTGCCATTTACACTCTGAATCAGGGCAAGGGTCATAAATATATGTTTCCTCCACCTTGGCCGCCTCCTGCATCACCAAGTTTTCCCATTCTTTGGTATTTGTTTTAATGAGGGTGATTTGCCTAATGATCAGTCCTCTCAGATGGGCCTTCATAGATGTTAGCGAACCTTGAATAATCTCCAGGAACTTCCGAAGGGCCTCAGGAGACGGATCAGGCTCTGGGAAGATTGCAAGCCAAAACGGGCTCACCTTCCACAGCTTGCATCTGGGACTAGGGATAGTGTTGACACGTGCACACATGAGAGAGTGGTCTGAAATGTTGCGTGGGGCATACACCACTGAGGTGGTAAGAGAGTGCGCCAGGTCATTTCCCAAACATAGATCAATTCTAGATAAGCATTTATAGGATACCGAGTAACAGGAATAGCATTGAACCGTGGGGTTAAGATTGAAAATTACACTATGCCTGCTGTCAGCAGGATGCAGACTAGAGAGTGGAATCCCAGCTTTCACTTACCAGAAAGACAGGTTCCAGCATAACAGCACAAAACAAAAAAAAATACTGAAAAACAGAAAAAAGGGAGGGGGAAAACAAAAGGAATTGCATCCTGACAAAAATGCAGGAGCACAGTTCCCGAGGGTTTGTCCTCACAGGACTGATATAAGGGGGGCCCCAGTGTCTCAGTTCAGCTGATCCAAAGGGACTTGCAGATCCAAGTCATCTGTGGAGTGTAGAAAAAGCACAAATGTTACATATCTTTCCGCCTTACAGGAGAAAAAATGGAAAGGTGGTCAAATTTCCTTTTTCCTGCCACCAGGAAGGGCATGGCAGCTGGAGCAGCGAACCAAAAAAAAAAGGGGGAGAAGGAAGGGGCCACGGGAGAAAACAATACAAAAAAAGTTGAGTAGAGTGTAGTCAACCCCTGGAAGCTCCAGCTTTCTGAAGGGTATGTTCTGCTCGATCCAACCAGTGAGACGCATTAGCAGGGTTGTCAAAGAATTGCGTTTCCCCATTCGCTGCAACTCTGAGCTTGGCCGGGTACAACATGGCGTATACGACGTCATATTTTCGGAGTCGCTTTTTAATTTTCGTGAACTTGGCTCGGTTGGAATTCTGCAGAGAAATCCAGATAAAATGATATGCGGGCATTATCAATTTTCATAAGATCACCTTTGGTTCTGGCCTGGGTCAGGGCAGCATCACGGTCTTTGTAGTTCAGCATTTTAAACAAAAATGGCAGCGGAGGCTCTCCGGCCTACATAGTTAGTAAGGTTGAATAAAGACACCAGTCCATCCAGCTCAACCTGAGTGAGTGTCCACAATTGTCCCTATCCATTGCACACTCACATTGTTCCCTACCCTCAAGGAGCCCATGATCCAAAGTCCCCATTCATATACTAGGGCCAATTTTGGACAGAAGACAAATAACCTACCTGCATGTCTTTGGAGTGTCGGAGGAAACTGGAGTACCTGGAGGAAACCCATGCAGGCACAGGGAGAACATGCAAACTCCAGGCAGGTAGTGTCATGGTTGTGATTTGAACCAGTGACCTTTCTTACTGCTAGATGAGAGTGCTAACCACTACACCACTGTGCCGCCCTATTACATTAGTGGAAGATCGTTAACCCACACCTTATGAACTTTAACTCTTCATGAACTTTATCATCAATTGATTGAAATATACATATATTATTAACTTTATATTTTTTACACCTTATCGCGATCAACCTTATCGCTGTTTATATATATGCTGTTTATTTATTTATAATAATAAGAATAAGTGGAAGTTCCACTTTTGAATGGAACTGCGCTTTAACTGTTGCCTATGACCCTAAGCCAACTCGCTCACTTGATAATTGGTGGGTGGACATCCCCAATCTTGGGGAGCAGGAGTGGGAGGAGTGTGTCTCTTTTCCTTTATCACCTCCATGATTTCGGCTAGCATTGGGTTTATACAACTCAAGTCCACTCTTAGGGCATTCTATACCCGACAGAGATTGGATAGTATTTACCCCAATCTTGACACCTGATGTGTACTAGATGCACCTTTGAACCTGGCACTTTTTGGCACATGGTCTGGCCCTTGTCCTAAACTACCTCCATACTGGGAGGCAGTGGCCGACACCCTGAGTGACTTATATAACACGGTCATGCCACTGGACCCTATGGTCTTACTGTTGAGTAGGGATGAGCCGAACACCCCCCTGTTCGGTTCGCACCAGAACCTGCGAACAGACCTAAACTTCGTGTGAACTTTAGAACCCTATTAAAGTCTATGGGACTCGAACGTTCACAATCTAAAGTGCTCATTTTAAAGGGTAATATGCAGGTTACTGTCCTAAAAAGTGTTTGGGGACCCGGGTCCTGCCCCAGGGGACATGGATCAATGCAAAAAAAAGTTTTAAAAACGGCCGTTTTTTCAGGAGCAGTGATTTTAATAATGATTAAAGTGAAACAATAAAAGTGTAATATTCCTTTAAATTTCGTAGCTGGGGGGTATCTATAGTATGCCTGTGAAGGGGCGCATGTTTCTGGTGTTTAGAACTGTCCCTGCACAAAGTGTCATTTGTGCAGGAAAAAAAGTCTTTTAAAATCACTTGCGGCTATTGTCGGGTCCCGTAATACAGAGAACACTCAATGAGTGTTCTCTGCATTAGCCGACAATTCATTCATTCATTGATAAAAAAAAAAAAGCGTGGGGGTTCCCCTAAATTCAATTACCAGGCCCTTCAGGTCTGACATGGATATTAAGGGGAACCCCGTGTCAAATTTTTAAAAAAAATTGACGTGGGTGTCCCCCTAAAAATCCATAACCAGACCCTTCAGGTCTGATATGGATATTAAGGGGAACCCCGCATCAAATTTTAAAAAAAATTGACGTGGGGGTCCCCCTAAAAATCCATATCAGACCCTTTATCCGAGCACGCAACCTGGCAGGCTGCAGGAAAAGAGGGGGGGGCGAGAGAGCGCCCCCCCCCTCCCTCCTGAACCGTACCAGGCCACATACCCTCAACATTGGGAGGATGCTTTGGGGGTCTGTGACCCCTCAAAGCACCTTGTTCCCATGTTGATGAGGACAAGGGCCTCATCCTCACAACCCTGGCCGTTGGTTGTGAGGGTCTGCGGGCGGGGGGCTTATCAGAATCTGGAAGCCCCCTTTAACAAGGGGACCCCCAGATCCCGGCCCCCCCCCTGTTTGAAATGGTAAGGGGGTACAAAATTACCCCTACCATTTCACAAAGAAAGTGTCAAAATGGTTAAATAAGACAAACACACTTTTGAAAAATTCCTTTATTAAAAATAAAAAAAATAAAAAAAAGATTCCAGCGGTGCTAATCCACTCTTGCTATCCAGCGACGGGTCTCCGGGGTCCAGTGATGGATGATCATATCCAGCGACGGGGGATCTCTCAGTCCAGCGCTGTCCATACATCCTTCTTCTGTCTCCACTCCGGAGACACTGCAGAGATCCCAGCGCTGACGTTTCTTATATTAGGAGGGCGGGGCCACCCGTCACCTGACCCCGCCCCTCTGACGCTGGAGAGGGAAGCCAGGGGTTCCCCAGTGACGTGTGGGTGACCCCGCCCCCTCTGATGTAACGCAGGTTTCCGATATTTAGGGGGACCCCCACGTCAATTTTTTTTTTTATTTGACACGGGGTTCCCCTTAATATCCATGTCAGACCTGAAGGGCCTGGTAATTGAATTTAGGGGAACCCCCACGCTTTTTTTTTTTTTTATCAATGAATGAATGAATTGTCGGCTAATGCAGAGAACACTCATTGAGTGTTCTCTGTATTACGGGACGCCACAATAGCCGCAAGAAAAAGAAGAAAAAATACTTTTTTTCCTGCACAAATGACACTTTGTGCAGGGACAGTTCTAAGCACCAGAAACATGCGCCCCTTCACAGGCATACTATAGATACCCCCCAGCTACGAAATTTAACCACTTGGGATCCGCGCTATTGCCAAATGACGGCAACAGCGCGGACCCACATTTCCGGGACTACGTCTATTGACGTCGTCCTGGATACGAGCGGCCTGCGTGCCCCCTGAGGGGCGCGCGCGGCGCGCTCTGTGATCGGCGAGTCCGTGAGACTCGCCTGATCACCGATCCATGCAAGGGGTCGATCCCGACCCCTTATCACGTGATCAGCTGTCAGCCAATGACAGCTGATCATGTGATAGAACGGAGCCGGTAATCGGCTATTATTCCTCCTCGCTCTGACAGCGCGAGGAGAGAAAAAAAAAGCCGATCACGGCCAGCAATACAGCTGACCACCTGCCCCCTGCCAGTGCCCACCTGCCCACCGCCGTGCCATCCTGAATAAAAGTAAGTGCCCCCCATCAGTGCCCCCATCAGTGCCCCCATCAGTGCCCATAGTGCCCACAGTGCCACCTACAGTGCCACCCACAATGCCACCCACAGTGCCATCCAGCAGTGCCACCAACAGTGCCACCCACAGTGCCCACAATCTGCCTCAAAGGTGCTGCGACCCAGTGCCGCCCATCAGTGCCCAGCAGTGCCGCCCATCAGTGCCCAGCAGTGCCGCCCATCAGTGCCCAGCAGTGCCGCCCATCAGTGCCCAGCAGTGCCACCTATCAGAGCCACCTATCAGTGCCACCTATCAGTGCCCATCAGTCCCATCTATCAGTGGTACCTATCAGTGCCCATCCGTGCCACCCATCCATGCCACTTATCCGTGCCACCCATCCATGCCATCTTATCTGTGCCCATCTTTGCCCATCAGTGCCGCCTTATCTGTGCCCATCGGTGCCGCCTTATCTGTGCCTATTAGTGCCGCCTTAACTATGCCTATCAGTGCCCACCAGTGCAGCCTATCAGTGCCCACCAATGCAGCCCATCAGTGCCCACCAATGCAGCCCATCAGTGCCCACCAATGCAGCCATCAGTGCCGCCTAATCAGCGCACTTCAATGAAGGAGAAAAATGACCCGTTTGCAAAATTTTATAACAAACTATTAAAACATGATTTTTTATTTTATTTTTTTGCATCTTTTCTTGTTTGTTTAGCAAAAAATAAAACTCCGAGCTGTAACTAAATACCACCAAAAGAAAGCTCTATTTGTGGGAAAAAAATGATAAAAATTTCATTTGGGTACAGTGTTGTATGCCCGCGCAATTGTCATTCAAAGTGCATCAGCGCTGAAAGCTGAAAATTGGTCTGGGACTGAGGGGGGTTTAAGTGCCCAGTAAGCAAGTGGTTAAAGGAATATTACACTTTTATTGTTTCACTTTAATCATTATTAAAATCACTGCTCCTGAAAAAACGGACGTTTTTAAAACTTTTTTTGCATTGATCCATGTCCCCTGGGGCAGGACCCGGGTCCCCAAACACTTTTTAGGACAGTAACCTGCATATTACCCTTTAAAATTAGCACTCTAGATTTCTCCCATAGACTTGTATAGGGTGTTCCGGCTTTTCGAATTTGCTGCGAACAGCCCAAATTGTTCACTGTTCGCTGAACAGGCGAACAGGCAATGTTCGAGTAGAACATGAGTTCGACTCAAACTCGAAGCTCATCCCTACTGTTGAGTTAATTGGAGGATATAGAAGGGGACAGATATACCAAGCTCTGCCTTGCCTTTACCCTATTCTATGCCAGAAGGGACATTTTGTTAAGATGAAAGTCTGTGGAGCTCCCTACATGAGCTTCCTGGTGGAAAATGATTAATTCTGTGTTACCGTTATATATAATTACGTATGAGAGTAGAAATTGTCCGAAGACGTTCAATAAAATTTGGTCAAATTGGATTGATGCCCGTGGCCAGAGCTCAACATTATGTGCGATGTGATTACATTTACATGTACTTGCCTGAGGTATATTATTCCTTGCTTCCCCCCCTCCTCTTGCTGGTAAACTTGAAGAACAATTGGAAATGTATGAACACAAAAATAAAAACAAATGGAAAAAACCTGCAATGAGTGAACTGACAAAAAGTAGATGCAAGTACAAAAAAAAGGTTTGACTTCCTCTCTGAGTTTTGTCAGAACTCTTTCTCAGAAAATCAAATTGCTGGCACTGCTTCTGTCTCTGTTTTTCCCCATGTACAAAGCAAATAATCAACATAGATTAAAGCTTTCTTCAACTCAAAGCCAAACACAATGAAAATACCAGGCTGATTACATATCACATGCCATTATCATAGGCAGTACAGCCTGGTACCTGACAAGTGTGACATTGGCAGTTTCAAGAGTTTTTGATAAATAATCGTTCACATTACATTAGATCAGTGGTCCCCAACCTTTTTGGCACCAGGGACCGGTTGCGTGGAAATAAATTGTGGCAAGGCCCGGGGTGGCGGAGGTTGGGGATGGCACGCGAGGGGTAAGCGATTTTTCGCGGGCAAATTGTCAGTGCATTATTTCTTTATTACTGTTATTACATTGTAGTATTAAATGAAATTGTTCAACTCACCCTAATGCAGAATCAGTGGGAGCCCTGAGCGTGTCACTTGTCATGTCGCCTGTCACCATAGTTACATAGTAAGATTGAATAAAGACACCAGTCCATCCAGATGTAGTAAGGCCACCACAGAGGAAGGCAGTGCCCCCACAGAAGAAGGTAGCCCCCTCCCACAGATGAAGGCAGCCCCCTCCCCTAGATGGAGGTAGCCCCCTCCCACAGATGGAGGTAGCCCCCTCCCACAGATGGAGGTAGCCCCTTCCCACAGATGAAGGTAGCCCCCTCCCACAGATGAAGGTAGCCCCCTCCCACAGATGAAGGTAGCCCCCCACAGATTAAATTAGTGCCCCTACTAGGCCCTGCACACTCCATGCACACAGGTAAAACACTCCCAGTCAGTCCCCGCTCACACTCACCCTGTCACTGGTAGTGTTGTCATACTCGCCCCCCCCCCCCAGAGGGGAGGGGGCGGCTCCCTGCTCTCCCAGAAGAAGTGTGCACTCGTCTCCTCTTAGCTCTATCCACCCCCAGCCCCGTTACCAAGGGACACCAGTGGCTTCCCTGCTACTTTGGACTGTCCTGGAGGTGATGGTGTGCTGCACCTTCACCTATGACAGAAAGGCGGGTGAGCTCAGTGAGGAGGGGGCACATCCATTCACATCGTATGGGGAGTGTCCGTGTGAGAGACAAAGGGAGGGTCCACGGTGCATAACAAACAACACATAGCGCTCGGTGAGCGGGTAAATGGAATAGCCATTTATTTATAAACAATTTTGTCATGATTATCAAAAAAATGTATTCTGATTCAGCAAGTGTATTTGTTTCAAATACACAGGATGTGTTTGTATAGCTGTCTTGATAGTGTCCAAATGCCATTCACGCCTCCAGCTGTGAAGGGGCATTTTCCCAGAGAATCTGGAAGTGACACCTAGGTGCGAAGTGACCATCCCTTTGTGAATATAAATACAATTACAACTTGATTAGACCTTCAAAAAGACTCACAAGACCTCCACCCCCTTTTAGAGTGTATAAATGTAGTCAGGCTCCCAGCTTTAGGTAGAACAATATATTTGAATGTATACCATGCACTGTACAAAGTTGTTCTCCCTGCTTATGGCTAAAACCATAGGCTTGTATATTAAAACACATCATTGTGAATTCGGCTTCAGCAGTCAACGTTACTGAAAGCCCTTAAGTTCTGGGTTTTCCCCTATCACTCAGCAATAGACAACACTGAACTGCTGTGTACAGGAGGTGAGGGAGAGCACGTGACCCACACCAAGCAATGGAATGCATGCTTCACGCTCACCATCCCCGACATTGTTCATCCACTCCGAGGAACTTCACATCCTACAGCTGGCCGCCGGGCTCTCTCATGCCACCTGCCCGCACCCGCGGCCCGGCTGCAGAAGGGTCACGGCCCGGTAGTGGGCCGCGGCCCGGGGGTTGATGACCCCTGCATTAGATCACCCAGAGAGGGCCACATCCAGTGACGATGGAAGCTTACAACTACTTCTATGACAAAGATGTTATAATGTCATGGGCTTCCCACCTGCCTACTCCATAAATAAGCAAAACCCTGGGCCCAGATTTTAGTGGCCACAGAAACTTTTTATTTAACAACAATTTCAATTAGTACAAAATACCAACATACAGTAAACTATAAAATAATAACAGTCCAAAAACCTAATTGGAAATCCCCAAAAGATTAATGGTACCTTGTCATTAGAGATGGCCTTGCGGTTTGCCCAGCAGTCGGTTCGCGATTTGCCAAACCGGCAGACTTCTGGCGCTGTTCGCGGCGGACATATTCGTTTACATTGTGAAGAACTTTGACCCATGCATCATGGGGTACAGGACAGCCCATTAAGACATTTCAGCACATGGACATGCCCCCGACCTTTTAAATAGACCTGATCTGGCAGCCATTTTACATTCTGTCTTTTATCAGTGTAGGTAAAAGACGCTGTGTGGAGCAGGGGCAGTCAGTCTGTAATCACTAGCTATTACTATTAGGTCCACAAAAGTCCTTTTAAGGACTGGTATAGGTGTACAGTATATAGGGTTGTAATACACTTAGGCCGCGTACACACGCGCGGACTGTTCGCCCAACTTTGTCCGTCCAACAGTTTCGGCAAACAGTCCGCTCAAACTTAGCATGGACGGACATGGCCACACACGACGAACGAACAGTTTGCTGAAACCGTGCGCGATGACGTGAACGGCACGTACGACGGGACGAAAAATACGACGTCCTATACACTGCATTATAGCTTTCGGCGTGAAAATCCTTTCTGAGCATGCGCGCAACTTTGTTTGACGAACAAGCCTACACACGAGCGGGCTGTTCGCTGAAACAAGGTTTCAGCGGACAGTTTTTCGGAATTTCCGAAAAACCTTGTCCGTCCAACTGTCCGCTGAAACTGTCCGCTGAAAGCCCACACACGAGCGGACTGTCCGCCCAAACACTGTTCAGCGGACAAAGTTGGGCGAACAGTCCGCCCGTGTGTACGCGGCCTTATAATATACTTTTTTTCTAATATAGAAAGCATATTATAGTGCACTGCAGTGCTGACCGTGACCGTTTCTGCAGCTGTCGTTTCTCAGTGTAGGGACAGTTTGGTGTTTGGAACAGGGACAGTCTGTAACTCACTAGCTACTAGCTAGCTACTATTAGGTCCACAAAGGTCCTTTTAAGGACTGGTAATGGTGTACAATATATAGGGTTGCAATACACTTATAATATACTTTCTTTCAAATATAGAAAGCATAGTATGGTGCATTTCCACTGTGCAGCATTGTGACTGCTGAGCGGTTCTGCAGCGATACTACAAAGAGTGACAAACGCAATTAGAAAAAAGTATTATAACTGGTGTGATAGACCAGTGGCCCCCAAAAACGACATATTGTAGCGGGGTGTTACCTTCTTCCACATATACTGCACTTCTCTAGAGACATTTGTCACAGGGTCATTTAAAAAAATGGCAGGCAGAGGAAGAGGCAGGCCCTTCCGCAGGGGTGGTAGGGGTAGGGCAGGAGCAAGAGGCTTGAGCCAAAGTGGGAAATTGCAAAAGGTGCGTTCGATTACGTCAAAGGATGCACCAGACTTGGTTGAGTGGCTCACTCAGCCTTACTCTTCTGGACCCTCCTCATCCTCTCGATCTGCACCCTCTTCACTCTCTGTGTGTAACCCCAAAGACACTACCACTAGACACTACCACCAACACAACAGTATACAGTGGTGTGAAAAAGTGTTTGCCCCCTTCCTCATTTCCTGTTCCTTTGCATGTTTGTCACACTTAAGTGTTTCGGAACATCAAACCAATTTAAACAATAGTCAAGGACAACACAAGTAAACACAAAATGCAATTTGTAAATTAAGGTGTTTGTTATTAAAGGTGAAAAAAAATCCAAACCATCATGGCCCTGTGTGAAAAAGTGATTGCCCCCTAAGGCCCCTAAGGTTGGGCCACCCTTAGCAGCAACAACTGCAACCAAGCGTTTGCGATAACATGCAATGAGGCTTTTACAGCGTCCTGGAGGAATTTTGGCCCACTCATCTTTGCAGAATTGTCCTAATTCAGTTACATTAGAGGGTTTTCGAGCATGAACGGCCTTTTTAAGGTCATACCACAACATCTCAATAGGATTCAGGTCAGGACTTTGGCTAGGCCACTCCAAAGTCTTCATTTTGTTTTTCTTCAGCCATTCGGTGGTGGACTTGCTGGTGTGTTTAGGATCATTGTCCTGCTGCAGAACCCAAGTTGGTTTCAGCTTGAGTACACGAACAGATGGTCGGACATTCTCCTTCAGGATCTCTTGGTAGACAGCAGAATTCATAGTTCCTTTTATCACGGCAAGTCTTCCAGGTCCTGAAGCAGCAAAACAGCCCCAGACCATCACACTACCACCACCATATTTTACTGTTGGTATAATGTTCTTTTTATGAAATGCAGTGTTCCTTCTACGCCAGATATACTTGGACACACACCTTCCAAAGAGTTCCACTTTTGTCTCATCGGTCCACAGAATGTTGTCCCAAAAGTCTTGGGGATCATCAAGATGTGTTGTGGAGAAATTGAGACGAGCTTTGATGTTCTTTTTGCTCAGCAGTGGTTTTCTCCTTGGAACTCTGCCATGCAGGCCATTTTTGCCCAGTCTTTTCCTGATGGTGGAGGCATGAACGCTGACCTTAACTGAGGCAAGTGAGGCCTGCAGTTCCTTGGACGTTGTTGTGGGGTCTTTTGTGACCTCTTGGATGAGTCGTCGCTGCGCTCTTGGGGTAATTTTGGGCGACCGGCCACTCCTGGGAAGGTTCACCACTGTTCCATGTCTTCGCCATTTGTGGATAATGGCTCTCACTGTGGTTCGCTGGATTCCCAAAGCTTTGGAAATGGCTTTATAACCCTTTCCAGACTGATAGATCTCAATTACTTTCTTTCTCAATTGTTCCTGAATTTCTTTGGGTCTCGGCATGATGTGTAGCTTTTAAGGATCTTCTGGTGGACCTTACTGTGTCAAGCAGCTCCTATTTAAGTGATGCCTTGATTGTGAACAGGTGTGGCAATAATCAGGCCTGGGTGTGGCTAGAGAAATTGAACTCAGGTGTGGACAACCACAGTTATAGTATGTTTTAACAAGGGGGGCAATCACTTTTTCACACAGGGCCATGATGGTTTGGATTTTTTTTTCACCTTTAATAATAAACACTTTCATTTACAAATTGCATTTTGTGTTTACTTGTGTTGTCCTTGACTATTGTTTAAATTGGTTTGATGTTCCGAAACACTTAAGTGTGACAAACATGCAAAGGAACAGGAAATGAGGAAGGGGGCAAACACTTTTTCACACCACTGTACCCTCCGCTTGAGTCACAGGAATTATTTTCTGATCCTTTACAAGACATTTCCGATGTGCAGCCACTCTTGGTATTGGATCAGGAAGAGGAGGTAGCAACAACCACCACTCAGCAGTCTGACGACAGTACCCAGATCAGCCCAAGGAGGTTGGTCCCCGCTGTTGCTGCCTACTCCGAGATCTCTAATTATAGCGGTGGGGAAGGTGACGTCTATGATGATGTGTCTAGGGATGTCACGTGGGTGCCCACAAGAGAGGAAGAGGAGGGGAGTTCAGAGGGAGAAATGGACCAGCAGATAGGGAGGAGAATCAGGCAGAGCTTAGATTGCACGTGAGGCATCAACCATGTACGGTCACATCTGGTGCTCCCAGGACGCCGGAACATGGCTCCGCAGTGTGGGCTTTTTTTAACGTGTCCTCTGCTGACATTAGTGTTGTCATCTGCAGCCTTTGCAGTCAACGCATAAGTCGCAGTAAGCCCAAAACTCACCTAGGGACAACCGCCTTAAGAAGGCACATGAGCTGCCATCACCGAGCCCAGTGGGAGCAACGGAACCCACAAAGCCACACTCCAGGCTCTCACCGTCCAGCCTCTTCTACTTCTCCTTCTCCTCTCTCCTCAGAATTGTCCTCCACTCCACCGTCCATCATGCCGTCCTCACGTTTTTCTGGGAAAAGGCAGGCTTCCGTGGGCCAAATGTTCGAGCGTAAAAAAAATTATGATGCCGGATAACCCTCTTGCCCAACTGTTGACCGCTGGCTTGTCATAACTGATAGCCCCCCAACTACTGCCATATAAACTGGGGAACTCGGAGGCCTTTCGAAAATTTGTGGCCATTGGAACACCACAATGGAAGGTCCCAGGAAGGAAGTATTTCTCACAGAAGGGCATCCCAGAGCTATATGGCCATGTTCAGCGGAAAGTGAATGTATCTCTGGCACACAGTGTCGGTGCCAAGATACATCTGACCAACTTTTACTGCCCACTGGGTGAACCTTCTGACGGCCGTCAAGCATGTAACCCGTGGCACCCGTGTAGATTTGGTTTTACCGACATGGATTGCATGCAGGCCTGGCTCTTCTTCTCCTTCTCCTACTCCATCCTCCCTCTCCTCCTTGGCTGACTCCTCCTTTTCTGCTGCTAGCGTCTCTTCCGCTGCGCTGCCAAGATCTCCAGAACCTATTCGACGTGCCAGGTGAGACGTTGCCATGCTGTGCTTCGTCTGTTGTGCCTGGAAGCCAAGAGCCACACTGGCCCTGCACTCCTTTCAGCTTTGTGTTCACAGGCAGATCAGTGGTTAACACTGCTCAATTTGACAGTTGGTAAAGTGGTGTGTGACAACGGTGCCAATCTGCTTAGCGCATTGAAACGGGACAAAATTACACACGTGTCATGTATGGCACACGTCTTAAACTTGGTAGTGCATCAATTTGTTGTCAAATACCCTGGGGTCCAGGACATCTTGCGGCAGGCAGGGAGCATCTCGGCTCATTTCAGAAGATCTTACATGGCCATGGCTCGCCTTGCTAACATTCGGCAGCGACACAATCTGCCGGTCAGACATCTTATTTGTGATTGTCTAACGCGATGGAACTCAACCTTCTGTATGCTTGATAGGCTGCTCCAGCAGAAATGTGCAGTTAACGACTTCCTGTATGAACTCTGCGGCAGAACAGGTTCTGGGGAGCTTGGTTTTTTTCACCGCGCCAGTGACTGCTCATGCGCGACGCATGCAGACTTCTGCGGCCATTTGATGAGATCACCAAACTGGTCAGTCACAGCCATGACGCCATTAGTGACATCATACCTTATGCCTTCTTTATGGAGCGTGCATTGCATCGTGTCATTGATCAAGCCATGGAGGAGCAGTAGCAGGAAGATGAGGAAGTCGTAATGCTGGATGAATTCCCAGGGGGGCTACTCTATCTGAGACAAGTCAACAACAGGAGTCTGAAGAGGAGTCAGAGGAGGATGGTGTCGGGGCGGATGAGGAGGAGCAAGAAGAGCATGCTTTAAATCTTTCTGGGATACCTGTTGTTGTCCGTGGATGGGGGAGGAGAACGAGGAGGACGACATTATCCTGGATGATGAGCAGGAGCCAGGCCACCACACCGCTTTCAGTTTAGTGCAAATGGGGGCCTTCATGCTCCAGTGTTTTAACAGGTACCCCCGTATAAAAAGCATAAGGGTCAAGGACCAGTACTGGGTGGCAACGTACTTAGACCCCCGGCACAAACACAAAATGGCGGAAATGTTACCACCATCACAGAGGGCTGTCAGAATGGAGCACTTACAGGCCTTGCTTAGAGAAACGCTGCATTCTGCTTTTGCATGCTCTGGCAGAGGAATTCCCACTCCCAGAGAAAGAGTTGCGGGTACCAATCCAACAACGCCTGCAAGAAGAGGGTGGTTTAAAGATGCGTTGGTCACTTCTGATATGAGATCATTCTTTCAGCCAACCCATCGACAGGTGTCATCCGGATCCAGCATCAGGAAACGCCTAGACCAGTGATGGCAAACCTTGGCACCCCAGATGTTTTAGAACTACATTTCCCATGATGCTCAGCTACACTGCAGAGAGCATCAGCATCATGGGAAATGTAGTTTCAAAACATCTGGGGTGCCAAGGTTCGCACATCACTGGCCTAGACTGACAGGTGTCCGACTACATCGGGTTAAAGGCCGATGTGGACGCTCTGAGAAGTGATGAACCCCTGGACTACTGGGTGGGCAGGCTTGACCTCTGGCCAGAGCTTGCACAATTTGCAATGGAACTGTTGACTTTCCCCTCATCCAGTGTTCTATCCGAAAAGACGTTCAGCGCAGCAGGGGGGATCGTGACCGATAAGCGCACTCGCCTAGCTCACGACAGTGTTGACTACCTCACATTTATAAAAAATGAAATCTTGGAGGAATACAACACGTGACCAGTAGACCATGTATATGCATAACTCTATAAACGATTTATATAATCTAGCACACAGACTTTTTTTCTACCTTTGGCTCACTTGTACAAAAAAGCACACCGTACTATATGCCCCTACCCTCCTGTTTGAAGAGGTTGAGCGGTGTCATATTTTTGGGTCCCACAGCGAGTTGCTGGTGTCAGTGCTGGTGTCAGTGCTCTCTATCACGGTGCTGGTGTGGTGTCAGTGTTCTCTATCTCGGTGCTGGTGTGCTGTCAGTGTTCTCTATCTCGGTGCTGGTGTGCTGTCAGTGTTCTCTATCTCGGTGCTGGTGTGCTGTCAGTGCTCTCTATCTCGGTGCTGGTGTCAGTGCTCTCTATCTCGGTGCTGGTGTCAGTGCTCTCTATCTCGGTGCTGGTATCAGTGCTCTCTATCTCGGTGATGGTGTCAGTGCTCTCTAGCTCGGTGCTGGTGCCAGTGCTCTCTATCACGGTGCTGGTGTGCTGTCAGTGCTCTGTACCTCTTTGCTGGTGTCAGTGCTCTCTATCACGGTGCTGGTGTGGTGTCAGTGCTCTCTATCACAGTGCTGGTGTGGTGTCAGTGCTTTCTATCTCGGTGCTGGTGTGGTGTCAGTGCTCTCTATCTCGGTGCTGGTGTGGTGTCAGTGCTCTCTATCTCGGTGCTGGTGTGGTGTCAGTGCTCTCTATCTCGTTGCTGGTGTGGTGTCAGTGCTCTCTATCTCGGTGCTGGTGTCAGTGCTCTCTATCTCGGTGCTGGTGTCAGTGCTCAGTCTCTATCGCAGTGCTGGTGTCAGTGTTCTATCCCAGTGCTGGTGTCAGTGAGGGAGATAGCAGCGGAGAAGCTAATCAGCAGGCAGTGCCAGCACCATGGCTGAGGATCAGCACTGGACTGGCACCTCCAGACCACGCAGTGGAGCACTGCATGGGTGGGGGTAAGGGCCGGGCAGAGAGAGGGGTCAGGGGCTCAAGCACAGGTTGGCACACTGGAACACTGGCACAGATCTGCGCTGCCCTTACTGTGGCATTGATCATCTCCTGCACCCCCTTCATAGCCTGGCCTGACCTTACCTCTCCTCCATGGCCTTCATGCGCTCCTGAATTGACAAAATTTCACAGATAAAAAAAGAATGCTTGTCGTTGTTGATCCCAGATTCACTTAATACTTCTGGTATGTCAGTGTCCATGTTGTGGGACTATGTGTGCACATCTAGTAAGTATTTTGTGTCTGAAACTATGACCTGGAGGTTTTTAAGGTTCGCCTGCCATTAAACTGAATGGGGTCTGCCGCGAACCTGTGGTTCGTGAACATTTGGGCACGTTTGCAGATTGCGTTCGCGAAACGTCCCGTCGGAAGTTCGTCCATCACTACTTGTCACCAACCTAAAAATTGCAGGTAATATCAGAGAAAAAAATTGAATATTTTTTAAATGATAACTTGCAGCAATTTTCCTATCCATTATCATTTTGTATTAATTAGAAATGTGCTTTTGAACTAGTCCTTGGTCTGAGGCTCAAGTGCAGTTTAAATTCTTTCCGGAAGGTTCACCCTCCTTCCTAATCAAGGCATTTTTTGCGATATAGCACTGCATTGCTTTAACTAACAATTGCACGCTCGTGCAATACTGTACCAAATAAAATTGATGTATTTTTTCCCCCCAAATGAGCTTTCTTTTGGTGGTATTTGAAAAAAAACATTTTGGCGGACAATTTTGAAAAAAAATTACAAAAATTTACTTTCTGCTATAAAACACATACAATAAAAAAATGTAAAAAAATCGAATTTCTTTATCAATTTAGGCCAATATATATTCTGCCACATGTTTTTGGTAAAAAAAATCCCAATAAGCATATATTGATTGGTTTGCGCAAAAGCCTAGAGGCGATTCAGTTCGCATTGTGCGCTATACAATATTTCATTCATTCATTCATTCATTCAAAAGCTATAGTGTCTACAAACTATGGGATAGATTTATGGACTTTTAATTTTTTTTACTAGTAATGTCGGCAATCAGCGATTTTTAGTGGAACTGCAACATTGCGGCAGACAAATCAGACACCTAACTGACACGTTTGACACTTTTTGGGGACCAGTGACACCAATACAGTGATCAGAGCTAAAAGAAATGCACTGTCACTGTACTAATGATACTGGCAGGGAAGGGGATAATATTAGGGGCGATAAAAGGGTTAACTGTAGGAAGACAGAGCACAAACACAAGCACAAACACAAGATCTCTGTCTTCCTTGCTAGCTGTCTTGTTTACATAGGCAGACCGTCGTTCTGCCTCTCTCAGAAAGAACACAGGGTTCCCAGGGGACATTGCGACCACCGGACCCACTGATTGGCTGCAGGACTCCGGCAGCGCACGCGAGCGCCCCAGAGCCAAAGGAAAACAACGCATACAGGTACGTTATTTTGTGCTTAAGAGCTGCCCTGCTGCAGTATTTGTACGTGGGGTGATCCTTAAGTGGTTAAAGCAGATCTTAACCCAATCACTAAAACCTCATACAAACTTTATCCCATTAATGTAATTTTTTTAAATATATATATCATTAATATAATATCTGGTGATCCCATCATAAAAGTCAATTTTCAGGAACTTCATATTATGTGGTGAAAACTGTCTTCCAACTGTGTTCCCTGGTCATATATTACCTTAAAGGACCTTAAGTGTCCTTACTGACACACATTGCACAGGCATGATCCACCATTTTCATATCAAGAAAACAAAGCCCTAAATAATTATGTGCAGCCAACATTAGAGTAGGTACATTTAGACAGAGAGTGGTTGACAGAGGCAGGAAGAGACTGACAGCACTGAGATACAAGGTGCAAAGGTGAAAGCAGTGAGTGCATTCTCAGCACAAATACCTTGGCTGCCATGAACGCATATGTGTGTGGGCATTAAAGTGATACTAAAGGTTCCCTTTTTTTATAACAAACATGTCATACTTACCTCTACTATGCAGCTCGTTTTGCACAGAGTGGCCCCGAACCCGCTCTTCTGGAGTCCCTCGGCGGATCTCTCGGCTCCTCCCGCATCAGATAACCCCCTGGGAGAAGCTCTCTCCCAGGGGGTTACCTTGCGGTCGTGCTCCCGAGTCCAGCATTCGGCATCCATAGATGCCGGATGCAGGACTCACCCCCTCCTCCCAGCGGCCGCATCATTGAATTTGATTGACAGCAGCAGGAGCCAATGGCTGCGCTGCTATCAATCTATCAAATCAACAGCCGAGAACCCCCTAGCTGAGAGACGGCTCTCGGCTAGGGGGTTATCGAGGGGTCAGGTAAGTAAAACGGGAGGGGGGGGGGCTGGGGGGCGATGACTGCAAGGTGTTAGGTGTTTTTTCACCTTAACGCATCCCATTGGATGGGTTAAGGTGAAAAAACACTTACCTTTACAACCCCTTTAAGGTAAATCCACATTGATTTTGCTGCAACATTAATCTGGGGGTGTCTATATTATAAAAAATATGCACAATTCAACCAGGACTTCTATTTGGGCACTTTGCTGATGTCACATACCTGGTCGGAGTCTGAAGTGACGAGGTCAGCCTCATTCGTCTCTCCAACCCGGGTCCCACTGAGGATGGAGACAGAAGGACCCAAGGGAAAGGGGGAACACGAGTGCCTGCAGATGGATCCAAAGATTCTTGAGGCAGATGATGCGACTGAGGAAGTGCAGAAAGTTGCAGCAGGTCGCAGGAGCGGAGTCGCAGCAACAGACAGCTTGGAGCCAAACAGGAGAGAGGAGCGGAGTCACGGGGATAGCCAGATTCGGAAGCAGGCGGGCAGCGAGGTACCAAAACATCAGACAGAGACAGGAGCAGGGTCAGATAGGAGACTGAGATCAGGAACCGGTAATCAGCGACGTGGAGAAGTCCGGAAGCAAGGTCAAGGGAAGCCAAGGGTATGACAACGGGTATCAAGCAGGTGAAGACAAGAGTCACAGGTCATGGGTACAGGAACAGCTGAAGATCGGTCAGCATCTGTCACAAGTCAGCAAGCCCCTTAAAAAGGGCGCCTGGCGCCAAAGGGTGCGCGGGCGCACACCCGCGAACACATGCGCACATTCACGCACCAGCGAAGGTGCGCATATTAGCGCGCATATTAGCATGATTGTTACAGGACCTAGTGTGCACATGCATGCGCAGCTGCGCCCGAAATGCAGCAGCAGTTCTCTTACAGCTGATCATACCTGTTTGTGCATTAATCTCTTCTTATATAAAGCTTGTATTATTTCTATACTGGTATCTATGTGCTATTATATCTATTGTGGTTAATGTTATATATCACCCTGGAGTTGAGGCAGGGTTGCTCCTCACAAATTTACTTGCCAGGTAAGTTTGGCCTTGTTGCCCTTTTCTCATCTATAACTAGGTGGCCGGGTACTTGGTGGTACTAGATACTAGAAGGGCAACGTAAGGTCAGGTTATGGTTATATGGGGTATCTTAGCCAATGGGAATGGGTTTTCTTGAATGCACTGGCCTGCTGGGAGAGCCTATATATTCGGGTCAGGTGATCTGTGTTCTGTGCCACCTGGACGGCTGTCTGGGTGGACGTGTGTTGCATTGGCCGAGTTGCTAGGCTGGAGATGGGTCCTATCCTGGGCACATCTGACTGCTAGGCTGTCTGAGGGCTTATCCAGAAGCAAGAGAGAATCGCAGGGTTGGGATTGCTGCTTGCAGTCCAACAAGAATTGACGGTTGTGTCAGCCGGAGAACCTGTCATGGTCGGGAGGTAGAGGGGAAGCTGTCGCCAATAAGGGACTATTCCTTTTATTACCAGGGACCACGGTGAGTAACTGAAGCAAGAACTGTCGTAGATATTCCACTATACTCTTACGCTATTAAGTGTCCTTTCAGCCTTTTGGTATAATGCATGCTTAAATAACCCATGTCTCCCCTTTTCCCCAGTAAACAGACATAGTACCCTCTCTGATGTTGTTAGCTCCATCATTCAAATCAACTGCCTTGCTGGGCAGAGACTCTCGGCTTTATTCACACACAAAGGAAGTCACAAACAGGAAGCCCTGCCTCCAACAGCCAATCGCCTCCTACACAGGATGTGACTTCACAGGATATGACCAAATAAGAATATGACACCACAGGATGTGAATGTCAACACAGGAAAATTAATTTATACAACAACCAATGAAACAATGACTACAATTCCTGCTGATGGGAGATTATCTGCAGGTGTATGCTCATGGGACCATAAATATGTTGATACATACAGGGGTGACACGAACACACATCATCGACTAAACCGATAATGTCTTTGCAGAGCACGCACACCCCCCCCGACGAATGTCTGTGCATCGCCCAGGGGCCCTTTCGCCGGCAGACATATCCTCACTCCCAAAACACCTCTCTTCAAACAGGAAATATTCCATTACCTAACGGATCTCAACCAGAGTCAGTCAGCTCTTTAGAGCGGGCTGCGGGAGAACAGTATGACAATATATATTAAAATACATCTTCATGAAATTTCAACAACAGTACCGGAGCAGTATTCTCACCAACCAGGGACGGTGAAGAATCAGGAAACTTCAGTGGGAATCAAGCCAGGTACCCAGCAAGTGGAGGTGACGCTTGCAGAGCAGTCCTGTGTCAAGCTAGGGACCAAGCAGACCAGTGTGGGTGAAGCTTAAGAGCTATCTAGAGTGCAAGCAAGGGACCCATCAAAGATGGGAGGGGGGGGGGGGGTGACGCTTGAGGAAGATACCACTGTAAAGATTGAAGAGCTCAAGAGATTCAGAGTTAGTGAACCAGAGGGTCTAGTGAGAGACTAGGAGCTCAGTGTGCTGAAGAACTACAAGGAGAGATTGTAATGGAAGATAAAACTAGGAACTGTTAAAGACTGTTGCCATAGGAAACAGCATTTCTGCACATGCAGATGTGGCGCTATGCTGGATGCCTTTGCCTGCATGGCTGTCCTCCTATTGAAGTCTTGCAGTCTGCCAATTGAACTTGCAAATACCTAAGGGTGTCCTGACCATAACCCACGGTTCCCTCAAAAAAAGGTTTGTTAAGAGAATTAAACTTTTCTTTTTCATCCAAGAAGTGTCTGGCAGCCAATAACTTAACTACTCTGTACCCACCATGCCTCACAACCCACTACATTCAGAAGGATGTCAGCTATCCCTGGCCCTGGAGGTTCTCATTAGATCAAAGGAGGCCTGAGACCTTGCTGCAGTTAAATGCTGGTTACAGTGTTTTATCTGTTCCCAATAACATTTAAAATTACTGATTAATTCCCCAGGAAGGGGTCCTGCCCTGGTTGGAGGTACTGACATCTTTATTATCAAACCCACTCTTCCACTTCGTCAAGGTTCTGGTTCTCTTATTTACCTATAGGTGTAGCGCAATATCCTGTTTGAGGAGGGTAATTTCTGATAATCCCCACCCAAAATATGGCTACACAGGTAAAGTGAATAAAACTGATCTCGTTAAAATAACACCTGTAAGGATATGTTAGGCAGCAAGCAAATATGTTGTCCCCAAAGTTAATGTGCTGAAAGCATAAAAATGGGAAAACTTAAGGATTTGAGAGACTTTGACAAGGGCAAAATTGTAATGGCTAGATGACTGGGTCAGAGTGTTGGCAGCAAGTGTGTGGGCAGGGCCTACTTTGCCCTGTACACTGGGGTACCTTTTGCATGGACTGTGCTCACTAGTGCCCGAGATGAGGAGGAGACCGTGGGCATGTGAAGAATCTAACATTAAGGCAGTTCCTCGACTTATAATAAAGTGCACAGTTCCTCTAAAAAGATCCCATGTCACTACACACTGTAACTTGCATGTTGCATTAGGAGGAATGTGCTGGGCCTGCACCCACTCCACCAGTCCAACGCACCTCCGTAACTTCACTCCTGGTAACAGAATGGGGTCCCGCTGAGCACCTAGCGCGGACTTCATGCATGCTTTCATTAACTCTTCCCTTCCCTACTTCAGGACCAGGTCATAGATCTCTATAACGCAGGTCCAGATCCAGTTGTCACTGGATAACAACCACTAGGGAGGGAGTCAGAACATTGACCCCCTCACTACTAGAGGACCTGTCACCTTGCCAGGTACCACGCCTTAATGATTGGTTGCATGTAGCTTGTTCCTTCACTTGGTTATCCGTAGCAACTACACTCCTCTTCTTGTCTTGCCGAGTTAACCTTTTGTAGCAGTGTTACTTCATACGACATGCATTACAGACCCAGGTTATTTGTTATACACTAGAACCAGCATTCACCCCTTTGAATAACTTTAGACCAGACTCATAACAGTATATATTTAACTTTACTGTAAAAATGCAGCATGACAGTACAAAATGAACATCGTCCTGTCCCTGATCCTATGTAAAATAGCATTGTGAGATGAGAGCCCATAATGATATTATCCATGGCTGTATTGCTGTCCATGAACCCTGGTTTCTTCAGCGCCAAACTCACACCTGCAAGTGAGTCATCGATACACCTGTATCCAAGTCTCCATTCTCCGGTGCCCTCGGATCTTTGCTGTCCCCCCTTAAAGAAGCACAGGTGGGCCGGCCAGGACCAAGCCCAGGAACTGAGCTGAAAATGTTTAACCCTTTCCCTAGCCTGGGTCAGCTGCTGAAAAACAAACTACACACACATTTTCAACCTGCTTACAAGAGCACCTCCAAAACTGCAGCTCTTGTGGGATGTTCCTGGTCTGCATTGATCAGGACCTACCAAAAGTGGTACAAGGAAGGAAAATGGATGAACCACTGACAGGGTCAAGGACAGCCAAGGCTCATTGATGCACATGGGGAGTGAAAGCCGGCTCATGTATTCTGATCCAATAGAAGATATATAGTATCTCAAATTAACAAAAGAGTGATTGCTGGTACAGATAGAAAGGTGTCAGAACACACAGTGCATTCCAGATTACTGCGTCTGGGGCTGTGTAACCACACACTGTTCAGGATGCCCATGCATCTACAGACAAAATTACTTACAGTCAGCATTAAAACTGGACAACGGAGCAATGGGAGAAGGTGGTATGATGAATCACATTTTCTTTTACATCATGTAGATGGCCGAGTGTGTGTGTGTGTGTGTGTGTGTGTGTGTGTATGTGTGTGTCATTTACCTGATTAAGAGATGGCACCAGGATGCAGAATGGAAAGAAGGCAAGCCAATGGAGGCAGTGTGATGCTTTGGTCAATGTTCTGCTGGAAAAACTTAGGTCCTACCATTCAGGTGGATGTTATTAACACTACCACCTATCTGAACATTGTTAATATGTTACTCAACATCTTACAGATGTCTCTCCCGAGTAGATATATGTTTAGCAATAATTTGGTGCATCAGCTGGTTGATTCTGTGATGTATGCCTCTTGGAACATCTCTGACCACTCCCTTCTCAGTATTAAAATTGCTATGTCTCCCATTCACAAACATAGGCTGTGGAAGGTAAACCCCTTTTGATTTACGCTTTTCTCAGGCTCCAGTCCCACACTTTTTCACCCAATTACACTAGAGGAACTGTCAGAAACCATGAATCAGACCTAGACAGAAGTACAATTAAATCACACTTGTTTATTAATAAAAATAAAAAGGTAAATAGAGTAAGCGTATCCAAAGCATAGCCAGAGTCCAGTAACCGGATCAAGTAGTCAGCCAGTCCAAAGTTCCATAACCAGATCGGGTAATCTGCCAGGCCAGAAGTCAGGGATCCAAGTGGACCAACAGCAAGCAGGATAAGGAGCCAGAAGGGATGTCAGCAATCCAGTCTTTAAACAGACCCACAGGAGATGGTTTCTTGTGATGTGACCAAGGCAAAGGCAGATGTGAAGTGAGCTGGACAGCTTTAAGTAGGCAGGTCAGATGAGCTGGAAAAGGAACAGCTGGTAACTGTGGAGAGAGATGAGAGCTGGCAATTAGCCGACAGCTGAGCAGCCAGCCCAGAGAAGGAAGGGCTAAGCCAGCCCTGACAGTACCCCCTCCTCAATGACCCTTCTCCCTCGGAGGGCCACCAGGCTTGAGGGGAAAATGTCTATGGAACTCGCAGAGGAGGACAGGGGCATGTATATCCAAGGATGAAACCCAGGAGCGTTCCTCCGGACCGTACTCCTTCCAATGCACCAGGTACTGTATGCTCCCACAGAACCTACGGGAGTCAACAATGGATTGTACCTCATACTCCTCATGGTTCTCAACCTGAATAGGGTGAGGACGTGGCACCGAGGTGGTAAATCAGTTACAGACCAATGGTTTCAATAAGGAGACATGAAACACATTAGGAGGAAGGTCCAACGCGTAAGCTACTTGGTTAATCCTGCGAAGGATACAGAAAGTCCCAATAAACCAAGGTGAAAACTTATAAGGTTGGAAACCATAATTCGCCATAAATGGAGACAATCGGGAGGCAGAATTCAAGGTACTGTTGTGAGCAAACTCTGCCCATGGTAATAGGTCTGACCAGTTGTTATGGTGGTCAGAAATATAGCAACGTAGGAATTGCTCCAAGGACTGATTGGCTCGCTCTGCGGCCCCATTAAACTGAGGGTGATACGCAGAAGAGAACACAAGCTGGATTTCCAACTGTGCACAAAGGGCTCGCCAGAACCGGGAGACAAACTGACTGCCCCTGTCTGAGACAATCACCTTGGGTAGCCCATGTAAGTGAAAGATCTCCTAGGTAAAAATGGAAGCCAGTTCCTTAGAGGTAGGCAACTTCTTAAGTGGAATACAATGACACATCTTTGAGAACCGGTCAACCACCATAAGGATAACAGTGTTGCCTTGGGAGTTGGGCAACTCCACAATGAAATTCATTGACAGGTGAGTCCAGGGCCTCTCTCCATTAGGTATGGGCTGTAGGAGGCCCACTGGAGGGTGTCGGGGAGTCTTACTCTGAGCACACACAGGACAGGCAGCTACAAAGGCAGTAACATCAGCCCGTAGACTAGGCCACCAGAATTGTTGGGAAATGGCCCAAATGAGTTGGTTCTTCCCAGGATGGCCAGCTGCCTTGGGAGAATGGTAAGTCTGGAGCACAGCAGTACGGAGACTCTCTGGGACAAAGCAGCAGTCACAAGGTTTCTCAGGAGGAGCATGGACCTGAGCAGCAAGAATTTTGTCAAGATACGATCAGGAGGAATCATAGGAACCAGAACCGACTCCGACTTGGAAGTGGAAGGAAATTGTTGTGACAAGGCATCACCCCTTACATTCTTAGTACCAAGTAAGAATGAGACAATATAATTAACCACTTCAATACAGGGCATTTATACACCCTTCCTTACCAGACCAATTTTTAGCTTTCAGCGCTCTCACATTTTGAATGCCAGTTACTCAGTCATGCAACACTGTACCCAAACAAAATTTTTATCATTTTTTTCATACAAATAGAGCTTTCGTTTGGTGATATTTAATCACCACTGGGTTTTTTATTTTTTGCTACATAAGTGAAAAAAGAGCGAAAATTTTGAAAGAAAACACCTTTTTTTAGTTTTTATGATAAAATGTTGCAAATAAGTCTTTTTTTTTCATAAATGTGGGCCAAAATTTATACTGCTACATCTATTTGGTAAAAATAACCCAAATTAGTGGATATTATTTAATCTCTTTGAAAGTTATAAAGTCTACAAGCTATGGTGCAAATCATTGAAAATTGATCACATCTGATCACACCGGATGCACTGATGGCCTATCTCATTTCTTGAGGCTCTGAAATGTCAGGAAAGTACAAATACCCCCCAAATCACCCCTTTTTGAAATGCAGACAGTCCAAGGTATTTAGTAAGAGGCATGGTGAGTTTTTTGAAGTTGTAATTTGTTCCCACAATTCTTGGGAAAAAGAAGAATTTTTTTTTTTTTTTTTTTTTACAAAATTGTCAAATTAACAAGTTATTTCTCATACACAGCATATGCATACTTCCAATTACACCCCAAAATACATTCTAGAACTCTTCCCAAGTATAGCAATACCACATGTGTGGGACTTTTACACAGGCTGGCCACACAGAGAGGTCCAACATGCAGGGAGCACCGTCAGGGGTTCTAGGAGCATAAATTACACCTCTAATTTCCTAACGACCTATTACATTTGTGAAGGCCCTGGAGTACAGGACAGTAGAATTACCCACAAAATGACCCCATTTTGGAAGGCAAACACCCCAACGTATATTCTATGAGGCATAATGAGTGTTTTGAACAGTTCATTTTTTCCACAAGTCTTCGGAAAACGTGGAAAGAAAATGAAAGCATATTTTTTTTTTACACAAAGTGGTCAGTTTATAAGATATTTCTAACACAAAGCATGTACATAGCAAAAATTACACCCCAAAATACATTCTGCTACTCATCCTGATTATGGCTTTTACACAGCGTGTCTACATACAAAGGCTCAACATGCAGAGAGCGATGTCAGGTGTTCTAGGAGCATAAATGACATTGTGAAGGTCCTGGAGCACCAGGACAATGGAATTACCCATGAAATGACCTCATTTTGGAAAACAAACACCCCAAAGTATATTCTATGAAGCATTATGAGTCTTTTTTGAACGGTTAATTTTTTTACACAAGTGTTCAGAAAACGTTGTCCATATATAAGATATTTCTAACACATAGCATGTATATAGCAAAAATGACACCCCAAAACACATTCTGCTACTCGTTCTGAGTATTGCGATACCACATGTGTGAGACTTTTACACAGCCTGGCCATATACAGAGGTCCAACATGGAAGTAGTACCTTCAGGCTTTCTAGGAGCATAAATTACACATCTCATTTCGTTCCTACCTATCACACTTTTGAAGGTCCTTGAGCACCAGGACAATGGAATTACCCCAAAATGACCCCATTTTGGAAAGCAAACACCCTAACGCATATTCTATGAGGCATGGTCTGCAAATAGGTACTCGGGTACTCTGACGGGCTGGTGACAGGTACTCCGTTACTTCGACGGGCTGGTGACAGGTACTCCGTTACTTCGACGGGCTGGTGACAGGTACTCCGTTACTCCGAAGGGCTGGTGACAGGTACTCCGTTACTACGACGGGCTGGTGACAAGTACTCGGGTACTCCGACGGGCTGGTGACATGTACTCTGGTACTCCAACGGGCTGGTGACAGGTACTCGGGTACTCCGATGGGCTGGTGACAGGTATTCGGGTACTCAGATGAACTGTGACAGGTATTTAGGTACTCAGATGGGCTGTGACAGGTACTCAGTACTCGGGTACTCAGATGGACTGTGACAGGTACTCAGGTACTCAGATGGGCTGTGACAGGTACTCAGTACTCCGGTACTCAGATGGACTGTGACAGGTACTCAGGTACTCAGATGGGCTGTGACAGGTACTCGGGTACTCAGATGGGTTGTGACAGGTACTCAGGTACTAGGGTACTCAGATGGGCTGTGACAGGTACTCATGTACTCGGGTACTCAGATGGGCTGGGACAGGTACTCGGGTACTCAGATGGGCTGACAGGTGCTCAGGTACTCTGGTACTCATATGGGCTGACAGGTGCTCAGGTACTCGGATACTCAGATGGCCTGTGACAGGTACTCAGGTACTCAGATGGGTTATAACAGGTACTCGGGTATTCTGATGGGCTGTGACAGGTACTCCTGTACTCAGGTACTCAGATGGGCTGACAGGTACTCGGGTACTCAGATGGGCTGTGACAGGTACTCAGGTACTTGGGTACTCAGATGGGCTGGGACAGGTACTCGGGTACTCAGATGGGCTGGGACAGGTACTTGGGTACTCAGATGGGCTGACAGGTACTCAGGTACTCGGGTACTCAGATGGGCTGTGACAGGTACTCAGGTACTCGGGTAGTCAGATGGGCTGGGACAGGTACTCTTTATTGGGGGGGGGGGGGGTAATCAGTGTGTGATTGGTGTACACTAGGCGGTAACGAGATGTTACCACAATCTGCTTCTCACACACTATCAGTGTGTGAGGAGGAGAACCCGGTAACATCTCGTTACCGTGGTTTGTTTACATTCTGTGACCGGCTGTGATTGGACACAACCGGTCAAGTGGTAAAGAGTCAATTTCATTGGCTCTTTACTGCGATCAGGGTTGGGCTGTGTCAGGGTGACAAGCCACATCCCCGATCGCCGCTCTGCCATCTGTGGGTGTCATTTGACTATGGCCCGGTATTGAAGTGGTTAAAGCTCGACAAGAAAAGAGCCCATCGCGCCCTTCTGGGAGAGAGTCGCTTAGCCTCAGACAAGAATGTAAGATTCTTATGGTCAGTAAGAATAAGAACAGGCACAGTGGTACCTTTAGATGTCTCCATTCTTTAAGGGCTAAAATGATTGGCAACAGCTCTCTGTCACCAATATCATAATTGCACTCAGCAGGTGACAATTTCTTGGAAAAGTAGCCACACCGATGCATAGCGCTCTCAGAGTTAGGACGTTGAGACAGAAGGGCGGCAACTCCAGTCTCAGAAGCATCAACTTCTAGGATAAAAGGAAATGTAGGATCAGGATGTGCCAACACAGGAGCAGAAACAAAGGCAGCCTTGAGAGTCTCAAAGGCCTTAATGGACTCCGGAGAATAACTCTGTGGGTTACCATCCTTTCTGGTCACATCAGTCAGGGGCTTGAGCAGAGACGAGAAGTTACAAATAAACTTCCGATAGTAGTTGGCAAACCCAGGAAACGCTGCAGAGGACGTAAACCCACGGGTCGAGGCCACTGTAGGACTGCCGAAAGTTTCTCTGGGTCCATCGAAAAACCAGCAGTGCAAATTACATAGCCCAGGAATGTAACTTGTTCATGATGGAACTCGCACTTCTCCAGTTTACAATAGAGATTGTTCTCTCTTCGTTTAGAAGCACACGACAGACATCTGTGTGGTGGCTCTCCAGGGACTTGGAAAATATGAGGATATCATCGAGATAAACCACCACACATAACTGTAACAAATCTCGGAGGACATCATTAATAAATTCCTGGAAAACTGCTGGGGCATTACAAAGGCCAAAAGGCATTACCAGGTATTCATAATGGCCTGTTCTAGTAGTAAACACAGTTTTTCACTCGTCGCCCTCCTTAATGCGCACGAGATTGTATGCCCCTCTCAGGTCAAGCTTTGTGAAAACCGTTGCTCCCTTGAGGCGGTCAAATAACTCTGTAGTCAATGGAATCGGTAAGCATTCTTAATCGTGACACGATTGAGACCCCTATAATCTATACAAGGTCTCAGTTCACCGCTCTTCTTCTTCACAAAGAAGAAACCAGCACCAGCAGGAGACAAGGATTTGCGGATGAAACCTCGAGAAAGTGCTTCAGTAACATACTGCTCCATGGCCTTATCCTCCAAGACCGACAAAAGGTAAACCCGGCCACCAGAAGGTATGGCACCAGGTTGAAGGTCAATTGCGCAATCATAAGACCGGTGTGGAGGCAAACTACCGGCTTGACCTATATCAAAGACATCGCTAAAATCGCGGTACTCCTCCGGCAGGGAGGGGAGTGAAGAGGTGCACAGGACCTTGGATACCTTCAGGAAGCATGTCTCATTGCATTGTGGTGACCAGGAGAGAACCTCAGCACAGAGCCAATCAAAAGAGGGGTTGTGCCTCTGTAACCAAGGATAACCAATAACCAGGGCCGTCTTTAATATTGATTGGACCCTGGGCAAAACTTTTCTTGGCTTCAATGGCAAGTGGAGTGTCACGCAGCTGCAGCGGAATCGAGTGCTGTGAAACAAATGTAGCATCAATGAACAGGCCTGCAGCCCTAGGGGGTAACTCAAGACAACAGGTTTTTGCGTCTCCCATAGAGGGTTAGCCCAGGCCAAGGCTCTCTCAGAAAGCAAAGATATCACGAAACTTACTTTGCTTCCATCCGTGGGAAACGCATAGGGCAGCATCTCAAAGTATATCTCAACCTGATTGAGAAACCCTCTGCATTGAACTGGATTGCCCCCAAATCGCTGGGGAAGTGGAGCGGAACCAGACATACCTCTTATAGAGGTACTACTCTAGGCAGGTGCCTGCACAGAGACTGGCGCAGCAGCAGGGACGGCCTGCGACTCAGGTTGTACTGGAGCAGCCACAGTGGGGGATTCCAGGTTAGCCGTGCGACTCAGGAGCGTTTGTAACGCCATGACAAACTGATCCATGCGGTGATCTTGCTCATCCAATCTGGAAAAAATATTACCAACAAGTGGATTGACTGTATCTTCTGAATTCATGGCCTTCGCCTACTGTCAGAAACCATGAATCAGACCTAGACAGAAGTACAATTAAATTACACTTGTTTATTAATAAAAATAAAAAGGTAAATAGAGTAAGCATATCCAAAGCATAGCCAGAGTCCAGTAACCGGATCGAGTAGTCAGCCAGTCCAAAGTTCAATAACCAGATCGGATAATCAGCCAGGCCAGAAGTCAGGGATCCAAGTGGAGCAACAGCAAGCAGGATAAGCAGCCAGAAGGGATGTTAGCAATCCAGTCTTTAAACAGACCCACAGGAGATGGTTTCTTGTGATATGACCAAGGTGAAGGCAGATATGAAGTGAGCTGGACAGCTTTAAGTAGGCAGGTCAGACGAGCTGGATAAGGAACAGCTGGTAACTGTGGAGAGAGATGAGAGCTGGCAATTAGCCGACAGCTGAGCAGCCAGCCCAGAGAAGGAAGGGCTAAGCCAGCCCTGACAGGAACTCTCTTTGAATGAGGCTATAATAGTAGTCATCCCTAAAGCACGAAAAGAGCCACTACAACCAGACTCCTATAGGTCCATCTCTTTGCTTAACACGGATGTTAAACTGCTGGCATGGTACTGGCTACTAGGCTAGCGGGCGCTATTGCAGACTTGGTGCAGTTGGATCAGTCTGGCTTTATCCCTACCCATTCTACTGCATTACATATCCATAGGCTTTTCTTAAATATTCAAATCCCTGTAGAAAATCCAGGAAATAGAGCTATTTTATCCCTCAACGCTGCCAAAACTTTTGACAGCAACGAGTGGACCTATTTGTGAGAGGTGCTCCATAGATTTGGCCTGGGAGAGCGATTCATTTCTTGGATACAGCATAAGGATTAATGATACCTTGTCAGACTCCTTTCCTTTGTTTCATGGTACATAGCAGGGGTGCCCGTTGTCTCCCCTGTTGTCTGCCCTTGCATTGGAACCCTGGCTGTTATGGCGAGGGCCTCCACGGACATAGTGGGCTTTCACAGGGGACAGAGGGAAGACAAAATCTCCCTCTATGTAGATGACACTCCATTGTATCTGGGAGACACTGAGGGTTCTCTGACAGCAGTGATGCAGCTTATCGACCAGTTTGGACAGTTGTCAGAATTCTCCATAAATTGGCACAAATCATTTCTTCTCCCACTAGATCCTTTGCCTGCAGCCTTACCAGAGAGTGTAGCTCGGATACAGGTGGTAACATCCTTTAACCACTTGAGATCCGCGCTATAGTCAATTGACGGCTACAGCGCGGATCTCCTTTTCCGGGACTACGTCTGTTGACGTCGTCCCGTGTACGAGCGGCCTGCGCGCGCCCTGAGGGGCGCGCGCGGCGCGCTCTGTGATCGGCGAGTCCATGAGACTCGTCTGATCACCGATCCGTGCAAGGGGTCGATCCTGACCCCTTATCACGGGATCAGCTGTCAGCCAATGACAGCTGATCAGGTGACATAACGGAGCCGGTAATCGGTTAGTATTCCTCCTCGCGCTGACAGCGCGAGGAGAAAAAAAAAGCCGATCACCGGCGGCCGTGATCGGGACATCAGTCCCGATCATGGCCAGCAATGCAAGCGCCCACCTGCCCCGTGCCAGTGCCCACCTGCCCCCTGCAGTGCCACCCTAATAAAAAGTAAGTGCCCCCCGTCAGTGCCACCCAGCAGTGCCCACAGTGCCACCCAGCAGTGCCCACAGTGCCACCCAGCAGTGCCACCCACAGTGCCACCCACAGTGCCCCCAATCTGCCTCAAATGTGCTGCACCCCAGTGCCGCCCATCAGTGCCCAGCAGTGCCGCCCATCAGTGCCCAGCAGTGCCACCTATCAGAGCCACCTATCAGTGCCACCTATCAGTGCCCATCAGTCCCATCTATCAGTGGTACCTATCAGTGCCCATCCGTGCCACCCATCCGTGCCACCCATCCGTGCCATCTTATCTGTGCCCATCTTTGCCCATCAGTGCCGCCTTATCTGTGCCCATCGGTGCCGCCTTATCTGTGCCTATTAGTGCCACCTTAACTATGCCTATCAGTGCCCACCAGTGCAGCCTATCAGTGCCCACCAATGCAGCCTATCAGTGCCCACCAATGCAGCCCATCAGTGCCCACCAATGCAGCCTATCAGTGCCGCCTAATCAGCGCACTTCAATGAAGGAGAAAAATGACCCGTTTGCAAAATTTTATAACAAACTATTAAAACATGATTTTTTTTGCATCTTTTTTTGTTTGTTTAGCAAAAAATAAAACTCCGAGCTGTAACTAAATACCACCAAAAGAAAGCTCTATTTGTGGGAAAAAAATGATAAAAATTTCATTTGGGTACAGTGTTGTATGTCCGCGCAATTGTCATTCAAAGTGCATCAGCGCTGAAAGCTGAAAATTGGTCTGGGACTGAGGGGGGTTTAAGTGCCCAGTAAGCAAGTGGTTAAATATCTGGGCATAGTGGTGACTGAAGACCTGTGGGAGTATATATCTTTAAATTTTAAACCAATTCTCAAAAAATGTAAGCATAAACATGTTAGCTGGTGTAGACTACCACCATTAAGATGATTTGCCCCCCCCCCAATTACTATACATTTTACACAATGCCCCAATATGGATACTTAACTACTGGTTCCAATGCATAGACTCGCAGTTTTCGAGCTTTCATCTGGAAGAGCAGAGTGGCCCGCATAAAACTTGCCACTCTGCAACTTCCTAAGGATCAAGGTGGAATGGCTGTTCCACATCCACAAACGTATTATTTTGTGGCACAACTACATTTTACAGGTTGGGATCTGGCCACGGTCGCAGATTCTTCCAGAGTTCTACTAATCGACCCTGACACAAGCTATACAACTTTGTCCCATATGGAAATGGGTTTTCCTACGGTCCACTCAACACAATATCCCACAATTCAGCTTCAGATGAAACTCAAGCACAGATTAGGGTTAACAGGGTTTCTATGCCAGATGCCTATTTGGCATAATCGCTACTATAAGGATCTAACTAAGTTTGATAAACACCCAGTATAGGAGAAGATGTGGATCGAGTACTTCACTCAAGTGATAAATAATTCTGTTATGAAGCCATATGCACAGATGGTTCTGGAATTCCCGTTATTGAAAGGCAATTACTATCAATATATCCATTTGCATCATGCTATACGGTGTCAAGGCAGATATTCTGATCTAAAATTAGAACAATCCTCGTTCTTAGAATCCATATACACAGATACTGAAAAAAGGGGTATTATCTCTCAAATGTACGTACATCTCTTATCCTATATACAAGCCCCTGATCTGCCCTGTCGAGAAAAGTGGGAGAGAGAGATGTCGGCTCCATCAATGGGGAACAATGTGAGCAGATTCTTGGGGTAGGACCTTTATTGTTGGTATCTGCGGCGCAGAGACTGTCACCTGTTCATTTTGCATCGGGTATACTGTACACTGGTACAATTACATAATTGGGACAGGAGAGAATATGTCCTAAATGTCAGGCCCAGATGGGTGATCTTATCCACATGCTCTAGAGATGTCCCAAGCTTGTGAAATATTGGAACTGAGTTATTATAATAATTAATAGGATACATCAGGTACAACTGACTATGGATCCACTGACGTGTCTGTTGGGTAGTCTCAATGAGGAGCAGCACCTCCCTCCGATATACATTGCTCTCGCATGACTTTTATATTGTAATGGAAATTTGTAGGTTCTGTATATAATTGCATTCTATTTTATATGTATTGCACAATGCCCTCACTGTGCACACAGCACTAACAATGTTTTCAGTACATGTTTTGCATTCTTTCGAGTCCTGATTAGAATTAGCCTGCCTATGTAACGCCCCTTGTTACCATAAATGTACAATTTTAATATTAATGTGATACCTACATAATCATGTGTATAAAAACCTTCAAATGCGTCATAATAAAGGAGAACAGTTATTTGGAAAGATGCTGAGTGTATCTTTTGTGTCTGTTTCCTACTGCAGTAGTTATTATTAATTTGGAACCACTAATCAATATGAGGATAGGAGTTGCCTATCTACAAAATATCCATTTCAATATCTAGCCAGAAAACAGATAGCTCAGCTTTGGCTTTCAGCACAGCCTCCGATGAGCATGCAGTGGATCCATGCAGTTAATAACATACTTGTGCGAGAAAAACACACATACCAGCATAGAAATTTACCAAAGAAATGTACCGTATATACTCGAGTATAAGCCGAGATTTTCAGCCTCTTTTTTGAGGCTGAAAGTGCCCCCCTCGGCTTATACTCGAGTCATCGCCGTCTGACTGCTCGATCAGCGTATCGAGCAGACAGACGGCGGACATACTACAATTTGAAAGCCGCGCCTCCTTCTCCGCCTCCGCCTGTGATAGGCGGAACACTGAATTTCCCAGCAGCCTGTGTTCCGCCTATCACGGACATCGTCTCATCCTCGTCCGTAGTACGAGGATGAGACGATATCGGTGATAGGCGGAACACAGGCTGCTGGGAAATTCAGTGTTCCGCCTATCACAGGCGGAGGCGGAGGCGGGGCTTTTGAATTTTAGAATGGCCGCCGAGGCGATCCTGGCAAGGCACGGGACGGAGGCAAGGCAAGGCACGGCACGGGACGGGACGGAGGCAAGGCACGACACGACACGGGACGGAGGCAAGGAGGCAAGGCACGGCACGGGACGGAGGCAAGGAGGCAAGGCACGGCACGGGACGGGACGGAGGCAAGGAGGCAAGGCACGGGACGGAGGCTCGGGACACAGGTAGGCTGGACACACACACACACACACACACACACACACACACACACACACACACACGGACACACACACATGGACACACACACACAGGGATGGATGGATGGAGACACACACACACAGGGATGGATGGATGGATGGAGACACACACACACAGGGATGGATGGATGGATGGAGACACACACACACAGGGATGGATGGATGGAGACACACACACACAGGGATGGATGGATGGATGGACACACACACACACACAGGGATGGATGGATGGATGGACACACACACACACAGGGATGGATGGATGGACACACACACACACAGGGATGGACGGACACACAGGGACGGACACACACACAGGGATGGACAGGCATGTCTCACCCTCGGCTTATACACGAGTCAATAAGTTTGCCAGTTTTTTTGGGGGTAAATTGGGGGCCTCGGCTTATATTCGGGTCGGCCTATACTCGAGTATATACGGTATACATATTTGGCAGAACTGGTTGAGCGTGGTGGTACCCCCGCAGCTGGTCCTGGACAGGCTAGTATTGGGTTAGACAAATGATTACCTTGGATTTTAATATATATGGCCATATGAGACCCTTCCATACTGGAAAATATGCTCTACTTTAAGTACTATTTACCTCAGAAATGTATGAATCAGAACCTCTATATTGACTAAGTTTCGTTTCCAGTCGGGTTTCTTTCAGAGTTTTACTTCTCCTTGATAGCACAATAAATGTAAGGTTTTATGCACTGTAACCCCGCTTTTTGGTTATGTAGTTATAGCAATCATCTTCTGTTTTGCTGAATACATCTCCTGGTATTTTGCGGACTGTATACCTATTCTTTTATACTCTGTATAGCCTTATTTACTCTTTCTATTTTGTTGATTAAAAAAACATTGTTAATAACCAAGTAAACCACTTCATGAAAACAATATTCCCTTATGACAGTGGTCTCTTATAATGCGCCCTGCCACACTTCTAAAAAATGGTTTGAGGAACACAAGAAGTTTGAGGTGTTGACTTGGCCTCCAAATTTTCCGGATTTCAATCAAGTATGTGTAAAATGTGCTGGAAAAACAATCTGATCCATTGATGGCTTGGTGCCAGATACCACAGCAATCCTTCAGAGGTCCATTGGAGTCCACACCTTAACGGGTTAGGGCTATTTTGGCAGTAGGGAGCCTACTCAATATTAAGTGGGTGGTCATAATGTTATAGAGGGTTTTATAATGTTATGGTTGATAAGTCTATATTTCATGGTGACAATGCTGCTCCTCTATAGAAACAGTATAGTGAGTGAGGGTTGTCACCAGAGCAGGAAGGATATCAATAGCAGGATTACAGGTCCAAATAAAATTAAGAAGCATGAATATATAAAACAAATTTAGCCACCACATCAACTTTAATATATTTGTTCTTGGGTTTAGATAAACTTTAAAGTTTTTGAAACCACAGGATTAAAATGCACTTGCACCTATCTGCACCCATATTAAGTCATGGGCTCAGGAATATTTCACTATAACCTCAGATACAGCTCTAACCTCAAACAAACCCATCAATAAAGGGACATCCTACCTAACACAGATCCCCTGTTTCCACCAACAATTGGCTAAAGATATTGGCCTTTGAGTTAAAAATGTTACCTTCGGGGGCGTGACCGGATGTCAGGGTGAGAGGTTGCGGCGGGCTCAGACCTACCGCTCGCTCCAGAGACTAATGCTGCCGAGGTAGTGTGGAGGAGGAGGAGGGAAGGAGAAGCCGAGACTCTGAGGTGCCGAAACGAGGGGACACTGCGAAGCTGTGACGCCACAAAAGTAAGAGCAACGGTACAATCGGTTGACCGAACGGCGTAACAGCGGAGGTATGTGGAGGCCGCCACAGAAAGCTCTCCCATAGAGGAACATCGATCCCCACTTAAGAAACCCCGGTGAGAGAGGGAATAAAAGCGAAGGGTGGGATTGAGCGTTACCCCCCCCCCCCCCCCCCGGTGGAAGAGACGTTAGATCCGAAGGTATGACCAGGAAAAGGGGGGTGGAGGAGGCGGCCACACACAATGGATCACAAGTATTGCGCAGCTCTAAGGATAAGGCTGGTCACTCGTCCGGGCTGACAGGCGTTGCTGCTGCTGCCGCAGCCTCTAAACTTGAGCGATATGCCCATACACCTAATCAGACTCCAAACCAAACACCCAAAAAGAACGTGCAAATTGGAGAAGGGCGGCCGCAGAGTACTCTAGCAGTGCAAACGGTCGGAGGGAAGAGCCAGGGTTTGACGACCGAAATAGAGCTGACAAGCTTAAATAAAACAATACATGTAGCAGTCCGGTCGGACACTACGGGTGTAACAGGTGGAATATTGGAAGCACAAGCGTCCGTGAGCAATCCCTCCATAGAGAGGGGTACTGGACGGGACACCGAGATAGGTATAGAAGGAGAAACTTGGGCAAAAGGAAAAGAACCATCATTAAAAGAAATTCTATCTGCGGTTAATACATGTAAAATATCACTGGATGATGTATCAGATCAATTAAAGCAGATAAGAGAAGATGGGTTAAATCTAAAAAATGAAGTACAGAAAGCTGCGGTTCGTATATCAGACATGGAGGAGAGAGTCAGCCAGGTGGAGGATGATGTGCTCCCGCTGAAACAGGAGATGCAAATGATGAAGGGCCAGTTAAATTTGTGTATGGCTAAAATGGACAATATGGAAAATATTATACGCAGGAAAAATATCAGAGTTTTAGGTCTACCGGAGAAAAGTGAAGGCAATGATCTTGTTGAATTTATGGAAATATGGTTAAAGGATAAAGCAGGGAGCGAGAAGCTATCAAGATTCTTTGCAATTGAAAGGGCGTATAGAATTCCGTTCAGGATGGTGGAAGGAAGAAGTCATCCTAGACCCATAATCATCCAATTATTGTCCTATATAGATAAAGTTGTTATCCTTCAAAGAGCAAGAGAACTGAGTAATCTTGAATACAATAGGACAAAGATTTCATTGTATCCGGATTTTTCCCCCGAGCTGCAAGGACAGAGAGCCAAGTTTATAGAGTGCAAAAAGAAATTGCAGAGTCTTAAAGTGAACTATGCATTACTTTATCCGGCAAAGTTGAGGGTATCAGCATTTGGGGAAAACATATTTTTTTATAGTCCAGAAGAAGTTAAATTGTGGATGGAGGAAAATAAATGTCAGCTGCAACAGAGGGGAACGGTGTAAGATGAAAACAGAAAGAAAATGGGCGTTATTTTTGGACTAAGAGGGAATGTCCCCATATTGCTCCGTTTGTCTCCTTCCCTTTCTCCCCCCCCCCCTTTTTTTTTTTTTTCTCGGTGGTAATGTGGAACATTTTTTCATTGGAGAAATAAGAGTAATAGGAGTGGGCAGGTAGAGTGAGTAGGTGGGAAGGATATATCACTCTGGGAGGTATAAACGGTCATGTTGGAAGCCCCTTAGAAGGGCCCCAAGTGGGGCAGGGGAGGGTGGGGGAGGGGAAAGAAAAAAGGGATGGGGAGTGTGAATGGATGAATGATAGAGAGAGAAAGGAGGTTGAAAGGACAGGGAAGGATATAGGTAGGCATGGTAAAGGATTGTTAATTGCACAAAAAATATCTAAGCATAAAGTTGATGTGAGGAACAGCAATAAATATGGTGGTCAGTGAAAAAGGGCACAAGAAAATGAAATTAAGTGAGGCACAAGGGAATAAACCGTCCAATTTATACAAAAAATTTGAAAAATGTGTGTAGGAAATATGGTAAACTTGAGATGTAAAATATGTGTGGGATTAAAATTCTGGAGCACAGGGAAAAAAGTAAGGGGGAGACCACGCGTTAAAACATAGAGAAAGCACGTAGAATGGAGAATAAAAGTATGATATGGTGATTTAGGTTTCAAATATGGGAGTAAGTAGTAAGGGAGGGAATTTCACTAAAAAGGTTAAAATTTGTTCTTGGAATGTACGGGGGGTGAAGGAACAGTTGAAGAGGCGTGCGTTATTTTCTATGGGAAATATGGGTAATTATGGGATGCTCTGTTTGCAGGAGACCCACCTGGATCGAGATACAATCAGTGTGCTAAGACACAGGAAGTATAGGATACAATATCATTCTACATACACCTCCTATTCAAGGGGAGTGAGTGTCTTAATAGATCCTGGGTCGGGTCTAACCTGCAGGCAGAGCATCATAGATGTTAAAGGGAGATATGTGTTCCTTTTTTGTGGTATAGAAGATAGAGTATGTGTGATTGCAAGTGTGTATATCCCACCGCCATTTAACGCAGAAATATTAAATGAACTGTTGAAGTTTATTAAAGATAAGCCTGGAATCCCAGTTATAATAGCAGGGGACTTTAATATGATAATGGATCAAAAAATAGATAGGTTCCCACAGAAGGTAGGTAGTAGGGAGGGACCTAATGGGTTGCTATTTCAATTCTGTGAAGAAACAGGTTTTGTGGATATATGGAGGGTGGAACCCCTTAAGAAAACAGTATTCTTGCCACTCTAAGACGTACTCCACCTTGTCCAGGATCGATATGGTGCTATGCAATGAAGAGGCGCTGGGGATGGTGGAGAAGGTGGAGTACGAGCCAAGGGGAATTTCGGACCATTCACCTGTAACGCTTTTAATGACAATAGGGAGAGGATGTAGTAGAAGGGAATGGAAGATAAATCCATTTTGGTTAGAACTAATGGATAACATGGAGGGGGTAAAAGAAAATCTAAAAGAATTTTTGAGCATAAATGTGGGATCTACGTCCCTGGGAATAATGTGGGATGCCTTGAAAGCCTTCCTAAGGGGGGAACTAATAAAAAAGATATCGCAGATTAAGAAGAATGGGCTAGCTAAGGAAATAGAAGTAAAAGAGAGGGTAAGGAGGTCAGAAGAGAGGTATATAAGGGCCCCTTCAGAAGAAAGTTCTAAGGAATGGGAGAAGAATCAGGCAGAATATAAAAGACTTATATGGGAGAAAGAGGAGAAGAAAAGGCAGTTCCAGAGGCAGACCTTTTTTGGCGAAGGGGAACAAGTGGGGAGGGTATTATCATTAATTGCTAAATCAAATAGTTCGTCCCCAATAATACCGGCGATATTGGACAGGGAGGGAGGTATAAGGAAGTCAACACCTGAGATAGTGGAAGAATTTAGAAAATATTATGAGGAACTATATAAAGTTTCAAACTCCGAAGTAGAGGGGGAGATGCAGGAATTTTTTGGGAAAATAACATTACCCAGTCTGTCGGAGGAAGATAGGGAGGGCTTGGAAGCGCCATTGACCCTGGAGGAGTTGCAAAAAGTAACAGCAGAAATGATAAATCAGAAAGCCCCAGGTCCGGATGGACTGCCGATAGAGATTTATAAAAAATTTGGGGATATACTTTTACCTGCTCTCCTACAGGTGTTCAATGGGGCTTTTGAAGTGGGGCAGTTGCCGCTATCAATGATGGAGGCCACAGTGGTGGTCTTGGCAAAAGAAGGGAAAAACCAATTGGAGACCGCATCATATAGACCTATATCGTTACTGTGTTCAGATGTTAAAATTTTGGCAAAAGTACTTGCAACAAGGGTAAAAAATATAATTTCAAAATTAGTACATCAGGACCAAACTGGGTTTATCCCAGGGCGGTCCACAAATATGAATGTGAGACGTGCCTATTTAAATATTCAGATTCCTTCAGAAAATAAAGGGAATAGAGCAGTTATGTCTTTAGATGCGAAAAAAGCCTTCGATAGTGTGGAATGGCATTATTTGAGGAGGGTGTTAGCGGAATTTCAATTCGGTCCGAGATTTATGCAATGGATAAGAGTACTGTATACAGGTCCAAGGGCGAAAGTGAGGATAAATGGGGAATGTTCAGAGGGGTTCCATTTGGAGAGGGGGACAAGACAGGGGTGCCCTTTGTCGCCCCTGCTTTTCGCCCTCTCGATGGAGCCTCTGGCCATAGCCTTGAGAGAGGCGCAGGACATCCGGGGGTTTAAAAGAGGGAATGAAGAGGAAAAGGTCGCTATGTATGCAGACGACGTGCTGTTGTTTTTAGGGGACACGGGGCCCTCATTGGTGGCGGCAATGACTCTGATAAAAGAATTTGGGTATTTCTCTGGCCTCTAAATTAATTGGGAAAAATCAGCTCTCCTCCCAGTGGATCCCCTCGATACTCCATTGCCAGTACAGTTATCCCAAATTGAAATAGTTAAGCAAATGAAGTACTTGGGAGTGAATATGACGTCAGATTGGGAGTGAATTTTGACATAAGTGGGACTAAATTCCCTGCTATATACTGCCTTAGTATATAGCAGGGAATTTAGTCCCACTTATGTCAAAATTAAAGCGTAAAATCAGAGTATGGAAGAACCTCCCCTTGTCAGTAGCCGGCAGGTGTAATTTAATTAAGATGGTGTGGATGCCTCAAATATTATATGTTATACAAAATTCACCAGTTTGGATTCCGAAATATTGGTTTAAGAAAATGGAAAGTTTGTTTAGAGAGGTGATATGGAAGAATGGAGTGGCAAGAATTAGTCTACAAGTGCTACAGAGACCAAGGGAACTGGGTGGGTTGGCACTACCTAATATGAGATACTACTTTCTGGCTGCCCAATTACAGTATATGAAGGGAGGTAACCTAGCAGTAGTGACGGAGAAGGGGGGTGGTCCCTTGGGGAGGGATACCCCACATAATACGGTCATGGAAGCAGTGGAAGCCAACTCATTTAGGACCAGTTGCGCCACAGTCCAACTGATGGTAAAGTGTTGGGAGGAGGTAAAAGTAATATTGGGGTATAGAGGATATACAGAATTCTCACCAATATGGGAAAATAAAAACTTAGAGGAAATTAAGAAAATGGGGAGATTAGTAGAATGGGATCGGAGGGGCGTCCACTTCTTAGCGCAACTATATAGGGACGGGAGACTGAAAACATTTCAGGAACTAAGGGATTAATATGGGTTACCTGCTCAGTACCTCCTTAATTATATACAAATTAAACATGCGCTAGAGGCACAATTTAGAGACAGGATGTTGGAGTGGAGTAAGATGCCTGTACTCAGGAAAATTATAAGTTGTAATATATCGAAAGGAGTTATTTCCGAGATCTATAGGTATCTAAAGGGAACAGAACAAGAAGGGGTAATAGAGGGGAAAAAAAAGGTAAAATGGGAAAGAGATGTGGGCCCAATATCGGTAGAACAGTGGGAAAAGGTTCTGGCATTGGGGGCGAAAGTTTCTTTATCTCCATCACAGATCATATCTCAAATGTATTTAATCCACAGTGTATACTATACTCCTCTCAAGTTGTTTAGATTTGGGAGTAGGCAGGACGCAGAATGCCAAAGGTGTGGAGACCGAAGAGGAGATCTAATACATATGATTTGGCGATGCCCAAGACTATATAGATATTGGGTAGGATTAATAGGGAAAATAAATCAAGTGTTCGGGCTATCACTAGAAGTAGAAGCTAAAATCTGCATAATGGGATTGATAGAAGAGGAGGAGGTACGAGGGGATATCCACACAGCTGTTATTAGATGCCTTTTTCAGGGGAGGAAATGAATTGCGTATAAATGGCAGAGGAGGGAAGCGCCTACAGTAAAGGAATGGATGGAAATGGTGAAAGATAACATAAAAAAGGAGGAATACATATACAGGAAAAGAGGTAACTATGGGAAGTTTGTCAAAATATGGGGAAAGTGGTGTGAGTAGTGGGAAAATGTGAGTAGGATGTAAAAGTTATGGATGAAGGAGAGAATGAATACGGGGGGGGGGAGGGGGGTGGGGGAAAGTAATGAGTAGTTTGTTTAAGTCCAATGTTATTTAAAATCTTGTAAAATTGTGAATTGAATATTATCGGTGGAGGGAATGGCAGGGGGAGAGGGTTGATAGGGGGAGGGGGGAAGGGAGGGGGTGACTAGGGAAATTTGTATGCAAGGGGAATTATTGTATCTGATTATTTTGTGGCAATATTTGTGAATTTGAATATAAAGCAAATAAAATAAAAAATTTTAAATAAAAAAAAAAAAAAAAAGATATTGGCCTTCAAAGACCCCAAGACCCTTCTTGGTTGTAACGACATAAATAAATCATTGTTGTTGTCAAACATATATTGCATATCCATTTGCTAAGTGATGTTAAAGGTGCTGTTTGTGAAAATGATGTTAATTTTATTAGGATCAAGAGGGGCTGAGAAAACAATGAATACCAGTTCACATTTTCCAGAATATTGGAAAATCTGAAAAGTTGGTTTGGCAAAAGAGTACATAGAATTGGCCAAGTTGGAAAGTTTATTTTCCTCCACTATCCCTGGCTTTGCTGTCCCCTTTTCGAGGGTGGGCAGAGCTGTGAACTCAGAACCCATAGTCCTAGTAAGATAGATAAAGCCAGTGAGTGATTAAAACTGCAGGCAGCCAATGTGGAAACACATTTTCCCTAAGCTGCTCTCTTGTGATACATTTGATACAGGTGATATGAAATACAGAGAACACAATGCTTTTCAGAATATGAGATGATTGTTTTTGATTTTTTTTCATTTGTTGGCTTCTAATCCAAGCTGACAGTGGGCCTGATTCACTTACGGATATAGCTCGATTGCAGACAATTGGCTGTGCTGGACTACAACATACCCCTGCAGTATTTACTATGCTTCCACTTTGAGTACAGACACACATACACAGGCTACAAGGTGCATCCACTGAATGTATAAAAAGTGTGGTTTGTCATGGAATGTACCCTCCAGCATCCAAATAAAAGGCAGTTTATTTGTGGCATACCTAAAATAAAACAGTTTTTATCTGGTGTTCTTGGGTCTAGCTCTAGCCAGCTACAGTTTACAGTTATATGCAGGCGTAACACTGCATTAAACTGTAAGTCAACACACATTTTTTTTGGGGGGGGGGGGGGTTTGAGAGAGTTGGGGAAGGATTAGATCCCATGTCTTGTGTTTTCTATTATCTGGGGCTTCATTAGGGAGTTCCCCCTCACTTCCTTTCACCAGATGAGAAATAAGGGAAAATCTGTAAAAATGGACACAAACAGAAATAAAAATCTGAGAGAGGTTCCAACCTTCCCCTGCTGTACTAAAGAAAGCATTTTTATCTCTTTCTGTAATGCTTTTGTAGAGTTTCTTCACTTCCTGTCTAGTAAAACATTGACAGTAGGACAGGAAGTGAGGACAAATCTTTTACTCTATCCCAAACTTAAAGGAAAGTTTTGGCTGGTCTTGCCCTTTAACTCTAGGTTTACATCTATGCGGCTGTGCTTGATGCATTTTTCAGGCACGTTTTTCATTTTTAAACCCGCGTTTTTATATGCAGTTTTCATGCATTTTGCGTTTTAAGTTTTTTTTTCCCTCTTTAAACACACTGTAAACACACTGCATATAGCTAGTTGCTAAGCAGGGGGCTGGAAAGCCAACCACCATGTCCTTAGAAACCGATGAGTCATCAGCTGTCAGCAGGCTTCCCCGCTGAAAGCTGAATGTGAAAAATGTTTTAAAAATTGCCGGCAAAATATTTCACAAAAAAAATGCGATTATTTTTTTTTAAATGGCGTTTGGTCTCACCAAAAAATTCATACCAAACCCTTATGGTTCAGGAGGGGACAAGCGTGAGCCCCCCTCCTGAACCATACGAGGCCGCATGGCCTCAACGTGGGGGGTGAGTGCTTTGGGGAGGGGGGGCACTGAGCCCCCCGCCCCAAAGCACCTTGCCCCCATGTTGATGAGGACAATGGCCTCTTCCTCCAAAGGGGTTCCCAGATCCCATCCACCCTATATGAATGGGTATCGGGTACATCGTACACCTACCCATTCACCAAAATAAAGTGACGTGTTAACAAACTACAAGCCGGTTTTTGACAAGTCCTTTATTAAATATGAAGCCTGGAGCCATATTCTCCCAGAACCATCATCTCCTGGTTCCGTCTTCTTGTGCTGTCTTCTTCCTCGCTGCCAGTTACCCGCTAAAAAACAAAAAAAGACAGTCTTATCCTGAAGCTTTCTTCCTCCGTTGTGATGTCCCCGCTGTCTGGCACCTCTTATATAGTCATGGGGCATGGCCATTTATTGACGTCACCCAACCCTGGGTGACGTCAAGTGTACCATAGCAATTCATCTCTGCTGTTGTTTCTTTAATTTAGTAAATCCAGCTCAGTAGTACACCATTAGGGACTATGTAAGTACATACCACTTCTTGGTCCTGAGTGTACATAATGCTGCCTTTCTGTAGTAGAGCAAATAGCAAAGCATAGTCTCCAGCATCCATCCCCAATGTCACATTAGGATTTACCTTATCCGTTAGTTTAAAGCATGTACAAAGCATTATTAGCGTATTGTTAGATTAGAAATGGCTGGAATGCCAACAGAACCCAGATCCAGTCATGCAACTCAACACACAGTGGTAATGCTTGTAAAGTAAAACACATAATCCCAGAGGGCTGGCTAAAGGTTACAGTGATCTGGTACAAACATTTAAATGGGGTCCTCCCATATCTTATCCAAGTGAATTTTTCCTAAGTGAAATAAGGAGGCCACCATTGCCAAACTCCTTCTGCTTTCTAACGTATTTGGTTTCATTACTTTGAGTCGCTGAATTCAAACAAGTATACACATCATGAAAATAAATGGCGTTTGGTCTCACCAAAAAATTCATACCAAACCCTTATGGTTCAGGAGGGGACAAGCGAGAGCCCCCCTCCTGAACCATACGAGGCCGCATGGCCTCAACGTGGGGGGTGAGTGCTTTGGGGAGGGGGGGCACTGAGCCCCCCGCCCCAAAGCACCTTGCCCCCATGTTGATGAGGACAATGGCCTCTTCCTCCAAAGGGGTTCCCAGATCCCATCCACCCTATATGAATGGGTATCGGGTACATCGTACACCTACCCATTCACCAAAATAAAGTGACGTGTTAACAAACTACAAGCCGGTTTTTGACAAGTCCTTTATTAAATATGAAGCCTGGAGCCATATTCTCCCAGAACCATCATCTCCTGGTTCCGTCTTCTTGTGCTGTCTTCTTCCTCGCTGCCAGTTACCCGCTAAAAAACAAAAAAAGACAGTCTTATCCTGAAGCTTTCTTCCTCCGTTGTGATGTCCCCGCTGTCTGGCACCTCTTATATAGTCATGGGGCATGGCCATTTATTGACGTCACCCAACCCTGGGTGACGTCAAGTGTACCATAGCAATTCATCTCTGCTGTTGTTTCTTTAATTTAGTAAATCCAGCTCAGTAGTACACCATTAGGGACTATGTAAGTACATACCACTTCTTGGTCCTGAGTGTACATAATGCTGCCTTTCTGTAGTAGAGCAAATAGCAAAGCATAGTCTCCAGCATCCATCCCCAATGTCACATTAGGATTTACCTTATCCGTTAGTTTAAAGCATGTACAAAGCATTATTAGCGTATTGTTAGATTAGAAATGGCTGGAATGCCAACAGAACCCAGATCCAGTCATGCAACTCAACACACAGTGGTAATGCTTGTAAAGTAAAACACATAATCCCAGAGGGCTGGCTAAAGGTTACAGTGATCTGGTACAAACATTTAAATGGGGTCCTCCCATATCTTATCCAAGTGAATTTTTCCTAAGTGAAATAAGGAGGCCACCATTGCCAAACTCCTTCTGCTTTCTAACGTATTTGGTTTCATTACTTTGAGTCGCTGAATTCAAACAAGTATACACATCATGAAAATAAATGGCGTTTGGTCTCACCAAAAAATTCATACCAAACCCTTATGGTTCAGGAGGGGACAAGCGAGAGCCCCCCTCCTGAACCATACGAGGCCGCATGGCCTCAACGTGGGGGGTGAGTGCTTTGGGGAGGGGGGGCACTGAGCCCCCCGCCCCAAAGCACCTTGCCCCCATGTTGATGAGGACAATGGCCTCTTCCTCCAAAGGGGTTCCCAGATCCCATCCACCCTATATGAATGGGTATCGGGTACATCGTACACCTACCCATTCACCAAAATAAAGTGACGTGTTAACAAACTACAAGCCGGTTTTTGACAAGTCCTTTATTAAATATGAAGCCTGGAGCCATATTCTCCCAGAACCATCATCTCCTGGTTCCGTCTTCTTGTGCTGTCTTCTTCCTCGCTGCCAGTTACCCGCTAAAAAACAAAAAAAGACAGTCTTATCCTGAAGCTTTCTTCCTCCGTTGTGATGTCCCCGCTGTCTGGCACCTCTTATATAGTCATGGGGCATGGCCATTTATTGACGTCACCCAACCCTGGGTGACGTCAAGTGTACCATAGCAATTCATCTCTGCTGTTGTTTCTTTAATTTAGTAAATCCAGCTCAGTAGTACACCATTAGGGACTATGTAAGTACATACCACTTCTTGGTCCTGAGTGTACATAATGCTGCCTTTCTGTAGTAGAGCAAATAGCAAAGCATAGTCTCCAGCATCCATCCCCAATGTCACATTAGGATTTACCTTATCCGTTAGTTTAAAGCATGTACAAAGCATTATTAGCGTATTGTTAGATTAGAAATGGCTGGAATGCCAACAGAACCCAGATCCAGTCATGCAACTCAACACACAGTGGTAATGCTTGTAAAGTAAAACACATAATCCCAGAGGGCTGGCTAAAGGTTACAGTGATCTGGTACAAACATTTAAATGGGGTCCTCCCATATCTTATCCAAGTGAATTTTTCCTAAGTGAAATAAGGAGGCCACCATTGCCAAACTCCTTCTGCTTTCTAACGTATTTGGTTTCATTACTTTGAGTCGCTGAATTCAAACAAGTATACACATCATGAAAATAAAGTCCACAGTAAAATAAGAAATCTTTTTTTAAGAATGAAAATATTGAAGTAAATATTGTGCAAATTTCAGACTGACGCCTTTCAGTTTGTCATGTCAGGCTTCTTACATTAGGAGTTTAACCAGTTCCTGACCAGGACACACCGATGTGCGTCAGCAGAATGGCACAGCTGGGCAAATGGGTGTACCTGTACGTCCCTTTAAATTTGACGTCGTGCCATCATGTTTGCAACGCCGGCGGTACGCACCGCCCGGGACCTCCGTGAGTCGGGTTGCGTGTCCGGGACTCGATCACCGCGGGGACACCCACAATCGCCTCACAGAGAAGAAGAACGAGGAGATGCTAATGTAAACAAGCATCTCCCCGTTCTGCCTAGTGAGAGTGTCACTGATCTCTGCTCCCTGTGATCAGTGACAGAGATCAGTGATGTGTCACATGTAGCCACGTCCCCCCACAGTTAGAATCACTCCCAGAACATACTTAACCCTTACACTGACCCCTAGTGGTTAACCCCTTCACTGCCAGTGTCATTTACACAGGAATCAGTGCATTTGTATAGCACTGATTGCGGTATAAATGACAATGGTCCCAAAAATGTGTCAAAAATGTCCGATGTGTCCGTCGTAATGTCACAGTCATGATAAAAATCACTGATCGCCACCATTACTAGTAAAAAAAAATAATAAAAATGCCATAAAACTATCCCCTATTTTGTAAACGCTATAACTTTTGCACAAACCAATCAATAAATGATTATTGCGATTTTTTCAATTTTGTTTACCAAAAGTATGTGGCAGAATACGTATCGGCCTAAACTGAGGGATTTTTTTATATATATTTATTTATGGAATATTTATTATAGCAAAATGTAAAAAATAATGTGTTTTTTTCAAAATTGTCACAATTTTTTTGTTTATAGCGCAAAAAATAAAAACTGCAGGGGTGATCAAATACCACCAAAAGAAAGCTCTATTTGTGGGAAAAAATAGGACGTCAATTTTGTTTGGGAGCCACGTCGCACGACCGCGCAATTGTCAGTTAACCACTTGCCGACCGCCGCACGACGATGTACGTCCTATTTTTGAAGAGGGATATCTCGGTAACGGCAGCAGCTGCTGCCACAACCGAGATATCCATCTCTTCAGGCGGCGGTCGGCTGTACGATAACGGTGGTCTCCGCGGCGGATTCGCCGCGAGATCACCGCTATCGGCGGCGGGAGAGGTGCCACCCCCCCTCCCGCCGCCCTCCCGCACCTTCCGCCGCTTACCGGAGCCGTCGGTAGCGGCGGAGGCGATCGGGTCCTTCCGTCTGCTGGGCATAGAGACAAGTCAGGCTAAGATGGCCCCCACTCGTCTCTATACCATAGGAGGGCGGAAGCAACGTCAAAACGTCACTTCCGCCCATACCTCTTAAAGGTATATTTTTTTTTTAAATGTCAGATTTTCTTTTTTTTTTTTTTTGTTGCATTTTAGCCCAAATATGAGATCTGAGGACCTTTTGACCCCAGATCTCATATTTAAGAGGACCTGTCATGCTTTTTTCTATTATAAGGGATGTTTACATTCCTTGTAATAGGAATAAAAGTGATCCATTTTTTTTTTTTTTTTTTTTTAAAGTGTAAAAATAAATAAAATAAATAAAAATAAATAAGAAAAAAAAAAAAATTTAAAAACACCCCGTTACGACGAGCTTGCGCACAGAAGCGAGCGCATACGCGAGTAGCGCCCGCATATGAAAACGATGGTAAAACCACATATGTGAGGTATCGCGGCGATCGGTAGAGCGAGAGCAATAATTCTAGCCCTAGACCTCCTCTGTAACGCAAAAAATGCAACCTGTAGAATTTTTTAAATGTCGCTTATGGAGATTTTTGAGGCTAAAAGTTTGACGCCATTCCACGAGCGGGCACAATTTTGAAGCGTGACATGTTGGGTATCAATTTACTCGGCATACCATTATCTTTCACAGTATAAAAAAAAATTGGGCTAATTTTACTGTTGTCTTATTTTTTTATTCAAAAAAGTGAATTTTTTCCAAAAAAAGTGTGCTTCTAAGACCGCTGCGCAAATACGGTGTGAAAAAAAGTATTTCAATGACCGCCATTTTATTCTCTAGGGTGTTAGAAAAAAAACAATATAAAATGTTTGGGGGTTCTAAGTAATTTTCTAGCAAAAAAAACAGTTTTAAACATGGAAACACCAAGTCCGAAAAAGAGGCCTGGTCCTTAAGTGGTTAAATCGACACAGTGCCGAATCGCAAAAAGTGCTCTGGTTTTTGGCCAGCATAATGGTCTGGGGCTTAAGTGGTTAAGAGAAAGCTCCACCTGCTGGCTGGATGGAAGATGGCATAATATTCATAAGAAAGATTGCCCAAAAGCAAACATTGCCCTAAAAGAAAATATTTTTTTTAGTCCTGATTATAATAAAGGAACACAGAATTTACAAAATCACTATACATTCCCTTTAATTTAAAGAGGAATTCAAAACAATTCTGTCTCACAAAGACAGATGATGAGACAGGTTTATCATAACTATGTAGAATCATTCTAAAATAACACTGGGACAAAATAAAATTTGCCGTTATTGCTTCCTAAAAATGCGCTTGAAAATTTGAGTGTGAAAAGTTGTCTCATAGTTTAGTTAATTCTGTAGTTGACATGTGCAAGACTGTCTCAGTTGTCTGCCCAGGATTACAGGAGCAGAGGCCACAAATATACCTATCGCATAGACCCTTTGGATCTGAGAAGCAGCCTGATTTGCATCTAATTTTGTCCCTAATTTGCTGGTAACATGACCCCCCAACATATATTTATTCCTAAGAGGAAGAAATGATCCTGAAATACATGTGTTAAAGTGATTGTAAACTTCTGAAATGAAATGAAAAGTGAATAAAGCATATCCCTTTATAGTGTGTACTTAACTCAATCCAAAGCACCACATCCATTATTTTATATCATGATAATTAAAACTAAAATTAAATTGATCAGGAAGTCAGATTTACAAAAGCACCTTGTCCATATGCAAAATGATATGACATACAATTATGTTCAATTCCAATGGGCAAGCTAGAGCAGTATAGGGGCAGGCTAGAGTGGTATAAGGGCAGGCAAGGGTAGTACAGTATCTCACAAAAATGAGTATACCCCTCACATTTTTGTAAATATTTTATTATATATTTTATTATATCTTTTCATGTGACAACACTGAAGAAATTACACTTTGCTACAATGTAGTGAGTTTACAGCTTGTATAATAGTGTAAATTTGCTGTTCCCATAACACACAGCCAATAATGTCTAAATTGCTGGCAACAAAAGTGAGTACCCCTCTTAAGTAAAAATGTGGGTCCAATTAGCATTTTCCCTCCCTGGTGCCATGTGACTCTTTAGTGTTACAAGGTCTCAGGTGTGTTAAATTTAGTGTTATCGCTCTCTCTCTCTCTCATACTGGTCACTGGAAGTTCAACATGGTACCTCATGGCAAAGAACTCTCTGAGGATCAAAAAAAAAGAATTGTTGCTCTACATAAAGATGTCCTAGGACGCACAGTTAATCAGATTTGTCTGCATGGCTGTTGTCTCAGAAGAAAGCCTCTTCTAAAGATGATGCTCAAGAAAGCCTGCAGTTTGCTGAAGACAAGCAGACTAAGGACATGGATTACTGGAACCACGTCCTGTGGTCAGATGAGACCAAGATAAACATATTTGGTTTAGATGGTGTCAAGCGTGTGTGGCGGCAACCAGGTACAAAGGGGTACAAAGACAAGTGTGTCTTGCCTACAGTCAAGCATGGTGGTAGGAGTGTCACGGACTAGGATTGCCTGAGTGCTGCCGCCACTGGGGAGCTACAGTTCATTGAGGGGACCAATAATGCCAACATGTACTGTAACATATTGAAGCAAAGCATGATCCCCTCCCTTCAGAGACTGGGCCGCAGGGCAGTATTACAACATGGAAACAACCCCAAACACACCTCCAAGACAACCACTTCCTTGCTAAAGAATCTGAGGGTAAAGATGAGGGACTGGTCAACCAAGTCTCCAAACCTAAATCCTAGTTAGCATCTGTGGGGCATCCTCAAACGGAAGGTGTAGGAGTGCAACCACCAACTCCATTATGTCGTCATGGAGGAGTGAAAAAGGACTACCGCAGCAACCTGTGAAGCTCTGGTGAACTCCATGCCCACAAAATATTGACACTTTGGGTCCAATTTGGACATTTTCACTTAGGGGTGTACTCACTTTTGTTGCCAGTGGTTTAGACATTATTGGCTGTGTGTTGTGAGTTATTTTGAGGGGACAGAAAATTTACACTGTTAAAGAAGCTGTACACTCACTACTTTACATTGTAGCAAAGTGTAATTTCTTCAGTGTTGGCACATGAAAATATATAATAAAATATTTACAAAAATGTGAGGGTATACTCACTTTTGTGGTATACTCTATATGGACAGGCTAGGGTAGTATATAAACAGGCTAAGGGTAGGGATATGCAATTAGCAGACCCTCAGCTGTTGCAGAACTTCAATTCCCATGAGGCATAGCAATACTCTGACAGCCACAAGCATGACACCCAGAGGCAGAAACATGATGGGACTTGTAGTTTTGCAACAGCTGGAGGTCCGCTAATTGCATATCCCTGGGCTAGGGTATACCTCCCAACTTTTGAACTTCATGGACACTGAAAATTGTGCGCACCTCTGTAAATTGCAGGCTTGGTAAAGCACCTAGCAGTGGGAGGGGCTTAAGGAATGTGGTTAAACAAAACTCGTGCTTCCTTGTACCTCTAAAGCAGGGATATGCAATTAGTGGACCTCCAGCTGTTATAAAACTACAAGTCTCATGATGCTTCTGCCTCTGGGTTTCATGCTTGTGGCTGTCAGTCTTGCTATGCCTCATGGGATTTGTAGTTCTGCAACATCTGGAGGTCCGCTAATTGCATATCCCTGCTCTAAAGTATGCTTTGATTGCTTTGTCTGAGCCTCATTTAAAGAAATTCATTAGGATAGTCAGGGACTGCATAGCAACCAGAAATGGTTGAGACAATGAAGACTTTGGTGAGTAGTATAAGTCCATGGTGTGTAATGCAATCTATTCAAGAATTAGGAGCGTGTAATGCACAGAGGGCTGTAGCCAGTGCCAGGTTTGGGAGTACATGATACACAGAGAGCAGGGTCCAGGAGTACATAATGCACAGAATACAGGGGACATGAGTACAAAACAAAATGAGTGCAGAAGTAACTCACAGTGTGGGGGTAAGGAAAGGGCAAAATTCCTCCCACACGCGATACTCTCCCCACTTACCCTTTTAGCAAAAAAATCATATTCCCTCCCAAAAAACACACTACCCCTCCCCCAGTACAAATCCTTTCTCCCCCTCCCAGAACAACTTCTCCCATGCAAACCTTCTTCCCGCTTTCTCAGGACAAGTCCTTCCCCACCCTCCCCAAAACCCCAGTCCCAGCACAATACTCCCTTCTTCTCTATACTAGCATTCCCTACACCCCTCAGTTCCCCCTCACAGCACAACCCTCCCCCCATTCCCCCTTCCCAACACAATGAATTCCCCCACATTTCTTCTCCCAGCAAAACTTTTTTCACCCTCAAGCATAAATCCTCCTTCCCCCAAATCCCTCTTCTAGCACAGATAACAGTTAATGTCCCCTCAAACACCGTTCACAAATTCAGTGCGTTTGCTCAGCTCACATGGTATAGTAGTACTGTGCTGTCCGGTTGCTGTGTGTTTTTTAATGATTTCTGGATTTATTTCAGCCATTCAAATGAATGGGCTGAAATTGTACTGCACCTGGATCACATGTGAATTGCACAGAACAGTCAGTGCATTCCATCCTGTGCAATTCATGGTGTGAATCAGCCCTGTGTCCTGGAATCCACACTTGGCTTCACTAACTTGGCACTAGGGGGGTACTAGTTTGGGCACCTGGAACAATTGTACCACATCTCTTGTGGGCAGCCTAGGGCCACCACTTTTGTTGCAGCTAGAATATCTTTGATGGGGGGGGGGGGGGGATATGTGCTAGGGGGTGCTTTGGGAGGGGAGAAGACTTGCTGGGGGGTGAAGGGGGATGGATTTTTATATCCAACCCCCTTGTAACACAAGTTCTCTCCAAACCTAAAGTGTCCCCTAACATGCAGTATCTCACAAAAGTGAGTACACGCCTCACATTTTTGTAAATATTTAATTATACCTTTTCATGTGTCAACACTGAAGAAGTTACACTTTGCTACAATGTAACGCAGTGAGTGTACTGCTTGAACAGTGTAAATTTGCCGTCCCCTCAAAATAACTCAACACACAGCCATTAATGTCTAAACCGCTGGCAACAAAAGTGAGTACACCCCTAAGTGAAAATGTCCAAGTTGAGCCCAAAGTGTCAATATTTTGTGTAGCCACTCTTATTTTCCAGCACTGCCTAAACCCTCTTGGGCATGGAGTTCACTAGAGCTTCACAGGTTGCAACTCCTCCATGATGACATCACGGAGCTGGTGGATGTTAGAGACCTTGCGCTCCTCCACCTTCCATTTGAGGATGCCCCACAGATGCCCAATAGGGTTTACGTCTGGAGACAGGCTTGACCAGTCTATCATCTTTACCCTCATCTTCTTTAGCAAGGCAGTGGTCGTCTTGGAGGTGTTTTTGGGGTCATTATGTTGGAATACTGCCCTGCGGCCCAGTCTCTGAAGGGAGGGAACCATGCTCTGGTTCAGTATGTCACAGTACATGTTGGCATTCATGGTTCCCTTATTGAACTGTAGCTCTCAAGGGCCGACAACACTCATGCAGCCCCAGACCCCACCACCACCATGCTTGACTGTAGGCAAGACACACTTGACTTTATACTTCTCACCTGGTTGCCACCACTAGGGATGAGCTTCGTGTTCGAGTCGAACATACGTTCGACTCGAACATTGGCTGTTCGTCCGTTCGGCGAAGTCCGAACATTTTGGTCCGTTTGCGTCAAATTCGTGTGGCGCTCACGGCCCACAATGCACTGCGATGGCGCAGTGCATTGCTGGCTCATGATTGGCCAAGCATGCACTGTGACCCCGCATGCTTGGCCAATCGCAGCGCCAGCAGCGAGGAGAGCCATGATTGGCCACAGGCAGGATGCCTGTGGCCAATCATAGCTCAGGCTGTGTAGTGCACGCCCCACACTAGATAAGGCCGCCAGCGCGGCGGCCTCGTGTAGTGTGTTGGCGTCTGAAGCAGTGGGTGTTCTGTGTACCTTCAACACAGTACACACCGATCGTTTTCGGACGATTTTTGATCTTGCTGTTGTGTAGTGGTTGTTGTCTGCGTGCCCTGACCGCAGTATACACCGCTATATTCACCTCACCTATATAGCTAGTGATCTATCTTTTATAATAGAGCTTGCAGTCAGTAGTGTTAGGAGATAGTGCGTGCTGTCTGCGTGCTCTGTACCCAGTACATACCGCTATATCCACCTACATAGCTCTTCTCTATTTGAGACCACTTGCCATCTGCAGGAGTTATTGGAAGTTGTGTGTGCCTCCAGCACAGCACAGTATACATCTGTATATACCCCTTTATCTCTGGTGTTCTATAATAAAGGCATCTGCAGGAGTTAGTGGGTGTTGTGTGCCTCTAGCACAATATACACTACCCAACTGCTTTTTTACCCAACTCTCTTCAGGCCATTACCATGTCTGGAAGGCCAGCAAGGAGAGGCAGACAGGCGCGAGACGATAAAAGAGGGCAAGCAGGCTCTGTGTCTAGAGACAACAGTGCTGGTCGTGGACGCGGTGCATTGTCATCAGCACGTGGCCATGGGACACGCTTGTCCTTCTTTTCGGCAGCTGGACATGTTGAACCGCAACATGCCAACGACTTGGTAGAGTGGATGACCAAGCCCTCTTCATCCTCCTCATCCTCTCTCACCCAGTCTCAGGGTACTAGCAAAGCAGCTGCCAACGCATCGTCTTCCCTCCTCTCAATGTCATCATCAGTGACTCCTTCCCTAGACCCACCACGTCCTCCTGAGGAGTCTCCTGAACTCTTTGAGCACAGTGTTGGGTACATGCTCCAGGAGGAAGCCCAGTGTTTTGTGGGCTCTGATGATGACACTCAGCTAGAGGAAGGCAGTAGCGTGAGCGCAGAGAGAGGGGATGCTCAAGAAGGACAGCAATCTGGCAGTCATGTTCCACAAGCTGCAGCATACTGCCAGGTTTGCTACAGCGATGAAGAGGGAGGGGATGATGAGGGCACTGACTCCACGTGGGTGCCTGGAAGGAGAGAGGAGGAGGAGGAGGAGGAGGAGACACATGTCCAACGAGGCAGGATGCCCTCCGAGGGCCAGCTTAGGGGCAGCACACCGACTGAATCACACCGCAGAGCTCCGCCTGTGCAGAGCGCTGCCTCTGCGCGTTATTCTAAAAGTTCTTTGGTGTGGGCCTTTTTTGAGACGAGTGCATCAGATCGCACCGCTGCTATTTGCAACATATGTCTTAAGCGTATCTCACGTGGCCAAAACATCAGCCGCTTGGGCACCACATGCTTGACCAGACATATGTTGACCTGCCATGCAGCTCGTTGGCAAGCGTACCTCAAAGACCCACACCAAAGAACAAAGCGGACCTCTCCTTGCTCCTCATCAGCTGGCATCTCCAACCCCACTAGACCTTCAGTCCTCTCTGAAACCTGCTCTGAGAGGAATGAAGGTGTAGAATTAGGTGTGTCACAGCCAAGTGCTTCCGGGAACTCTGCTAGCGGTACACCCACGTCCGATTATAGTAGGCAAATGTCCCTGCCCCAGCTGCTGGACCGGCGAAAGAAGTTCACTCCCAGCCATCCACATGCCCAGCGGTTGAATGCTAGCTTGGCTAAATTGCTAGCACTTCAACTGCTGCCTTTTCAGTTGGTAGACTCGGCCCCCTTCCGTGAGTTTGTACAATGTGCGGTTCCTCAGTGGCAGGTCCCCAAACGCCACTTTTCTCACGGAAGGCGATTCCGGCTCTCTACCGGCATGTGGAAGGCAATGTCCTTGCCTCGCTGGACAGGGCGGTCAGCGGTAAGGTGCATATTACCGCTGACTCATGGTCCAGCAGGCATGGACAGGGACGTTACCTGTCTTTCACGGCCCATTGGGTCACTCTTCTGGCAGCTGGGAAGGATGCAGGACAAGGTGCAGTAGTGTTGGAGGTTGTTCCGCCACCACGCCTCCAAAATGCTACTATTGGTTGTGACACACCTCTCTCCTCCACCCCTCCTCTTCTTCTTCCTCCATGGCCTCTTCCAGTGCTCTGTCCTCAGAACCAGCGGTGCTCCGTAGGCGTTCCAGGGGCTACGCAAGTACGCAGGCAAAATGATGCCATGCCGTGCTTGCGCTGGTTTGTTTGGGGGACAGGAGTCACACTGGGGCGGATGTTTTGTCAGCTCTGCAGGGGCAGGCCGAGAGGTGCTTGACGCCACGCCAGCTTAAGCCAGGAATGGTGGTTTGCGACAATGGCACTAACCTCCTCTCCGCCCTCCGACAGGGACAACTGACCCATGTGCCCTGTGTAGCTCACGTCCTTAACCTGGTGGTGCAGCGGTTCTTGGGCAGGTACCCCGGCTTACAGAATGTCCTGAAGCAGGCCAGGAAAGTCTGTGTGCATTTCCTCCGATCATTTAATGCCTGTGCTCGGCTGGCTGAGCTCCAAAAGGAGTTGAACCTGCCCAAGAACCGCCTTATATGTGACATGCCCACCAGATGGAACTCAACATTGGCCATGCTGCAGCGGCTGCACACGCAGCAGAGGGCCATCAATGAGTACCTGTGCGACTATGGCACCAGGACAGGGTCAGGGGAGCTCGGTTTTTTCTCACCACGCCAGTGGGGCATGATCAGGGATGCATGCACTGTCCTGTCACCGTTTGAGGAGGCCACAAGGATGGTGAGCATGCATCAGTGACACTGTACCTCTTGTCCACCTCTTGGAGCATACGCTGCGTGGAATAATGGACAGGGCACTTGAGGCCGAAACAGAGGCAGGAAGAGGAGGACTTCCTTGCCTCTCAAGGCCCCCTTTATCCAGACAGTGTTCCTGCTGTGCCACCCATCACACAGGAAGAGGATGAGGAGGAGGAAGAGGAGGAGGAGGATGATTGTGTCAGCATAGAGGTGGAGGCTGGCACTCAGCATCAGCAGCAGCAGTCTTGTAGGGATGATTTACAGTCCCAAGAAACACGTGGACTTGTACGTGGCTGGGAGGAGGTAGCTGCGGATCATGTTGCCCTTAGTGACCCAGAGGACTCCGGACCGAATGCCTCAGCTAACCTACGCTGCATGGCCTCCCTGATCCTGCAAAGCCTGCGGAAGGATCCTCGTATTCTTCGGATCAAGGAGAGGGACCATTACTGGCTGGCCACTCTCCTTGATCCACGGTACAAGGGTAAGGTTGCCGACCTTATCTTGCCATCGCAGAGGGAGCAGAGGATGAGACATCTCCGGGAGGCCTTGCAGAAAGGTCTGTGCAACGCGTTCCCAGAGACTGGGAGGTTACAAACTCCTGGTCCTGGACAACGTGTTGCTGAGGCATCGGTCAGAAGGAGCGGTGGAGAAGGTGGCCGTCTGACTGATGCTTTCAGACAATTTTTTAGTCCGCAGCCCCAAGGTATGATCGGTTCCAGCACCCATCGCCAGCGTCTGATTTACATGGTGCAGGAATACCTAGGGGCAAGGTCAGACTTGGACACCTTTCCCACCGAAAATCCTCTGGCTTACTGGGTCTTGAGGATGGATCACTGGCCAGAGCTTGCACAGTATGCAATTGAGCTACTGGCCTGTCCTGCATCCAGCGTTCTTTCGGAACGCACCTTCAGTGCTGCTGGTGGCTTTGTTACCGATCACAGGGTGCGCCTGTACACCGAATCAGTTGATCGACTGACCTTCATCAAGATGAATCAGTCTTGGATCACCCACAGCTACCAAGCACCTGAAGCTGATGTAACAGAATAATTTTTTTTTAAATATCACATCCCTTTAAGACTGCCTATGCTGATGCTGAGTGACTGTCCTGTTATGTTGATTGTCTATCCTCTTCCTCCTCCGCTGATATGTTGGAAGAACATTTCTGGTTCTGGTTGATGCCATCAGCCTGTCACGACCATCCTGGCGTTCCGGTCGCACACGGGAGATTTACCCGCAGAAGCCTGTTGTCGAGAACCTGTCGTTCCCCTTTGGCGCGTGTTAACGCGAACGGACGCACGCGGGTGCGCGTCGGCACGAACGAGCGCACGCGTGTGCGCGGGGTCACGAACGGGCGCACGGCCACTCGCGGGTGCACGCTGACTCGTCGTGCGACCGTTTTGGCGCCCTAAAGGCTTCTTAAGGACTCTGCTCCATTCCCCTCTTGCTGTCCAGTCTACAGCGTGTTCGGAGATTCTGCTACCTGCTATCTGTTACCTGTTGCCTTGATTCCTGTGACCCGGCTTGTTCTTGACCACGATTCATTGCTGCCTGCCACCGACTACCTGCCTGTCTGACCACGTCTCTGCCTCTTCCCTTGTACTGTGTTGACTGCCTGCTGCCGACCCGGCCTGTACCCGACTCTGCTGTTCCTGCCAATCCGTTCGGATCTCCTGTGCCTGCTGTCTCCGCTGACGATCGTCTGCCTTGCCAGTCCATCCACTTGTGCCTGCTGCCACCTGCCGATTGTCATCAGCCGTATCTACCTGCTGCCTGTGTTGCTGCTGACTATCCGGACCTGCCTCTACCTGCCAGGCACTTGTGCCCTCTGAACTTTTGAATCCCTGTTACCACCTCCAGGGGTTCTCGAGCCAGGGGATACGAGAGGCCGCTCCCTGCATTCCGGGCTCGCCTACTAGGTACGTGACACAGCCCAATTTTTCTGTCCCTGTTCAACAGGGGCGTTTAAGTAAAATTTTTGATGCAATGCTTTGCAGCAGGGCTAATTCCTGCAATCAAACAAGAGTATATGGGAGAGGTTGCAGTGTGGTGGCACCAGCACCAGTGCCTAAGGCCCAATTTTTCTGCCCCTGTTTAACAGGGGCGTTTAATTACAATTTTTGATGCAATGCTTTGCAGCAGGGCTAATTCCTGCAATAAAACTAAAGTATATGGCAGAGGTTGCAGTGTGGTGGCACCAGCACCAGTGCCTAAGGCCCAATTTTTCTGCCCCTGTTTAACAGGGGCGTTTAAGTACAATTTTTGATGCAATGCTTTGCAGCAGGGCTAATTCCTGCAATAAAACTAGAGTATATGGCAGAGGTTGCAGTGTGGTGGCACCAGCACCAGTGCCTAAGGCCCAATTTTTCTGCCCCTCTTTAACAGGGGCGTTTAAGTACAATTTTTGATACAATGCTTTGCAGCAGGGCTAATTCCTGCAATAAAACTAGAGTATATGGCAGAGGTTGCAGTGTGGTGGCACCAGCACCAGTGCCTAAGGCCCAATTTTTCTGCCCCTGTTTAACAGGGGCGTTTAAGTACAATTTTTGATGCAATGCTTTGCAGCAGGGCTAATTCCTGCAATAAAACTAGAGTATATGGAAGAGGTTGCAGTGTGGTGGCACCAGCAGCAGTGCATAAGGCCAAATTTTTCTGCCCCTGTTTAACAGGGGCGTTTAAGTACAATTTTTGATGCAATGCTTTGCAGCAGGGCTAATTCCTGCAATAAAACTAGAGTATATGGAAGAGGTTGCAGTGTGGTGGCACCAGCAGCAGTGCCTAAGGCCAAATTTTTCTGCCCCTGTTTAACAGGGACATGTAATTACAATTCTTGATATAATATTTCACAGTAGGGCCCCTTCCTGTGCCCACCCAGAGTAACGGTGAGGACTTATAGTGTTGTGGCACCAGCACCACAACCACCAAAGGTCAATTTTTCTACCACTGTTCAACAATGGCATGTAATTACAATTCTTGATATAATCGTTCACAGCAGGGCGCTCCAGCGCCCACCAAGAGTCACTTTGAGGGCTTACAATGTTGTGGCAAAACCAACACCTTGTTCCGCCATTTCTGCAGAGCATATAGGGCAGGCCCCTACTTTCAAACATCCAATTTACAAACATCTCCTACTTGCAAACAGAAGGAGACAACAGCAAGTGAGATGAAAAAAGATGGACGACAAAACAAATTATACAGGGGTGATAACCCTTCCCTATGTTTTCCAAAAAGCTTAAAAATAGTTTTTTTGACTGGAGCTACACTTTAAAAATGTACCAGTTGAAAATTACAAACAGATTCAACTTAACACAACAAACCTACACAGTCCCTGTCTTGTTTGCACCGCCTGTATACTGCTGTTCTGAATATATATAGGGCCTGGGGGCCACACACATTTCCTTTTTTTAATATGGGTACAGGGTTCCCCTTAATATGCGTACAAGACCCAAATAGGCTGGTAATGGGCAGGGAGGGCTACCCATGCCATTTTTCTCAATGATTTTCAACCATATTGCAGGAACCAGATATAACATTAAAACCGCAAGCAGTTTTAAATGGTGTTATTTCCGTTTAATGTCATTTTGTGCAGGGACTGTTCTAAACACGGGAAACACGTGGCACTTCACAGGCATACTACAGACACCCCCCAGGCACCATATTTAAAGGAATATTTCACTTTTTTTTCACTTTAATCGTCATTAAAATCAGTGCTCCCGCCAAAACGGCCATTTTTAAAAACATTTTAGGCATTGACCCATGTCCCCTGGGGCAGGAGCCAGGTCCCCAAACCCTTTTTAGGACAGTATCTTGCATATTAGCCGTTATAATTAGCACTTTTAATTTAGAACGTTCGAGTCCCATAGACTTCAATGGGGTTCTAACGTTCGTACGAATTTGGGGTCCGTTCGAAAGTTCTGGTGCGAACCGAACCGGGGGGTGTTCGGCTCATCCCTAGCCACCACACACGCTTGACACCATCTGAACCGCATAAATTTATCTTGGTCTCATCAGACCACAGGACATGGTTCCAGTAATCCATGTCCTTAGTCTTCTTGTCTTCAGCAAACTGTTTGTGGGCTTTCTTGTGCATCATCTTTAGAAGAGGCTTCCTTCTGGAATGACTGTCATGCAGACCAATTTGATGCAGTGTATGGCGTATGAGCACTGATAGGCTGATCCCCCACCCCTTTAAGCTCTGCAGCAATGCTGGAAGCAGTCATATGTCTATTTCCCAAAGACAACCTCTGGATATGATGCTGAACAATACTTAACGTCTTTGGTCAACCATGGCGAGGCCTGTTCTGCGTGGAACCTGTCCTGGTAAACGGCTGTATGGTCTTGGCCACCGTGCTGCAGCTCAGTTTCAGGGTCTTCGCAATCTTCTTATAGCCTAGGTTGTTTTTTCATGTAGAGCAACAATTCTTTTTTTCAGATCCTCAGAGAGTTCTATGCCATATTGAACTTCCAGTGACCAGTATGAGAGAGTAAGAGCGATAACATCAAAGTTAATACACCTGAGAACTTGTAACACTAACGAGTCACATGACACCAGGGAGGGAAAATGGCTAATTGGGCCCAATTTGGACATTTTCACTTAGGGGTGTACTCACTTTTGTTGCCAGCAGTTTAGACATTAATGGCTGTGTGTTGAGTTATTTTGAGGGGACAGAAAATTTACACTGTTATACAAGCTGTACACTCACTACTTTACATCGTAGCAAAGTGTCATTTCTTCAGTGTTGTCACATGAAAAGATATAATAAAATATTTACAAAAATGTGAGGGGTGTACTCTCTTTTGTGAAATCCTGAATATCCTCCGCCCAAATTACTCCAAGTGAACTTAGAAGGCTTGCCCCCCCCCCCCCCCACTTCCTTCCCATGCCCCCCTTTCACTTATAGATTAGTTCATTACAGGCCTCAGATCAGCAATGTTCAGCCTCTATGTACAGGAAACATCACAGCAGCAGGAGGAAGGGCGGGTTCACTGCACTCCACTCTGCAGTCTTGTGTATGTGTGTCAGAGGCAGCCGGCGAGAGATGCCTGCTGCCATACAAAGTGTTGTTCGTGGTATGCAGGAACCAAGACACCCCGCACCCCGGGACTAGGGTAGCATATAGACAGGCTAGGACAGTATAGAGGCAGGCTAGGATAGTATATAGACGGGCTAGTATAGTATATGGACAGGCTAGGATAATATATGGACAGGCTAGGATAGTATATGAAAGAAACTACAAAATACCTGCACTCATTAAGAAATAATAAATAAATTACTAATATAAGCAGCTAGCACAAAAGTTTCCTGGAAAAACCAAACATAAATACCAATAAAAATGCAGCGCTTATAATAATAGAAACAGAAACCACCAACTGAACCACCAACTAAATAGTATAGTATATGGACAGGCTAGGATAATATATGGACAGGCTAGGATAGTATATGAAAGAAACTACAAAATACCTGCACTCATTAAGAAATAATAAATAAATTACTAATATAAGCAGCTAGCACAAACGTTTCCTGGAAAAACCAAACATAAATACCAATAAAAATGCAGCGCTTATAATAATAGAAACAGAAACCACCAACTGAATAGTGTGTTAATTAGATACAATGTTAATGATAAATATGTAGTCCATAATATCATGGATGAAAAAATTCTAGTGATGATAATTCTAAACAATGTGTGTCACAGTAGAAACCATCACTGATGAGAAGGACACATACTGACCCTTACCGTAAGCATTGGACTACCCGGGTAAAGTAGTCAAAAGAGCATTATTTACAATAATGGGCTTCAAGCCGCCAAGCTTCTCAGATTCCACAGTGACTATGATTGTCAAACTATGTCTCCTTCCAAGATGTTGATCGAGTCTCACATGAAGGAAAGCATAAAACACTTCATTGCACAGTATTAATGTTAAGGTGCTTTTAAATGAAAAAGTGCTAAAGTACTCACAAACATCCTATGTAAAATGGCATTCATGTCCATCAGACAGCAAAAGGGGATAAGAAGCGACTGTTTCTAACCAGCAAAATGTCAGACCGCCAAGCATAGCGTCACGTAGCTCAGTACCTCCCTACGTATTTCGTCATTATAGACATTATCAGGGGCAAGTCTACATCTACGCTTGTCAACTATTTATAATCCAAAGGTCGATAATGGAAACGAAACAGATACGTTCCGGAAGTGAACCCGGACCTAACATGTTTTCTTCCCAAAAGCCGGAAATCAACCCAATGGTGGCCAAAAGTAACTGTAATGAAAACAGAGACCGCATGTAACCAGAACAAAGAATAAACAGCAATGCTGGCTGGAAAAAAATTGTGCCGAAACAAAAACAAAATGATCCAAATAATAAATGGACAATATAGTAAGTAAAGGAATAAGTAATGAATATTTCATGATATAACCATATATTAACACAAATTAAGGGCTGAATACTAACGCCACCATCTAGCGGTTGGAAACAGTGAGAGCTGAATTGATCAATAGCCATAAAGGATGTTCCCACTGGATTCCTACCATGGCCCTGTCAAAATGCTGGGAAAGACTATGTTTGGGAAAACCCTTTTTAATGTTGGCAATATTCTTATTCATTCTGACTTGGGATGTGTGTATAGTGCGGCCAACATATTTGAGCCCGCAAGGGCATGTGATGATATTATACCACTTTTTTTTAGGATAGTATTTGGACAGTCTAGTGCAGAATAGGGGCAGGCTAGGATAGTATAGACAAGCTAGGGCAGTATAGAGGCAGGCTAGGATAGTACATGGACAGGTTTGGTAGTGCATGGACAGGTTATGGTAGGTAGTACATGGACAGGCTAGGGTAGTACAGGGGCAAGGTAGGATAGTATATAGACAGGCTAGGGTAGTATATGGACAGGCTAGGATAGTATAGGGACAGGCTAGGGTAGTATAGGAGAGGGCTAGGGTAGTATAGGGGTGGGCTAGGGTAGTATAATGGCAAGCTAGGGCTGTATAGTGATTTTTGAGCATGACAGGTTATGCAACATTTGGCCATCCAGCAGATCAGCAGCCACTACTAGAAAAAAATGATGGACACCCTTGTGTCCTGTCACACAGACCTAACTTATGTAACCTCTCTGTTGCTCTCTTCCTGTGCTCCCACAGTCTTCAGTACCTAGCCTCACGCATGGACCAGAGAAAAAGGCGGTGTACCGGGCACGAGTCTGGCCATAGCCCCTCCTCCAGTTCCACCCAATAGAAATGCACGCTTTGCAAGCTGCTGGCCGAGCCAGTGGGGAAAGCATCTTTCATTGCTCTCTGTCTCCTGTGGGTACCCCGCCCCCAGCAACACACACCTGAGCTCTTCATATGTGCTCGGGTGTCTAACAGCTGTTGTTAGACTGTGTGAGCACCTTCACGGCCAGCAAATATAAGTATGCATGTTGAGGGCAGCCTTTTTACAGGGCAGTGTAGAGGCCAGGGGCCAGTTATCACTCTGCCCCCTGGCCCAGTCCTCCACTGAAAAACACACAAAATTGCTGTGAAAAAAATATTCACCATTAATTTGTCTCGCCTCTCAAAGTGCTGCCTTGGTCCAACGGACCCACCGGGACCCATGGTAGGGGTCGCCTCTGCTCTATGCCGTTTCAGATTCCCACCCACTGCCTTCAAGAGCTGAGAAAAAGCCTTTGATCTGTGTGTTTAAGGCCTCTTGCAAACTGCAGCTTGAAAAAAGCTCATTATAGCTTTTTTTTGTACTGAGCTGAAATACAGCCCATTAATTGTAATGTTTTGGTCAGTAATTTACGCCTCATGGGCGTAAATACACACAAATAGCCATTTACATATTGTGCAGAACAAGAATGCGAGAATAAATTTTCAGGCGATTCGCGGAAATGTGCGAAAATGTGCAAGCACATATACGCGAAAAAGCATGTAACCACACGCAAATATATGCAAAAAAATACTCTGAAAAAGTAGATGCTCAAACAGGAGTATCATGTGCAAGGGGTCTTAGAAGGCTGTATATGAGAGAGGGCTGCCAATAAAAAGATACAACTTATGTTGGAGGATTTGTTTAAAAGAGAAGTAAAGGATTTTTGTTTGCAGTTTTATACTTCCCTAGGTAGATGTAGCATCGGTTCGATGCTGCATCTGTCCCCCGGCGCCTCTGCATTCTGCACTGAGAACCGAGCGATTGAACACTGCCAATGGTAATGTGCCTATTCCAGAAGGCTTTAGTGCCAAGGAGATGTAATTTTTAACTAGGCAAGAATGGCAACCAGGAGTTAGAACCGGTTCACATCAGAACGTGGTGCAGGAAACCTTCTTTCTGTGCATGTTTCCCACAAAAACTAGAGGGTTCCTGTGCAATTCCCAATGTTACTTTGTCCTTAGGCCGGGTTCACATATATGCGAATTGGATGTGAGCTTCTCCGCATCCAATTCATATGATAGGAGAGTGTGATTGGCTCTCAATGGAGTCTGTTCACACAGCTCCAGGGCAGCCGCAGTCCACACTTAACCACTTCAGCCCCGGACCATTTTGCTGGCCAAAGACCAGACCACTTTTTGCGATTTGGCACTGCGTCGCTTTAACTTAGTTTGGGAGTCACGCGACGTGGCTCCCAAACTAAATTGATGTTCTTTTTTCCCCACAAATAGAGCTTTCTTTTGGTGTTATTTGATCACCCCTGCGGTTTTTATTTTTTGCGCTATAAACAAAAATAGAGTGACAATTTTGAAAAAAACACATTATTTTTTACTTTTTGTTATAATAAATATCCCCCAAAAATATATAAAAAAACATTTTTGTTCCCTCAGTTTAGGCCGATACATATTCTTCTACATATTTTTGGTAAAAAAAAATCGCAATAAGCGATTATTGATTGGTTTGCGCAAAAGTTATAGAGTTTTCAAAATAGGGGATAGTTTTATGGCATTTTTATTAATAATTTTTTTTTTTTACTAGTAATGGCGGCGATCAGCGATTTTTATTGTGACTGCGACATTATGGCGGACACATCGGACATTTTTGACACATTTTTGGGACCATTGTCATTTATACAGCAATCACTGCTATATAAATGCAGTGATTCCTGTGTAAATGACACTGGCAGTGAAGGGGTTAACCAGTGAAGTGTTCCTAGGGGTGTGTTACTAACTGTTGGGAGCTGGGCTTTCATTTAGTGATCACTGATCTCTGCTCCAATCACATGGAGCAGAGATCAGCATCACTAGTTGCTAGGCAGAACGGGGAGATGCTGTTTACAACAGTATTTCTCCATTCAGCCGCCCCGTGAGACAATCGCGGGTATGCCCGCGGTGATCGAGTCCGCAGGACCCGCGACCGAACTCACGGTTGTCCCAACCAGCACGCGAGCGTGCCGCCGGCAGCGCGTTTGTGATGGCAGGGCGGCAATAAAGATTGGATGTACCTGTACACCAATATGCCTGTCCGTGCCATTCTGCCGACGTACATCAGCATGCGCTGGTCGGGAACTGGTTAAAAAGGGTCCTGTGCGCCTTTGGTTCTGATTCAGGTGCGAATTCTGGCAAAAATTCTGACCTGATTCGCACATGAATTGGAGAACAGTAGGGCTGCCACCTTTTCTTCAAGTCAAACCCGAACACTTTAGCAGCGCACAGCAATTTTCTTTTATTGTATAAACTCTACATATATTTTGCAATTAAATACATTTTCTAATCATATAAAGTTAATTACAAGAGTCCCCCTTCACATCAGAGTTCCCCTTTTACATCTGAATCCGCAGAGTTCCCCTTTTACATCTGAACTCGCAGTGTTCCCTTTCACTGTAAGGGGGGACTCTGCAGACTCTGATGTAAGGGAGAACTGTGGGGACTCTAACATAAGGGATGCTCTGGGAACCATGATTTAAGGGGGAACACCGAGAACTCTGATGTATGGAGGGGACTCTGATGTAAGGGGGGACTTTGATGTAACGGGCCCTCTGAGAACCCTGATTTACTTTAGTGTACTCACTCAGGCAAGGGAGAGAAGGGGGGAGATTTCAGTCACAGACAGGGATGGATGGTGAGCTCACTCACCCCTTGGCAGTCAGGACCTCTCATCCAGATGTATCTGATGCTGCTAGACTTCAAATTTACCACCCCCACTATCCTTTTCTGAGGCACAGCGCTGGGAACTGGAGTGTGGGCAGACACAGAGGGGTAGGGGCAGGAGGAAGAGGAGCATATCAAGCCCTTTCTCCTCTCCCATCTGTCTGTGTATGTGTGGAGGGGGAATTGTCAGTGCTGGCTTTGGACAGTGTGAAAGAGAGACACTCTCTGCTTAGACAACTGCAGCCAGTAACCCTGCTGGGCAGCCATAGTATGGTCTGAATAATGTGTCCGGGTTTTTCAGGCAGTCTGAAATCCGGACTTATGATTCCAGACCCGAACTGTCCAGGTGAATCCTGAACAGGTGACACCCCCAGGGATGCAGTGGACCCCATGCTGTGAGCTGCGGCTGCATCATATATGAACGTTCATATATGCTAATGGAAAAAAATAAAATGTAAACACATTGTGAAATGGGGTTGGAGAAAGAGTGCAATGATGCCTGGAGCATTTGCTACGCAAAGTTCTGTTTTTAAATTCCCAACTGCAAAACAATGATTTCTAAAAGCTTTGGTTTGACAATGATGCCATCTTGTGGTTTGCTCTGGAACTGCAAATCTGATTGGACATGTGGACAGCTTGACCCCCCCCCCCCCCCCCCCCACCTTCTCACAATACTACGGATCAGTATACAACTTAAAAAGATGATAGTAATACTTCCCAACCTAACACAAATAATATACAGAATTTCTAAATAACGTAAAGCTGCAAAATATTGATCCTATAGATTTAGAGAAACTCAATAAACTAATATCAACTGAAGAAACCCTAAAAGTGATTAAAGATCTAACCAAAAACAAAGCTTCAGTAGCAGATGGCCTATCAGGGGAATATTACAAGGCTTTCAGGGAAATTCTAGTCCCTTACCTAACTAACATGTTTAACCATACAGCTAACTCTAAACTTTTTCCCAAAGAACTTCAGAAAGCAATAATAACACTACCGAAACAAGGAAAAGATCCTTCGTCCCCTCCAAATTATAGAACCATATCACTATTAAACTCCAACCTTAAAATTTATGCAAAAAGCTTGGCCAACAGACTAGTAAATATAACCTCCTCCCTAATAGGACCAGACCAAGTAGGCTTTGTTAACTGCTTCCTGAAGACGTATAAACAAAACGTACGTCGAGGCGGTACCTGGTCACGTTTTTATACGCAATTTCCGGTCTGCTTGGTTGTCAGTTATACATGGTGGAACGCACGCCGCTCGTAGCGAGGAACCACAAGAATCTGACAAACCTGTTAAACGAGCAGCCTCAGTACCAGGTCGGGCACTGAATAAAGTAAGCAGCCTTTTGGCTTTTATGTTTTAAATTATTTTTTAATTAACCAGTATTACGCTATGGCTATTGTTTGCTCTTTTTTTATGCGCTGTCTGAGCCTATGAGGAGAAAATTATATCTGTTGATTCCATGTCATATTATATGTGAGCAGGCACCAACCTGCACAAACGCAGTTGACTATCTTTTTAATTAAAGTAGTCACCATAATCTGGTAAGCAGATAACTTTACCATCACTATTGGGTGCCTGTGTGTTGAAATCTGTGGTGAAGGGATCTCTAACATCTTCAGAAGACTGCTGCATTCCGGAAATTATATAAATTGGAGTTTATCACAATCTTTACTTTGTGGTGTCACCTGCATGAACTTTTTATGCGTCTTTTCTAAATATCTAAATGGGACTATATCATTTTTTATATTGCAATTGTTACTGTATACACATGCACGTATAATTGTTTTGAATATTAACATATTATCTGTTATTGATATTGTAGAAGATTTCACTATATTAATTATATTATTTATGAATGCCTAGTTAATTAGGGCTTTCGTTTTCTATTTATTTATTTAAATCACAAGAGAGCCCCTATCGTCACAAGTTCACAGTAATAAGAATATTTTTTTTGATCCTTTCAAGGGAGCAGCTTTAAATATTATTATAAGAGATTTTATTTCACTTCATTTTTTTCACAAGATACATAATCATTTTTGGTGCAGAGTTTATTCCAGCTGCATTCAGCTGTCTATCCACATTGTTGCTGACCAGCCGCCGTCATTTTACTGCGGCAGGTCGGCAGGTCGGCAGGATCCTGTGAATCATAGTAGCTATACGTCGGCTTGCGGTATTCGGATAGCAGGTGCATCACGGCCATGATCGATCGCGAGCACCAGAGGCAGAACACACACATCCCTGTTCTGTTCTGAGAGGAAGGACAGATTGTGTGTTCCTATTAGCTAGGAACCACGATCCGTCACTTCCTCTAGTCAGTCCCATCCTTCTTCCAATAGAAACACATAGCAGGGAACACAGTTAACCCCTTGATCGGCTCCTAGTGTTAAACCCTTCCCTGCCAGTGACATTTTTACAGTAATCAGTGCATTTTTATAGCATGCTGATCGCTGTATAAATGCCAGTGGTCCCAAAAATGTGTCAAAAGTGTCCGATGTGTCCACCATAATGTCACAGTCCCAATAAGAATCGCAGACCATCACCATTACTATTTAAAAAAAAATTATAATAATAAAAATGCTATAAATCTATCCCCTATTATGTAGACGCTATAACTTTTTGCACAAACCAATCATTATATGCTTATTGCAATTTTTGTTTTACCAAAAATATGTAGAAGAATACATATTGGCCTAAACTGAGAAAAAATTAGCTTTTTTTAAAAAAAAATTGGGATATTTATTATAGCAAAAGTACAAAATATTGTGTTTTTTTTTCAAAATTTCCAATCTTTTTTTGTTTGTAGCGCAAAAAATAAAAAACACAGAAGAGATCAAATACCACCAAAATAAAGCTCTATTTGTGGAAAAAAAGGATGTCAATTTTGTTTGGGTGCAGCATCACATGACCGTGCAATTGTCAGTTAAAGCGACACAGTGCAGAATCTCAAAAAATGGCCCGGTCATTCAGCAGCCAAATCTTCCGGGGCTGAAGTGGTTAAAGGAAGACAGGCACCAAACGGAACCAGAAGTATGTTAAATTTGATCAACCAAATTCATTGATTGAACCCCTTCATTACTTCTGTCATTAGATGCGGAAAAAGGCACATTGGGAATACATTTCCAAAACTCTAACTAAATTTAGTTTTCAAGAATTCATCCATTTGGCAATTATGGCGCTCTACACACAACCCATGGCAAAAGTATTTACATCAGGTAAAATCTCAAAAAATGTCTCCCTTACTAACGGAACCAGACAAGGTTGTTCACTGTCCCCATACATTTTTTCACTAGCGATAGAACCAATTGCACAATATACAAGATCAAGAAAAGAAAAATCTTTAGAATGGATGAATCTACCTGACATTATTATTATGCAGCCCTATTAGATCAGCAGAAATTTTGGTTCTCTACCACAGAAGACAAACTGTGGTTAAACATAGAAAAAGAAGCCACCAACAAATACGATTTTAATGCCCTAGCAATGGCTTACTCCATACTTCCAAAGGCTAACCTACTTAATATACTTAGTATCAGATCTACACTAATGGCTTGGAAGCACATATTTTCTAAAACTAAAGTCAATGACAATAAATCCAAACTATCTATACCAACAGCAGCAATTATTGCAGAATATGCCTAAATGTTGATGAAAGGGGTTAAAGAGGGATACCATCTTTATATAAACCTACCTTTGCAATATATAATAAAGCAGGGATTGGCAGTGTGTGCGATAAACCTGGTCTGTCTAATCCAATGTGTCAAACAAAAAGAAGGACCTAGTGCTCAAGGCAAGGTGTGACCCCTCTGGATTTTTAGAAGGCAGACCAGGTATTGGGTAAAAAATATTTATTTATTGATCACATTTGATTAAATTACAATGTCAAGAAATTAGTATGTAAAAATATGTTTTACTTAAGCCCCGGACCAATTGTCAGCCTAAGGACCAGAGGTCTTTTTACAATTTCGCACTGCACTGCTTTAACTGGTAATTGCGCAGTCATGCAATGTTGTACCCAAATGAAATTTGCGTCCTTTTCTTCCCACATATAGAGCTTTCTTTTGATGGTATTTGATTGCCTCTGCGATTTTTATTTTTTACGATATTAATGGAAAAAGACCGAAATTTTTGAAAAATAACGATATTTTCTACTTTTAGTTATAAGAAAAATCGAATAAACTCCATTTTAGTCATACATTTAGGCCAAAATGTATTGAGCCACATGTCTTTAGTAAAAAAAATGTCAATAAGCGTATATTTATTGGTTTGCGCAAAAGTTATAGCGTCTACAAACTAGAGTACATTTTCTGGAATTTACACAGCTTTTAATTTATGACTGCCTATCTAATTTCTTGAGGCGCTAAAATGGCAGGGCAGTACAAAACCCCCCCAAATGACCCCATTTTGGAAAGTAGACACCCCAAGGAAATTACTGAGAGGCATGATTTTTTTTTTGATAAATGAAAAAATGCCCAAATGTATTTTTTTTGTCATAAAAATTTGTTTTCCCCTTCACTGAAGGGCACTAATGAGGTGGCACTGATGGGCACTGATGAGTTGGCACTGATAAGGTGGCACTGATATGTAGAAATGATAGGCACCAATAGGCGGCACTGATGGGCACTGACAGGTGGCACTGATAGGCGGCTGTGATGGGCACTGACATGCGGTACTGATAGGTGGTATTGATTGGCACTTACAGGTGGCACTGATGATGAGGTATTGATGTGTCATTGACAGATTGGCACAGTGGTAGGCACTTGAAGAATTTTTTATTGGGGGAATAAATGATTGGTAGCGTTTTTTGCACATCTGAGGGGGCTGTGCTGATAATCAATGTGCTTATTATCAGCACAGACCCCCCCCCCCGTTCTGACAGGGAGAGCCGCCAATCGGCTCTCTCTGTCAGTGCGAACCGAGGAATGCCGTTTACCGGCACTTCCTGGTTCATGCTGTGATTGGTGACAGCCTCTGTCATAGGCTTCTTACCATGATCGGAGATGCAGGGTGTCAGACTGACACGCCACACTCGCGATCGCCTCGCTGCGTGCCCCCACACACGCACGCCGCCATGTTATCCTGTTGGACATCATTTAACGCCCAGTCAGGATAACAGAACCACTTCCCGGCCATCATTCTGCTATAGGGGCCAGGCGGGAAGTGGTTAAGTCATATGTGTAGATTTTTGATGTAGTTTATCACCTTGGACCTGCCTTCTACTTTCGATCATCTTAATCTGTTTTACAAGTTGTTATTTTTACTTTTATGGACGCAACTATCTAGTTAACTTGGTGGCCTATCCATGCCTACAGTTTGAACTCATTAGTGGTAGACTGGTACAGGCTATCAAAATGTTATATACTTACGCAACAACCTTTTCTGAATCACTGTAACTACTCTGGTTACTAATGACTAAAGTAAATGACAATCTGTAGTGTTACTTCATTTTCAATAAAAATGTATTGTAAAAAAAACAAAAAACATTTATGTTGAACACTGTATGCCTAGATCAGTGTTAATCACTACAATTGTCTTTAACCACTTGCTGACTGGCTCGCACCGATATACGTAATTCGCGGGTAGCACCGCCAGCCATGGGAGCATGCCTGTGGACTCTATGTCCGCCGATGGCCCGGGATCGTGGCACAGAGAGGCAGAACTGGGCGAGGCCTATGTAAACAAGGCATTTCCCTGTTCTGCCTAGCAACATGACAGGGATGTACTGCTCCCAGTGATTGGAAGCAGTGATCTGTCATGTTCTATTGAGCTCACCCCCCCTACAGTTAGAACATGTAGAAGGAACAGTTAACCCCTTGATTGCCCCCCTGCAATTTTATAGCACTGATCGCTGTATAAATGCCAATGGTCCCAAAATAGTGTCAATAGTGTCCGATCTGCAATCACAATATATATATAAAAAAAAAAAAACACAACGTCGCCATTACTAATAAAAAAAAGCCATAAACATATGCCGTTTTGTAGACGTGATAACTTTTGCGCAAACCAATCAATATATGCTGCCATTTTTTTACCAAAAATATGTAGAAGAAGAATACATATTGGCCTAAACTGTGGAAGAAATTTGTTGTATATTTTGTGGAGATATTTATTATAGCAAAAGGTAAAAAAAAAAAACAATGAATGTTGAGTTTCAGATGCTCTAGTAAGGGTTTCAATGTTTTTCTTCTGGCCAGGGTCTCAGCTGATAGGGCAGGAAAAATCTGTAGGGTGGACTCTTCATATTTAATCTGCTGTTTATTTTTTAGGCTTTGCCAGATCTGCTCCTTATCTTGGAAATAGTGAAATCTTGCTATTATATCTCTTGGTATTTCTGCTGCTAGTGTAGCTGGTTTTCTTACCCGGTGCACCCTTTCAGACTTTATTTTTTCAGTCTCCGTTAATCCCAGCATATGCCCGAATTTTTTTGTCCATTTTTACTTCTCCCTACATATCCAGTACTCCCATTATTAGCAGATTTTTTCTTCAATTCCGATTTTCCAGGTCTTCCAGCCGATACATTGTATCTCTCGTATCTCTTTGTAATCTTTCCATCTGTGCTTTCCAATCCTTTATTGTTACTGCTTGTAAATTCAGTTGCTCTTCCGTATCTTCAACCCTTCTTAAAATATGATTAAAGTCCTCATGTAAAGTGGCCATTTCCCCCTTAATAGATGATTCTAGTTTCACAAGCATCTCCGCCATCTCTCCTTTGGTTGGCAGCTGTTTTTTTTGTCTTACCAGTTCTTCCTCTATCCCCAAATCTGCTTTCTGAGATGTCTGATTTATCTATGTCCTTGGGTTGTTTTCTCTGTCCATTTTTTTGTGCTCCCTCTAGGGTTTTTTTTTTACTTTTAGCCCCTGTCTGTTTCCCCGGGCTCTCCGTTCCCCCATCCTGTATCATATATTTTTCAATAGAGCCAGGACTCGCACTCACCACCTTTATGGGTTTCCCCCTCATCCTGTCCTTTATATATATTTCGGGTACAGGTTCAGTGTAATAATTTTTGAAGAACTCAACTACTGACTGCCAACAGGCCCAATGACATCAGGGAGCGGGGGTGAGTGTCTGCTTAATTACCATATAACCTTATCCGCATTCCGGTTATCACTGTTATCCCACAGGATTGATACAAGGTGTTCTCAGCAGCAGTTCGATTGTTCATTAATATGAAATGAACAGCTCAGTACGATTTTTCTTACTAGGTTTGACTTGATTTCCTCTTTCGCCCAGTATTACAATTATACAGGTTCTTCACAACGCCTCCACATACACCGTCCGGTCAGCCTTTAAACCGTTATGATGCTTTTTACGCGTTTTAACCCCTTTCAGAGATTAATCATTGTAACACTCTATATACCAAGTTTCTAATCCATTCCGTATTAGTAAAATGTGTGTACAGTCAAAGTACAATGGAAAAGCAAGTCACTCACCCCACTGTTAGTTCCTTCCTGGGGCTTTTTCGAGATTTTTTTTTTTTCTGCAGTAATTGTTCTATGTTAGTGTCATGGGCTCCTCTTCCACCGCGCCTGCAGCGTCTTTTCCACTGTATGGTTCAGGAGCATCAGCCTAGCCGAGCACAGGGGGCAGGGGGAAACAAACTAACCCGCCCTCACTCCCTCTACAGCACATCTGCTCCCAGCCAGAACTGGCATCGCCTGCAGGCACGCACCCTCCCGCTACCCCTCCACATGATATGCATGGGCAGGGTGACAGGTGAGCTCCCGATACGCTTGTCTTCCTTGGTGGCCACTGTACACTTTCGCTGGTGCCCGGCCAGAGGCGGCTCTTTAATTAGGCAAATTAGGCAATTGCCTTAGGCCTCGCCCACACAAGGGCCTTGCGGGCTGCGACCGCCTAATTTGCCTGACAGGACAGTGTGTGGAGTCCAGCATGAGTGAAAGGAAATATACCCCTGTTCAGTGTGTGCACAACTTCAAGCAAGCCGGTGGCAGGGTGAGCGGGCGGGTGGGCGCTGCACATAGACTGAAGGTGGCGCCGCCTGTCTGACGGAGCTGATGAGCCTCCGCAGACGAGGTAGGAGATTACATCATCTCAGCTCAGTCTGGTCAGCTGCATCCAATAGCAGGCTCCACCGCCGAGGTGCTGTCCTCCTAGCCTTTCCCCTAGTCGGAGGAAGTTGTAGTTCTTCACAGCACTGAGCACAGACAGCAGACTTGGCCCTCTGGTGCCTGTGCTCTGCAGAGACTACAACTCCCAGATTGCACTGCAGGGAACTCAAAGACAACATCACGTGTGTCACCCGTTTCTCATGCTGCCTTTAGTAGGGTAGGAGACTGAGGAGCAGGTTACAGGTACAGTACATCTAGATCTAGTACATACTGTCTGTACATTACCCTGTCTTCTATGGTCTCATGGTCTGTCCCCAGTACCCTGTCTGTCTCATGGTCTGTCCCCAGTACCCTGTCTGTCTCATGGTCTGTACCCTGTCTGTCTGTCTCATGGTCTGCCCCCAGTACCCTGTCTGTCTCATGGTCTGTACCGTCTGTCTCATGGTCTGTACCCTGTCTGTCTGTCTCATGGTCTGCCCCCAGTACCCTGTCTGTCTCATGGTCTGTACCGTCTGTCTCATGGTCTGTACCCTGTCTGTCTGCCTCATGGGCTGTACGCAGTACCCTGTCTGCCTCATGGGCTGTACGCAGTACCCTGTCTGCCTCATGGTCTGTCCCCAGTACCCTGTCGGTCTCATGGTCTGTCCCCAGTACCCTGTCGGTCTCATGGTCTGTCCCCAGTACCCTGTCGGTCTCATGGTCTGTCCCCAGTACCCTGTCGGTCTCATGGTCTGTCCCCAGTACCCTGTCGGCCTCATGGCCTGTACGCTGTCTGTCTGTCTCATGGTCTGTACCCATTGTACCCTGTCTGTCTCATGGCCTGTACCCTGTCTGTCTCATGGCCTGTCCCTAGTACCCTGTCTATCTCATGGCCTGTACCCTGTCTGTCTCATGGTCTGTCCCCAGTACCCTGTCTGTCTCATGGTCTGTCCCCGGTACCCTGTCTGTCTCATGGCCTGTACCCTGTCTGTCTATGGTCTCATGGTCTATACCCTGTCTCAGTGCTATGTCTTGACCTAGGCCAAGAAGGCCCAGGCCTAGGGCGGCAATTTGCACGGGCAACAAGAAAGCCACCCTAGTACCAAAAAAAGCCCCCCTGACCCACCCTCTCGAGTCCTGGCTCCAGTGGCTGCCTCCTGTACAAATACAGCCCAAGGCAGGCAGGCGAGTGGCCAGTTTTCTATATGTAGGCCGCACTTGTAAATATTTAGGGGCGTGCTTGGCCAGGGGGACTGGTGCTACCATAAGCGTCCGGTGACTCTCCAGATCAGCTGTACGTAATTTGTCCCCTGGCAACATTTGATGGGGCACAGTGGCGGCATTTGATGTAGCACAGTGGCTGAAATTGATGGGGCACAGACAGTGGCAGCATTTGATGGGGCATAGACAGTGGCAGAATTTGATGGGGCACAGTGGCAGAATTTGATGGGGCACAGTGGCAGAATTTGATGGGACACGGTGGCAGCATTTGGGGCACGGTGGCGGCATTTGATTGGGCACAGTGAGGCTATATTTAATGGGGCACAGTGAGGCTATATTTGATGGGGCACAGTGAGGCTATATTTTCTGGGGCACAGTGGCGGCATTTGCTGGGGCACAGTGGCGGCATTTGTTGGGGCACATTTGATGGGGCACAGTGAGGCAGCATTTGATGGGGCACAGTGAGGCAGCATTTGATGGGGCACAGTGAGGCAGCATTTGATTGGGCACAGTGAGGCTGCATTTGATTGGGCACAGTGAGGCTGCATTTAATGGGGCACAGTGAGGCTGCATTTGATGGGGCACAGGGAGGCGTCATTTGATGGGGCACAGTGAGGCGGTAATTGTTGGGGCACAGTGGCTGCATTTGATGGGGCACAGTGGCTGCATTTATCCTATAGAGATATCCTATGTTTAATGATATTTTATTAAAGAATAATTGGTCAGAGAAAATTGTAGAAACTGTGAGTTCATAGGATTTAAGGCTGTTAATATATGCATTTATACAGTTAATTTGTTTCACCTATATTATTTTTCCCATTATGGGCATGAGTGGGGCCTCATGTCTAAGTTTTGCCTAAGGCCTCGCAAAGTCTAGAGCCGTCTCTGAGCCCGGCACCACTGCACGTTCCCGCTGGCTCTTCCAAGGCACTCCAGTTCATCCAGTTATCCCACTTGTGGACACTCAGCTGGTCGGCACATGGGTCGAATGGGGGGAGACAGAGCGGGACCCGAGAGAGAGAGAGAGAGAGCGCGTCCTCACCACTCATTCATGCTGAGGGAGTTTCCCGGGCTTCTCAGGCCATCAGCAGCAGCTGCGTCTGTCAGGCCCCCTCATCCAGACCACTAATTTGGGATCGACTGTCAAGTTTTAAAAGCTGTATGTGCCCCCCATTGGGGAGATTCATTCCTTTATTCTGGTGATCTTTGTCACCAAGATAGAAAGGGCTTTTACACACAGGTGGCTGAGCCGTGGTTTTACTCCCCCCTGGCTGACCACCCAAATGCTAACATTACAGCCTGACAGGGTTGTTGTACACATGCCGTGGCCACAATGCTTAGCATCGCCTGTCAAACTCACCCATTAAGTTCAATGGGAACACACCACAACGGTGAGCCAAAATGGTTTACTATTTAATTACCCACATTAGAGAAAAAAAACCACCCACAAATGTTCAGAAGGCAGGAGAGGACAGCTGCTGTTATACTGCCCTCTGAAAAGGCATCCACCATGGATTGCTTTTCAATGGGCTGTAACCACTGTCAAAGACCAAATTGGAGAAATACAAGCATCTGAAACAGGAACATCTGACAACTGACAATTCTACCAGATGCAAACCCTCTAAGTGTTTCTATTAATTTCCTGTTGTATCGCCATAAAAGGAAGTGGAGAAATCTTCCCAGAGAGACACAAGTAAAAATAAGCTTTTAGGCGTTTTTAACCCTTCAATTTTTTTTTTATTTTGTGGGTTAACAAATTCTGATCCTGGTCCCTTAAAGTAATCTGCCCCCTCTAAACTAAAAAAAAACTCCCTGAATATGCTACTTCCTGTATCCTCTGACAAAGAAAAGCATGGCTGCTCAGCCCTGACCACCGTTGTTAGAGTGCGTCTCTCCATCATACGCTGCTGTCCCCGCTGCTCTCCTCTCACCCCCTAAAAAGTGTCACTGCCAGCCCCTCTATTAGAGACTGGCATAGCACACAATGTAGGTAGTTTAAAATGAACATGCTAAATATCGAATCTGAGCCGTCTTCAGGCTGATCACGTGACTCTTGGCTGCTTTACAGCTACTAGACAGAGCTTCTGCAGAGGAGATGAGCGGCCACATGATCTCCCTGGTTGGCGTCAGAGGGAGTTCACGGCTCCTCCCGCAGAAGACATCGGAGCTGTAAAGTGGCCGTGAGTCATGTGACCGGCCTGAAGACAGCTCAGATTCGGTATTTACAACACTTGTTTTTTAAAACTACGTACAGTGTGCTATGCCAGCCTCTAACAGAGGGAGTCTTATATATATAGGTTAACAAACCCTTTAAAAGCTTCAGGTTTACATACACTAAATTCCACCTGAGTGTTTAAAGTCCTGAGGAGAAAAAGCAACAGTACACTAAAGAAAAAAAAGATAGTAAATGAGAAAATATATTTAAAAAAAAAAACTTTATTGAAAAGTGGAAGACATTTCAGCATTTTGTTTGAGGTGGAATATAGCGCAGGCACACAGTAATTGCAGTAAAACTCAGCTATACAGGATTACAATTACAGGCTGTGGGGAGGAAACACTTTGTACAGAGATTAGTTTAAGTATTAAGAATTTAGGACAGCATCACTCTGAGCTGTGACTCCCATTGGCTGACTGGATGGGAGGCTCGGCTAACCCATGAAACCACCATCCTGACATGATCCTTTCTAAAATAGGTCTTGTCTGATCAGGCTTAGAAGAACTTGGCAAAGAGGAGAGCAATCACAGCAGCTACTCCAGTGACTATGGACATTTTTGGAGTAGCAGCTGAATTGCAGAGGCTGGTAATGCAGCAGGAGCGTTTGGTAGTCACTGTGTAGCTCAGATAGGACACTGAGGATTCAGATAAGCAGTCTGTAAGGCTTGTACATCCTTTTTTCTTCAGGTTGAGAAGACCTGCCAAAAATGAATGAAAAAAGTAAAAAATTTAACTATAGAACCTGTAATATCTACCCAATACCTAACTTGGTCCTCTATGGTCCTGGTAGCAGTTATGTTATGTATTACATGTTCATACGCTGTTTCTTCATATGCTTGTATGAAAATGCCCCTGCGTGGGCAAACCGTGACATGCTATGATTCTTGAAACTTTAATAGAAATATTGAAACAGAAAAAGTGCATTATAGGTAAAAAATCCCCATTTTGGATAGTGGGAGGGTTATAACCTGTCAGTTTTTTTGCCATCTGTTTCACATTAGGGAGATTTACCTTCACTGCCAGCCCCATAGACAAAACTGAAAATAACTGCAAAATAAGGTAATCCCTTGGGGCCCTTCAAGTCACCAGAACCAGTGTCCCCATTGGAAGATTTCTCCTCTATTACTGTTCTGGGGACAACCCAAAATTATGGATTTTTTTTTTTACTTTCAATGAGAACGGTAAACAGGACAAACAGCGGGTGAATCTTACCAAAGGGAGCACAGACAGCAATAAAAACCTGACAGGTGTTCTAATCCCTCTCCACTATCCAAAAAAGGTTTTGCCTTTAGTTATACTTTAAGTTCATGTCATAAGAAGTATAACACTCTGGGGTGTCTCCATCACACACACACACATACATAAAATACACGTACAATCATTTTGTTTGACTGGGTGAAAAATCAAATGTTATTGGGCCATTTTCTTTACAAGTCAAATGCTCTTCACAGAATAGAGGCAATCCAGAAAATGTCACATTCTGGCCACTAGATGAAGCCGATCATAGGAAATAAATACTCAGCTAATTGCCATAATTTTATTTTTTATTTTACCGATTCACTTTATGAACATTCAACCTGGAAAGAATAGTCTTAGCCCCTGTACACACGGTCGGAGATTCTGCCAACCAAATCCGTCAGATTTTGTCCGTCAGATTTAGTTTGACGGATTGTGTCCGAAACTGTTGCATACACGCGGTCGAACTAAGTTGTCAAAAAATCCGATCTTTCAGAACGTAATGATGTAATTTCGTTACGATGGGACTAGATTCAGGCTAGTAGCCAATAGCTTTGATGTAGGAATTTGATCTGAGCATGCGTTGGCACTTGGTCCGATCAAAATTCTCTACACATGATCGGATTACGTCCGACCGGCCCAGTTGGTCAGTAAATATTTCCAACATGTTGGAAAATTGGGTCAGACGGAGATTCGGACGGAATCAGTCCGATGCATACCACACACAGTCGGATTATCTGACGACACGGTCCGATAAGACGCATTCCGACGGATTCTCCGACCCTGTGTATGCGGCTTAACATTTCATTTTGTCCCCCTTCACACAGAACAAAAGTACATACAGTTTTACACAATAGCTCTGCATTTTTTAAATATAAATACATCCTACTGTGCTTTGTTAAAAATGTCTGAGGTATAGTGTTGGGTTTGCATCCCATGACATACCACGCAGTAAAACCTTGGATTGCGAGCATAATTCGTTCCGGCAGCATGCTTGTAATCCAAAGCTCTCGTATATCAAAGCGAATTTCCCTATAATAATGGAAACTCAAATGATTCGTTCCACAACTGTTAATTCATAAATCCTTCAGTTTATAGCCCATATAAAAAGATTATGTCTGTGGACAGCTTTACCCCAGATGCCTGCATTCTTAGATGTGCCTCTTTTAATCAACCATGTGAGTGTCTAAATGTTGTACCTTCATTAAAATGAAACTATTGCTACACTTAGAGGCACCTCTTTTGTACACAGTTGTGACTTGACGCTACTTGTATATCAAGTCAAATTATTTTTTTTTATATATATAAAAGTTGCTTGTCTTCAAACCGCTCTCAAACCAAGTGTTACAGACACCATCTCATGAGTGATTACACCCCTCACATTTTTGTAAATATTTTATTATATCTTTTCATGTGACAACACTAAAGAAATGACACTGTGCTACAATGTAAAGTAGTGAGTGTGCAGCAGTGTAAATTTGCTGTCCCCTCAAAATAACTCAGTCACTAATGTCCAATTGCAACAAGAGTGAGTACATCCTTAAGTGAAAATGTCCAAATTGGGCCCAATTAGCCATTTTCCCTCCCCGTGTCATGTGACTCGTTAGTGTTACAAGGTCTCAGGTGGGGAGAAGGTGTGTTAAATTTGATGTTATGGCTCACATTCTCATACTGGTCACTGGAAGTTAAACATGACACATCATGGCAAAGAACTTTCTGAGGATCTGAAAAAAGAATTGTTCCTCTACATAAAGATGGCCCAGGCTATAAGAAGATTGCCAAGACCCTGAAACTGAGCTGCAGCACGGTGGCCAAGACCATACAACGGTTTAACAGGACAGGTTCCACACAGAACAGGCCTCCCCATGGCCAACCAAAGATGTTGAGTGCATGTGCTCAGCGTCATATCTAGAGGTTGTCTTTGGCAAATAGACATATGAGTGCTGCAAATCTCACTTTTTTTAGACATTAATAGCTGGGTGTTGAATTATTTTGAGGGGACAGCAAATTTACACTGTTTTACAAGCTGTACACTCACTACTTTACATTGTATCAAAGTGTCATTTTTTCAGTGTTGTCACATGAAAAGATGGAATAAAATATTTACAAAAATGTGAGGGGTGCACTCACTTTTGTGAGGTATTGTATGTGTGGGACAAAGCTGGTTACAGCATTTTTTTTTAAATCTTTTAAACCTATTTTCACTTTATTACTATTGCAAGGGGTTAATAAACCATGTGATAGCATTAGGCAAGTGACCGGTATTTTTTGGTCACATTAGGGGTCTTCTAGACCCCAATGTCTCCTCTGCTCTTCACAGCCTCTAACCAAGCACAGATTTGCTTGGTTAGATCTGTCCTCTGGCTGTGCCAGCCAGGAAATAGTGGATCTGAAACAAATTTGTCACATCCATTTGGTTTGCATGTGAGAGCAAGGCATGGATATAGTGTATCAGCACACCACAGATCACACCACAGCACACCACAAGTCGAGTCCAAATGCCTTTGACAGGCATGTGATAACTGTAAAGCAATTGTACAAAATATTTAAATAAAAACATACATCATTCAAGAACAAGCAAGAACAAGTTACCACCCACCCCTAAATGGGGGTGACACAAGTCTCACCAAAAAACCACTAAACACAATCAGGTCAAAATGAATATGCAATGACATTCAAAGAAATCACATGCTAACATGGTCACTTCTATATGCCCAACTTGACATCAGTAAATGGGACTTGGATTGAGTAGCCCAAGACCTCTACAATTTATTAAAGAATTGGGTGCATCTGCTGGCACTGAGCTGGCCATTCTGTAAAAATGATTAGCAGCACCACTTTTACTTTCAAGCCTGGAGCCAGTTGAACATGCAGTAGCAGCCACCAAAACCATGGGACATAATAGAAGTTTATGGTAAAGTGCAGCAAACCCACACCCAAGCCTCGGGTACTGTGGTCAAAGACCAGCAACTCAGCGTGAAGTCCTCCTTACTTTACATTGAAGAAAACAGGTGGGACTGGCACTAGAGACCACAGCCCCCAGCCAGTCCACCCAGTCATTAATCTAATTCCCCCTAAATAAGGCAGACTCTTGGAAATCCAAATACCACCCAGGTTTCATTACTTCAAAATTAGGTAAACGCTTGGCTAAAAATCAAAGTGGGAGCTTTTATGGACAAATTTTGGTTGAGGGGGTAAAAAAGGATGGGATCCTTACCTATAGTGACAATCCTAATATCTGCAGAGGCAACTGCTGGGGATACATTTAATACAAAGTTTCTCCCAACATGAACTTTTAGGATTACTGAACTGATTTTGAAGACCAGCCAGTGTGTGGCATTATACAGTTTATGAGAAACATCTGCTTTATACTGTTTTTTTAGATTTCCATGTTGATGTGAATAATCGTTTTGATTTTGATTGGGCAACTGATATTGTATGGTTTGAGATTTGAAACCATTTACCCTTGAGGTCTGCTAAGGGAGAGAGTGCTGGCAGTGATATAAGGATATTTTGATAGAATAGCTCTAACTATAGCTGCTTGCAGCAGGCTAGATTCACACACATTTAGGTTACACAATTATAACTACTTACCGGTGTCATCTTTTGCAGTTTCAGTACCACAAACTTGTCCAAAACTGCAGGACTCCTTAGAAGGGAGTATGCAAACTCCATAGTCACAGGAATAACAATCTATGGCATGACCTGTCAAAGAACACAGAAGAGTGGTTAAGAGTCCATCAAAAAAGTTGCCAAGCAACTGCTCTTATTTTGGCAATTCAGTTATACCTTTGGACCTCCACTTAGGTATACAGTACCAGGTATGAGTGGGCCTTACCACATGTCCACAAGTAAGGCTTAAAAGGTGAGTTCTCAACAGGGAGCCAGTCAAAAACAACCGAGCCCTTGATAGAGACGATAGACACACACATAAATATATACATCTGTTTATGTGCCAAAATATTTGATTCCACAGAGCCACTTGTGATTCGCACAACCTGCAAAACCCCAGAACCACCAGGGATGAGCTCAGTCATGTCTAAATATTAGTCTAAACCCACCTGAGCTGTTCTGCCAGGGAACTGTCACTGAATGACCAAACAGCCAAGGCAGTCTCCATCCCGCAGCTGCACTTGTCTCTTGTATGTATGCAGTTGCAGAGCAGGAAATTACTTGGCCACTTATGATTGGTGGTCCAGTGACAGCTTCCCAGCAGGATAGCTCAGGTGGGTTCAGACTGGCATCTGAACATGCCTGAGCTCAACCCTAACAACTTTATTACAATATATTGTTGTCACACACTCACATCAATCTGCTGTCTAAACAAAGTAACACCAATACTTGATTTTGCTTTGACTCTGTACCTTTGGGTTTTTTTAAAAAAGATAACAAAATAAGTCAGCAGCTACAAATACTTTGAGGAAGGCAGACAAGCGGAGCTTGTTCAAAATAAAATTAGTTTGGCCCACAGTCGGCTGAGCAGACAGCTACAGTTTGCTGCGACCACACTGACTTGTCATTGAAGTGTACAGGGCTCAGTGGCCACAGCTAGCTGCACATGGGTGGCTGAAACAGCAGATTTCTGCAGCTGCCATTTGCACCAGTGCTAGTGTGAATGTAGCCTAATGCCGCATACACACGGCCGGACTTTCTGGTAGTAAAGGTCAGACAGAATCATTTCATTGGATCTTCCGATCGTGTGTGGGCTTCAGCAGACTTTTTTCTTCGAAAATTCAGACGGACCTAATAATAGAACATGTTTTAAATCTTTCTGACGGAATCAATTTCTATTGGGAAAACTGTTTGTCTCTATGCTATTCCGATGGACTGAATAGGATGCAAAGGCAGCTATTGGCTACTGGCTATTGAACGTCCTTTTCTAGTCCTGTTGTACGTCATCACGTTAGAAACGAACAGACTTTGGTGTGGGCAAATCCGTTCGGTCGGAACTCCATCTGAGTTTATTCTGACGGAAAGTCCGGTCGCGTGAACGTGGCGTTAGGCCCCTTTCACACATGTGGACCGTCAAAACAGATGAGGTATTCTAAGCTGCTTTGACATCCACTACCATTGCAAAAACGTATGAAAAAAAAAGGAACCGTTTCAGTTTACGTCCGATTCGTTTTAAACAGAAGAAAAACGGTTGCTGGGAGCGGATCTAAATGGATGATCATCCACTTACATCTGTTTTTCCATAAAAATGCATTGATGTACATTTTTCATCCGTCAACAGATGGATAAAAACAGGCAAATGTTCTACATGTGTGAAAGGGGCCTTATTGTTATTACAGTTTAGAAGAAAATCAATATGAGTTTATATAAAGGATGGTGTATAAACAGCTGATACTATCTTAGGAAAACAATCCTCGTTTTTCTGACCACAATATACCCAGGACACATGTGCAGCTCATGCACTTAAAGTTATTATTAGTTATTAGCATTTGCACCTCACTCAATAATTCAAAAGCTGACATACAGCACAAATGCTGCCTTATATAGACACCTGACGTGTGTAACCCATTTCCCATATAATGAGACAAGATGACACACTTTTAGGTTTTATTCTGTAATGTCAGTTTATGGTCTATTGGGAGCTTCTAGTAACTAGGCCAGATTTAGACACTAGCTGCATGCTCTGAATTCACAATTCTGCTGGCATACCAGCAATGCAGCCTAGCCCCTCTCTCAAAGACTGCTGCTATGTCACCATATCAATTTACAACAGCTGCTAGGAGACGTCTGCTACAATTCCTTCCCATTCCTTACAGTTTCTTCATTTTTAAAGAATACAACAGAACTGTATTAGGTGGTTGAAAAATCACAATGAACACTGGATAAAGTCTGATAAGCATGATTGGCCTCTAAATGATTAAAAAAAAATTTTTTTAAAAAAAAATGTTAAGAAAGCATTTTTTCCTTTGATGTCACCTAGAGATGTTAAAGACCATACCCAGCAATGGCAACCTTTGTCACCTTAGAGAAATATTAAAGACCAAACCCAGTCTGGGCAAAAAACCTAATAGTAAACTCCCCTGGAGATGAAAAGGAGATGGAGGACTCGTGATGTCACCATACCCAAGATCAATGCAATAAAGATGGATTTTTTTTTCACAGGGCAGGGCTGATACTCCCCCTACAACCAGTGTTCAGTCTGCCGATATTCATGTAGTGTTACCCATCTCTTATTACTGTTAAAGCGGAGGTCCACCCTAAAATGGACCTTCCACTCATCGGAATCCTCCCCCCCTCCGGCGCCACAATTGGCACCTTTCAGGGGGGAGGGGGGTGCAGTTACCTGGATAATCCAGGTAACGGCACCCACTTCCGGGATAGCTCTCTCCGAAAAGGGGCGTAGATTACGCCCCTTTCCGCAAGTGCCAGCCCCCTTCCGCAAGTGCCCCGCTGCCTGCTGGGAAACACACAGATCCCAGAGGCAGCGGGGACTGTCCTTATTGCGCAGCGCGACTTGTGCATGCGCAGTAGGGAACCCGGGAAATGAAGCCGAAAGGCTCCATTTCCTGATTCCCATACCCAAGATGGCGGCGGCAGCACCCGAGTGACGATCTAGAGATCGGCTTCGGGTGCCGACATCGCGGGCGCGCTGAACAGGTAAGTGTCACTATTTTAAAAGTCAGCAGCTGCAGTATTTGTAGCTGCTGGCTTTAAAAAAAAAAAAACGCGGAGTCCCGGCGGACTCCCGCTTTAAAGTCCATTGAACTGTGTGCATTACTGCAACTAGTAACTTGAGCTATTGTAAAAAAAAAAAAAAAAAGTATTCAATACAACTGTGGCTATTCCATTACGTGCATTGCAGTTTTTTCTGTGCCGGACGTTATTGGTATAACTGTCTGAACCTAGAGTGTCAAAGGGTGGAGGAGTTCACATGGTCAGAGCAGCACCAGAGGACAAGAATCATCCAACAGCTTTAACGAGAGGTAGACACACACTTTAAACAGATCAGAAAGAAGCAAATAAGGGTTAGGGTTTACACACACTTTAGAGTAGAACTACAGGTACTTGTATAGCGCCAACAATTTATGCTGCGCCTTACATATAAAGTACTGTGCAAAAGTTTTAGGAAAGTGCAAAGAAATGCTTTCAAAAATATATATTTTTTTATCAATTTACAGAAAAACTCTAAAGCAGGGGTCAGCAACCTGTAGTTCGCGGACAGGTGACTGGTAGTTTGCAGTCTGGGCTTGCTGACTCAGCATTCCAGAGTATCAAATAGAGTGCAATGCAGGGGGACTACTTGTAAAGATGGAGATGTAGTAATAAGCTGATGTCTCCTCTGCCGCTGGCTCCTGTCCCATGCAATGGTACCTGCACTTAACCATAGACTTCTATTATATCCTGCGGGTTTGGGGCACTTTCTGAATGCAGGAGTTTTGGTGCGCTTTGAGAAAGTGCACCACACTTGAAGGATATAATATAATAGAAGTCTATCGGAATGTCCGACCAACAAAGTTTGGGAGCTGGATATAAAATTTTCCGACAACATGATCCGATCAGACTTCGTCCCATCGTTTGTAGAGAATTCCGATCGGACAAAGTGCCACGCATGCTCAGATCAAATTCCTAGACCAAAGCTATTGGCTACTAGCCTGAACGTAGTCCCGTCGTAACTAAATAACGTCATCACGTTACGAACTATCGGATTTTCCGACAACTTTGTCCGACCATGTGTATGCAACACCAGTTTCGGACAAAATCCATCTGAAAAAATCTGACGGATTTTGTTGTCAGAATGTCCGACCGTGTGTACAAGGGCTTACGGTTCATATACATGTCAAAAATAAAATGTCACAACTGGATTCTTTAACTGTTGGATAAATCCTTAAGTTTGGGTTTAGCAGCCAACAGGTAATTCTAGCTTTTCAAAGTCTCTCACACAAACTTGGTTGGAAACTTAGTTATACTGGAAGAATAGAAGTAGGAACCTTTCTTACTGTACCAGAATCTTTCAGCCGGTCCGGCAATACTGTAAGAATTGTGGATTCAGTCAATGTCCATGGCAGCTAAGCTTCCAGGCTCTTACCGAGCAGCCAGCCTTGTGCGTGGCTCTCTTACTGAACAGTCCTCCACTGGTCGCGTGTAGAGTTGCTGGGCCTCTCCCAATCTGAGACAGCACCAGAACACCTTAGAATCCTCCTTCCAGATACTGCGCCTCGAACTGGCCAGTTCTGAGGCTTGAAAATGGATGGATCCGCACCCCAGGCCATGAGGACCTTTCAGGGCTGGTCAGGAGGACCAGGACTATGGAGTCAGCAACAACTTCTGGACTGGAACCCCCGAACCACGTAACTTTGGCACCTTAAGTACCCTCTCCCAGATTACGCAATGAGACAAATGCGCCCACTGATTGGTACCCAATGCGTCCAACCAGGCTGCGTTCCATAGCCTCCCACAGGTATACAACCCCACCTATGACCAGGCAGAACTTCTATACAGCCTAGCCAAACTGATGCCAAAGTACAATTTAGCACAATTAACCCCAAAACTTACTATAGTTTTGAGCAAAAATTTAATTTAAGTACATAGCGCGTACTCGTTAGGAGTACCGGCGCTACATTATATTCTATATTGCTGTTTATTATACAAGTCATTTTGGTGTTTGCAAATTTGCCACACTATGTACCAACTGGATGCATTCTAAATGTTACAATAAATGTCTACAATTGTTGCAATATGATTGCTTGCTGCTAAACAGAATAGGAAGAGAGGGAGTTCCTAAAATTGGAGCAGACAAAATTTATCAAATCTAGAGCAGATCGAAGTCAGAAACTTGTGCATGGCAACCAGTCAACTTCTAGCTTTCCTCACCAATGCTTAACCGAACAAGTTGAAGCTAGAAGCTGATTTGTTACTATGCAACCTGCTCCAGATTCTATAGGAGGAAAGTTATAAAAACTGGAGCCGCTGTGTATGGCAACCAATCAGGTGCCATCTTTCATTGTCAAGGCTTAAAGGGGTTGTAAAGGCAGAAGGTTTTTTTAATGAATCTATGATAAAAATCCTTCTGTATGCAGCAGCCCCCTAACAGTTATGTGAAGTCCCTCTGTCCACGCTACCTGAGATTCTCCTTCCTGATTGGCTGAGACAGCAGAGGCACCATTGGCTCCTCTTCTGTCAAAGTCAGCTAGCCAATCAGTGGAGAGAGGGGGCCAGGTCAGGGCTCAGTGTCTGAATGAAAACACGAAGCTGTGACTCTGCTCGGGCGCCCCCATAGCAAACTGCTTGCTGTGGGGGCACTTAACAGGAGAGAGGGGCCAGAAGCACAGAAGAGGGGCCCAAGAAGAGGATACAGGCTGCTCTGTACAAAGTCAACTGCACAGAGGTGACAAGTATAACGTGTTTTTCACGCTATAAAAATAAGGACTTTACAATCCTACCCCTTATATATCTTATAACCTGGAGCAGCTGTGCATAGTAACCAGTCGGCGTCTAGATCCAGCTTGTTCAGTTAAACTTGGGAAATTAAAACGAGGAGCAGATTGGTTGCCATGCACAGCTGCTCCAGTCTTAGTAAATTTCCTTCAATGTATGCATGAACATATATCCCAAGAATGGAAAGTGACAGTGAGCAGTGGAATGGCTGATCAGTAGCAAGCTTGCTAGCCATTTCAGTCACTTTGTAAATAGTGTATGCTTGTTAACATTATCATTGGAGCCAGGGATTGCGCCTTTTTAGGCTCTGGTTGTTCTTGTATCAGATTGCTGTCCATGACAAATTGTTACTGACAACAGCTGAGCTCCAGTGGTTTGTCCCTATCGCTGCTTGTGTTTTATTTAGCCATGCACCTTCCACTGTTAATACAATTTGGCCCCACCCACTTCGTCACAGCATGCTGTAAACACATTACTACCCTCCTTGGGGCACCGAAAGGTGTCCCAGGTCCTTTACAATCCTATAGTGTATAAAAAAAAACCCTGCTAAAGCAAAGAAATGGTGGCAACCCTACCACAGAGCCCTAATTTTAGGCAGCCTACATCCAAAGAAGATCGGTGGTTAGTTCTCCAAGATGTGTGGATAGTGATGGACGAACTTCCGACGGGACGTTTCGCGAACGCGAAACGCGAACGGACACAAACGTTCGCGAAAACGACCGTTCGCCGCGGGCTCCATTGACTTCAATGGGAGGCGAATTTCGCAAACCTTTAGGTCGAATTTGCGGCCACGGGGTAATTATTAGGGGGTAGCACGTAGTCCCACCACCTGGACAATAGCATAATACATGTATGAGGTGAATTTGGGATCGATAACTACAAGCATTTTTTTTTTATTTGGGAAATTGTTCTGACAATTCAGGACTATGGAGCTAATGAAGGCAATGGAGGAGAGGGAAGGTCAGGGACCAGGGTAGGCAAACAAGAGGGTGCAGGAGATACAGAGCACTGACAGCAGCACCGTAATACAGAGCACTGACATCAGCACCGTGACATACAGCGCTGACAGCAGCTCCGTGACATACAGCGCTGACAGCAGCTCCGTGACATACAGCGCTGACAGCAGCTCCGTGACATACAGCGCTGACAGCAGCTCCGTGACATACAGCGCTGACAGCAGCTCCGTGACATACAGCGCTGACAGCAGCACCGTGACATACAGCGCTGACAGCAGCTCCGTGACATACAGCGCTGACAGCAGCTCCGTGACATACAGCGCTGACAGCAGCTCCGTGACATACAGCACTGACAGCAGCTCCGTGACATACAGCGCTGACAGCAGCTCCGTGACATACAGCGCTGACAGCAGCACCGTGACATACAGCGCTGACAGCAGCTCCGTGACATACAGCGCTGACAGCAGCTCCGTGACATACAGCGCTGACAGCAGCTCCGTGACATACAGCGCTGACAGCAGCTCCGTGACATACAGCGCTGACAGCAGCTCCGTGACATACAGCGCTGACAGCAGCTCCGTGACATACAGCGCTGACAGCAGCTCCGTGACATACAGCGCTGACAGCAGCTCCGTGACATACAGCGCTGACAGCAGCTCCGTGACATACAGCGCTGACAGCAGCTCCGTGACATACAGCGCTGACAGCAGCACCGTAAGCAGCCCCAGGAGGAAGTCAGCACAGCACAGGGATGGTGTGATCCCCTCATAATAAGAACCCCCAGGAGGAAGTCAGCACAGCACAGGGATGGTGGGAGCCCCTCATAATAAGAACACCCAGGAGGAAGTCAGCACAGCACAGGGATGGTGGGAACCCCTCATAATAAGCAGCCCCAGTAGAAATATGACACCGCTCAACCTCTTCAAAGAGGAGGGTAGGGGCATATAGTACGGTGTGCTTTTTTGGGTCAGGGAAGTGAGCCAAATGAATTAAGAAGGTCTGTGTGCTTGATTCCAAAAATTGTTTATAGACATATACATGGTCTACTGATCACATGTGTTGAATTCCTCCGAGATCCATGCCTCATTCATTTTTAGAAATGTGAGGTAGTTAACACTGTGGTGAGCTAGGCGAGTACGCTTATCGGTCACAATCCCCCCTGCTGCGCTGAACGTCCTTTCGGACAGGACACTGGATGAGGGGCAAGCCAACAGTTCGATTGCAAATTGGGCAAGCTCTGGCCAGAGGTCAAGCCTGCCCACCCAGTAGTCTAGGGGTTCATCACTCCTCAGAGCGTCCACATCGGCCGTTAACCCAATGTAGTCGGACACCTGACGGTCTAGGCGTTCCCTGATGCTGGATCCGGATGACACCTGTCGATGGGTCGGCTGAAAGAATGACCTCATATCCGAAGTCACCAACACATCTTCAAACCGGCCTCTTCTTGCAGGCGCTGTTGGATTGGTACCCGCAAATCCTTCTCTGGGAGTGGGAATTGCTCCTCTGCCAGCGCACGCAAAAGCAGAATGCAGCATTTCTCGAAGCAAGGCCTGGAAGTGCTGCATTCTGACAGCCCTCTGCGACGGCGGTAACATTTCCGCCATTTTGTGTTTGTACCGGGGGTCTAAGTACGTTGCCACCCAGTACTGGTCCTTGACCCTCATGCTTTTTATACGGGGGTCCCTATTAAAACACTGGAGCATGAAGGCCCCCATTTGCACTAAAGTGGAAGCGGTGTGGTGGCCTGGCTCCTGCTCATCATCCAGGATAATGTCGTCCTCTTCATTCTCCTCTCCCCATCCTCGCACAACAGGGATCCCAGAAAGGTTTAAAGCATGCTCTTCTTGCTCCTGCTCATCCGCCCCGGCACCATCCTCCTCTGACTCCTCATCAGACTCCTGTTGTTGACTTGTCTCAGATAGAGTAGCCCCCCCTGGGAATTCATCCAGCATTGCGACTTCCTCATCTTCCCGCTCCTGCTCCTCCACAGCCTGATCAATGACACGACGCAATGCACGCTCCAGAAAGAAGGCATAAGGTACCATGTCACTGATGGCGCCATGGCTGCGACTGACCAGTTTGGTGATCTCCTCAAATGGCCGCAGAAGTCTGCATGTGTCGCGCATGAGCAGCCACTGGCGCGGTGAAAAAAAACCCAGCTCCCCAGAACCGTTTCTTTCGCAGAGTTCATACAGGTAGACGTTAACTGCACGTTTCTGCTGGAGCAGCCTATCAAGCATATAGAAGGTTGAGTTCCATCGCGTCGGGCAATCGCAAATAAGACGTCTGACCGGCAGATGGTGTCGCCGCTGAATGTCAGCAAGGCGAGCCATGGCCGTGTAAGATCTTCTGAAATGGGCCGAGATTTTCCTTGCCTGCCGCAAGATGTCCTGGACCCCAGGGTATTTGACAAGGAATCGCTGCACGACCAAGTTTAAGACGTGTGCCATGCACGGCACGTGCGTGATTTTGCCCTGTTTCAATGCGCTAAGCAGATTGGCACCGTTGTCACACACCACTTTACCAACTGTCAAATTGAGCGGTGTTAGCCACTCATCTGCCTGTGAACGCAAAGCTGAAAGGAGTGCCGGGCCAGTGTGGCTCTTTGCTTCCAGGCACAACAGACGCAGCACGGCATGGCAACGTCTCACCTGGCATGTGGAATAGGTTCTGGGGAGCTTGGGCGGTGCAGTGGAAGAGACGCTAGCAGCGGAAAAGGAGGAGGCAGCTGAGGAGGAGAGGGAGGAGGATGGAGTAGGAGGAGGAGAAGAAGAGTCAGGCCTGCATGCAATCCGTGGCGGTAAAACCAAATCTACACGGGTGCCACGGGTTACATGCTTGACGGCCGTCAGAAGGTTCACCCAGTGGGCAGTAAAACTGATATACCTTCCCTGCCCGTGTTTGCTAGACCACGTGTCTGTGGTCAGATGTATCTTGGCACCGACACTGTGTGCCAGAGATACATTCACTTGCCGCTGAACATGGCCATATAGCTCTGGGATGCCCTTCTCTGAGAAATACTTCCTTCCTGGGACCTTCCATTGTGGTGTTCCAATGGCCACAAATTTGCGAAAGGCCTCCGAGTCCACCAGTTTATATGGCAGTAGTTGGCGGGCTATGAGTTCTGACAAGCCAGCCGCCAACCGTTGGGCAAGAGGGTTATCCGGCGTCATCATTTTTTTACGCTCAAACATTAGGCCCACGGAAGCCTGCCTTTTTGCAGAAAAATGTGAGCTTGGCGTGATGGAAGGTGGAGTGGAGGACAATTGTGAGGAGAGAGGAGAAGGAGAAGTAGAAGACGAGGCTGGACGGTGAGAGCCTGCAGTGTGGCTTTGTGTGTTCCGTTGCTCCCACTGGGCTCGGTGATGGCTGCTCATGTGCCTTCTTAAGGCGGTCGTCCCTAGGTGAGTATTGGGCTTACCGCGACTAACGCGTTGACTGCAAAGATTGCAGATGGCAACGCTATTGTCAGCAGCGGACACGTTAAAAAAAGCCCACACTGCGGAGCCATGTGCCGGTGTCCTGGGAGCGCCAGATGTGACCGTACATGGTCGATGACTCGCTCCTGATACATTTGCAGTCTGCTTTGTCCCTGCTGTGCAATGTAAGTCATTGCTGCTTCTCCTCCCTATCTGCTGGTCCATATCTCCCTCTGAACTCCCCTCCTCTTCCTCTCTTGTGGGCACCCACGTGACATCACTAGACACGTCATCATCAACGTCACCTTCCCCACCGCTATAAGTAGAGTAGGCAGCAACACCGGGGACCAACCTCCTCCTTGGGCTGATCTGGGTACTGGCGTCAGACTGCTGAGTAGCGCTTGTTGCTACCTCCTCTTCCTGATCCAATACCAAGAGTGGCTGCGCATCAGAAATGTCCTCTTGATATGGATCGGAAAATAATTCCAGTGACTCAAGCGGAAGGTATGTGGTGGTGGTGGTGGTGGTCGTGTTGTTGGTGGTAGTGTCTTTGGGGGTGCACATAGCAGAGAGTGAAGAAGAGGGTGCAGATCGAGAGGATGAGGAGGGTGCAGAAGAGTAAGGCTGAGCGAGCCACTCAACCAAGTCTGGTGCATCCTTTAAAGTAATTGAACGCACCTTCTGCAACTTCCCACTTTGGCTCAAGCCTGTTGCTCCTGCCCTACCCCTACCACCCCTGCGGAAGGGCCTGCCTCTTCCTCTGCATGTCATTTTTTAAATGACCCTGTGACAAAACTCTTAGTCCCTATACCGCTGAAGGACTGCTGCAGTATAGGTGAGCGGTCAGCAGTGGTGCACGTCAACCCTATCTATTGTGGACCGATAGCGGTCCTTACAGAACAGCAGACTGTACCGCACTCAAGCCTATGTACCGTAGCACCCTATACCAAGTTACCAGTCCTTATAAGAACTTTTGTGGACCAAGCAGGTTGTGTATTAGTGTTTAGCAGACTGTACGTCAGTCCCTATACCGCTGAAGGACTGCTGCAGTATAGGGCAGCGGTCAGCAGTGGTGCACGTCAACCCTATCTATTGTGGACCGATAGCGGTCCTTACAGAACAGCAGACTGTACCGCACTCAAGCCTATGTACCGTAGCACCCTATACCAAGTTACCAGTCCTTATAAGAACTTTTGTGGACCAAGCAGGTTGTGTATTAGTGTTTAGCAGACTGTACGTCAGTCCCTATACCGCTGAAGGACTGCTGCAGTATAGGGCAGCGGTCAGCAGTGGTGCACGTCAACCCTATCTATTGTGGACCGATAGCGGTCCTTACAGAACAGCAGACTGTACCGCACTCAAGCCTATGTACCGTAGCACCCTATACCAAGTTACCAGTCCTTATAAGAACTTTTGTGGAACAAGCAGGTTGTGTGTTAGTGATTAGCAGACTGTACGTCAGTCCCTATACCGCTGAAGGACTGCTGCAGTATAGGTGAGCGGTCAGCAGTGGTGCACGTCAACCCTATCTATTGTGGACCGATAGCGGTCCTTACAGAACAGCAGACTGTACCGCACTCAAGCCTATGTACCGTAGCACCCTATACCAAGTTACCAGTCCTTATAAGAACTTTTGTGGACCAAGCAGGTTGTGTATTAGTGTTTAGCAGACTGTACGTCAGTCCCTATACCGCTGAAGGACTGCTGCAGTATAGGGCAGCGGTCAGCAGTGGTGCACGTCAACCCTATCTATTGTGGACCGATAGCGGTCCTTACAGAACAGCAGACTGTACCGCACTCAAGCCTATGTACCGTAGCACCCTATACCAAGTTACCAGTCCTTATAAGAACTTTTGTGGACCAAGCAGGTTGTGTATTAGTGTTTAGCAGACTGTACGTCAGTCCCTATACCGCTGAAGGACTGCTGCAGTATAGGGCAGCGGTCAGCAGTGGTGCACGTCAACCCTATCTATTGTGGACCGATAGCGGTCCTTACAGAACAGCAGACTGTACCGCACTCAAGCCTATGTACCGTAGCACCCTATACCAAGTTACCAGTCCTTATAAGAACTTTTGTGGACCAAGCAGGTTGTGTATTAGTGTTTAGCAGACTGTACGTCAGTCCCTATACCGCTGAAGGACTGCTGCAGTATAGGGCAGCGGTCAGCAGTGGTGCACGTCAACCCTATCTATTGTGGACCGATAGCGGTCCTTACAGAACAGCAGACTGTACCGCACTCAAGCCTATGTACCGTAGCACCCTATACCAAGTTACCAGTCCTTATAAGAACTTTTGTGGAACAAGCAGGTTGTGTGTTAGTGATTAGCAGACTGTACGTCAGTCCCTATACCAATGAAGGACTGCTGCAGTATAGGGCAGCGGTCAGCAGTAGTGCACGGCAACCCTATGTATTGTGGACCGATAGCGGTCCTTACAGAACAGCAGACTGTAACGCACTCAGGCCTATGTACCGTAGCACCCTATACCAAGTTACCAGTCCTTATAAGAACTTTTGTGGACCAAGCAGGTTGTGTGTTAGTGATTAGCAGACTGTACGTCAGTCCCTATACCAATGAAGGACTGCTGCAGTATAGGGCAGCGGTCAGCAGTAGTGCACGGCAACCCTATGTATTGTGGACCGATAGCGGTCCTTACAGAACAGCAGACTGTACTGCACTCAGGCCTATGTACCGTAGCACCCTATACCAAGTTACCAGTCCTTATAAAAACTTTTGTGGACCAAGCAGGTTGTGTGTTAGTGTTTAGCAGACTGTGCGTCAGTCCCTATACCGCTGAAGGACTGCTGCAGTATAGGGCAGCGGTCAGCAGTAGTGCACGGCAACCCTATGTATTGTGGACCGATAGCGGTCCTTACAGAACAGCAGACTGTAACGCACTCAGGCCTATGTACCGTAGCACCCTATACCAAGTTACCAGTCCTTATAAGAACTTTTGTGGACCAAGCAGGTTGTGTGTTAGTGATTAGCAGACTGTACGTCAGTCCCTATACCAATGAAGGACTGCTGCAGTATAGGGCAGCGGTCAGCAGTAGTGCACGGCAACCCTATGTATTGTGGACCGATAGCGGTCCTTACAGAACAGCAGACTGTACTGCACTCAGGCCTATGTACCGTAGCACCCTATACCAAGTTACCAGTCCTTATAAGAACTTTTGTGGACCAAGCAGGTTGTGTGTTAGTGATTAGCAGACTGTACGTCAGTCCCTATACCAATGAAGGACTGCTGCAGTATAGGGCAGCGGTCAGCAGTAGTGCACGGCAACCCTATGTATTGTGGACCGATAGCGGTCCTTACAGAACAGCAGACTGTACTGCACTCAGGCCTATGTACCGTAGCACCCTATACCAAGTTACCAGTCCTTATAAGAACTTTTGTGGACCAAGCAGGTTGTGTATTAGTGTTTAGCAGACTGTGCGTCAGTCCCTATACCGCTGAAGGACTGCTGCAGTATAGGGCAGCGGTCAGCAGTAGTGCACGGCAACCCTATGTATTGTGGACCGATAGCGGTCCTTACAGAACAGCAGACTGTACCGCACCCAAGCCTATGTACCGTAGCACCCTAGACAGACCAAGTTACCAGTCCTGATAAAGAGCTTTGTGGAACAAGTGAGTTGTGAATGATTAGCAGACTGCAGCAGAAGGGCAGCAGTCAAGTATAATATTCTTTCTATATTTGGAAGAAAGAATATTATACGTGTACAAGCCTATTACCGTACCACTGATACCAGTCCTGAAAAGAACCTTTGTGGAACTAATAGTAACAGCAAGTCTTTAAAATTATCCTCACTGCCTGACACACTGCTTCCTGCCTGTCCCTATACAAATTGGCAAAAAAGAGTAGGCTGGAACGATTAGCTGGAACAGCTCTTTTGTGGACCTGATAGTAACAGCTAATGATGATGATGATGATGATGATGAAGAAAGACTAATCTGGCTGAGCTGTCCCTAAAATAGCAGCATACAGCGCTCTGTCCCTTTATCTAAACTGACAAAAGAAACTCAGGCTGCTGACCTAACACCTATACCAGTCCTGAAAAGAACTTTTGTGTACCAAATAGCTAGCGTTTTCTCTGTCCCTACTCCACACAGGATCCTTTCCCTACAGTGACAGAAGAAAGAATGTAAAATGGCCACCGGATCGGGTGTATTTATAGGTTAGGGGGAATGTCCAAGTGTCCATGAGCTGTCATGTCTCAATTGGTTGTCCTGTAACACATGATAAACGTGTCACGAAAGGTTAAAGTTCTTGTATACATTAAACACGTAAGTCCGCCGGGGCGAACGACGGAAAAAGGCGTTCGAACCCGCGGACGGCGAAAGTCGGAAATTCGCCGCGAAACGACCGCCGGGCGAACCGTTCGGCCATCACTATGTGTGGAACCACCTGCCGAGTTCCTTCAAAAACTTTGTGCAAGTGTACCTAGAAGAATTGATGCTGGTTTGAAGACAAAGGGTGGTAGCACCAATTTATTGTTCGATTTTCTCTTCTGTTCAATCAATTTCCCCATTTTGTGAATTGATAGTTTAACACTTCTATTTCTGAAAGCATTCCTATTTACAGGATTTCACACCAACCTAAAACTTGCACTGCAATGTATAATATATTGTACATTCACATCAGTCTCTGCCCTCAAGGAGCTTACAATCTAAGGTCCTAACTCACATTCATATGTCCACATACTAAGGCCATTATAGACAGGAGCCAATTATCCTACCAGCATGTGTCTGAAGTGTTGGAGGAAACCAAAGTGCCCAGAAGAACCCACACAGGCACAGAGAACATGTAAACTCCAGACAGAGAGCACCATGGGATTCAATCCAACGAATCCAGTGTGGCCAGGTAGAAGTGCTTACCGCTTAGTCACTATTCCAAACTCCTTAGGAAGGAACCCATCGGTCCTCGGGTAGAAGCAGTTATACCGGGAAGATGCCTGTATCAATTTTCAGCCAGTTATGGGCTTTCATGTAGAAGCGATCCAAGCAGCTATATAGCCACTCAATCACTTTTACAGGTTGTGGAAAGCCGCCTCCCCCCCCCCCCCACACACACACACACCTGGCTCTGTCATACAATTGGAAAGCCAGGTACTGTCGTCACTTGTTATCCCCAGTGAAGAAGGTACACCCTTACCCGCCTCCACTCTGATAAACTAAAAGTGACAAGGATTTAATCACTTCCGGTTTGATGTCACAAGCCATTACTGGCTTGAAAAGCATCCGATAAATGCAATGCAAGCCTTGCACGTAGTGATGGGCTTGGGCAAGTTTCGATCAAACCCGCCACAGCATACAGACAATCATAGGCAGTGAGGCATTTCCCGACCGGCAGCTGCACATATACACGCAGCCTAGGATTGGCGGCGTGCAGTGCCGACTTCCGAACACGCCCAAGCTCATCACTACTCGCACACATGTAAATAGTGATCGCACCACACATTAGGTATTGCCATAAATGTCAGAGCAAGATCGATATTTCCAAATGTAATATGATACCCTGTAAAGGCTTTTAACGCATTGCCTAGGGAGATTAAATTTTTTGATAGCTTGTCACCATTTCACAGATTTATGCAACTTTAAAGAGTGACATGTTAGATATCCATTTACTCAACGCAACATGTACGCACTAAAATGAATTATGTTTGGGGGTTCTAAGTAATTTAAATGCTGATTTCTTACACATATTAAAGAGGAAGTAAATCCTGATGGGTTCTTTTTCCCCCCTGCAAAGTAAAAGCATCATGGGCTAGTACCTGCAAACGAAGACCTCATCCGCATCCATCTTCGCCCCTCTTCCTTCTGGGGCTGCGGACTCCGGCTCTGTGACTGACCAGAGACATGTGATGTGACTCCCATGCATGAGCCATCAATTACAGCACGAATGGCCGTTTCTTCAGAGCGCATGCACGATGACATCATTGGTGAAGTGTACAGCAAATATCTCCTAAACAGTGCACGTGTAGGACATATTTACAGTACCTATAGGTAAGTTTTATTATAGGCTTACCTAGCGGTACAAGTGAAAAAGAGAATTATAATCACTTTATGGGTTGTCAGAATTTGCCCAGGGGCGGGGTGGGGAAAAAGGTCAGAATTGGCTCTGGGGTTAATGGTTAAAGGATTAGGAGGGTTTTTCTTTTCTTGGAACTCTTGATTAAAACAAGACAAAATGTGTATGATGGTCAAGAGTCTTGAAAACATGAGCAGTTTGTGGTCCAAGAAAAAAAGAAAAGACATTAAGTAAAGTCTATGGCTAAACAGCCCAGTAAATCTCTTTTTCTTACTCTGTTGCCCATCATCTCAATGTCAGCACATTTAAAGTGGTTGTAAACCCTTACAAACCACTTTGACCTACAGGTAAGCCTAGATTAAGGCTTACCTGTAGGTCCAAGAAATATCTCCTAAACCTATATGGTTTAGGAGATATCTACAAAAAGACAGGCACCGCTGTCTACGGCGCATGCGTCGTGGACAGCGGCGAGCAGGCGCACTGAGCAGGCTGCAGATCACTGAGATATGCCGCTCGTGTCCGCTCCCATGCGCATGCACGGGAGTGACCTCATCACGGCTCTGCCGAATCACAGCGCTGGAGCAGCGAGACCCGGAAGTCACATGGCAGCGGCAAAGATGAAGACGGAGGACCGCTTCGGGGGCTTCGTTCTCAGATAAGTTATTCATAATGAGCTAGTATGCTATGCATACTAGCTCATTATGCCTTTGCCTAGCAGGTTGCATTTTTTTTTTAAATAGCCTTTACTTCCTCTTTAACCACTTAAGCCCCAGACCAATTTGCAGCCAAAGGACCAAGCCCCTTTTTGCGATTCCACACTGCGTCGCTTTAACTGACAATTGCACGGTCGTGCGACATGGCTCCCAAACAAAATTGGTATCCTTTTTTTCCTGATAAATAGAGCTTTCTTTTGGTGGTATTTGATCACCTCTGCGGTTTGGATTTTTTGCGCTATAAACAAAAATAGAGTGACAATTTTGAAAAAAATGCAATATTTTTTATTTTTTGCTATAATAAATATCCCCCAAAAATATATATAAAAAAAACATTTTTTTCCTCAGTTTAGGCCGATACGTATTCTTCTACATATTTTTGGTAAAAAAAAAAAAAAAAAATCGCAATTAGCGATTATTGATTGGTTTGCGCAAAAGTTATAGCATTTACAAAATAGTGATCGTTTTATAGCATTTTTATTAATATATTTTTTTTTTTTACTAGTAATGGTGGCAATCAGTGATTTTTATTGTTACTGCGACATTATGGCGGACATTTTTTTTTTTTTACACATTTTTGGGACCATTGTCATTTATACAGAAATCAGTGCTATTTAAATGCACTGATTCCTGTGTAAATGACACTGGCATTTGTGTGTGACGTTATGTGTTTTTTTTATTGTAGGGGGCGTGGCCTGGCATGTGACGTCACTGATCATCTTTCCCTATAAAAGGGAACAGACTAGGAAGCACAGGGAGAGGTTTGTTTAAACAGACCTCTCCTCGTTCTTCAGCTCTGTGACCCAATCACGGGACACCAGCGGCGATTGGATCTGCTGGTCCCACGGCCACGGTCACGGAGCTCAGGACCAGATCAGGAGCGCGCCGGCGGCGGCGTGTTCCCGACCCACGGCTGTGCACTTAAAGAGCAACGTACAGGTACGTGATTGTGCCCAGCCCTGGCATTCTGCTGACGTATATCGGCGTGAGGCGGTCCTTAAGTGGTTAAGAGAATATAGGCAACAGTAGCTCCCTTAAGCCCCATACACACGATCAGTTTTTTTGCTGATTTTCCAAAACCATATAATTGAGGTCAAACCTTAGGAGTTTAAATTTGTATGCAATCAGGCAGGCCCTTGCACTACATGGTTTTGGTAAATCTGAAGGAAAAAAAATCAGCAGAAAAACTGATAGTGTGTATGGGGCTTTAGTAACTAGGTTAAATTACCAATGTAGCCCTAGCATTACTATTGCAGGACAAGCATTTTTCCTAGCTGGCATGTGGCCAAATTCATATCTCTAGGCAGAAAAAAAAGAAAATTAAAAGATAAAAGCCAAGAAAGGAAGAGGAATCTAATTAGGAAAAAGCCTTCATTTAAAGCCAGCATCACATAGCTAATTATGAGAACTAATAAATAGTCTGTCTCTTGAGAATCATTATGGGAAAAAAAAACACACAAAGGATCAACTGCTAATATGGGCTGTGTGACTTTTACAGGGCTAAAAAGGCAGTACAAAATGCAATCATTTTTTATTAACATGGAGCTAAAATAAACCCTTTAAGGCCCGATTCACACCTATGCATTTTTAGTGCTTTTTGCATTTTGCAGATTTGAACTACAGAACGTGTTCCATAGGAAACCGTGTTAAATGGATTGTAGTGCATATCTGCAAAAAGCACTAAAACTGCATAGATGTGAATTCAGCCTTAGATACATTTTTTTTCTGAATTTCTTGCATCAATTTTTAGAATCTCTAAGCTGTACAACTACACATCAATCAGGATTCTTTGTGATTCTGCAACCTATCTACAAGTACCTGTCCCCTGCACCAGTGAATTCCTCTGCAGTGTGTGTGTGTGTGTGTTTGTGTGTGTGTGTGTGTGTGTGTGTGTGTCCATTCATTTCTCTGCATTCTTGCACTTACCTAAGCGACAGCCCAGCAGCACTAGCAGCACCATTGTCACCACACCGTACATCTTCATGTCTGTCTCTTGCCTCGCTGACCTCCTCGCTGCCTCTCTTTGTCTCCTTTTTATAGAGGGTCCCTCCCAGCAGCAGCTGATGTAAGAAATGAGAATAGGTGGAGCAGTGGTTTCATTGATGTGGAAAGAGAAACTAAAATCAGCATATTGGTGTTCAGGTTCTCACCTAGAGATACATTATGGGGGTTATTTACTAAAGGCAACACCACTTTGCTTGCTGTACTTGGAAGTGCAGTCGCTGTAGATCTGAGGGGTATATCTGAAATGAGTGGAAGCTCTGCTGATTTTATCATCCAATCATATGCAAGCTAAAATGTTGTTTTTTTATTTTCCTTGCATGTCCCCCTCAGATCTACAGTGACTGCTCTTCCAAGTGCACTTGTAGTGCAAAGTGAATTTGCCTTTAGTAAATAACCCCTATATTACCAAAAGTTTTGGGACACCTGCCTTTACACACACATGAACTTTAATGGTATCCCAGTCTTACTCCGTAGGGTTCAGTATTTGCAGCTATAACAACTTTAACCACCCTGGCGGTATGATTATTTCAGATTTTTGATGCTCAAAGTACAATGGTTTGCATGGAAATTTGGCGTTTTATATTGTAGTCCTGTAATTCTTAGGACTAACTCACTTAAATATGTCTAAACAAGAGCCTAGTAGACATCCCGGGTATGATAGTGTTTGGAACACAAAATCATAAATTATAATATAATAGAGAACTATAAATAATTATAACAAATAATAATATAATATAATAATAAATATTCAATAATGTAATCAAATCAAAAACACAGAAATTTGCTCAGTTGTAGAATTGTCGCTGTCATTACTTTCAGTGTTTGATGACGGATCTCCCCACAAATCACTATCTCTCAATTCTGCAAGTTATTCTAATTTATTTGCAAAAGGAGGGGAAAATACTGCGCTAAACCTGTGATGGGTGCAAAAGCAGCTAACACTCAAACAAACAAAGTCAAAACAACATGTGAAACAATATATGTAGCGCTCAAACATATAATGATTATGTTGATTATGTTCCTATTTATGGGGTTATATGTTTGAGCGCTAAACATATTGTTTCACATGTTCTAATTTATTATCACTGTTTTTTATCTGGTCTAAAACTGCTTTTGGTGTAAAGGGACAGTTTTGTTTGCTATGGACAATCTCCAGTTTCCAGGCAGAAAGAACAATATTTATAATATAAAACTACATGCAGGGCACTGGACAAACCACTAGGGACAAAAGGAATGTGAAATTATTTAATACAGTAATGTAATCTGTAAAATTACAGTGTACTGTATGTGTATTGTGTCTTTTACTTTTTGAATTTAGTGCCGTGCTTCGTCCCCGTGCGTTGCAACACTCACAGGGAACTGAGCTCGGCACTGTGATAGATCCGGTGGAGGACATGGTAAGCACACATAGCGAGGAGACATCGCAGGATCCTGGGGACAAGATAAATACATTTGCACAGATTATAACAATGAGAAAAAAAATGCCGTACGTTTCTTTTACTGCTTTGGATCGGGTGCATATCCCGAACCGTGGCGGTGACTGGAACAAGGAAAGAAGAAAAGAGAGTAGAAGTGGCGCTGCCCCCTAATCCATCAAAAATTAGGAATGTGCTGACCAATTTCCTCTACCATAGCCCTTGTACACACGGTCGGATATTCCGATGGGCAATGTCCGATAGGACTGTGTTGTCGTATAATCCGACAGTGTGTGGGCTCCATCGGACTGTTTCCATCGGAGTATCTGACGGACCAAGTTTTCCAACTTGTCTATAAAATTTTCTGACAACATGCTCCGATCGGACTTTGTCCGATCATGTGTAGAGAATTCCGATCGGACAAAGTGCCACGCATGCTCAGATCAAATTCCTAGACCAATGCTATTGGCTACTAGCCTGAACGTAGTCCCATCGTAACGAAATAACGTCATCACGTTAAGTACGATCGGATTTTCTTTTTTTAACTTTCTTTATTTATATCACATAAGTCCAGATGGGGGGAACAACAATCACAAGAGGCAACAGAGACATTAATTTCTTACATAGATATATCTTATATCTTATAGAACATATTCCAATTTTCCTCTTAATTTATATAAATTAAACCAAATTGTTCTATCTACACATTGCATCTTCCAATTTATATATATTATCTATCTATTCCAGTTTAATCTATTGTAATTCTTATTTCCCCCAATTATAGCTCCCCCAAACTTCCCTCATCTTTTATCTTTTTTTTTTAACCCTTACCCCAACAACAAAAAAAATAAAAAATATTATTATTATTTTTTACCCCCCTCCCCTTAGGGCATTGCCAAAACATATGCATCAAAGTCCCCCGTTCCTTATTACACTGCCAACAACGGTCAGAAGCCTCTGGAAAGAACTTACAGAGTTTTGACGGGGTATAATACCACTGCGTCAATATCTTATAATTAGATTCCTGAGTCCGCGAGTAGATTGATGAGTTCAATGCCAGATATATAATCTTCTGCCATTGTATGGGTGAAAAGGTCTTTCCCAGGTCCTTCTCCCATTTCTCAATTCCAGGCATTTTAAAACCTTCTGGAGAGGCATTCAACAATTCATATATCTTAGAGATTACCCGTGAAAGGGGCTCTTTCTCCTCAAAGTATATCTCGAACTTTGTCAGTTGTCTTTGATAGTTTGTCGCCGGCCCTAATGATTGAAGAAAATGTCGCAACTGTAATGCCTCCCAAAAATGTATTTCATATCGACCTCCTCGTTGCGTCAATGTGGCGATCGAAGGCCATGTTTCCAATTGTAGAAAGTGCGACGCTTGGGTATAGCCCCTTTCTATAAGTCCCTGAAATGTTCCTGGTTCCATTCCCGGTAAAAAAACAGGATTACCCAGAATGGGAAATAGTGGTGAATTTGTTGTAGAGAATTGAGGATTTCGACTGATCTTAGCCCCTATCCGCAACGTTGGGCCTATAAGTGGGTGTTTTTTAAGCAATTCTGGTAATGTTGTATAACACCAGATTGCCCTGCGTAGGGGTATTGGACTGCATTTTTGTTCTATTTCTGTCCATAATTTAAATTCTGTGTGTCTACACCAGTCTATCATTCTGCCAATATGTACTGCCTGATAATATTTAAACATATCTGGTACTGCCAGGCCGCCATAACGTTTAGGAGCTCTCGTGATGTTTCTATTGATCCTTGGTCGTTTATATAAATTTAGTGAAAAGAGTATCTATCGGGTGGAAAAAAAATGTTGGAATATCTATAGGTAAGGTCTGGAATAGATATAACAGTTTTGTCAGTATGTTCATTTTTATAATATTACATCTGGCGAACCACGAATGTAATCCCTGTTTCCATTTGTCTAATAGTGCCCGGATTTCCTGTAGTAGTGGGGGGGAAATTTAATGTAAAAGTCTTTTCCATCTTATCTGGTATATATGTACCTAAATACTTAAGTGCTACATTCACCCATTTAAAGCTATAATTAGGCCGTATAGTCTGTTGTACCCCTAAGGGCAGAGCTACCCCCATTGCCTCCGATTTTGTATAATTTATTTTTAGGTTTGATATCTCCCCGTATCTTACAATTTCCTCCATAAGGTTTGGTAAGGAGATGTGTGGTCTAGATAGGGAAAACAGAAGGTCATCTGCATATGCTGATATTTTATAGTTATGCCCCCCTATTTGGAGTCCCTGAATATCCGGGTTTTGTCGGATTTTATTCAATAGTGGTTCTAATGAGAGGACAAACAATAGGGGTGAGAGAGGGCAGCCCTGGCGGGTTCCATTCGAGATCTTAAATGGTTCTGAAAAAACTCCATTTACCTTTACTAAAGCCTGTGGGGAGGCATATATCCCAGCAATCCACCGTAGCATACCCTCTCCCACCCCCATGTGTCTTAATACCGCGAACATAAATCTCCAATTGACCCGGTCAAATGCCTTTTCTGCATCCGTACTTAAAAAGACACTCTGGGTTTTTGTTTGGTTGGAAAAGTGTACCAAGTTTAGTACTTTGATTACATTATCTCTCGCTTCACGCGAGGGGATAAACCCTACTTGGTCCAAATGCACCAGCTGATGTAAGTGCGATTGTAGACAGGAGGCCAATATTTTAGTGAAAAGTTTTAAATCCACGTTTAGCAATGAGATCGGCCGGTAACTGCCGCACTCTGCCGGATCCTTCCCCTCGTTTGGAATAACCGAAATATGTGCCCTAAGCATATCCGGAGGGGGTGCGGCAGTCCGGCCGAGCGCATTGAAAACCTTTACCATATGTGGACCTAATATTGGAAAGAAGTTCCTATAATATTGTATTGTGTATCCATCCGGACCTGGTGTCTTCCCTTTTTTGACTGATTTTATTGCTACACTTAATTCTTCAACAGTTATTGGGATTTCTAAGCTGTTACGGACTGGAGAGGGCAGTCTATGAAGACCTGTCGAGGATAAATAATCCTCCACTTTAGCCATGGGGAAGGAAGGGGGTGTCAAATTGTAAAGGGCCGCATAGTATTCTTTGAACTTCTGCGCTATATCTTTGGGCATTGTAATTAGTTGTCCATTTCTTCCCTTTATATTGGGTACATAGATTGTCCTTCCCTTCTCCTTAAGCTTCCCCGCCAACACTCTACCATACTTGTCTCCTAGTTCATACCCTGTTCTCTTCCCTGCCTGTATCACTGCTTTCGCCTTATAATGGAGAAGGTCTGTCATCTGCCTCCTGAGATGTGCTATATCTTTCCCCAGGAGTGGTGTCTGTACTTTCTTATGTTGCGTTTCAAGTTTTTGAATTTCTTCCAATATTTTTGTTATCTGCGCTTCTCGTGCTTTTTTCATTTGGGAGCCATGTTTAATCAAAATCCCCCACATGACCTCCTTATGTGCCTCCCATATCATGCTCGGGTTGCTCCCCGGGGTGTCGATGGTCTGAAAGTATGCCATCATTTCCTTTGTTATATCCTCCTGTATATCTGCTTTTTGTAGCAGACTTTCATTCAAACGCCAGCTACGTCCCGAGGAGCAAGCCGGGCTAGACAGGGAGATCTGCAATGTAACCAGCGCATGGTCTGACCAGGTTATATTTCCTATCGTCACCTCTATTACCGACGTGAGTAGATGTGTGGCACAAGGAATAGATCAATACGGGAGTACTGTTGATGTGGGTTGGAAAAAAAAGTATAATGCTTTTCTCCTGCGTGAAAAATCCACCATACATCTACCAACTGCATCTCCTGCATCTCCCGTTTGACCCTCTTCCTAACACCGTCTGGGGTCGAGGATGATCCCATAGAGGTATCCATTCCGGGGTCCAAGGAGACATTAAAGTCTCCTCCCAGAATCAACTTTCCTTCTACAAATTCTGCTAGTTTTCTCAAAGTTTTATTTAAGAAAGCATCTTCTTGTATGCTTGGTGCATATATCGTAGCCAAAGTTACTTTTACTCCATCAATATGGCCTTTAAGAAATAGGAAGCGTCCATTCCCATCCACTCGTTTATCCAAAAGAGACCAAGATATCCGATTAGATATGAGAATGGACACCCCCTTAGATTTTGCTTCTTGATTGTGTGCATGATAAACACAGGGAAAAAATCTGTTCTGAAGTAAGGGGAGTCCACCCGTCCTAAAATGCGTTTCCTGTACAAATGCTACATCGGTACAGTGACGTTTCAGATCATTTAATAGCATCCTTCTTTTTTCAGGGACATTAAGTCCCTTAACATTCATAGAGGTCACCCTTATCCCCTCCATCCTGGGGGAGGGGGAGGGGAGGAGAGAGAGGGAGATAAAAAAAAAAAACCTCAATACCCCTAAGAGAGACACCCCCTTCTGAGCCTCTGACCGTCTGGCTCAGGTGGGTGTAGACCTAATTTGGGGTTTGGCCTGGATTTGGCATAGAGCCGAGAGCTCTGTTCCCAATCCCCTCCACCCGGTCCTATAGCCCCCATCTAAAAAGAAAACATGTGTTTTTAAATAGGGGTGCCATATCTATTAGGCACCATCAAATTTTACAGTGATACCACAGTGATATAATATTACTTTCACAGCAAACAAAAAAAAAAACAAAGAACCTGAGAAAAAAAACCCATTCCTCTTATGTGTTTGTCTTCCCCAAATACCCTATATACTCCCCCCTCCAGTGTAACCACCTCCCACCCCTCCCTCTTATCACTCTCTGTGCGCCTACTACCTCTGTTTTCCTACCCCAGGTGGATCAGACCCCCCAAACCTCAAAAAAACCCCACAAATAAATAAATAAATAAATAAAAGGGGGGGGGGGGGTGTGGAAAGACCCCTTGAAAAAAAAAGAGGGGGGTAAAGATAGAGACTAACCTCCCTCCCCCCCCCAAAAAAAAGAAAAAAGGGTTCCTTCCTTCTTCTCAGGTATATAAAGGGGTGATGTCTAAATTCTAAGATCTGAAGCATTAACGGCTCAGCTATCCATCTCCCCACTCAGGGAAAGCCCGGGTGAACACCCCAAGGGCCCCCCGGGGGGGGAGACAAAGGAGAGGAAAAATCCCCCCCTTAACCCCCCCCTTCCATCCATCCCCCCGAGACACCCGCCCCACCCAGCCTCCCCCAGGAGAGGGAAAAAAAAAGGGGGAAAGGGGAAAGAAAAAAGGGGAGTCAGGCGGGAACAGCCCCTTTTAGCTAATAAAAAAGAGGAGACCATAATAGGGGGGCATCCCACCCAAATCCCATATCTTCCCTTCTGTTTAAAGTGAAATTGTCCTTTCTCTTATCAGTCCATCTCTTTCTGGAGTATGTGGTCCCCTTTCTCTACTAGTGACTTTATTTCTTAAGGTGTTTACTATTGGCTGCAACCAGTTCTGTATCCCAAATGCCTCCACTTCAAGGAAGGCAAATAACTCCGGGAGTTCCGACGGGTATCGCAAGGTAAATGTCGTTGAGTTTTTTTTTATAATTAACTAAATGGGGTAGCCCCACCTATAGGACCCCCCCATCATCTTGATTTTATCCAGAAGTGGGCGCAACATTGCCCTACGCTGCAGGGTGGCCCGTGAGAGATCAGGCAGTATTTTCACCAAAGCCCCGTCCTGTTCTAAGTCTCCACTTTCCCAAGCCTTACGGCTTATTAACTCCTTCTGTGCAAAACGAAAGAAACGACATATCACATCCCTTGGCCTGTTTGCGTTTGTCGCCGGGGGACCCGGGGCTCTATGCACTCTTTCAAATTCCAAGGGTTGGGAGAGGGGACCGGCTAATTTTTCACATATTGAAGAAATTGTAGCCTGCAGCATATCCCGTCCTATAGCCTCCGGGACCCCCCTAAACCGTAGATTCTGACGTCTACTACGGTCTTCTAACTCTTCCAGCCGTAGTTGCATAGCAGAGACCTGGGAGGTTTGTACATTCTGTACCTGCTCTAGATGGTAAACTTGGTTTTCCAGGGAGGACCATGCGGTCTCCCCACTCACCAGTCTCTCTGTCAGCTGCTGAACTTCTACCTGTACAGCCTTAAGCTCTCTGCGGTGCATCTCCTCCAGATGAGCCACCATCGCCTCCATGTCCGCTGGAGTCGGTAGTGCCAGCAGGTCTGCACGGGTAGGGAGAGCTTGCAGTAGTGTTCTCAGGTCCAGATCTCCCGCTCTCCCTCCTTTCTGTTCCTCGTATTCAGCGTGTTGTTCCTCCATGTCACTCTCAGCTGATACAGCGGGGGAAGACCACGCCGGCTCTCTCACTTCCTGGTGTGTCACGTGCACCGCTAGTCCCTCAGCGTTCTCTGTATCAGGCTCTGCGTGTCTCTGCGAGGCCCGTGTACGGGGAAAAAACAATTCAATCTCAGGCTGTGCTGTCTGTCTCCGCTGCCTCTCTCTTCTCTTCATCCCGTGCAGATTACCGCATGTAAGCTACCGCCTCATGGTCTAGCATTCCAGGTATTCCATCACCGTCTACTGACCAGGTGGAGGGTCAGGGCTCTCAGAGCGTGTGTCTCACTCCTCCGCCATCTCCAAGCTCTGCCCCGCACCATGATCAGATTTTCTGACAACTTTGTCCGACTGTGTGTATGCAACAGTTTCAGACAAAATCCATCAGACAAAATCCGTCGGACAAAATCTGACGGATTTGGTTGTCGAAATGTCCGACCGTGTACAAGGGCTAAGTGTACCTTCCTTAAATTACATTAAATTGCAAAAAGTAAAAATTTTAAGGGCAATTTTTTGTGTCATAAACCAAAAATGTTGTGTTGGACCCTCTGTCAGGTGTTGATAAAATGGTGTTATGTGTGATCCTTTAAAGATGTGAGCAACCCTCGTGCCTTTTCAATAATTATTTTGTTTTTCCAAAAGCCATACATTGTATAAAATGTGTTAATAATGTTAGACCCCCTGGTGGATTTTTTATAAGTCACAACAAAAGTTACTCGAATAGACTCAACAGGCTCTGATAGCAGAAACCTGTGAAATAGCTATAGACTCCCAAAGTTTAAAGAGTTTGTGAAGAAAGAAAAATGAAAAATGAAAAATATAAATAAAAACTAATAAATAAAAATAAAAATGGTGTAGCCCTCTAATGGATTTAAAGTGAAGGGAATACTGACCAGTTTTCTCTGTCTGAATATAGGGTCCTAAAATTGGATTAAAATAGTGAAGATTACTTTCATATTTGAAGCCAAGTGCTGTGTTTAACTCTGACTGGTGTTGAAAAAAATGGGTTGTGTGTAATTCTTTGGAAATATAAATAGCCTTCGTGGCTTCTCAGTGCCTTATTATATTTGTCCAAGGGATGTGCAAAAAATGTGCTGAAAAAATGTGTAAGGTGTTAGACCCCCTGGTGGATTTTTAAATACCAAACTAGGAAATACCTAAATAAGCCAAAAAAGGCTCTGATGACAAAGACCTGTGGTACCATAAAAAAGTCCTTCATTTTGTTTACCAATTTTTGGTATGCTGTAAACACTAAAACCCAAAGTGCTAAGTGGCAGTGCAGAAAAAAAGTATTTTAAAATATAATACAAATAAATAAATAAATAAATGTATGAATTACTTAAACTTGAAAATATATTTATAGCCCATAAACGTGAAAAAAGTGACTCGTGCACAATATGGCAGGTGCTGTGATTGCTCCTTATTATGCTGAAAGAAGGTGCTGGTGTGTTTTTTCGTGCAAGTAGTAATTTTGCACTCACCAGATGCCTTGCCCCTACAGGAGAAGTTGCGACTTCACAGTGTGAGCCCCTGTGTCGCTATGTGGTATTTCTCTGGGACCTTCGTTTTTTCAGCATGTAACAGCCACCTCGTTCGGTTAATTCATATAGAAAAGAGGAGTATCGATAGTGCAATATTGTTTAAAAACTACGATTTATTAGGTTAAGAAATGTACTCACATTCGCCAGTGTGGTTAAAAAGCAGTATTGTTACGGCTACCACCGATTCCCACAGCTCTGACCAAGAGAGAGTACTCCTATGGCCACTCCCTACGCGTTTCGTCATCAAGACGTCATCTGGATCAATAACATTTTTACAGGTTGAACATAAATGGATATATAGATATATAGATTACAAATTGCGACATATCCAGGCCTAAATGAGTCTGTTTCGTTCGCACCCTTTCTAAAAGGTTATAGTTCGGGTAAAACCAGCTGGATGGTTTAATTATTTGGATTTTATTTAATCCAATTTAATATTGGGATTTTTTGTTTATAAAAAGGAAGGAATTATATGCTGCAATAACTCGAAAGGAAAAAAGAACAAAATAAAAATGTCATTATTAGAACTAAATTAAAAAATCCCCCCACCTTATCTCGCCCCCCCCTTTCCATCATTATTGTGTATTTTCATAATAATGTTTTGCTCTTGGGGTGGTTAATGAGATCTTGATGGGATCTGACATAACACTTCAGAAAATACTTAAAATCTGTGCCATGTTATATTTATGTATTGAGATTTCATAAATACATAAACCACCAAAAATAATATACAAAATCCCTTCCGTCCTTGCTGGATCCAGAAAACACTATAAAATAAAATAATCAAATATAATTTTTTGATTTAAGTATTATATACTATATATATATATATATATATATATATATATATATATATATATATATATATATATATATATATATATATTATATCACAGAATTTAGATTCATAATTAGTTTTTACAACTTTTATGTTTATGGTTTTCCGTTTCTTTAGCTCTTTCAACAATGATGTTGTATCAGGATTTGATAATATTTGTACCATCAATTACAATATTCTGAATAGTACAATTTAATATGAAATTGAATTTATTATTGATTATTATATGTTTTTTCTTTCCTCCCTATTCTTTTTTTCAAGCAGGTGTCTGGGTCCCCATTGTGGAGTCCACCCCATATTATAATCATTTGTTGGGTTTTTACGGGCTTACCAGCATGGCGGGGAGACAAATAAAAATTAGTGTCTCCTTTTGACAGCCCTGTCATTTTTAAGTTCCACCATAAGATGGGGCAGTTCCCGTTCTGGCAGCGATCATGGAATGTCGCCGGATGGGATGCGGTTGAGATGTGCATGCACGTTGGGACCTCCAGAGCTGTGCACGTGGGGGGGGGACTCTGTTTCGCGCATGCACATTACTTGTCCACGCCTCGTCATGCGTATGCATCGGAGACAACGGTAGTATCAGGAACACCTTCGGGTGTTCTCCTGAATGCCAGGGGGGTTACAGAGGGGCGGTAATTAGCGGCTCAGGTGGGCACAACCAGCAGCTCAAGGGGCCGCCACTGGCGGTGCTAATGGGCCTATCCACTGCGGGGGGATTATCCATGGGCAAATATGCACAGTGCCTGAGATCCATTAACCAATTTAGATAAGCTATATAAACCAGACTTAAATGCAGGAAAGCATGAGATGATCCCTGACAGGTGCACACTAGGGGTGGCCTTGCGGTTCGTCCGGCGGTCGGTTACCGGCAAATTTTGCGATTCGCCCAAACCGGTGGACTTCTGGCGCTGTTCACGTGCCGGACATATGCGTTTACATTGTGAAAGAACTTTGACCCATGATGACACATCCATCATGGGGTACAGGACAGCCAATTGAGACATTTCAGCACATGGACAATTGGACATTCCCCCTACCTTATAAATAGACCTGATCTGGCGGCCATTTTACATTCTGTCTTTTGTCAGTGTAGGGAGAGGTTGCTGTGTGGAGCAGGGACAGACTGTAGTGACACAAATCACTAGCTATTAGGTCCCCAAAAGTCCTTTTAAGGACTGGTATAGGTGTACAGTATATAGGGTTCTGGTGCACTGCTGCTGACTGCTGTGCTGCTGATTGCTGAGTGCACTGCTGACCGATTCTGCAGCTGTCTTTTGTCAGTGTAGGGACAGGACGCTGTGTGGAGCAGGGATAGTCAGTTTATTCACTAGCTATTACTATTAGGTCCACAAAGGTCCTTTTAAGGACTGTGTAGACATGTCACTGGAGAAGTGGTTGAGGGGGTGTACATCTCACCTAGGTTGCTACACAGTGTGAGATGGTAAATCCAGGATGGATCAGTTTCTCAGCAGCGATATGCTGCTGAGTTGTTATTTAATTTTGCCGGGCCTGGGTTTATATGGAATGGCAGGTAGGTTTGGTAGAGGGACCTGTCATTCCACATCCCCCGATCCAGTTCTGGGTTTGGGATCAGGTGAGCTTTGATCCTAATTAGCCTGGGAAGCTAAAGGCACTGCAGGGTCTGCAGGTGGTTGCTCTCAGCCAGGGAACGAACAATCTGTGTGTTGAAGGAAGCTGCAAGCACAGCCACTGCTGGAGCTAAAACTCACCCTGCGATGTCCAGGCGAAAGACGCTGTGTTTGTAAGTGTCAGATAGGTGAGCAGAACCTGTTAGTAAGCGCCCAGCCGGGCTAGGACTTTTATTTTTGTTGTACTTAGAAAGCACGGTGTTGCTGTATATTTTGTTTGCTGGACTGTTTGTACCACGAATAAACGCCAAGATCTGCTTTATAAATTCCAAGTTTGCTGTGAACTGTGTCCAAACACACCCTACCCCGGGAAGATCCCTTACAATTGGTGGAGGTAGCGGGCAACGCGGTTGCTAGGGGCAACGGTGTGGACAGACTTGGCTACAGCTGCTGATGTCCTGGGTGAAAGCTGCAACTACACTCCAAAAACAGTCCAGCAACATGGAGGAGATGCTGAAGCAGTTTATGCAAGTGAGTTTGCAACAACAGCAGGCGCAGACAGAGGCCAATAGACGACATGAACAGTCCATGGCTGCACAACAGCAGATGATGGCTGCACAACAGCGGATGCATAAGGAAGAGTTGCAAGCTTTGCGCCAAAGCCAACAACAACTTATCGAGCACCTGATAGTAAATCGAGAGGCGCCTGTGGTTGCTAATCCACCCACAATGGAGGGAGCCGCTCCAGAGATTTTTTTTGGGAGAAGGACTGTGCAGAAAGCGCTGCAAAAGATGACTGCTGAGGACGATGTTGAGGCCTATCTAACAGTATTTGAGCGCGTGGCTGAGCGAGAGAAGTTACCAGCCACTGAGTGGGCAGAGGTAATTGCGCCCTATTTAACAGGTGAACCTCAAAAGGCCTACTATGACCTCAGTGAGCAAGAGGTTAAGGACTATACTCGGCTAAAAGAGGAGATACTTGCCCGACTAGGAGTTACTACTGCAGTCCGTGCCCGGAGGGTACGCAACTGGAGCTACAGTCTGGACAAATCAGCGAGGTCCCAGATGTATGACCTAATCCATTTGGCAAGAAAGTGGTTGGAGCCAGACACTTCTACTCCTGCACAAATCCTAGAGAAGGTCGTGATGGATCGCTACCTCCGAGCGCTTCCTACTGACCTGCAACGCTGGGTGGGACAAGGTGATCCTAGGAACGCAAACGAACTTGTCAACCTTGTGGAGAGGTTCCAGGCGACTGAGGACTACCTCCGTGATGTTCCTGCAGCATCTTCACCTCCCCGGAGCGCCAGATCTGTGCCGTCAGCTGGTAAGAGACTTCCATCTATTGGGGGAGTGTGGAGGGGTGCTGATGGGGGGAAAAGGGCTCAAGTGGTGTCTCAGGGACAAAAGACTGGTGATGGTCCCGGGTGGCTAAGGGGCTCTGAAAAAGACTCCTTGCCAAAGAGACCAGGCCCTATCCAGTGTTGGAGATGCCATGAGGCGGGACACGTGTCTGCCCATTGCCCTCTTACCTCTGAACCCATGGAATGTGACGCTAGCCGGCGTCAGTCGCTATTTGCGGAACCATCTTGTGCTGCAGTTCCTGGACTAGAGACTGAACCGCAAATCTGCAACATCACAATCAATGACTTTCCTGTTAAAGCGTTAATGGACTCAGGAAGCCTTGTAACCTTGGTGCATGCTAGCCTGGTGACTGGGGACTTAGAGTCTAAAAAGCATATGAGTGTTGTGTGCATACATGGTGATACAAAAGTGTACCCTATAGTGCTGGCTAAAGTCGGGACTGAACAAGGCACCGTACAATATGAAGTGGGTGTGGTTAAAAACCTCATGCATAATGTAATATTGGGGCGCGATTTTCCATTATTCTGGGCTCTTTGGGAAAAAAGAAAAATCCCCAAAAGGAGTGAGGATACCTCTAAGGGGGTTGCCTTGTCCACTATGAATGATAAAAATGTGCAGGATGAAAATGATTGTTTTCCTTTGCAGGTCCTGGCTGGGGAGGAGGAGGCTCCTCCCACTGAGCAAAATATACTAGACTTAGAGGTGTCTAGCGATAATTTTGGGACTGCACAATTACAGGACCCCACTCTCAAAAATGCGAGAGAGCAGGTTGCTGTTATGAACGGGGTACCTCAGGAACCAGATGCTGAAAAAAGATTTCCACATTTTTCGGTGACTAATGATCTTTTCTATAGAGTCAATAAGGTTAAAGATGAGATTGTGGAACAGCTTCTGGTACCTAAGCCGTACCGGCGTCAGGTGCTTGACATGGCACATAACCATGTTCTTGGGGGACACTTGGGGACTGACAAAACGCGAGAGAGGGTTCTCCAGAGGTTTTTTTGGCCGGCCATATATGATGACATTAAAAAATACTGTGAGTCGTGCCCCACATGTCAGGTTAGTGCCCCAGTGTCACATTTTCGCAGTCCTTTGGTTTCGCTCCCTATTATAGAGGTGCCTTTTGAGCGTATTGCCATGGATTTAGTGGGTCCCATTGTAAAGTCAGCTAGAGGACACCAGTATATTTTGGTAGTCCTGGATTATGCGACCCGCTATCCTGAGGCTGTACCCTTAAGAAACACTGCATCTAAAACAATTGCACGTGAGTTGTTTTATATGTTCTCTAGGACTGGGATCCCCAAAGAAATCCTAACTGACCAAGGTACGCCATTTATGTCGAAAGTAATGAAGGAATTATGCAAACTATTTAAAATCTCACACATCCGTACCTCTGTGTACCACCCCCAGACGGACGGATTGGTGGAGAGATTTAATAAAACTTTGAAACATATGTTGAAGAAAGTGGTGGCAAAAGATGGTCGTGACTGGGATCATTTATTACCCTACCTCATGTTTGCTATTAGGGAGGTGCCCCAAGCGTCCACAGGGTTCTCACCATTCGAGTTGGTCTATGGTCATCACCCTAGGGGTCTACTGGACATTGCAAAAGAGACATGGGAGAATGAGTCCACCCCATACAAGAGTGTTATTGAGCATGTAGCACAAATGCAGGACCGTATAGCCACTGTAATGCCCCTGGTAAGGGAACACCTCCAGAGGGCTCAAGAGGCCCAAAGTAGAATTTACAACCGGTCCGCAAGAATCAGGACATTCAACCCAGGCGATAGGGTCCTTATACTAGTCCCCACTGTTGAGAGTAAATTCTTGGCGAAGTGGCAAGGTCCTTATGAAATTGTTGAAAAGATCAGTGAGGTGAACTACAAGGTGCACCAACCAGGTAGAAGGAAGCCTTTCCAAGTTTATCACATAAACTTGATCAAGCCCTGGAAAGACAGGGAATCCTTGGTGGCGACAAATACTGTTAATGATTTGTCACAACCAATCCCTCCAGTCAAGGTAGGTGATACTCTATCAGTGTCACAGAAACAGGAGGCTCAGGAATTTTTACAGAAAAACAAAAACAAGTTCTCTGACCTCCCAGGGCGTACACACCTCATCCATCATCACATTGAAACTGAGCCTAGAAGCAGAGTAAACCTTAAGCCCTATAGGATACCGGAGGCACGTAGGGAAGCCGTATCTGCCGAGGTAAAACGTATGCTTGCTCTGGGGGTAATTGAGGTGTCACAGAGTGAATGGTCCAGCCCAATTGTGCTAATCCCAAAGCCCAATGGAACTTGGAGGTTCTGTAACGATTTCAGAAAGTTGAATGAGATCTCCAAGTTCGATGCGTATCCTATGCCCAGGGTAGATGAGTTGATTGAGAAGTTGGGTAATGCCAGGTACATAACCACTCTCGATCTCACAAAGGGCTACTGGCAGATTCCACTTTCTGGTGAGGCTAAAGAGAAAACTGCATTCTCCACCCCTGATGGGCTATTCCAGTATGTAGTGATGCCATTCGGGTTACATGGAGCGCCTGCAACTTTCCAGAGGTTGATGGACTTGATTCTGCGACCACATCGTGATTACTCAGCTGCCTACCTCGATGATGTGGTCATTTTTAGCCCTGATTGGGAAAGTCATCTCTGTAAGGTACAGGCCGTGTTGGATGCCATAAGTGATGCGGGGTTGACCATAAATGCCGAGAAGTGTGCTCTAGCCCTAGAAGAGGCCAAATATCTGGGCTACATTATTGGGAGAGGGTTGATTAAGCCACAGCTAAATAAAATTGAGGCAATACAGAATTGGCCTAGACCCCTGACAAGGAAACAGGTTAGAGCTTTCCTGGGTATTACGGGGTATTACCGTAGATTTGTGCCGAACTTTGCCTCAGTTGCTGCTCCACTAACTGACTTGACAAAGGGCGGAAAGACAGCAATGGTCACGTGGACCCCAGAGGCCGAGAAGGCTTTCCAAAGCCTTAAGTCTGCCTTGTGCCAACCACCTGTGTTAGTTACCCCCGATTTCAGGCGAGAATTTCTGGTCCAGACAGATGCCTCTAACACAGGCTTAGGTGCAGTACTCTCACAAGTAGTGAATGGTGAGGAGCATCCAGTGACGTACTTGAGTAGAAAACTAACCCCGGCCGAGAAAAATTATGCCATTGTGGAGCGAGAATGTTTGGCAGTAAAGTGGGCCCTAGAATCGTTAAAGTATTACTTGCTAGGCAGGAAATTCAAGTTGGTGACAGACCATGCCCCCCTAACATGGATGAAGTTAAACAAGGAGAGAAATGCAAGAGTGACTAGATGGTTTCTCTCCCTACAAAACTTTAATTTCACTGTGGAACACAGGCCAGGGAAATTACAGGCAAATGCTGACGCATTGTCAAGGGTGAGTTGTCTGTGGGGACAAAAGGCTCAGCCCTCCGGTCTGAAAAAGAGGGGGGGGATATGTAGACATGTCACTGGAGAAGTGGTTGAGGGGGTGTACATCTCACCTAGGTTGCTACACAGTGTGAGATGGTAAATCCAGGATGGATCAGTTTCTCAGCAGCGATATGCTGCTGAGTTGTTATTTAATTTTGCCGGGCCTGGGTTTATATGGAATGGCAGGTAGGTTTGGTAGAGGGACCTGTCATTCCACATCCCCCGATCCAGTTCTGGGTTTGGGATCAGGTGAGCTTTGATCCTAATTAGCCTGGGAAGCTAAAGGCACTGCAGGGTCTGCAGGTGGTTGCTCTCAGCCAGGGAACGAACAATCTGTGTGTTGAAGGAAGCTGCAAGCACAGCCACTGCTGGAGCTAAAACTCACCCTGCGATGTCCAGGCGAAAGACGCTGTGTTTGTAAGTGTCAGATAGGTGAGCAGAACCTGTTAGTAAGCGCCCAGCCAGGCTAGGACTTTTATTTTTGTTGTACTTAGAAAGCACGGTGTTGCTGTATATTTTGTTTGCTGGACTGTTTGTACCACGAATAAACGCCAAGATCTGCTTTATAAATTCCAAGTTTGCTGTGAACTGTGTCCAAACACACCCTACCCCGGGAAGATCCCTTACAACTGGTATAGGTGTACAGTATATAGGGTTGTACACGTATAATATACCGTCTTTCAAATATAGAAAGCCTATTATACTTGACTGCTGAGCTGAGTGCTGACTGATTCTGCAGCTGTCTTTTATCAGTGTAGGGACTGAGGGGGCAGTCTGCAAATCACTAGCTACTAGGTCCACAAAGGTCCTTTTAAGAACTGGTATAGGTGTACAGTAGGGATGAGCTTGGTGTTCGACTTGAACATCGGCTGTTCGCACTTTCGGCGAATACCGAACGTTATGCGCTCACGGCCCACAATGCACTGCGTCATCGTAGTGCATTGCTGGCTCGTGATTGGCCAAGCATGCACTCTGACCCCGCATGCTTGGCCAATCACAGCGACTGCAGCGAGGAGAACCATGATTGGCCACAGCATGCCTGTGGCCAATTATAGCTCAGACTGTGTGGTACACGGCCCACACTATATAAGGCCGCCAGCGTGGCGGCCTTGTGTAGTGTTCCGGCGTCTGCAGGAGTTAGTGGATGTTGTCTGTGTACCTTCAGCGCGGTATACACCTGTATCTACATATATTGCTATATTGCTCTTCTCTAATTGAGCCATCAGCCATCTGCAGGAGTTTATGGGTGTTGTCTGTGTGCCTTGAGCGCAGTATACACCTGTATCTACATATATTGCTATATTGCTCTTCTCTAATTGAGTCATCAGCCATCTGCAGGAGTTCATGGGTGTTGTCTGTGTGCCTTGAGCGCAGTATACACCTGTATCTACCTATATAGCTATATTGCTCTTCTGTAATTGAGCCATCAGCCATCTGCAGGAGTTTGTGGGTGTTGTCTGTATGCCTTGAGCGCAGTATACACCTGTATCTACCTATATAGCTATATTGCTCTTCTGTAATTGAGCCATCAGCCATCTGCAGGAGTTTGTGGGTGTTGTCTGTGTGCCTTGAGCACGGTATACACCTGTATCTACCTATATAGCTATATTGCTCTTCTGTAATTGAGCCATCAGCCATCTGCAGGAGTTTATTGGTGTTGTCTGTGTGCCTTGAGCGCAGTATACACCTGTATCTACATATATTGCTATATTGCTCTTCTGTAATTGAGCCATCAGCAATCTGAAGGAGTTTGTGGGTGTTGTCTGTGTGCCTTGAGCGTGGTATACACCTGTATCTACCTATATAGCTATATTGCTCTTCTGTAATTGAGCCATCAGTCATCGTAGTGCATTGCTGGCTCGCATGCACTCTGATCCCGCATGCTTGGCCAATCACAGCGACGGCAGCGAGGAGAGCCATGATTGGCCACAGCATGCCTGTGGCCAATTATAGCTCAGACTGTGTGGTACACAGCCCACACTATATAAGGCCGCCAGCGTGGCGGCCTTGTGTAGTGTTCCGGTGTCTGCAGGAGTTAGTGGGTGTTGTCTGTGTACCTTCAGCGCAGTATACACCTGTATCTACCTATATTGCTCTTCTCTAATTGAGCCATCTGCCATCTGCAGGAGTTAGTTAGTGTTGTGTGCCTCCAGCACAGCACAGTATACACCGGTATCTACCCTTTAATTGCTGGTGTTCTATAATAAAGGCATCTGCAGGAGTTAGTGGGTGTTGTGTGCCTCCAGCACAGCACAGTATACACCAGTATCTACCCTTTGATTCCTGTTGTTCTATAATAAAGGCATCTGCAGGAGTTAGTAGGTGTTGTGTGCCTCCAGCACAGCACAATATACACCTGTATCTACCCTTTATTGCTGGTGTTCTATAATAAAGGCATCTGCAGGAGTTAGTGGGTGTTGTGTGCCTCCAGCACAATATACACTACCCAATTGCTGGTTTTCTCATCTCCCTTCAAGCCATTACCATGTCTGGAAGGCCAACAAGGAGAGGCAGACAGGCACGAGCCAATAAAAGAGGGCAAGCAGGCTCTGTGTCTAGAGACAACAGTGCTGGTGGTGGATGTGGTGCATCGTCCTCAGCACATGGCCATGGGACACGCTTGTCCTTATTTTCGGCAGCTGGACGTGTTGAGCTACATCATGCCGAAGACTTGGTAGAGTGGATGACCAAGCCCTCTTCATCCTCCTCATCATCTCTCACCCAGGCATGGGGTACTAGCAAAGCAGCTGCCAACACATCCTCTTCCCTCGTCTCAATGTCATCATCAGTGACTCCTTCCCTAGACCCACCACGTCCTCCTGAGGAGTCCCCCGAACTCTTTGAGGACAGTGTTGGGTACATGCTCCAGGAGGATGTCCAGTGTTTTGTAGGCTCTGATGATGATACTCAGCTAGAGGAAGGCAGTAGCGTGAGCGCAGAGAGAGGGAATGCTCAAGAAGGACAGCAATCTGGCAGTCATATTCCACAAGCTGCAGCATACTGCCAGGTTTGCTGCAGAGAGAGGGGATGATGAGGTCACTGACTCCACATGGGTGCCTGGTAGGAGAGAGGAGGAGGATCACATCTCCAAAGAGGCAGAATTCCCTCCGGGGGCCAGCTTAGGGGCTGCACACTGACTGAATCACAACGCAGAGCTCCACCTGTGCAGGGTGCTGCCTCTGCGTGTTATTCTAAAAGTTCTTTGGTGTGGGCCTTTTTTGAGACGAGTGCATCAGATCGCACCACTGCTATTTGCAACATATGTCTCAAGCGTATCTCACGTGGCCAAAACATCAGCCGCTTGGGCATCACATGCTAGACCAGACATTTGTTGACCTGCCATGCAGCTCGTTGGCAAGCTTACCTCAAAGACCCACACCAAAGAACAAAGCGGACTTCTCCTTGCTCCTCATCAGCTGGGATCTCCAACCCCACTAGAAATAGGTGTGTCACAGCCAAGTGCTTCCGGGGCACTCTGCTAGCAGTACACCCACGTCCGATTGTAGCAGGCAAATTTCCCTGTCCCAGCTGCTGGACTGTCAAAAGAAGTTCACTCCAGGCCATCCACATGCCCAGCAGTTGAATGCTAGCTTGGCTAAATTGCTAGCACTTCAACTGCTGCCTTTTCAGTTGGTAGACGCGGCCCCCATCCATGAGTTTGTGCAATGTGCGGTTCCTCAGTGGCAGGTCCCCAAATGCCACTTTTTCTCATGGAAGGCTATTCCGGCTCTCTACCGGCATGTGGATGGCAATGTCCTTGCCTCGCTGGACAGGGCGGTCAGCGGTAAGGTGCATATTACCGCTGACTCATGGTCCAGCAGGCATGGATAGGGACATTACCTGTCTTTCACGGCCCATTGGGTCACTCTTCTGGCAGCTGGGAAGGATGCAGGACAAGGTGCATTAGTGTTGGAGGTTGTTCTGCCACCACGCCTCCAAAATGCTACTACTGGTTGTGACACACCTCTCTCCTCCACCCCCTCCTCTTCTTCTTCCTCCATGGCCTCTTCCAGTGCTCTGTCCTCGGAAACAGCAGTGCTCCGTAGGCGTTCAAGGGGCTACGCAAGTACGCAGGCAAAACAATGCCATGCCGTGCTTGCGCTGGTTTGTTTGGGGGACAGGAGCCACACTGGGGCAGATATTTTGTCAGCTCTGCAGGGGCAGGCCGAGAGGCGGTTGACGCCATGCCAGCTTAAGCCAGGATTGGTGGTTTGCGACAATGGCACCAACCTCCTCTCCGCAGGGACAACTGACCTATGTGCCCTGTGTGGCTCACGTCCTTAACCTGGTGGTGCAGCGGTTCTTGGGCAGGTACCCAGGCTTACAGGATGTCCTGAAGAAGGCCAGAAAAGTCTGTGTGCATTTCCGCAGATCATTTAATGCCTGTACTCGGCTGGCTGAGCTCCAAAAGGAGTTGAACCTGCCCAAGAACCGCCTTATATGTGACATGCCCACCAGGTGGAACTCAATGTTAGCCATGCTGCAGCTGCAGCAGACGCAGCAGAGGGCTATCAATGAGTACCTGTGTGGCTACGGCACCAGGACAGGGTCAGGGGAGCTTGGTTTTTTTCTCACCATGCCAGTGGGGCATGATCAGGGATACATGCACTGTCCTGTCATCGTTTCAGGAGGCCACAAGGATGGTGAGCAGTGACAGTGCATGCATCATAGTTTCATAGTTAGTAAGGTTGAATAAAGACACCAGTCCATCCAGTTCAACCTGAGTGAGTGTCTACCCCTATCCCTGTACATTACACACTCACATTGGTCCCTACCCTCAAGGAGCCCACAATCTAAGGTCCACATTCATATACTAGGGCCAATTTTTGGACAGAGGCCAATTAACCTACCTGCATGTCTTTGGAGTGTGGGAGGAAACCGGAGTACCCGGAGGAAACCCACACAGGCACAGGGAGTACATGCAAACTCCAGGCAGGTAGTGTCGTGGTTGGGATGCGAACCAGCGACCCTTTTTACTGCTAGGTGAGAGTGCTAACCACTACACCACTGTGCCGCCCCTCATGATCAGGGATACATGCACTGTCCTGTCATCGTTTCAGGAGGCCACAAGGATGGTGAGCAGTGACAGTGTACCTATTGTCCACCTGTTAGAGCATACACTGCGTGGAATAATGGACAGGGCACTTGAGGCAGAACAGAGACAGTAAGAGGAGGACTTCCTTGCCTCTCAAGGCCCCCTTTTTCCAAACAGTGTTCCTGCTGTCCCACCCATCACACAGGAAGAGGAGGAGGAGGAGGAGGATTGTGTCTGCATGGAGGTGGAGCCTGGCACTCAGCATCAGCAGTAGCAGTCTTGTAGGGATGATTTACAGTCCCAAGAAACCCGTGGACTTGTACGTGGCTGGGAGGAGGTAGCTGCGGATCATGTTGTCCTTAGTGACCCAGAGGACTCCGGACCAAATGCCTCAGCTAACCTACAGTGCATGGCCTCCCTGATCCTGCAAAGCCTGCGAAAGGACCCTCGTATTCTTCGGATCAAGGAGAGGGACCATTACTGGCTGGCCACTCTCCTTGATCCATGGTACAAGGGTAAGGTTACGGACCTTATCTTGCCATCGCAGAGGGAGCAGAGGATGAGACATCTCTGGGAGGTCTTGCAGAAAGGTCTGTGCAATGCGTTCCTAGAGACTGGGAGGTTACAAACTTCTGGTCCTGGACAACATGTTGCTGAGGCATCGGTCAGAAGGAGCGGTGGAGAAGGTGGCCGTCTGACCGATGCTTTCAGACAATTTTTTAGTCCGCAGCCCCAAGGTATGATCGGTTCCAGCAACCATTGCCAGCGTCTGATTTACATGGTGCAGGAATACCTAGGGGCAAGACCAGACTTTGACACCTTTCCCACCGAAAATCCTCTGGCTTACTGGGTCTTGAGGATGGATCACTGGCCAGAGCTTGCACAGTATGCAATTGAGCTACTGGCCTGTCCTGCATCCAGCGTTCTTTCGGAACGCACCTTCAGTGCTGCTGGTGGCTTTGTTACCGATCACAGGGTGCGCCTGTCCACCGAATCAGTTGATCGACTGACCTTCATCAAGATGAATCAGTCTTGGATAACCCACAGCTACCAAGCACCTGAAGCTGATGTAACCGAAATAATTTTTTTTTAAATATCACATCCCTTCAAGACTGCCTATGCTGATGCTGAGTGACTGTCCTGTTATGTTGATTGTCTATCCTCTTCCTCCTCCGCTGATATGTTGGAAGAACATTTCTGGTTCTGAGTGATGCCATCAGCCCAATTTTTGATGCAATGCTTTGCAGCAGGGCTAATTCCTGCAATAAAACTAGAGTATATGGGAGAGGTTGCAGTGTCATGGCACCAGCACCAGTGCCTAAGGCCCAATTTTTCTGCCCCTGTTTAACAGGGGCGTTTAATTACAATTTTTGATGCAATGCTTTGCAGCAGGGCTAATTCCTGCAATAAAACTAGAGTATATGGGAGAGGTTGCAGTGTCGTGGCACCAGCACCAGTGTCTAAGGCCCAATTTTTCTGCCCCTGTTTAACAGGGGCATTTAATTACAATTTTTGATGCAATGCTTTGCAGCAGGGCTAATTCCTGCAATAAAACTAGAGTATATGGGAGAGGTTGCAGTGTGGTGGCACCAGCACCAGTGCCTAAGGCCCAATTTTTCTGCCCCTGTTTAACAGGGGCATTTAATTAAAAATTTTGATATAATATTTCACAGGAGGGCCCGTTCCTGTGCCCACCCAGAGTAACTGTGAGGACTTATAGTGTTGTGGCACCAGCACCACAACCACCAAAGGTCAATTTTTCTACCACTGTTCAACAATGGCATGTAATTACAATTCTTGATATAATCGTTCACAGCAGGGCGCTCCAGTGCCCACCAAGAGTCACTTTGAGGGCTTACAATGTTGTGGCAAAACCAACACCTTGTTCCGCCATTTCTGCAGAGCATATAGGGCAGGCCCCTACTTTCAAACATCCAACCTACAAACATCTCCTACTTGCAAACGGAAGGAGACAACAGCAAGTGAGATGAAAAAAGATGGACGACAAAACAAATTATACAGGGGTGATAACCATTCCCTATGTTTTCCAAAAAGCTTAAAAATTGTTTTTTTGACTGGAGCTACACTTTAAAATGTACCAGTTGAAAATTACAAACAGATTCAACTTAACACAACAAACCTACACAGTCCCTGTCTTGTTTGCACCGCCTGTATACTGCTGTTCTGAGTATATAGGGCCTGCTGGCCACACGCATTTCCTTTTTTTAATATGGGTACCGGGTTCCCCTTAATATGCGTACAAGACCCAAAGGGGCTGGTAATGGGCAGGGAGGGCTGCCCATGCCATTTTTCTCAATGATTTTCAACCATATTGCAGGAACCAGATATAACATTAAAACCGCAAGCAGTTTTAAATGATGTTATTTCCATTTAATGTCATTTTGTGCAGGGACTGTTCTAAACACTGGAAACACGTGGCACTTCACAGGCATACTACAGACACCCCCCAGGCACAATATATTTAACCTCCCTAGCGGTATCCCCGAGCGTGACTCGGGTTTGTTTTTTTCTTGTACTATCGGTAACCCCGAGTCACGCTCGGGGTAACATTGCAGAGCTGAGTGCGGAGATCTTACCTTCTCCCGGCGCTCCAGCGATGTTCTCCGCTGTCCTCCGTGTCCTCCCCCGTGTAATCGCCGACGCGATCGCCGGCGAGGTCACGCCATCCTTACTTCCTGGTTCCGTTCTCTGCGAGCAGCAGCGGCGCAGGGGAGCGGAACTGGGCGGGAATTTCAAAAAGTTAACACAACACAAACACATAAATAGAGGTGATACATTGTAATCTAAGAGGATTACACTGTATCATCTCTATCTGACTGATAAACCATACAGTGCCCCTTGCCTCCAATAAAGTAAAATATAACATGGCATCAAAAAAGCGCCAATTCGCTACAAAATCGCCTTTTGGACCAGCTGAGTGACAGCGATAGCGACACGGAGTTGCTCGCAGAAATTAGCGATAGCGAGTCGTGGGGAGATTTGTCGTCTGACACTGACACGGATCTGACAAGTGACAGCGGTGATGATCCTGAACCTGACCTCAGCGATGTGCGCAATTGGTGCCCTATCGACTGCGATACAGACCAGGTAGCGCCGCCAAGATTCCCCTTCACTGGATCACCTGGGATGAAGGTAGATGTCGAACGTGACAATCCTCTGGCATACCTGCAATTATTTCTCACTGAGGATGTAATTGAAAAAATTTAGACAAATCGCTACCAGGTACAGCAATCCGCTACGCTGCATACCAGGTTTTCCCGAAGCAGAAAGTGGGAACCAGTGACCAAAGAGGACATCTGGCAGTTCCTGGGACTCATTATTCTTCAGGGAGTGGTGGGGAAACTGCTCCAGAAATGGTACTGGACCACCAATACATTACTGGCCACTCCGTTTTTTGGCACCGTGATGTCCGAATACCTTTTTTCCCTCATCACGAAATATTTCCATTTCACGAACAATGAAGAGTTTGATGAGGCCACGCATTCTGCACCCAAACTTAAAAAAAACCTGGGAGGTATCGCAAATTATTGTGAGCAATTTCCAGCGGACCTACATGCCAAAAAGGGACGTCTGCGTGGATGAAAGCTTGATGGCCTACAAGGGACGCCTGAGCTGGATACAATTTATTGCATCCAAAAGAGCGAGATTTGGCATAAAGTCCTACATGCTCTGCTAGTCATCCACCGTGTACATATGGAATTCGGTCATTTACACCGGTAAAGGCACGAAGTTCAACCCCAGGTACAGGGGCTATGGGATGGCCACATCATCAGTCCTCACACTGCTGGAGCCATTGCTGAACCAGGGATATTGTGTCACCATGGACAACTTCTATACGTCTCTGGAACTTTTTGATGTTTTGCTAAAAAACAAGACCGATGCGTATGGTACTGTTAGGCCCAATCGACGTGACATGCCATCTCTGTTCTCCTGGAAAAATCTAAAAACCGGAGAAATGGTTGCCTGGCAGAAGGGTAAGATGATGGCAATGCGATGGCAAGATAAGAAGGACGTGTGTCTCATGAGTACTGCGCACAATACCGCCACTGCCATGGTCCACACCAAACGTGGGAAAGATGTGCTGAAGCCGCAAGTCGTCATAGACTATAATTGCACTATAGGAGGCGTGGACAGAGCCGATCAGGCAATTACATTTTATCCGGCTATGCGCAAGCAGCAAAAAAAATATTATAAAAAGATTTTCCGGCATCTTCTGGAGCAATGCCTTTGGAACGCATATGTCCTATATAGAGCACAGAGTCGCAAGCCTCTTATTCATGCTGATTTTACCTGGAAGGTGGCTGAGCAGATTTTCCTCCAACACCAGACACCATCAGGATCTGCGATCAGACCTGGACGACATGCTGTTGATGTTGTCAACCCAGAACGCCTAACAGGTCGTCACTTTGTGGACTACATACCACCAACCGCAAAAAAGGCAGCACCTACCAGGATCTGCGTGGTTTGCTGCTCAAAGAGAGATAGCAGTGGAAAAAAAGTCCGAAAAAAAAGCCGGTTCTATTGTCCGGATTGTGATGTTGGATTGTGTGCTGTACCTTGCTTCAAAATGTATCACACTCAGGATGTTTATTGAATTTTCTTTGTTTGACAAATTTCATTATTTCACATTACATTATTGAATAAAATTATATTATTTATAAGATTATAATTCATGATTTTGTGTTTCTAACTTTATCACATCTGGGATGTCTACTAGAGCCTTGTTTGGTCAGGTTTTAGTAAGTAATTACTAAGAATTGCAGGCCTATGATACATAACACCAAATTTTCATGCAAAAGAATTGTACCGCTTTTGGAAAAGAATTCCTGACAGAATCATACCGCCAGGGACGTTAAAGGAATATTTCACTTTTTTTCACTTTAATCGTCATTAAAATCAGTGCTCCCGCCAAAACAGCCATTTTTAAAAACATTTTAGGCATTGACCCATGTCCCCTGGGGCAGGAGCCAGGTCCCCAATCCCTTTTTAGGACAGTATCTTGCATATTAGCCGTTAAAATTAGCACTTTTAATTTCAAACGTTCGAGTCCCATAGACTTCAATGGGGTTCTAACGTTCGTACGAATTTGGGGTCCGTTCGAAAGTTCTGGTGCAAACCGAACCGGGGGGTGTTCGGCTCATCCCTAGCAGCAGGGCTCATTCCTGAACTACAAATAGAGTGTATGGGAGAGGTTGCAGTGTCGTGGCACCAGCACCAGTGCCTAATGCCCAATTTTTCTGCCCCTGTTTAACAGGGGCGTGTAATTACAATTTTTGATGCAATGCTTTGCAGCAGGGCTCATTCCTGCACTACAAATAGAGTATATGGGAGAGGTTGCAGTGTTGTGGCACCAGCAAGAGTGCCTAAGGCCCAATTTTTCAGCCCCTGTTTAACAGGGGCATGTAATTAGAATTTTTGATGCAATGCTTTGCAGCAGGGCTCATTCCTGCACTCCAACTAGAGTATATGGGAGAGGTTGCAGTGTATAGGCCCAATTTTTCAGCCCCTGTTTAACAGGGGCATGTAATACAATTTTTGATGCAATGCTTTGCAGCAGGGCTCATTCCTGCACTCCAACTAGAGTATCTGGGAGAGGTTGCAGTGTTGTGGCACCAGCAAGCAGTGCCTAAGGCCCAATTTTTCAGACCCTGTTTAACAGGGGCATGTAATTACAATTCTTGATAAAATATTTCACAGCAGGGCCTGTTCCTGCGCCCACCGAGAGTAACTGTGAGGACTTACGGTGTTGTGGCACCAGCACCATCACCACAACCACCAAAGGCCCTATTTTTCTACCACTGTTCAACAATGGAATGTAATTACAATTCTTGATATAATCGTTCATAGCAGGGCTCTCCAGCGCCTACCAAGAGTCACTTTGAGGGCTTACAGTGTTGTGGCAACACCAACACCTTAGGCGCAAATTTCTGCAGAGCATATAGGGCAGGCCCCTACATTCAAACATCCAACTTACAAACGTCTCCTACTTGCAAACAGAAGGAGACAACAGGAAGTGAGATGAAAAAAGACGCACGGCCAAAAAAATTATACAGGGGTGATAACCCTTCCCTACGTTTTCCAAAAAGCTTAAAAATTTATTTTTTGACTGGAGCTACAGTTTAAAAATATACCAGTTGAAAATTACAAACAGATTCTACTTAACACAACAAACCTACACAGTCCCTGTCTTCTTTGCACCACCTGTATACTCCTGTTCTGAGTATATAGGGCCTGGGGGCCACACGTATTTCTTTTTTTTTATATGGGTACGGGGTTCCCCTTAATATCCGTACAAGACCAAAAGGGGCTGGTAATGGGCAGGGAGGGCTACCCATGCCATTTTTCTGAATGATTTTCAACCATGTTGCAGGAACCAGATATAACATTAAAACCGCAAGCAGTTTTAAATGACGTTATTTCCGTTAAATGTCGTTTTGTGCAGGACTGTTCTAAACACGGGAAACACGGGCCACTTCACAGGCATACTATAGACACCCCCCAGGCACGATATTTAAAGGAATATTTCACATTCAGTGCTCCCGAAAAAACTGCCATTTTTAAAAACATTTTAGGCATTGACCCATGTCCCCTGGGGCAGGAGCCAGGTCCCCAAACCCTTTTTAGGACAATATCTTGCATATGAGCCATTAAAATTAGCACTTTTTATTTCGAACGTTGGAGTCCCATAGACTTCAATGGGGTTCTAAAGTTCGCATGAATTTTAGGTCCGTTCGACAGTTCTGGTGCGAACCGAACTGGGGGATGTTCGGCTCATCCCTAGTGTACAGTATATAAGGTTCTGGTGCACTGCTGCTGACTGCTGTGCTGCTGATTGCTGAGTGCACTGCTGATCGATTCTGCAGCTGTCTTTTGTCAGTGTAGGGACAGGACGCTGTGTGGTGCAGGGACAGTCAGTTTAATCACTAGCTATTACTATTAGGTCCACAAAGGTCCTTTTAAGGACTGGTATAGGTGTACAAGTATAATATTTTCTTTCAAATATAGAAAGCATAGTTGACAACATTGTAAAAAAAAAAATTCGGGACACTTTTTGGGGTTGTACACGTATAATATACTTTCTTTCAAATATAGAAAGCATAGTTGGCAACATTGTAAAAAAATAAATTCGGGATACTTTTTTGGCAGTAGGCGGAGTTGTAGTATAATTAGGGGGCGGGGCATGCGGTTATAGCTGTGGCATAGAAAAAGGTGAAAATGTTAAGCGCGCTGCAAAATATGGGTGTGGTTTACGTAAAATAGTGGGTGTGGCTTACATGGGCGTGGCTCAAAGGGGTGTGGTTAGAGTCTGAGATCAATGCGGGATGGAGAGGGAAAGGGGAGGGGGAAGGGATGGAGGGACAGCAGCCCCCGATCCTACATCACAATAGCAATATGTGTTTTCCAGAGTTTGACAATCAGCAGATAAAGATACTCCAAATACCTGGTGTTAGCACTCCAATCATCCCGGCGCCATGATTGTTATGGTGTCAGGATGATTGTAGCGCATTATTTCTATTATTACAATGTAATATAAAATTAAATCATTCAACTCACCATAATGCCGAATCAGTGGGAGCCATGAGCGCATCACTAGCCACGTTGCCTGACACCAGATGCCATCAGGTGCCCCCAGCAGAGTCCCTCCTTACATCAGGTGCCCCATCAGAGGTACTTTCCTCACATCTGTGTCCATCAGCGGAGCCCCTCCTTACATCTGGTGTCCCCATCAGTCCTCCTAACATCTGGCGCCCCCTCTGACATACAGACTGCCCCCTCTGACATCCAGGCTGGCGCCCCTGACATCCAGACTGGCCCCCTCTGACATCCAGACTGGCTCCCTCTGACATCCAGACTGCCCCCTCTGACAACCAGACTGGCCCCCGACATCCAAACTGGCCCCCGACATCCAGACTGGCCCCCGAGAACCAGACTTCCCCCCAACAACCAGACTGCCCCCTCTGACATCCAGACTGCCCCCCGACATCCATACTAGCCCCCCTTAACATCCAGACTCTGACTGGCCCCCGACATCCAGACTGGCCCCTGACATCCTGACTGGCCCCTCTGACATCCACAGACTGGCCCCAACATCCAGACTCACTGGCCCCTGACATCCAGACTGGCCCCCGACATCCACAGACTGGCCCCTGACATCCAGACTGGCCCCCGACATCCACAGACTGGCCCCCGACATCCACAGTCTGGCCCCCGATATCCAGACTGGCCCCTGACATCCTGACTGGCCCCCGACATCCAGACTGGCTCCTGACATCCTGACTGGCCCTCTGACATCCACAGACTGGCCCCAACATCCAGACTCACTGGCCCCTGACATCCAGACAGGCCCCCGACATCCACAGACTGGCCCCTGACATCCAGACTGGCCCCCGACATCCACAGACTGGCCCCCGACATCCACAGACTGGCCCCCGATATCCAGACTGGCCCCTGACATCCTGACTGGCCCCCGACATCCAGACTGGCTCCTGACATCCTGACTGGCCCGACATCCAGACTCACTGGCCCCTGACATCCAGACTGGCCCCCGACATCCACAGACTGCCCCCTGACATCCATAATAGCCCCCCACATCCAAACTGGCCCCCGACATCCAGACTGGCCCCCGAGAACCAGACTGCCCCCCAACAACCAGACTGCCCCCTCTGACATCCAGACTGCCCCCGACATCCATACTAGCCCCCCAACATCCAGACTCTGACTGGCCCCCGACATCCAGACTGGCCCCTGACATCCTGACTGGCCCCTCTGACATCCACAGACTGGCCCCGAAATCCAGACTCACTGACCCTGACATCCAGACTGGCCCCCGACATCCACAGACTGGCCCCTGACATCCAGACTGGCCCCCGACATCCACAGACTGGCCCCCGACATCCACAGACTGGCCCCCGATATCCAGACTGGCCTCTGACATCCTGACTGGCCCCCAACATCCAGACTGGCCCCTGACATGCTGACTGGCCCCCTGACATCCACAGACTGGCCCGACATCCAGACTCACTGGCCCCTGACATCCAGACTGGCCCCCGACATCCACAGACTGCCCCCTGACATCCATAATAGCCCCCCACATCCAAACTGGCCCCCGACATCCAGACTGGCCCCCGAGAACCAGACTGCCCCCCAACAACCAGACTGCCCCCTCTGACATCCAGACTGCCCCCGACATCCATACTAGCCCCCCAACATCCAGACTCTGACTGGCCCCCGACATCCAGACTGGCCCCTGACATCCTGACTGGCCCCTCTGACATCCACAGACTGGCCCCGAAATCCAGACTCACTGGCCCCTGACATCCAGACTGGCCCCCGACATCCACAGACTGGCCCCTGACATCCAGACTGGCCCCCGACATCCACAGACTGGCCCCCGACATCCACAGACTGGCCCCCGATATCCAGACTGGCCTCTGACATCCTGACTGGCCCCCAACATCCAGACTGGCCCCTGACATGCTGACTGGCCCCCTGACATCCACAGACTGGCCCGACATCCAGACTCACTGGCCCCTGACATTTAGACTGGACCGACATCCACAGACTTGCCCCCAATATCCAGACTGTCCCCCAACATCCACAGACTGGCCCCCGACATCCACAGACTTCCCCCTGACATCCATAATAGCCCCCCACATCCATACTAGCCCCCCCACATCCAGACTCTGACTGGCCCCCGACATGCAGACTGGCCCCCGACATCCAGACTGGCCCCTCTGACATCCACAGAGACTGGCCCCCGACATCCAGACTCACTGGCCCCCGACATCCAGACTGGCCCCCGACATCCACAGACTGGCCCCAGACATCCACAGATGGGCCCCCGACATCCAGACTGGCCCCCAACATCCACAGACTGGCCCCCGACATCCAGACTGGCCCCCGACATCCACAGACTGGCCCCCTCTGACACCCAGACTGGCCCCCTCTGACATCCATACTGGCACCCTCTGACATCCAGATTGGCCCCCAAAATCCAGACTGGCCCCCAACATCCACAGACTGGCCCCCGACATCCAGACTGGCTCCCTCTGACATTCAGACTGTCCCCTCTGACATCCAGACTGGCCCCCCGACATCCAAACTGGCCCCCAACATCCAGACTGGCCCCCGACAACCAGACTGCCCCTCTGACATCCAGACTGCCCCCGACATCCATACTAGCCCCCCACATCCAGACTCTGACTGGCCCCCAACATCCAGACTGGCCCCCGACATCCTGACTGGCCCCTCTGACATCCACAGACTGGCCCCGACATCCAGACTCACTGGCCCCTGACATCCAGACTGGCCCCCGACATCCACAGACTGGCCCCTGACATCCAGACTGGCCCCCGACATCCACAGACTGGCCCCGACATCCACAGACTGGCCCCCGACATCCAAAGACTGCCCCCCTACATCCATACTAGCCCCTCCACATCCATTCTAGCCCCCCACATCCAGACTCTGACTGGCCCCCGACATCCAGACTGGCCCCTGACATCCAGACTGGCCCCTCTGACATCCACAGAGACTGGCCCCCGACATACAGACTCACTGGCCCCCGACATCCAGACTGGCCCCTGACATCCACAGACTGGCCCCAGACATCCACAGACTAGCCCCCGACATCCAGACTGGCCCCCATCATCCACCCACCTGCCCCTTATCATCCACAGATTGGCCCCGACATCCAGACTGGCCCCCGACATCCACAGACTGGCCCCCGACATCCACAGACTGGCCCCTGACATCCTCCACATGCCGTCGTTCCCGCAGCATCTCTATTGAAGACCAGTTTCTGGTCTTCTTTAAAATGGCGGCCGGCAGAGACATTGTCTCCACTGGCCACGGACCTCTAGCGGCTGGTGGCGAAAAACGGGGACAAACCGAATTTCCCGGGACAAAATTAAATCAGAACAAAGGTCCTAATCCCGGGAATGTCCCGGGAAATTCAGGACATTTGGCAACTATGTTCTATGTTCTGACCGTTTCTGCAGCTGTCTTTTATCAGTGTAGGGACTGAGGGACAGTCTGCAAATCACTAACTACTAGGTCCACAAAGGTCCTTTTAAGGACTGGTATAGGTGTACAGTATATAGGGTTATGGTGCACTGCTGCTGATTGCTGAGTGCACTGCTGACGGATTCTACAGCTGTTATTTGTCAGTGTAGGGACAGGACGCTGTGTGGAGCAGGGACAGTCAGTTTAATCACTAGCTATTACTATTAGGTCCACAAAGGTCCTTTTAAGGACTGGTATAGGTGTACAGTATATACAGCAGGTGCCATCGATATTGTGTTTCCAGCGCGATACTGTCGCGCTGGTTCCCGGCGACAGGCTTCTCTAACCCATTCACCTGTGTACCCCTACCCATTCACCTGTGGGAAAAAAATGTAAAAAAAACACAACACACAAGGGTTAAAATAGTTTATTGCACAGCTCCGGGGGTCTTCCGTCTTCGGGGGTCTTTTCGCCAGACTCCTCCGCTATCTTCTGCTAGCTCTTTTACTAGCGGAGGAGCCTGGCTTTCTTCTTCATCGCCGCCCTCTTCTTCCGACTTCGGGGGGTCTTGTCCCCCTTTTCGGTTCTTCTTGCCGGGCCACCGCTTCTTCTTCCAGCTCTTTTACTAGCGGTGGCCCGGTCTTCTGTCGCCGTCGCCGCCGCCACCGCCACCGCCTTCCGTTCTTCTTCTTCTGGAGATGTTGACTCGACGCTCTCTCCGGCCGCAATGCCAGGGACGATGTCACAGTCCCGGGGGATGCTGGGACTGTGACATCATAAGGGGGCGGGGTCACCATGTGACATCAACTGGTGACCCCGGATTCCGATAAGCCCCCCCGCCCGCAGACCCTGACAACCAACGGCCGTTTTTTTCGGCATAGGGGATTCCCCTTAAAATCCCTACCAGATCTAAGGTTCTGGTATGCCTCCCAAGGGGGAACCCATGCCGTTTTTTTAAAAAAATTTTGTGGAGTTCTCTCTTAGGATTCATACCAAACACAGTGCCTGATATTGGCGGGAATCCAATTCGGATCCCCGCACCAGTGTCAACCCGGCCAGCGATGCTTGTCGCTTATTGGGAAAGGAAAATAAACATTTTTCCTTTCCCAATGTGAGCCAGCCTCGGTGCTGGCTCCCGCGACGGAGCTCGTAGGGTGTCAATCTCGCCGATAGAAGCGGCGAGATTGACACAATGTCGCGGTCACCTACTGTAGGGTTGTACACGTATAATATACTTTCTTTCAAATATAGAAAGCCTATTATACTTGACTGCTGAGCTGAGTGCTGACCGATTCTGCAGCTGTCTTTTATCAGTGTAGGGACTGAGGGACAGTCTGCAAATCACTAGCTACTAGGTCCACAAAGGTCCTTTTAAGGACTGGTATAGGTGTACTATTTGGTGTGCAGTATATAGGGGTGTAATACACGTATAAAATACTTTTACATATAGAAAGCATAGTATAGTGCATTTCCACTGTGCAGCATTGTGACTCCTGGGCGGTTCTGCAGCGATACTACAAAGAGTGACAAACACAATCCAAAAAAAAGCATTATAACTGGTGTGATAGACCAGTGGCCCCCAAAAACGACAGATTGAAGCGGGGTGTTATATACCTTCTTCCACATACATACTGCACTTCTCTAGAGACTTTTGTCACAGGGTCATTTAAACTGTGTGCACCCCCAAAGACACTACCACCAACCCAACCACCACCATATACCTTCCGATTGAGTCACAGTAATTATTTTCCGATCCATTACAAGACATTTCCGATGCGCAGCCATTCTTGGCATTGGATCAGGAAGTGGAGGTAGCAACAACCGCCACTCAGCAGTCTGACGACAGTACCCAGATCAGCCCAAGGAGGTTGGTCCCCGCTGTTGCTGCCCACTCCGAGATCTCTAATTATAGTGGTGGGGAAGGTGACATCGATGATGACGTGTCTAGTGATGTCACGTGGGTGCTCACAAGAGAGGAAGAGGAGGGGAGTTCAGAGGGAGATATGGACCAGCAGATAGGGAGGAGAAGCAGGTGGAACTTAGATTGCACAGGAGGGACAAAGCAGACTGCTAATGTATCAGGAGTGAGGCATCAACCATGTACGGTCACATCTGGCGCTCCCAGGACGCCGGCACATGGCTCCGCAGTATGGGCTTTTTTTTAACGTGTCCGCTGCTGACAATAGTGTTGCTGTCATGAAAATCTCACGAAGAGATTGTCCTCCAGGTCTTCTGATGTACGATCGTCGCGGGTACGCACGATCGTACGAACGCCCTTACGTTCGTACACAGGTGCGCGTGCGCGGGCACGCGCGCGGTCGCGTGCGTGCGTCCGTATTGGCGCCAAACGGCCTATTTAAACCAGCCTCTTGCCAACAGTCTTTGCTGTCTGCTCTACAGCGTTATATCTGTGAGACCTGATCCGTATTGTTTGTTCCTGTTTGACCCGGCCTGCCTGTGACCTATCTGCTATCCGCCTGCACCCGACCTCGGCTTGTTGTGACTATTCTCCTGCCTGTTCCCTTGTACTTCGTTCCTGTCTGGTATCCGATCCGGCTTGCTCTGACCATCCGTCTGCTAAAAGGGTAACCTGCTTATACTGAACAGGGAGCCACGGAATGATCCGACCCCCAAGGGGAGGGGTAATGAGGGGCGGGCATGACCTGGTGCCTAGGAGCCAACAGAAGCAAGGGAGTTTGGAATTAACTGAGAGAAGCGAGGGGGGCGGAGCCATATAAAAAGGGGGCGGAGCTTATACTGGGCCAGTACACGTGGAGAGTTCACAGGAGGAGGCAGCTTTCCCACCCTCCCTCCCTAATGTGGGGTTGTTTGAGCATTCAGGTTATTGGTATCTGGCTGGTCGTTGTTTTTCTTTCTTTCTTTCAGGAACAGAGGCTTGGTCGTCACAACAGTGAAAACGGCCCTATTGGGGGCTGCAGCATTATCTTTCTGGTGGTCTTTGACGGTGGCGGTAAATGGAGGTGATCTAAAAGGGGTGGGGGGCTCATCAGTAATATGGGGCCCCTCCGGGGTATTCCCGAACGTTGGACGGAATACTGGGTGTTTTTCACTGCAGGAATTGGTTGTCTCCGGGCGGTCACAGCTGGAGGCCTGGTTATGTTAATGGTACCGCAGTGAGGTTGGTTTTTGGTTATAAAGTGGGTCACCGTCAGAGATCACCAGACTGGACTTTGGTTTAAAATGTTGTTTATGGTTGTATATATATATTTATATATTTATATATTTATATACATATCTTTGGAGTGAGTTAAAATTTCGGTGTGTTAATAAAAGGCTGTTGTGGCCAGTTTACTCCAAAGAGAAGGTGTGGTCTCATTATTATTATTAAAGGTTGATAAGGGGCTAGAGGTGTTATGGGGTTAACAATAAGAAAGGGGACATTGGGCTACTCAGGTCATGTTCATCTGCTATAAGTGCCTGCTCATATTGAACTACCTATCTGCTGCAAGTCACCTGCTTATACTGAACTGTGTCATCTGCTACAAGTGATCTGTTAGTATTGAACTGTTCATCTGCTATAAGTGCCTGCTCATATTGAACTACCTATCTGCTGCAAGTCACCTGCTTATACTGAACTGTGTCATCTGCTACAAGTAACCTGCTAGTATTGCACTGTCCATCTGCTCCTAGTGCCTGCTTATATTGACTGTTTATCTGCTGCAAGCACTTGTGTATATTATACTGTTCACCTGCTACAAGTGGCCTGCTTTCCTGCACTGCTTATTGCCAAGTTACCTGCTCCTTTGAACTGTGTATCTGCTATAAACTACCTGCTGATCCCTTCACTGTGATTACCTGCTCCACTGAACCTCGCCTACCCATCCTACCCATCTGTTGATCCTGCCAGGCACCTGTACCCCTCCTTACTCCTGTGTTCCCTGTTACATTGCCAGGAAACCGGTAGTGGGAGTCGTAAAGGAGGCCTCTCTCCGCAATCCGGGCTCGCTACTAGAAGGTACGTGATAGTAGCAGACAGCCAGTGTCTGAGCCCGAGCGGGGAGCCTCCGCCATGGAAGAACTTTGTCAACACCTGGCAGGACTGTCTGAGGCAGTTAAGGGCCTTCAACAAGGCTACACTCGGCTGGAGGAACGGGTAATTGCTCTTTCCAACCCCTCCGGATCCTTGGGGGCCCCTCAACCATCAGTTTCTTCAGCTGAAGCAGGTCCAACACCTACAGTTGTGATGTTACCACCAGAACCTAAAGTTCCCACACCCGAGCGATTTTCTGGGAATCGCAGTGGCTTCAGGGCCTTCCGCATCTCCTGCGAATTATATTTTGCCCTCCAACCACGGACCTTCTCTTTAGAGGCTACCAAGGTGGGTTTTGTGGTGTCTCTACTCTCTGGAGACCCCCAGACCTGGGCCCACCGCCTGTTAGAAAACAAGGACGCAGCATTGACTAATCTTTCTACCTTTTTTGATGCTATGGCTCAATTGTATGAAGATCCTCAACTTTCAGCAACTGCAGAAACCGCTTTGCGGACCCTCCAGCAGGGACGAAGGGCGGTGGAAGATTATGTGGCCGAGTTCAGGCGATGGGGTGCGGATACGAACTGGAATGATGCTGCCCTTCGCCATCAGTTCCGCATGGGACTCTCTGATTCTTTGAAGGATGAGCTTGCTAGAGTCGGTGTTCCACAGACATTAAATGCACTAATTGACTTGGCGATACAGATCGATCGTCGTCTGAGAGAAAGGAGAGCTGAGAGGGCCACTGGTTTTTCTCATCCAACCTGGATGCTTCCAGAGGCCCCAAGCCATTTACATCCAGCACCTGCCACCCGATCCACGTCTGACACACCTGAGCCAATGCAACTTGGAGTCTTGCGGCCATCTCTTACCCCCGAAGAATGTCAACGTCGGCGGAATAATAACTTATGTCTCTATTGCGGGGAATCTGGACATTACGTCAGGAACTGTCCAATAAAACTTCGTAAGTGTCCATCCATGCCTCCTGATCTCCCAGACTCTTTAATAAAGTTTCCATCCCACCTTATCATTTCTGTCTCCTTTCAGTTCCCAGGAAAGACTTTACAGACATCCGCCATTATTGATTCCGGGGCATGCAGCTGTTTTATGGATTCATCCTTTGCTGCCCAACATCAGATTCCTCTCCTACCTAAGACCCGTGGACTCTCTATTCATTTGGCCGATGGCTCCGCTATTAAATCTGGTCCTGTAACTCGAGAAACTGCACCTCTACCTACTGTTATCTCTGGTTCTCATCGAGAACTTCTCCGAATGGACATTATCACCTCCCCTCTTTTTCCTGTAATCCTTGGGATGCCCTGGCTACAGGCTCACAATCCAACCATAAATTGGACTACAGGAGAAATTACCTTTTCTTCACCGTATTGCCAGAAGTTCTGTGGTTCATCCGGTTCTCTGAGACCAGCAACTTTATTATCTATTGACTCAGAGATCGATTTACGTCAAGCCATTCCCGAAGTCTACCATGAATTTTTGGACGTGTTCAGTAAACAAAAGGCAGAGGTGCTCCCGCCCCACCGGGCTGATGACTGCCCCATTGAGTTACTTCCTGGAGCCAAGATTCCGTTTGGAAGGGTTTTTCCCTTAACAGAGGTAGAGCAGGAGAAACTCAAAGAATACCTCGAAGAAAGTTTAAAGAAGGGGTTCATTCGCCCGTCTACGTCCCCAGCAGGTGCAGGTATTTTCTTTGTTGAGAAAAAGGACCACACTCTCCGACCCTGCGTAGACTACCGTGAATTAAACAACATCACTATAAAGAACCGGTACCCTCTCCCTCTTTTTCCAGAGTTATTACAAAGACTGGGAATTGCTACGGTGTTCACTAAACTCGATCTCCGTGGGGCTTACAACTTGATCCGTATCAAGGCCGGAGATGAGTGGAAGACTGCTTTCCGTACCCGATTCGGACACTTCGAGTATTTGGTGATGCCCTTCGGTTTGTGTAATGCCCCCGCCACTTTCCAATACTTTATCAATGATGTGCTCCGGGACTTTCTGGACTTATTTGCTGTTGTTTATTTAGATGATATTTTGATTTTTTCTTCCTCCCTTGAAGCCCATCGCAAGCACGTCAAAAGCGTGTTGGGTCGGCTCCGCCAACACGGACTATATGCAAAAGCAGACAAGTGTTTGTTCGAACAGGAAAGTATACCATTCCTGGGGTTGATCATCTCTAGTAAGGGTATAAAAATGGACCCCCAGAAGATTGCTGCGATTTTGGACTGGCCGACTCCTGTAGACAGGAAAGGAATCCAACGTTTTATTGGATTCGCCAACTTCTACCGCAAATTTATTAAAGGTTTCTCAGCTATTGTTGCACCCATCACACAACTAACTAGACAAGGAACCCGTTTTCATTGGACCTCTGAAGCTCAAAAAGCATTCGAGACTCTCAAGGGACTTTTCACCTCCGCTCCTATTTTAAGACATCCAGATTCCTCCCTGCCATTTGTTTTAGAAGTGGATGCATCCGAAATCGCCGTAGGAGCTATATTATCCCAAAGACAAGGAACTAAGGCCCTGCTTCATCCTGTGGCTTTCTTTCCACGTAAGTTATCTGCAGCCGAGAAAAATTACGATGTCGGAGACCGGGAGCTGTTGGCCATTAAATCCGCATTAGAAGAGTGGCGTTATTTGTTGGAAGGAGCTTCTCATCCAATTCTAATATTTACAGATCACAAAAACCTGGAGTACTTAAGATCTGCAAAAAGACTAAAACCAAGACAAGCCAGGTGGGCACTCTTCTTCTCCCGGTTCTCTTTCCATGTGACGTATCGCCCAGGGTCTAAGAATATAAAACCAGATGCCTTGTCACGGATGTTCCACAAGTCCCAGGAGAATTTTCCTCCGGATACCATTCTCGCTCCTGGGAATTTCCTTCTGCTTCAGGAAGATCTTCTCTCTCGGCTTAGACAAGCCTCCATGGGACAAAGACCCTTCTCAGAACCAGAACTACAAACCAGAGGTGGGTTACTGTGGTATAAAGACAAGATCTACATCCCCGAAACTCTGCGGGTATCTGTTCTAGAGCTGTGTCATGACCACGCACTCGCCGGACATTTTGGTATCACTAGAACCATTGATTTGGTACAGCGTACTTTTTGGTGGCCTCAGTTACGGGAAGATTGCAGGAAATACGTGAACACCTGCACTACGTGCATTAGGAGTAAGAACTGTAAAACCAAGGCCTGGGGCCTCCTTAAACCGTTGTCTGTTCCGGACAGGCCATGGAAAATGCTGTCTCTAGACTTCATTGTTGAATTGCCTCCGGCAGACGATCATACCACTATCTTGGTGGTGGTCGATCGTCTGTCAAAGATGGCACATTTTATTCCCATGAAGGGTACCCCTTCAGCCTCTGAAACTGCACAAGTGTTTATCAAAGAAATAATTAGGCTCCATGGGGTACCAGCCAATATAGTTTCGGATCGAGGAGTACAGTTCACCTCTCGATTCTGGAAGTCCCTCTGCAAGGCCTTGAATATTGAGCTATCTTTCTCATCCGCTTATCATCCTCAGTCCAATGGGCAGACTGAGAGGACAAACCAAACTCTCGAACAATATTTACGCTGTATTTCCTCTTTTGCACAAGGTGATTGGATCTCCCTACTTCCAGTAGCTGAATTTGCGTATAATAATTCTCTCCATTCCGCCATCAAACAGACACCCTTTTTTTGCCAATTATGGCTTCCACCCTTCATTTTTACCCAACTCCCTTCCTGAATGTTCAGTACCTGCGGTCCAGGAAAAGATGAACTTTTTTTCAACCTACAACAAACTTCTACAAGAAACAATGACTAAAACTCAAGAGCACAACAAGGCAACCTTTGACAGGAAGAGACGAGGAGAGTTAGTACTGGTACCTGGTGATTTAGTGTGGCTATCCACGGTAAACTTGAAAATGGCATGTCCTTCAAAGAAACTAGGTCCCAAGTTTTTAGGACCTTTCTCAGTCAAAAGGAAGATTAACGAAGTTGCTTTTGAACTAGAACTTCCAGACTCACTAAAGGTTCATCCGGTATTCCATGTATCCTTATTGAAACCTTTCACTCCCAATCCATTTCCTAACCGAAAAACCACTCCTCCTGATCCGATCTTGGTTGATGGTGAAGAAGAATTTGAAATTGAAGCCATCCTAAAATCTAGAAGAAGAGGAAACCAGAACCAGTTCTTAATCAAATGGAAAGGATATGGTCCTGAAGAGAACTCCTGGGAGCCTGAGGACAACATTCATGCGAAAAACTTGATTCGATCCTTTAAAAGGGCCCACCTGGAAAAGTTTGCCCGAAAGGGCATCCGGAGGCTGCCCCTTGGGAGGGGGCAATGTCATGAAAATCTCACGAAGAGATTGTCCTCCAGGTCTTCTGATGTACGATCGTCGCGGGTACGCACGATCGTACGAACGCCCTTACGTTCGTACACAGGTGCGCGGGCACACGCACGGTCGCGTGCGTGCGTCCGTATTGGCGCCAAACGGCCTATTTAAACCAGCCTCTTGCCAACAGTCTTTGCTGTCTGCTCTACAGCGTTATATCTGTGAGACCTGATCCGTATTGTTTGTTCCTGTTTGACCCGGCCTGCCTGTGACCTATCTGCTATCCGCCTGCACCCGACCTCGGCTTGTTGTGACTATTCTCCTGCCTGTTCCCTTGTACTTCGTTCCTGTCTGGTATCCGATCCGGCTTGCTCTGACCATCCGTCTGCTAAAAGGGTAACCTGCTTATACTGAACTGTTCATCTGCTATAAGTGCCTGCTCATATTGAACTACCTATCTGCTGCAAGTCACCTGCTTATACTGAACTGTGTCATCTGCTACAAGTGATCTGTTAGTATTGAACTGTTCATCTGCTATAAGTGCCTGCTCATATTGAACTACCTATCTGCTGCAAGTCACCTGCTTATACTGAACTGTGTCATCTGCTACAAGTGATCTGTTAGTATTGAACTATTCATCTGCTATAAGTGCCTGCTCATATTGAACTACCTATCTGCTGCAAGTCACCTGCTTATACTGAACTGTGTCATCTGCTACAAGTAACCTGCTAGTATTGCACTGTCCATCTGCTCCTAGTGCCTGCTTATATTGACTGTTTATCTGCTGCAAGCACTTGTGTATATTATACTGTTCACCTGCTACAAGTGGCCTGCTTTCCTGCACTGCTTATTGCCAAGTTACCTTCTCCTTTGAACTGTGTATCTGCTATAAACTACCTGCTGATCCCTTTACTGTGATTACCTGCTCCACTGAACCTCGCCTACCCATCCTACCCATCTGTTGATCCTGCCAGGCACCTGTACCCCTCCTTACTCCTGTGTTCCCTGTTACATTGCCAGGAAACCGGTAGTGGGAGTCGTAAAGGAGGCCTCTCTCCGCAATCCGGGCTCGCTACTAGAAGGTACGTGATAGTTGCCATCTGCAATCTTTGCAGTCAACGCATAAGTCGCGGTAAGCCCAACACTCACCTAGGGACGACCGCCTTAAGAAGGCACATGAGCTGCCATCACCGAGCCCAGTGGGAGCAACGGAACCCACAAAGCCACACTCCCGGCTCTCACCGTCCAGCCTCATTTTCTACTTCTCCTTCTCCTCTCTCCTCAGAATTGTCCTCCACTCCACCTTCCATCATGCCATCCTCACGTTTTTATGCAAAAAGGCAGGCTTACATGGGCCAAATGTTCGAGCGTAAAAAAAATTATGATGCCAGATAACTCTCTTGCCCAGTGGTTGACGGCTTGCTTGTCAGAACTGATAGCCCGCCAACAACTTCCATATAAACTGGTGGACTCGGAGGTCTTTCGAAAATTTGTGGCCATTGGAACCCCACAATGGAAGGCCCCAGGAAGGAAGTATTTCCCACAGAAGGGCATCCCAGAGCTATATGGCCATGTTCAGAGGCAAGTGAATGTATCTCTGGCACACAGTGTCGGTGCCAAGATACATCTGACCACAGACACGTGGTCTAGCAAACAGGGGCAGGGAAATTATATAACTTTTACTGCCCACTGGGTGAACCTTCTGACGGCCGTCATGCATGTAACCCGTGGCACCCATGTAGATTTGGTTTTACCGCCATGGATTGCATGCAGGCCTGCCTCTTCTTCTCCTCCTCCTACTCTATCCTCCTCCCTCTCCTCCTCCTTTTCCGCTGCGCCGTTCAAGATCCCCAGAACCTATTCGACATGCCAGGTGAGACATTGCCATGTTGTGCTGCATCTGTTGTGCCTGGAAGCCAAGAGCCACACTGGCCCTGCACTCCTTTCAGCTTTGCATTCACAAGCAGATCAGTAGCTAACACCGCTCAATTTGACAGTTGGTAAAGTGGTGTGTGACAACGGTGGCAATCTGCTTAACGCATTGAAACAGGGCAAAATTACACACGTGCCATGCATAGCACACGTCTTAAACTTGCTCATTCAGCGATTCGTTGTCCAATAACCTGGGGTCCAGGACATCTTGCGGCAGGCAAGGAAAATCTCGGCCCATTTCAGAAGATCTTACACGGCCATGGCTCACCTTGCCGACGCGATGGAACTCAACCTTCTATATGCTTGAGGCTGCTCCAGCAAAAACGTGCCGTTAATGACTACCTGTATGAACTCTGCGGCAGAACAGGTTCTGGGAACTTGTTTTTTTTTCACCTCGCCAGTGGCTGCTCATGCGCAACACATGCAGACTTCTGCGGCCATTTGATGAGATCACCAAACTGGTCAGTCGCAACCATGGCACCATCAGTGACATGGTACCTTATGCCTTCTTTATGAAGCGTGCTTTGCGTTGTGTCATGGATCAAGCCGTGGAGGAGCAGGAAGATAAGGAAGTCGCAATGCTGGATGAATTCCCAGGGGGGGCTACACTATCTGAGACAAGTCAACAACAGGAGTCTGAAGAGGAGTCAGAGGAGGATGGTGCCGGGGCGGATGAGGAGGAGCAAGAAGGGCATGCTTTAAACCTTTCTGGGATCCCTGTTGTTGTGCGTGGATGGGGAGAGGAGAACGAGGAGGACGTCATTATCCTGGATGATGAGCAGGAGCCAGGCCACCACACCGCTTCCAGTTTAGTGCAAATGGGGGCCTTCATGCTCCAGTGTTTTAACAGGGACCCCCCCATATAAAAAGCATAAAGGTCAAGGACCAGAACTGGGTGACAATGTACTTAGACCCCCAGTACAAACACAAAATGGCGGAAATGTTACCACCGTCACAGAGGGCTGTCAGAATGGAGCACTTCCAGGCCTTGCTTCGAGAAATGCTGAATTCTGCTTTTGCGTGCGCTGGCAGAGGAGGAGTTCCCACTCCCAGAGAAAGAGTTGTGGGTACCAATCGAACAGTGCCTGCAAGAAGAGGGCGGTTTGAAGATGTGTGGTCTCAGTGCTCTGTCAGAAACCATGAAACAGACAGAGACAGACGTACAATCAAATCACACTTGTTTATTAATAAAAATAAAAAGGTAAATAGAAAAAAGCATAGTCAAGCATAGCCAGAGTCCAGTAGCCAGATCGGATAGTCAGCCAGTCCAAAGTTCATTAACCAGATCGGGAAATCAGCCAGGCCAAAAGTCAGGGATCCAAGGAGAGCAACTGCAAGCAGGATAAGAAGCCGGGGGATGTCAGCAAGCCAGTCTTGAAACAAACAGCAGGAGATGGTTCCTTGTGATGTGACCAACGTGAAAGCAAAGCAAAAGTTAGATGGAAGGCTTTAAAAAGGCGGGTCAGACGAGCATCATCGGGAACAGCTGGTAACTGTGGAAAGAGAAGAGAGCTGGAAATTAGCCGACAGCTGAGTGGCCAGCCCAGAGGAGGAAGGGCTAAGCCAGCCCTGACAATACCCCCCCCCCCCCCATGACCCCTCTCCCTCGGAGGGCCACCGGGCTTGAGGGGAAACCATCTTTGGAACTCATGGAGGAGGACATGGGCATGTACGTCAGAGGATGAAACCCAGGAGCGTTCCTCCGGACCGTACCTCTTCCAATGCACCAGGTACTGTATGCGCCCATGGAACCTACGGGAGTCAACAATGGATTGAACCTCATACTCCTCATGGTTCTCAACCTGAATAGGGTGAGGACGTGGCACAGAGGTGGTAAATCGGTTACAGACCAATGGTTTCAATAAGGAGACATGAAACACATTTGAGATGCGCATACTAGGAGGAAGGTCCAACGCGTAAGCTACTGGGTTAATCCTGCGAAAGGATACGAAAAGGGCCAATAAATCGAGGTGCAAACTTCAGTGAGGGAACACGAAGTCGGAGGTTGCTAGATGACAGCCAGACCCTGTCCCCAACCTGGTAGGAAGGCGCAGGCAGGCGTCTGTGGTCAGCATGGAATCTGTACCTATCATTAGCATGACGCAAAGCCTCCTGCACTTGTACCCAAGTAGAACGAAGACCACGGAGATGCTCCTCTAACGCAGGAATACTCTGCAAAACAAATGAGTCAGACAAAATGGAAGGTTGGAAACCATATTTCGCCATAAATGGAGACAATCGGGAGGCAGAATTCAAGGCACTGTTGTGAGCAAACTCTGCCCAAGGTAATAGGTCAGACCAGTTGTTATGATGGTCAGAAATATAGCAACGTAGGAATTGCTCCAAGGACCGATTGGCTCGTTCTGCGGCCCCATTAGACTGCGGGTGATACGCAGAAGAGAACGCAAGCTGGATTCCCAACTGTGCTCGCCAGAACCGGGAGACAAACTGACTGCCCCTATCTGAGACAATCACCTTGGGTAGCCCATGTAAGCGAAAGATCTCCCGAGAAAAAATGGAAGCCAGTTCCTTAGAGGTGGGCAACTTCTTAAGTGGAATACAATGACACATCTTTGAGAACCGGTCAACCACCATAAGGCCGCGTACACACGGGCGGATTGTCTGGCCAACTAAGTTCGTCAGACAATCCGACAGACAATCCGTCCTACTTTTGAATGAACGGACTTGACCACACACGATGAGCAGACAGTCCGCCGAAAGCTTGCGCGATGACGTGTACGGCACGTACGACGGGACTAGAAATTCGACGTCCAATACACTGCAATGCAACCTTCGGCGTGCAAATCCTTTCTGAGCATGCGCCATACTTAGTCCGTCCAACTTGCCTACACACGAGCGGACTGTCCGCTGAAACCAAGTTTGGACGGACAAAATTACGGAAATTCCGAAAGACTTAGTCCGCCAGACTGTCCGCTGAAAAAGTCCGCTGAAGCCCACACACGAGCGGATTGTCCGCTGAAACACGTTTCAGCGGACTAAGTTGGACGGACAATCCTCTCGTGTGTACGCGGCCTAAGGATAACAGTGTTGCCTTGGGAGTTGGGCAGAGGCGTAACTACAACCTTCAGGGCCCCCCCCCCACCTCTCGTCCCAGGGCCCTTTATTACGGTCCCACAGTGGCCCCTTTCCTGCCATCTTGAGCCCACCCCCACCGTGGCAGAACACCAGGGTCGCAGGTGTAACCTTTGTGACCCTGGTAGATCTGCCATTGTGTACCACCTGTATTTAGGTACTGCCATAAAATGTTATTGATTTTACTGGTATGTAAGACCTGCACTGCCAGCATTTGAAAGGCTTTTAAAAAGGATGTTACTGACAGGCTCAGTGAGTGGACCCTGAGCAGATCACCCATGACAGGAGAACCAGCATATCCATTGCTGACCCCAGGAACATGACCCGCAGTGGTGCAGGAGGAGAGCTCTGACAGCAAGTGGCTCACACTAAGGGCACTGATGGAGGATGGAAGGTCAGACTGGCAGCATTGGGTTAGCAGCAATGGGGAGTGGCGGGGGGCAAGTTGGGCAGCGGTTATCAGTACCAGCTGAGCCAATGCAAGAATTTTTGGCTACACAGGTGAAGGTGCATTTTGATTTTTAAAGCCCTGCCACCCCTCTCCCCTCCACAATGCAACCCCCCACCCTCACTTCACATTCTAACCTCTTTAACATTACGCCTGTATTTGTAATGGGGTTAAACGTGTAGGACATCTCTACAAATCCACCCCCACCCAATCACCCTCTCTGCAAAAATCCTCTCGCAATTTCTAGCACAGATCCTCACCCCCAGGTCCTCCCTTCCACTACAACCCTTTCCCACCATCCTGGGTCAAACTCCCCCAGCATTAAATTCTTTCCCCCCATGCCAGCATAAGTATTCTCCCCAGTTCTGTCACAAATCCTACTACTCAAATCCCCCTTCCCAGTACAAGCCCCCCAAAACACAAATCCTCTCTACTTCTAATACAAATCCATACTTCTAAACTGTCCCGGTTTTGGTGGGACCTTCCTGAGATACAAATTAAATCCTGTGTGTTTGGACTAAGGGTCTGTTCACATCAGAATGCCTTGAGAGAAACCTGCGTTTTGGGTGTGTTTCCCACACTGCATTCAAAATGCACTGCCAAAGCGATCTGCAGTGGTTGTCAACTTAATGACTCCCCAAATGCCGGTTGCAAATGCCTGCACCAGATTGTATAACCAGCAGTACCATGCAATCCAGTTGCAGTGCGTTTTGTAAAGTAGCACATGCACAGCTCTTGGTGCAGACCAACACAATTTTAGCCTATTCAAATGAAAGGGCTGAAATCGCACAGCACCTGGAAGGCATGTGTATCGCTTAAAAATGCAGAGTGCTTTCCTCTGTGATTCGTGGTGTGAACTGGCCTCGAGTCCTGGAGTGATTACCCCAAATCTCTAGCGAGGTGCCCGCAGGGGCGGACTGACAACTCATGGGGCCCCCGGGCAATAGAAGATCATGGGGCCCCCTTGGTCTCCACACTCAAGTCAAACCTGCACAGGGAGACACTGGGGAGAGAACATACACACAGGGGGACACCAGAGGGAGAACGCACACACACACACACAGGGGGGGACACTGGAGGGAGAATGCACACAGGACACTTACACAGCACACAGGGGGACATGCACACAGGACACTTACACAGCACACAGGGGGACATGCACACAGCACAGGGGGACATGCACACAGGGGGACACACACAGCACAGGACATGCACACAGGACACTTACACAGCACAGGGGGACATGTACACAGGAGGACGTGCACACAGCACAGGGGGACATGCACACAGGAGGGACATGCACACAGGGGGACACATGCACACAGCACAGGGGGACATGCACACGGGGACACGCACACAGCACAGGGGGACATGCACATAGGGGGGACATGTACACAGGACATGCACACAGCACAGGGGGACATGCACACAGGGGGACACACACAGCACAGGAGGACATGCACACAGGACACTTACACAGCACAGGGGGACATGCACACAGGGGGACACGCACACAGGACACTTACACAGCACAGGGGGGATATGCACACAGGAGGGACATGCACACAGCACAGGGGGACATGCACACGGGGACATGCACACAGCACAGGGGGACATGCACACAGGGGGACACTCACACAGCACAGACGGACACGCGCACAGGAGGGACACGCATACAGGAGGACATGCACACAGCACAGGAGGACATGCACACAGGACACGCACACAGGAGGACACGCACATAGGGGGACATGCACATAGGACACACACTTACACAGCACAGGACATGCACACAGGACACTTACACAGCACACAGGGGAACATGCACACAGCACAGGAGGACACAGCACAGGACATGCACACAGGACACTTACACAGCACACAGGGGGAATCGCACACAGGAGGACATGCACACAGGGGGACATGCACACAGGGGGACATGCACACGGGAGGACACGCACACGGGAGGACATGCACACAGGAGGGGACATGCACACAGGAGGACACCCGCACACAGCACAGGGGGACATGCACACGGGGACACGCACACAGCACAGGGGGACATGCACATAGGGGGGACATGTACACAGGACATGCACACAGCACAGGGGGACATGCACACAGGGGGACACACACAGCACAGGAGGACATGCACACAGGACACTTACACAGCACAGGGGGACATGCACACAGGGGGACACACACAGCACAGGAGGACATGCACACAGGACACTTACACAGCACAGGGGGACATGCACACAGGGGGACACGCACACAGGACACTTACACAGCACAGGGGGGATATGCACACAGGAGGGACATGCACACAGCACAGGGGGACATGCACACGGGGACATGCACACAGCACAGGGGGACATGCACACAGGGGGACACTCACACAGCACAGACGGACACGCGCACAGGAGGGACACGCATACAGGAGGACATGCACACAGCACAGGAGGACATGCACACAGGACACGCACACAGGAGGACACGCACATAGGGGGACATGCACATAGGACACACACTTACACAGCACAGGACATGCACACAGGACACTTACACAGCACACAGGGGAACATGCACACAGCACAGGAGGACACAGCACAGGACATGCACACAGGACACTTACACAGCACACAGGGGGAATCGCACACAGGAGGACATGCACACAGGGGGACATGCACACGGGAGGACACGCACACGGGAGGACATGCACACAGGAGGGGACATGCACACAGGAGGACACCCGCACACAGCACAGGGGGACATGCACACGGGGACACGCACACAGCACAGGGGGACATGCACATAGGGGGGACATGTACACAGGACATGCACACAGCACAGGGGGACATGCACACAGGGGGACACACACAGCACAGGAGGACATGCACACAGGACACTTACACAGCACAGGGGGACATGCACACAGGGGGACACGCACACAGGACACTTACACAGCACAGGGGGGATATGCACACAGGAGGGACATGCACACAGCACAGGGGGACATGCACACGGGGACATGCACACAGCACAGGGGGACATGCACACAGGGGGACACTCACACAGCACAGACGGACACGCGCACAGGAGGGACACGCATACAGGAGGACATGCACACAGCACAGGAGGACATGCACACAGGACACGCACACAGGAGGACACGCACATAGGGGGACATGCACATAGGACACACACTTACACAGCACAGGACATGCACACAGGACACTTACACAGCACACAGGGGAACATGCACACAGCACAGGAGGACACAGCACAGGACATGCACACAGGACACTTACACATGTAAGGATTAAGGGGTGTCAAAACAAAATGGTTGACCGTATGTCTTACTAAATACATGTATTTTTCTATCCTTCTTTGTAAAATAAGGATTCGTCATCTATTGTCACGTACTCATCAAGAAGAGGCCGCATCAGCCCTAAAAAGCAGTCTACGCCCAGAAGATTGTCTTATCAGCTGATAACACCCGGAGAATTGTCTTTACTTTGAAAATGTTGTTTTTTTTACATTTGCTGATGTTTGCCCTTTTCTGTCTATAAAAGAGAAGTAATAAAGAGCTCAGAGCCACAGTCAGTCAGAGACAGTCAGAGTTAACGACGGACTTCTGAGCAGAAATACTGAATAATATCTCCGTGTCTCTTTGCTTGGATAAGAACTCTAACTAACAATTGGGAAACGGTAACATAACCTGACAAATAGGTGACTTGTTGAGGTCACACCTAACATTTCTGGCGCCCGAACAGGGACTCGCTGAAGAAACTACAAGAGGCGAACGAACATAAGGACGGAACGAAATGGTCGGGCACATCAAGAACCACAGACAAATCCTGCGCAGGTAAGAAAAGCTTTATTTTCTTATAAACTCTGTGCTTCTTAGATTTGTGCCCACCTGATCTGTCTGAATTGTTCTTCAGGTAAAAACCAACCTCTGTAGTAAGCGGGTCTTGAACTTAATATTTTGGCTTATGTTACCGTTGTTTCTTGTCTGTCTACTTGTCATCTGTCTGTTGTGACTGAGATAAGCCCTGTTTGTATGGTGTGAATTGAAACATATATCATCCCAATGGGTAACGGAATGCGCCCTTAACTCGTGAGAGTACTTTGGGGGTCTGACACTTACGTTTGATATAAGCCTTTTTGATTCATGAGCCTAAAAACGGGTTGAAAGTATAAGTCCTGACTGCCTCAATAAAGCAGGAATAAGAAACGAATGCTGAGAGATTCCATGGTAATGGGAAGGAAATAAGGTCTCCACAAGTCCCGGAGACCTAGTCATATGTGTTTGGCCACCAAAAGGGAATGCTTGTATATGTTGTAGCTGTCAGTCTGGTCATAATATTTGTCAGTTGGCTAGCATATAAGGTAATTCGATTTCAGAAATCTCATCCAGGAGAGGTTTTTAGTATTTTGGCACCCTAGGAGGAGAAGGCAACGAGACACTTAGTAAGTGATCCAAACGCCACCTAGGCAGGACTGTCAAAATGGGCCAGACACATGGTAAACCCCAGGAGGAATCTCAGAAATGTTATGCTGTTAAAGACATAATTACAATGTTGTATGGGAAGGATAAGGCACAGGGCACAAATAGGATTCTCAAGAAATTGGGGATGGATGGAGAAAATGGATGTGTAGTGTAGAAGGTTGGGAAGAAATAAAGAAAGACAGACAGGGAGAGATATTGCAGAACAGATGGGTATCACAAATACAATGTTTAATTAAGGTTTCCAACAGGGCTAAAGAGGAGGGATGGGAGTATTGTCAGGAAAAGGGTGGATGGGATATGAAGGTCCGACACAAAAGTCTTCCTTCTGCTCCCGGCGATAGGGTAAATACGGGAGATACTCCACCTCCTTATAACACCACACCAGGTAATGAAAGACCAAAACTTTATCCTTCCTTAAGAGGAAGAGGATGGGTATGCAGAGTATGCGGTACCCAGAATACAGACTGGGCACAGGAATGTGTATATTGCGGCGCTCAAAGACCAGAGCCCGTAGCTCCAGTCCATAGTCGGACTAGGGTAATACAAGTAAATAATCCAAATGCGGGTCAAGCAGGACAGCCACCTACAGTGACCCGACAAGTCGTTCTGAGGACATGGACACCTTGGTCGGCTGACACTCTTATGGCATTAATACAGAATGCTCCTGATCCCGTAGCAAAACCTGCCGCATTCTGTAGATTCGTGACACAATTACTAGACACACATGAAGCAACTTGGCAAGATGGGGAAGATTTGTGTAGACATAAAATGACACTAACGATGTTTAATCAATTTATGAATGAAATTGCTCCACATAGACCACAAGGGGATCCTACCACGGACCCACCAGGAGTACACCCCTGTCATATAGACTCTAGACCCCTGTTTATTGCTCAGTTACGAGAATTTTGCCAAGGGAAACAGCAGGAAAGGGGTTCGACAGCGCCCATAAAACAGGCCCCAGGTCAGACTGTTACAGAATTTTACCTCAACATGGAAAGCATGATGGCTGACGAAGGTCTAGATTTAGCCTTACCCGTCACCATTAGGGCTTTCAATCGACAGTTTATGGAAGGACTAGTACCCCAAGTAGGTGACAAACTGAAGACATGTACTCCCGAATGGAGAGCCATACGGGACAGAGGAACATTGTTGCAGAAAGCACAAGGCATAGAGGCTGATTTAGCAGAAACTAAACCCAGAAGGACACCGGGAGTTAACACTGTTGCCCGGGTCAATGAAGGAGGGAATTCCTCCCGTAAACCTCTTACCTGTTATTACTGCAACAAGGTGGGACATGTGTAAGGCTGACCGCAGGGTAAGCCTGTATTTGTAGGAGGAGTCAGGCTGCATAAAGCTTGCCCTCCTCTGCCTCCTTCTCGTTGGACGTCGGATCTTGTATGGCTGACGTCACTTCCGGCGGGTCGGAGGAGGATGTTATTCTGTCGCTCCGGCGCACATGGACGGGGGTGCTTGTGGCCCCTGCCGGCTCCGTTTATGGGCATCTGTGGGTGGGGGGAGTTCTCCCGCCGGCAGCTGCTGTCTGCACGGGGGAGCCTTCCTCCTGCCTACCACTATGCGAACGATGCTGCGGTGGTGCGTTTGCCACTACGGCACCGATTCTCCTGGCAGGGGGAGGTTTCCGGCCGCGCCGGCTCCCCCTCCCCCCCCACCCCCTCACACATGCTCCCGCCCGCCCCTCCTCCCGTTGTTCACGCCGGGGGAGGGGGGTGTTTTGGCCGCCGTCCGCTCCTCTCCTCGGGCTGTTTCCGGCTCCAGAGGGTGCTGCCCGCCCCTCCTCCCGGTGTCCATGCCGGGGGGAGGGGGGGTGTTTGGCCGCCGTCCGCTCCTCTCCTCGGGCTGTCTTCGGCTTCAGAGGGTGCTGCCCGTCCGCTCACCCCGGTGTTCACGCCTGGGGGAGGGGGGGGGGTGTTCGGCCGCCCGTCTGTTTTCTCTCCTCGGGTTGTTCCGGCGCCATGAGGGGACTGCCCGCTCCTCCCGGTGTTCACGCCGGGGGAGCGGGTGTTTGGCTGCCCGTCCGCTCAAAAAAAGCCCCAGGCTTCCCCCGTGCAGATCTGATTCAGTCAGATGAGTAAAAGCTGCATTCTGTTGCCATGTTTTGCCAGAATATGGCTAATAATAATTGTGATTAGAAACAGTCTGTGTAGTAAGGAAAATGTGTTTAGCTGTCTTAGTAGTGTACTTTTATTACTCTCAAAGATCCTGGTCATCCCAGGCCAGCAATAAAAGTATGCCTAACATACTCTTTCTGTAACAAACGGTCTATCAAACAGTATAGACATAAAAATATGACAGCATCCTACTGCTAGAGGTATAGGTGCAGACAGAACCTAAAGCTAGAACATCTTTCTCCTCTACTGGACATCCAACTAGATTGGCATGTGCCGTATGGGGGGGGGGAATGTGCCGTGATTGCAGTGCATCTGTGGGGCCCACCCCCCCCCCCCGGACACCCCCGTCAGAGGCAGAACACCATCGCTGACAACCTTCATTATTTCTCCATTTACATGGAAAGGAGACGTTCGCCTTCTGCAGGCTGGGGAAACATGAAGATTTCCCCTCGCAGTACATCATTTACATCCAATCCTCCCCCGGGATCCGCGCTTGTCTGAGAGATAATCCTCCCAGATCAGTGTGTAGGACGAACGCTCCGGGCCCCTGATAAGAGGCAAGTGGGGCCCCTGGGGCCAACTTTAAAGATGGATCTCCTACTTAACTAAAATGATCCCGCACCACGTGAGAGAGAAATAAGAGCGTTGGAGAAGAATCGCACGCTGGAAGCTTTACAGTGCCTGGAAAGTATTCATACCCCTTGACATTCCCCACATTTTGTCATGTCAGATAGTAAAAAAAAAAAAAAACCTGACTAGGGTTCTACCGCCCCGCCCCGCCTGAGCTCCACGTGGCGTGCCCCGCCCCGCCTGAGCTCCATGTGGCGTGCCCAACCCCCGCCTGAGCTCCACGTGGCGTGTCCAACCCCCGCCTGAGCTCCACGTGGCGTGTCCAACCCCCGCCTGAGCTCCACGTGGCGTGCCCAACCCCCGCCTGAGCTCCACGTGGCGTGCCCAACCCCCGCCTGAGCTCCACGTGGCGTGCCCAACCCCCGCCTGAGCTCCACGTGGCGTGCCCAACCCCCGCCTGAGCTCCACGTGGCGTGCCCAACCCCCGCCTGAGCTCCACGTGGCGTGCCCCCGCCTGAGCTCCACGTTCTCGTGTTATTCACGGTTTTCTCATGCAGTTTTACGTTCTGGTGCATTTTATGGTTTTCCCATGCGTTTCCGGTTTCAGGCCATTCACGTTCTCATAGCGGTCACGTTCTCAAAGCAGTTGCGTTGTCATGCATTTGCGCCTTCAGGCATTTGCATCTTCTTGCAGTTGCGTTTTTCATGCTTTTGCATCTTCTTGCAGTTGCGTTTTTCATGCATTTGCGTTTTCATGCAGTTGCGTTTTCATGCAGTTGCGTTTTCATGCAGTTGCGTTTCATGCAGTTGCGTTTTTCATGCGTTGCATTTTTCATGCGTTTGCGTTTTCATGCAGTTATATCTTCTTGCAGTTGCGTTTTCATGCAGTTGCGTTTTCTTGCAGTTGCGTTTTCTTGCAGTTGCGTTTCTCAGGCAGTTGCGTTTCTCAGGCAGTTGCGTTTCTCAAGCAGTTGCGTTGCTCAGGCAGTTGCGTTTCTTGCATTTGCGTTTTGTTTCGATTACGTTTTCATGCAGTTATGTTCTCGTTCGTTTACATTCTCATGCAGTTATGTTCTCGTTTCGTTTTCCGTTCTCGTTCGATTGGACGTTCTCATGCTTGTTGGTTTCAAGCACGTTGCTTACTGTTCTTACGCAATTTTGTTTTTCATGCGTTTTGGGTCTTTCATGTGATTTACTTTTCTTATGAAGTTGTTGTTTCTCATACAATTGATGGTTTTCCATGCAATTTTACGGTTTCTCATGCGATTACGTTTCTCATGCGTTTCGCAGGCAGTTGGCGGTTTTCATACGACGTACAGTTCTTACGCATTTATGGTTCTCATGAATGTATGGTTCTCAGGCATGTTAAATTTCTCATGCAATTTACGTATTAGATGTTATTTACGTGTCTCACGCAACTTCTTGCGTTTCCCATGTTTCTGACGTTTCCCCGTATTTCATAGCGTTTTCTGACGTTTCCCGTGGTTCTGACGTATTCCCGTGGTACAGTTGACGGTTCATGCAACTACGGTTTCTCATGCTTTTCATGGTTTTCTCTCGCTTTCCAGGTTTCTCTCGCTTTCCAGGTTTCTCTCACTTTCCAGGTTTTCTCTCACTTTCCAGGTTTTCTCTCACTTTCCAGGTTTCTCTACCGCGTTCCAGCGTTATGCGTTTTGCGTTGCATGCTTTTTGGCATTTCATGTTTTGCGTTCTTATGCAGTTATGTCCTCGTTTTATTTTACATTCTCATGCACTCATGACCTCGTTTCGTTTTACGTTCTCATGCACCCATGTTCTCGTTTCTTTTTAACATTCTCATACTCCCATGTTCTCGTTTCGGTCACGTTCTCATGCAATCATGTTCTCGTTTTCGTTTTACGTTCTCATGCATTTTATGTTCTCGTTTCGTTTTACGTTCTCATGCGATGTTCTCATTCGATTTGACGTTCTCATGCTTTGTTTTCACGCACGGTTCTCACTCGTTTACGGTTTTACATGCAATTGCCGTTTTCTCATGCAATTCAGTTTATGCAATTCACGGTTTCCATGCAGTTGGTGTTTCTTGTAAGTTACGGTTCTTACGCATTTTTGTTTTTCATATGATTTAGGTCTCTCATGTGATTTGCATATGAAGTTGGTGTTTCTCATACATTTGATGGTTTTCTATGCAATTTTATGGTTCTCGTACAATTGCGTTCTCGTGTGTTTTGCTGGCAGTTGACGGTTTTAACGACTTACAGTTCTTGCGCTGTTAGGGTTCTCATAAATTTATGGTTATCAGGGTGTTTACGTTTCTCATGCAATTCACGTATCGGATGTCATGTTCTTGGCTGTTATTTACGTGATGCAACTTCTTGTGTTTCCCTTGTCTCTGACGTTTCCCCATGTTTTTCTAGCATTTTCTGACGTTTTTCCATGGTTTTGACGTATTCACATGTTTCCTCACGGGTTGTCCGGTGTTTCCTTCCGTATTTCCCATGTGCCGCACGTTTCATGTCTTGTGCCTTGCATGTCATTACCCTTGTGTTATTTCATGATTCTCAGGTTTTTTACGTTCCTCATGCTTGTTAGTGTCGGATGTATCGTACGTGTCTGATGCTTTTTTACGTGTCTCATGCATCTTCTCGCGTTTCCCATGTTTCTTTTGTTTCTCGTGTTTTCTTGCCTTTTCTCGCGTTCTTGCATATTCCGTTATGCCGCGCGTTTTGTGTCTCATGCTTTTCTTTTCTGTTCTCTTGTGTACCCCCCCAGGGTTTTCTTTTGTGTTTTTCATCAATTTGGGCAACCTGCATTTCCTAGGCAGGTCGTGTTTTCTAGCAGCCGCGGTTCTTAAGCCGCTCACGGTGATCAGTTCACGCTTCTCATGTTTCCGTTCAGTCACGTTTCCTTATCGCAGGTTTCGTTTTTGTCGCAGGTGTTTTGTTTAATCTCGATTCTCTCGCTAGTTGTGTTCCTGATCAGTTGGGTGCCATTCCTCACTATTTACTTTAATTTTCCTAGCTGCGTCTCTGGCCAGGAGTTGTCCTGGGGCATGGAAGTTTGGTTAGTCAGTTTTTCACTGATCCACGGTTTCTACTGGCTCAGGGGCTTTCGTGGACCACGGGGCCCGGGCTAGTATCTGTAGGCTCGGGTCTCAGAAGCAGGTTTCCAGTGACGCACTTTCTTGTCAGTTCCAGTTGTGGTTTTCCATTTGGTTTGGCACTGCAGCGTTGATCATTGGGCTTGTTTTAAATTCCAGGAAAGCCCATGACACGGCTTGGCACGTTTCCAGGTTAGGTTTCCAGTCCTGATGGTGAAATGTCTAGTTCCCTTTGCTTTTCTGTTTTGTTTTAGTTTCCTTTTTTGGCCTCCTCCAGCTTGTATCAGCCTTCAGCTCTTTCTGGGCGTATCCAGTTAAGTCCCAGCATTTCATGTTGAATGATCTGTCAGGTTGTTTTATTTTCGGCTTTTCCGTTTGAAGCCATCCAGGTCTCCAGCGGTGGGGACTCCCTGCTGTGCTTAGCTGACTTTCCATGGTGGGTTTCATTTATGACGTTCACGTACTCTCAGGTTTATCTTGCGTTGGGCGCTGGGTTGGGCTCAAGGGGGTGCTATAGTTGGCCTTGTGATTTCTGAAGCCAGGGGAGGGGCTACTGCCTTTCTTAGCGTTTCCTTCTCTGCGGCAAAGGCATAACTCATTTGCCACCACTCCAGGTTAGACGTTATTCACTGGGTCATCTGGTTGTTGAGCTTTCTTCCTACTGTGTTATTTTTTGGCCCCTTTAGGCATACTGACCACGTGACCTTTGGCACACTTCAGGTCTTTGTTTCCTTGTTGCTCTTTGTTCCTTTCCTCATCATCCACAGAGTGACTCTGAGTACAAGTGTAAGGCTGACCGCAGGGTAAGCCTGTATTTGTAGGAGGAGTCAGGCTGCATAAAGCTTGCCCTCCTCTGCCTCCTTCTCGTTGGACGTCGGATCTTGTATCCCACCCACCCATTCCCCTTTTTTCTTTTAATTTCATTCTTTACATTTCATACTTGGGTATGCCCCCTTTAGGCATACTGACCACGTGACCTTTGGCACACTTCAGGTCTTTGTTTCCTTGTTGCTCTTTGTTCCTTTCCTCATCATCCACAGAGTGACTCTGAGTACAAATAAAAAGAGACTGTAGGAAAAGGATAAAAGACGAACAGGAAGGAAACACGGACAGAGACACGAGGGACTACAGACAGAGGCGTACCAATGATAGGGACGATCCGACCGCATGACTTGCCCCAGTCCTAGCTGAATCAGAGAACAAAATGCTCCACATGTTGATGAAGGTGGAAGGTAAACATATTCCTTGTTTGGTTGACACAGGAGCGTCACGCAGTCTGTTGTCTGATTCAGTAGTCCCTCCACACATGACGTCCCGTGACACCATACCCATAAGTGGTTATGACGGTCTTTTGACTGATGCCCCACTGACTAAACCTTAAAAAGTAAAAATAGGGGGAATGGCAACCGCCTGACACTTGTGTATTGTTGCAATATGTAGATGACCTATTGTTATGTTGTCCGGATAACGATACTTGTTTAAAAGCCACTCTATCACTGTTACAATTCCTGGCTGAAAAAGGGTGCAAGGTGAATAGAACTAAGTTACAGGTATGTCAGAAAAAGGTTGTCTTTTTGGGCCACTGTATATCCCAGGGTACTCGACATCTCACTGAAGACCGAGTCCAGGCCATAAGACAAATGAATATCCCACGCAACTTTAAGCAACTTCGTATGTTTCTGGGAATGGTATCATATTGTAGACAATGGATACCACATGCCAGTTCTCTGATGCAGCCATTATATGATTGCTTGAAAATAGTACCCTATGTACTCACAGAAGCAGGTCATGAATCTTTTAGCACCTTAAAAAGGTTACTAATTTCGGCACCTGCGATCGGGATCCCTGATTATACCAAAACATTTCATTTGTACATTGCTGAAATCACGGGACACGCAACAGGGGTGTTGACACAACAACACATCAAACAAAGGCCGGTAGCATACTTCTCGGCGGCTCTCGATCCTGTCTCTAGAGGATCACCGTCCTGTGTACGAGCAGTTGCAGCAGTGTCAATTATCATTGACAAATCCTCAGAAATTGTCTTAGACAATCCTGTAGTGGTACATACCACACATGACATACACGCCATCTTGTCACAGGTCCAACCAAAACACATATCAATGGCAAGGCAGCTGCGTCTACAATGCACTTTGCTCCTACCCCCCAATGTTACCTTTCAGCGATGCACTTCTTTTAACTTAGCACAGCTTTTACCATTACAGACAGATTTGACAGGGGGGAGTAATGATGATAATGGTGTAGACACAGCACAAGATACTCAGGATTCTGACACACTTTCATTTCATGACATAACATCTGATGAACACGATTGTTTCCAACTTATGGAACAAGAAACCACGGGGTTCCCACATGTCACAGACATACCCATTGCAAATGCAGAACACACACTGTACATAGATGGTAGTAGATTTGCCGATGACAAAGGTAAATATCACACAGGTTATGCTGTGGTAACGGACACACAGGTAATTGAGGCAAAGTCACTACCAGCACACATGTCGGCACAAGAAGCGGAACTAACCGCTCTAGAGAAAGCCCTAGAACACTTGGAGGGACAAGAAGGGAACATTTACACTGATTCCGCATACGCCTACGGTGTTGCACATGATTATGGCCACATATGGAAAGCTAGAGGTTACCTTACAGCAGCAGGCACACCTGTTAAACATGGTGAAGGAATCAAAAGAGTCCTGAACAATCTTCAAAAGGTTATAAGAGTAGCCATCATGAAGATAGCGGCACACACGAGCGCAAAAACAACTGAGGCAAAAGGAAACGCATTTGCAGATTTAACTGCAAAGAAGGCAGCTCTAGGGGAAGTAAGCCCTGAGACCTTAGCCACGGTACAGGTGAGTATGCCCGAAACCACATGGCAGCAGCTAATGGAACTACAGGAACAAGCAGGGGCTATTGAGAAGGACCGTTGGGTTAAGGAGGGAGCTGCACCAGGCCTTGACAATGTATGGAGAGAAGGAGACAAAATATGTCTACCCGCTTCTCTATACCCCGCAATGGCAGCGGCTGTTCACTTACCCACTCATGTCAGCTCCAATTCTATGTATAGGATTGTAAGCCAAGGATGGCTAGCCCCTGGATTCAGTAGTACTGCAAGGAACTACTGTGCTGCATGCCAAATCTGTCTGATTAATAACCCAGGACAGAGAGTGAAAACCCCACGTAAACATCAGGTCCGGGCCCAATATCCCTTTCAGAGACTGCAGATTGACTACATACAAATGCCTAAGAGCGGCCCCTTTGAATTTGTTCTCGTGTGCATCTGCCTATTTTCAGGCTGGCCCGAAAGTTATCTTGTGAAATCAGCTACGGCAAAAGCCACCGCCAAGAAACTGATTACTGAGCTGATACCTAGGTTTGGTCTCCCAGAAACAATAGAATCAGATAGGGGGACACATTTCACGGGAGAAATAATGCAAAATGTGATGGCAATGTTAGGGGTTCAACAAAGTTTTCATACTCCTTACCACCCACAGAGTTCAGGATCAGTAGAAAGAGTAAATGGTACAATCAAGCTGAAAATACAAAAAGCTATGCAGGAGTTGAACAAACCATGGCCTGAGTGCCTACCCTTAGCTTTGTTCTCTATTAGGTACACCCCAACAGGAAAAACAGGGTTATCCCCATATGAAATACTGTTTGGAAGTGCACCTAGATTAGGTTTATATTTTCCTCAAAGTATGCAATTACAATGTGATAGTTTAACTACGTATGTAATACAGTTGCAACAGCGTCTGACTAAAATCCACAAGAGTGTGTATTCTTCTCTTCCAGACCCTAATTCTGTCACAGGTACTCATGATCTACAACCAGGAGACTATGTGTATGTAAAGAAACATACCAGAAAGACACTGGAACCAAGGTTTGAAGGTCCTTTCCAGGTGCTATTGATTACAGCAACCTCAGTGAAATTGGAAGGGAAACCTACCTGGATCCACGCTTCTCATTGTAAAAAGGAGCCAGTTGGCAAATGACAACATGTATCTTTTTATTGTTTCAGTAATTCTGGCTAATAGTTTGGTTACCTCACAGAATAAAATACACAAGGATGAAGGATTTTCTAAAAAAATTTTATTACTGAAGTTTAAATATGCTTATGCCCAGAAGTCAGGATATGAGAAATGTTGGATTTGTAGCAAATTACACCCCAGCACAGCAAGTATACCACTGATGGCAGTTCCTATAAACTATACTGATCTTGCTAACAGTAGCATTAACATAATTAGAACAAATACCAATGAGACAGTAATGTTTAAGTCAAATGGTCTCGCCTTTTCCCCTGATTGGTGTTTCAACCTAGGGAACACAACGGGAGGAAATGGAGAATGCCAAGACAGCAAATTTAACTTGTCCATTTTCATACCAAAAGCTACTCCTGGGAAAAACACGGTCTTCTACCCTAGTATAACCCACACACACCAATCGTTAGCTGAGTTCCTCGGTAATATTTCAGACAACAACACCAGGTGGTTAGTATCCAACTTATCCCTCTATGGATACACCTCTCGTTATAGAAATGATATCAGTTCAAGATCAGTAGCTCTAGGAAACAATATATACATCTGTTGTGAGGATAAATGTTATACTTGGATACCTAGAAAAGCTCAGGGATGGTGCTACCTCGCAAGTTTAGTACCAGTAATGGGAGTAGTAGGTGATGAACGAGGTGATCACCTATTAGAAGCTAGCATGCATCCTAGATATCCCCTCAGGTATCGTAGTAAAAGAGAAATATTCCTGAAGAAGGACATGGCATGGGCTTGGTTCCCGTCCTGGACAGGATGGGGTATAGACTTAATGAAAAGACTAAATAACTATACAGGAATTATTAATGATGTTTTGGAAAAAAACTCTGATGACATTACTAACTTAAATCTGGAGACCAGAGCCATCAGACAACAATTAGAATTACATGAATTAGCAATTGAAAGTATGAGTGCTGTACTTGGATACATAACACCAGCATTGAGGTACCTGACTATTATGACATCATTGCACAACACCGTACGGAAGTAAAGAATTTACAAGAGAAGGCCCAAAATATTGGTCGCGACTGGGATCCGTTTGGTGGAACTTTTAGTTTCTCAAGGTTATTCTCTTGGGTTAAGAAGGCAGCAATGACGATTATAGTGGTGCTCTTATTCGTATTTTTCTTTTATGCATGCTTTAAGTTGTTTATGTGCTTTTGCAAGAAAGCCAAGGTAAATGATGCGGAAAAGATGGAACTTTTGTGAAGATAGGTAGATTTAGATCCTTGACATCACCCATCTGTCAGAAAAGCCACTCTTCCTGAATTTTAGATGTTGGTACTGTCCAGGGGGATGGGTGTATACCCCTCTGACAACTCGCGGTCAGGGAGAGTACTCTGGATATAGGCTGACTAGAACTTGTTCAGGTGGACCCAGGGCAAGAGGGAGGGGTGATGTCAAAGGGGGAAATGTAAGGATTAAGGGGTGTCAAAACAAAATGGTTGACCGTATGTCTTACTAAATACATGTATTTTTCTATCCTTCTTTGTAAAATAAGGATTCGTCATCTATTGTCACGTACTCATCAAGAAGAGGCCGCATCAGCCCTAAAAAGCAGTCTACGCCCAGAAGATTGTCTTATCAGCTGATAACACCCGGAGAATTGTCTTTACTTTGAAAATGTTGTTTTTTTTACATTTGCTGATGTTTGCCCTTTTCTGTCTATAAAAGAGAAGTAATAAAGAGCTCAGAGCCACAGTCAGTCAGAGACAGTCAGAGTTAACGACGGACTTCTGAGCAGAAATACTGAATAATATCTCCGTGTCTCTTTGCTTGGATAAGAACTCTAACTAACAATTGGGAAACGGTAACATAACCTGACAAATAGGTGACTTGTTGAGGTCACACCTAACACACAGTACACAGGGGGAATCGCACACAGGAGGACATGCACACAGGGGGACATGCACACAGGGGGACATGCACACGGGAGGACACGCACACGGGAGGACATGCACACAGGAGGGGACATGCACACAGGAGGACACCCGCACACAGCACAGGGGGACACTCGCACAGGCGGACACGCACACAGGAGGGACACGCACACAGGAGGGACACGCACACAGCACAGGAGGACACGCACACAGGAGGACACGCACACAGGGGGACACGCACACAGGGGGACACACACACAGGACACACACTTACACAGCACAGGACATTTACACAGCACACAGGGGGACATGCACACAGAGGGACATGCACACAGGACATGCACACAGGGGGACATGCACACAGCACAGGTGGACATGCACATAGGGGGACATGCACACAGCACAGGGGGACATGCACACGGGGACATGCACACAGCACAGGGGGACATGCACACAGGGGGACACTCACACAGCACAGACGGACACGCGCACAGGAGGGACACGCATACAGGAGGACATGCACACAGCACAGGAGGACATGCACACAGGAGGACACGCACACAGGGGGACACGCACACAGGGGGACACGCACACAGGACACACACTTACACAGCACAGAACATGCACACAGGACACTTACACAGCACATAGGGGGACATGCACACAGCACAGGGGGACATGCACACAGCACAGGGGGACATGCACACAGGACACACACTTACACAGCACAGGACATGCACACAGGACACTTACACAGCACACAGGGGGAATCGCACACAGCACAGGACATGCACACAGGAGGACATGCACACAGGGGGACACGCACACACGGGGGGACACGCACACGGGGGGGACACGCACACGGGAGGACACGCACACGGGAGGACATGCACACGGGAGGACACGCACACGGGAGGACACGCACACAGGGGGACATGCACACAGGACACACACTTACACAGCACACAGGGGGACATGCACACAGAGGGACATGCACACAGCACAGGTGGACATGCACATAGGGGGACATGCACACAGGACACTTACACAGCACAGGGGGACATGCACACAGCACAGGAGGACATGCACACAGGACACTTACACAGCACAGGGGGACATGCACACAGGACACTTACACAGCACAGGGGGACATGCACACAGGACACTTACACAGCACAGGGGGACATGTACACAGGAGGACGTGCACACAGCACAGGGGGACATGCACACAGGGGGACACATGCACACAGCACAGGGGGACATGCACACAGGGGGACACTCACACAGCACAGACAGACACGCACACAGGACACACACTTACACAGCACAGGACATGCACACAGGACACTTACACAGCACACAGGGGGAATCGCACACAGCACAGGACATGCACACAGGAGGACATGCACACAGGGGGACACGCACACACGGGGGGACACGCACACGGGGGGACACGCACACGGGGGGACACGCACACGGGAGGACACGCACACGGGAGGACACGCACACGGGAGGACACGCACACAGGGGGACATGCACACAGGACACACACTTACACAGCACACAGGGGGACATGCACACAGAGGGACATGCACACAGCACAGGTGGACATGCACATAGGGGGACATGCACACAGGACATGCACACAGCACAGGGGGACATGCACACAGCACAGGAGGACATGCACACAGGACACTTACACAGCACAGGGGGACATGCACACAGGACACTTACACAGCACAGGGGGACATGTACACAGGAGGACGTGCACACAGCACAGGGGGACATGCACACAGGAGGGACATGCACACAGGGGGACACATACACACAGGGGGACACATACACACAGCACAGGGGGACACTCACACAGCACAGACAGACACGCACACAGGGGGACATGCACACAGGACACACACTTACACGGCACAGGACATGCACACAGGACACTTACACAGCACACAGGGGGACATGCACACAGGACACACACTTACACAGCACAGGACATGCACACAGGACACTTACACAGCACACAGGGGGACATGCACACAGCACAGGAGGACACGCACACAGGAGGACATGCACACAGCACAGGGGGACATGCAGACAGGACACACACTTACACAGCACAGGACATGCACACAGGACACTTACACAGCACACAGGGGGAATCGCACACAGCACAGGACATGCACACAGGAGGACATGCACACAGGGGGACATGCACACGGGAGAGGACACGCACACCGGACACACACTTACACAGCACACAGGGGGACATGCACACAGCACAGGTGGACATGCACATAGGGGGACATGCACACAGGACATGCACACAGCACAGGGGGACATGCACACAGCACAGGGGGACATGCACACAGCACAGGGGGACATGCACACAGGACATGCACACAGCACAGGGGGACATGCACACAGCACAGGGGGACATGCACACAGCACAGGGGGACATGCACACAGGGGGACACACACAGCACAGGACATGCACACAGCCAGGAGGACACTGTGGGATGGAGGGACCCGGGGCCCATGCATGACACTGTGGGATGGAGGGACCCGGGGCCCATGCATCTGTCTGTACCCCCCCCCCCATCACGTGTGGCGGCCCCCTGGTGTCTCGGCTTCACTCACCGAGTCACTGGATGCTTGCTGAGCCTGAGTCACTTCTAACAGCGCGCTGCTCCCCACCGGCCCCTCCACTCTTTTCGTCGGTCCCAGGTCAGGTGATGTCACGATGCATACAGTACAAGCACCTGGCCTGGGATGGACGGGGGAAGGAGGGGCCGGCGGGGATCAGCGCACAGTTAGCATCGGCATGTAATTCAGCCGCTGTTAGCATCGGCATGTAATTCAGCAGCTGTTGGCATCGGCATGTAATTCAGCCGAGTCCGGGCCCCTAATGTCCGCAGGCCCTCGGGCGGCGCCCGAGTGACCGACTGGTCAGTCCGCCCCTGGGTGCCCGGAATCCCAGAAACCATGATCATCCCAATAGCAGACAGCCACTCTTTGAAGGAGGAGGGAGAAAGTTGTCAGAAAAGGATACTTGCAGTGATTTGGGGGGATAAGAGAATGCTGTATGTGCAAGGGGGCATTTTAGGAGCAGAGAGAACTGGTGCTGGGGGGGGGGGGCATTATTTTTTATTTAACCCCCCTTCTAGCACAAGTTCTGTCTGCTCCCAAAGTGCCCCCTTGCACATACAGCATCATCTTATCCCCCCAAATCACTGCAAGTATGCTTCTCTCACAACTTGAACAAATCCAAGCACACTGCCACACTAGTGTGCAGTGCACCCATTCAGTGCACATGGGATATCCACTGCACAAATCCAGTGCGCACTGCACATTACATGGCACTCATTGAGTGCACAGTGCACAGCACTCATTCAGTGCTCACTACATGTTGCACTATACCACTCTCTTGCACACTGCACTGATCCAAAGTGCACTGCCTGTCACACAGCACACATCCAATGCATGCTGCTTGTTGCACAGCAGTACCCATTAATTGCATACTGCACTGTACCCATCCATTGCATACTGCACATTGCACTGTACCCATCTAGTGCAAACGTCACAATGCACTCAGCAAGCATCCTCCTTTGACAACTAGCTCCCTTCCCTGCAAGTACCGAGCATTCAGAGTCAGTACGAACCTTAAATCAGCATGTCCCATCCTGTTGAGTGCTGTGTCCATTCTCCCCCCATCCCCCCTCCTTCTGTCTGTGACAGCCAAGCCGATCCTAGGCGGAGGGGGAAGTGGGTTTTAGTCTGTGTGTGAGGCAGGGTGAGGGAGAGATGCTGCTGCTATACAGAGTAATCATAGCATGGGGGACCAGAAACTTCTCACACAAGCCGGGAGCCAGTCACTGGAGCAAGTACCAGAAGTCATTACCGGCGGTGTTAGAGCTCACCATCCTTGCGGTCATTACATCAGGCGCCAGACCGGAAGTTTTTCATGCTTGCCTGGGGGCCCCCCCACAGTGACAGAACACGTGGGCCCAGTCGCAAGTGCGACTGTTGCGACCCTGGTAGTTTCGCCACTGGAGTTGGGCCATTCCACAATGAAATCCATAGACAGGTGAGTCCAGGGCCTCTCTCCATTGGGTATGGGTTGTAGGAGGCTCACTGGAAGGTGTCGTGGAGTCTTACTCTGAGCACACACGGGACAGGCAGCTACGAAGGCAGTAACATCAGCCCATAAACTAGGCCACCAGAATTGTTGGGAGATGGCCCAAATGAGTTGATTCTTCCCAGGATGGCCAGCTGCCTTGGGAGAATGGTAAGTCTGGAGCACTGCAGTACGGAAACTCTCTGGGACAAAGCAGAGGTCAGAAGGTTTATCAGGGGGAGGATGGACCTATGCAGCAAGGATTTTGTCACCCAAAGGAGAAGTAAGACTGGTGCAAACCGTAGCCAAGATACGATTAGGAGGAATCATAGGAACCCGGGAACTGACTCCGAATTGGAAGTGGAGGAAAATTGTCGTGACAAGGCATCAGCCCTTACATTCTTAGTACCGGGTAGGAATGAGACAATGTAATTAAAGCTCGACAAGAAAAGAGCCCATCGCGCCCTTCTGGGAGAGAGTCACTTAGCCTCAGACAAGAGTGTAAGATTCTTATGGTTAGTAAGAATAAGAACGGGCACAGTGGTACCTTCAAGGAGATGTCTCCATTCTTTTAGGGCTAAAATGATCGCCAACAGCTCTCTGTCACCAATCTCATAATTGCACTGAGCAGGTGACAATTTCTTGGAAAAGTAGCCACACGGATGCATAGCGCTCTCAGAGTTAGGATGTTGCGACAGAAGGGCGCCAACTCCAGTCTCAGAAGCATCAACTTCTAGGATAAAAGGCAACATAGGATCAAGATGTGCCAACACAGGAGCAAAAACAAAGGCAGCCTTGAGAGTCTCAAAGGCCTTAATGGACTCCAGAGACCAACTCTGTGGGTTACCGTCCTTTCTGGTCATATCAGTCAGAGGCTTGACCAGAGACGAGAAGTTACGCATAGGCAGGATGCCTGTGGCCAATCATAGCTCAGGCTGTGTAGTACACGCCCCACACTATATAAGGCCGCCAGCGCGGCGGCCTTGTGTAGTGTGTTGGCGTCTGTAGGAGTTCTTGCTCTTCTGTAGTGGTTGTTGTCTGCGTGCCCTGACCGCAGTATACACCACTATATCCACCTATATAGCTAGCTATATTTCTCTTTTTTAATAGAGCTTGCAGTCAGTGGTAGGAGATTGTGCGTGCTGTCTGCGTGCTCTGAGCTCTGAGGACTTCCAGAGTGGTGGAGGAGGACAGGGAGCTGATGGCGTCGGTCAGCCCAGGCCAGGGGCCTGTTTCTCGGCCTGAGGAAAGGCGTGGAGCCCTGAAGCTCCTGGAGTTCGTTGAGGAGGAGAGGCTGTACTTAGAAAACCAGCTTGACTTGGTTGACTGGTCTCTGAGACAGCCAGGAGAGGACGTGGAGAAATCTGCGGAGAGGAAAAGAAAAGCCCAGAGCTTAATGGTAAAGGCTTCTCGCTGTTACTGCGAAAAAATGAAAGTTTTGGCCGAGCTGAGGAATAGACGCGACAGATCAGGTATCAAGAAGAGAACAGAATTCAAACCTGTCATAGATGGACTGAAAGAGCAGTGTAACATGCTTGGTGAGCTTTTATCAAATCTAATTGACAGTGCCTCAAGCGAAAAGGACTTTCTGTTGAGAATAGAAAAAGTTATGAGAGTGGCGTGCGATGAAGGCTCTCAAGCGGTAAGACGCCGCAACCAGCATCTATCACAGGCGGCGGAGCCCATGAGAGAGGCAGAGGAACCCACAAGTGGGAGTGCACGGACAGATGAAGGAGGAAAGCAGAAGGTTGTGTCCCTGGAAAAGACAAAGACCAAAGCAAAGACAGAAAGTGACATGAAAGACTCTATCCCAGTGACTAAGGGCTTAGGTAGCGCTACAGTGGGTCCCGGCAAGCCTAGTGGTTCTCAGCCTTTTAACAGGGCTGCAGACCCGGTGGTAGCTGTGGACGCCAGTGGTGCAGTGCCAAGCCAAGGTCAGAGAGGAAAGCAGAGTTTAGTGGTACAGCTGGAAAGACTGATGGAGACTAAAAAAACCACGGACTTACCTGGTAAATCCCCAGTGAACCCAGCCGGTGTTTGCGGGCAGGGCACGCCGTCAGCTGAGTTGTCGGCTGCCACTGCTGCAACCCGGTCGCAGGGTAAGGGGAAGGAGCTCCAGGGTAAGGGTGGACAAAAGACTCAGGTCAGCCTGGCTACCTCTGTAGTAAACACAGCGGTGTCCAGTAGTGAAGTAATGGCGGGACAGCATGGAGGGACGCCGTCTTCCCATGCTGACACTAAGAATCGTTTGGCGGGAGAATTTGGCGGGGTTTCTGTAAGGAGGAAAGCTGCGGTCGCGCCAGAAGTGACGCCAGGGCCGGAAGCGGAAGTTGGCCGTGTGAAGAACGTCCGGTCGGCAGCTTCCGGTATAGCATCCGAACGGGAGAACGTTCGTTCGACATCCGAACGGGAGGAAGCCCGCGTGAAGAACGTTCGTTCGGCAGCTTCCGTATCCGAACGGGAGGAAAATGAGTTTATGGAAATCTCGGACAATCTACCCCCTAGACAAGTGTCAGCATGGGGTGATTGTCCCATGGGGGATGTGGATGAGGCTGATGATCCAGCATTGGTGTTTATTAAAGGCTTGGAAGGGTCACAAAATGTACAAGTGGACTCGTGCGGGGCTCATGAGACTGTAGAGGAGTCGGATGGCCTGGATGCCCTTCTCCGTGACCAATCGCTAAGTGGTCTGGCGGAGGGTCTCCCGGAGGTCCAGCAAGGGGGTATGGAGTTGGAGGAAGGTATTCGGGGCTTGGAAGCTGGGGTGGCTCATCCGGATCCTAAAGAAGGGGTTTCTGCCCCAGGATCTGTTTTGAGGGGTTCACCGGAGGCCAGGCTCTTGAATGCCTTGGGAGAAAGGCGTTCTTACGCAAATGTCGCAGGGGCGAATGTGTCTCTGGGCCACCTGTATGACCAGTTTGGGGCTGGTAATTTCCGTGCTCCCCCGGCTGGTCAACCTTCTGGGGCCAGTTCGTGGTCTCGGGGTGCGGGTGGCCCGGAGCGCAAGCGCCGTAATGTTGTACAGTTAAGGTGGGAGGGGGAAGGTCAGTGCCCTAGTAGGGGCCAGGTGGTTGACATGATTTTATCACTGGGAATTAAAGTTTGTGAAATTTTTGCGGTCATCCACCCTGCAGGGTCGCATGATTTTGATTTGAGTTTCACAAACCTAGTGGTGATGGAGATTTTTATCACCTCTTTTGGGTTGATCAAGGGGACTGATCCCTGGAAGGGTTTCAGGATCATCCCCTTGAGTCGGCAAGAAGATGTGAAAGCCCTCACTATTCTGGTGAGGAACGAAAGTCTGCCCCCGGAGGACATCTCAACTTGGCTGAGTAGGCACGGCCAATTGCAGTGTCCCCTAAATAAGTGCCTGGATGAGCGGGGAGTTTGGACCGGGGCTTGGAACACCAGGATTCGGTTACGGAGAGCCGGTAATACGGTGGCACATGTTCCCGGTAGTGCATTTATCGGGAGGGACCGAATCCTGGTGTTCTATCCAGGACAACCCCGGAGATGTTTTAAGTGTGGGTGTCCAACCCACCTAAGCGCAGATTGCACAGTTGTTAGGTGCATAAAGTGCAACAAATTTGGCCACTCAAGCGATGCATGTGGCCTTATCTGTTGTAATCTGTGTGGCCAAATGCGTCACCCATTTAGCAGGTGCCCTAAGGCCTACAGAGGTGATGTTCCACCTGGTGGTCAACCCAGGGGGGAGGGACCTCCCCCTGGGCCCACAGGGGGAAGTGCTCAGGGTAATCAAAATGTGGTGGGGAAAACCAAGGAAGCACCCCCTAGGGGAACTGATGCTGAGGTGACCCCCGATGCTAGCAAAGTACCCAGGGGTCAAGGCCCGTCTGTTAACGAAACCCCAATGGAAGGTGTAGTCGGTCCCACTAATGAAGGTCCCTTAGGGAAGAGTCTTCCTGCTACCTCTCCTCGTGCTGGGGGTGCTCCATGTAGCAGAACGTCTCGTCGTGGGCTAAGCCCGGCGGAGGAGAAAAGAGGGAGAGTGGTGAGGAGGAGGTCAGCAAGGAGGAAACCGGCACGGGTAAGCTCCTCGCGGAGTAGGAGTCCTCTCAGATCCCCCAGTCCGGTTCCTTCCTCTCCATGTCGCCTTTCGGGTAAAGGAGTTGAGTCTTCGGCCTCCTCGGTGTCTGGAGACGAACATGGATACAGTAAAATAGTGAGTAGGTCTGTTGAAACGGCTCAAGGGGAAGTAGCGCAAGAAGTCCCGAGGGATGATGGTGGTCCTGATCCTAATAGTGGTGGTAAAGTTCTTGTTAGGAAGAAAAAGAAAAAGAAAGAGTGTTATGAGTGGGACAAGGTTCTTGACAGGATGTCAGATGACCAAGTGCGTGATTTGGTTATGTCCCCCCTGTGTAGGCAAAGTGTTGCTAAATAATTAAGTTGTAGTATTGTTTAGGTTTGTTTGTAAAGTGATTTGTAAAGTTTGTTTGTAATGTGTTATATTGGTAGCAGTCATTATCAATAAAAAAAAAAAAAAAAAAAAATATCCATCTATATAGCTAGCTATCTTGCTTGTTTTAAATAGAGCTTGCAGTCAGAGGTAGGATATTGTGCGTGCTGTCTGCGTGCTCTGAACCCAGTATACACCGCTATATCCATCTATATAGCTAGCTATCTTGCTCGTTTTAAATAGAGCTTGCAGTCAGTGGTAGGATATTCGCTGATATGTTGGAAGAACATTTTTGGTTCTGGGTGATGCCATCAGCCCAATTTTTCTGCCCCTGTTTAACAGGGGCGTTTAATTAAAATTTTTGATGCAATGCTTTGCAGCAGGGCTAATTCCTGCACTAAAACTAAAGTATATGGGAGAGGTTGCAGTGTCGTGGCACCAGCACCAGTGCCTAAGGCCCAATTTTTCTGCCCCTGCTTAACAGGGGCGTTTAATTACAATTTTTGATGCAATGCTTTGCAGCAGGGCTAATTCCTGCACTAAAACTAGAGTATATGGGAGAGGTTTCAGTGTCGTGGTACCAGCACCAGTGCCATCAGCCCAATTTTTCTGCCCCTGTTTAACAGGGGCGTTTAATTACAATTTTTGATGCAATGCTTTGCAGCAGGGCTAATTCCTGTACTACAACTAGAGTATATGGGAGAGGTTGCAGTGTCGTGGCACCAGCACCAGTGCCATCAGCCCAATTTTTCTGCCCCTGTTTAACAGGGGCGTTTAATTACAATTTTTGATGCAATGCTTTGCAGCAGGGCTAATTCCTGCACTACAACTAGAGTATATGGGAGAGGTTGCAGTGTCGTGGCACCAGCACCAGTGCCATCAGCCCAATTTTTCTGCCCCTGTTTAACAGGGGCGTTTAATTACAATTTTTGATGCGATGCTTTGCAGCAGGGCTAATTCCTGCACTACAACTAGAGTATATGGGAGAGGTTGCAGTGTCGTGGCACCAGCACCAGTGCCTAAGGCCCAATTTTTCTGCCCCTGTTTAACAGGGGCGTTTAATTAAAATTTTTGATGCAATGCTTTGCAGCAGGGCTAATTCCTGCACTAAAACTAGAGTATATGGGAGAGATTGCAGTGTCGTGGCATCAGCACCAGTGCCTAAGGCCCAATTTTTCTGCCCCTGTTTAACAGGGCGTTTAATTACAATTTTTGATGCAATGCTTTGCAGCAGGGCTAATTCCTGCACTAAAACTAGAGTTATATGGGAGAGGTTGCAGTGCCGTGGCACCAGCACCAGTGCCAGCAGCCCAATTTTTCTGCCCCTGTTTAACAGGGGCGTTTAATTACAATTCTTGATATAATATTTCACAGGAGGGGCCCGTTCCTGTGCCCACCCAGAGTAACTGTGAGGACTTATAGTGTTGTGGCACCAGCCCCACAACTACCAAAGGCCCAATTTTTCTACCACTGTTCAACAATGGCATGTAATTACAATTCTTGATATAATCGCTCCAGCGCCCACCAAGAGTCACTTTGAGGGCTTACAATGTTGTGGCAATACCAACACCTTGTTCCGCCATTTCTGCAGAGCATATAGGGCAGGCCCCTACTTTCAAACATTCAACTTACAAACATCTCCTACTTGCAAACGGAAGGAGACAACAGCAAGTGAGATGAAAAAAGACGGACGGCAAAACAAATTATACAGGGGTGATAACCCTTCCCTATGTTTTCCAAAAAGCTTAAAAATAGTTTTTTTGACTGGAGCTACAAAAATGTACCAGTTGAAAATTACAAACAGATTCTACTTAACACAACAAACCTACACAGTCCCTGTCTTGTTTGCACCACCTGTATACTGCTGTTCTGAGTATATAGGGCCTGGGGGCCACACGTATTTCTTTTTTTTAATATGGGTACGGGGTTCCCCTTAATATACGTACAAGACCAAAAGGGGCTGGTAATGGGCAGGGAGGGCTACCCATGCCATTTTTCTGAATGATTTTCAACCATATTGCAGGAACCAGATATAACATTAAAACCGCAAGCAGTTTTAAATGACGTTATTTCCGTTAAATGTCATTTTGTGCAGGGACTGTTCTAAACACGGGAAACACGTGGCACTTCACAGGCATACTATAGACACCCCCAGGCATGATATTTAAAGGAATATTTCACTTTTTTTTTCACTTTAATCGTCATTAAAATCAGTGCTCTTGCCAAAACAGCCGTTTTTAAAACTTTTTTTTGCATTGACCCATGTCCCCTGGGGCAGGAGCCAGGTCCCCAAACCCTTTTTAGGACAGTATCTTGCATATTAGCCGGTAAAATTAGCACTTTTAATTTAGAACGTTCGAGTCCCATAGACTTCAATGGGGTTCTAACGGTCGTACGAATTTGGGGTCCGTTCGAAAGTTCTGGTGTGAACCGAACCGGGGGGGTGTTCGGCTTATCCCTAATGTGGTCTCAGTGCTCTCTATCATGGTGCTGGTGTCATTGCTCTCTATCACGGTGCTGGTGTGGTGTCAGTGCTCTCTATCTCGCTGCTGGTGTCAGTGCTCTCTCTCTATCTCGGTGCTGGTGTCAGTGCTCTCTATCTCTGTGCTGGTGTCAGTGCTCTCTATCACGGTGCTGGTGTCGGTGCTCAGTTTCTATTGCGGTGCTGATTTCAGACAGTGAGGCCGCGTACACACGCGCGGACTGTTCGCCCAACCTTGTCCGCTGAACAGTGTTTGGGCGGACAGTCCGCTCGTGTGTGGGGCTTCAGCGGACAGTTTCAGCGGACAGTTGGACGAACAAGGTCTTACGGAAATTCCGAAAAACTGTCCGCTGAAACAAGGTTTCAGCGGACTGTTCGCTCGTGTGTAGGCTTGTTCGGCCAACTAAGTCTCGCGCATGCTCAGAGAGGATTTTCACGCCGAAAGCTATAATGCAGTGTATAGGACGTCGTATTTTTCGTCCCGTCGTACGTGCCGTTCACGTCATCGCGCACGGTTTCAGCAAACTGTTCGTCCGTCGTGTGTGGCCATGTCCGTCCATGCTAAGTTTGAGCGGACTGTTTGCCGAAACTGTTGGACGGACAAAGTTGGGCGAACAGTCCGCGCGTGTGTACGCGGCCTCAGGGAGATAGCAGCGGAGAAGCCAATCAGCAGGTAGTGCCAGCACCATGGCTGAGGATCAGCACTGGGCTGGCACCTCCGGACCACCGCAGTGGAGCCCTGCATAGGTGGGGGAAAGGGCCGGGCAGAGGGAGGGGCTCAAGCACAGGTTGGCACACTGGGACACTGACACAGGACTGCGCTACCCTGACTGTGGCACTGATCATCTCCTGCACCCCCTTCATAGCCTGCCCTGACCTTGCCTCTCCTCCATGGCCTTCATACGCTCCTGAATTGTCAAAATTGCACAGATGAAAAAAGAATGCTTGCCGTTGTCGATCCCAGATTCACTTAATACTTTTGTTATGTCAGTGTCCATGTGGTGGGACTATGTGTGCACAGCTAGTAAGTATTTTGTGGCTGAAAATATGACCTTTAGGTTTTTAAGGTTCGTCTGCCATTAAAGTCAATGGGGTCTGTCATTAAAGTCAACTTTTGCCCACGTTCGTGGTTCGCGTTTCGCAAAACGTCCCGTGGGAAGTTCATCCATTACTAGCGCACACTTCAGATTAGACTGGTAAGAGAAATCGCAGGAACTTGGGAGACTGCGAATTACTAGCAATGATGTCCACTGCTCTAACTTGATACTTTGTTAAATTTAGGTGTAAGGATACCTGGGCCGTTACTTACAGAAGTGTAATACTAACAGTAAAGCTGGCCATTAGGGATGAGCTTGATGTTCGAGTTGAACATATGTTCGACTCGAACATCGGCTGTTCGCACGTTCAGCAAATACTGAACGTTATGGGTTGTTCGCGCCAAATTCGTGTGGCGCTCACGGCCCACAATGCACTGCGTCATCGCAGTGCATTGCTGGCTCATGATTGGCCAAGCATGCACTGTGACCCCGCATGCTTGGCCAATCACAGCGCCGGCAGCGAGGAGAGACATGATTGGCCACAGGCAGGATGCCTGTGGCCAATCATAGCTCAGGCTGTGTAGTACACGCCCCACACTATATAAGGCCGCCAGCGTGTTCTCTGTGTACCTTCAACACAGTATACACCGTTCGTTATTGGCAAATTTAGCGTTCTTGCTGTTCTGTAATTGAGCTTTTAGCAATCTGCAGGAATTTGTGGGTGTTGTCTGCGTGCCCTGACCGCAGTATACACCATTATATCCACCTATATAGCTAGCTATATTGGTCTTCTGTAATAGAGCTTTCAGTCAGTTGTAGGAGATTGTGGGTGTTGTCTGCATTTCCTGACCGCAGTATACACCATTATATCCACCTATATAGCTAGCTATATTGCTCTTTTGTAATAGAGCTTTCAGTCAGCTGTAGGAGATTGTGGGTGTTGTCTGTGTGCCCTGACCGCAGTATACACCATTATATCCACCTATATAGCTAGCTATATTGCTCTTCTGTAATAGAGCTTTCAGTCAGCTGTAGGAGATTGTGGGTGTTGTCTGCGTGCCCTGACCACAGTATACACCATTATATCCACCTATATAGCTAGCTATATTGGTCTTCTGTAATAGAGCTTTCAGTCAGTTGTAGGAGATTGTGAGCGTTGTCTGCGTGCCCTGACCGCAGTATACACCATTATATCCACCTATATAGATAGCTATATTGCTCTTCTGTAATAGAGCTTTCAGTCAGCTGTAGGAGATTGTGGGTGTTGTCTGCGTGCCCTGACCGCAGTATACACCATTATATCCACCTTTATAGCTAGCTATGTTGCTCTTCTGTAATAGAACCTTCAGTCAGCTGTAGGAGATTATGGGTGTTGTCTGCGTGCCCTGACCGCAGTATACACCATTATATCCACCTATATAGCTAGCTAGATTGCTCTTTTGTAATAGAGCTTTCAGTCAGCTGTAGGAGATTGTGGGTGTTGTCTGCGTGCCCTGACCGCAGTATACACCATTATATCCACCTATATAGCTAGCTATATTGCTCTTCTGTAATAGAGCTTTCAGTCAGCTTTAGGAGATTGTGGGTGTTGTCTGCGTGCCCTGACCGCAGTATACACCATTATATCCACCTATATAGCTAGCTATATTGCTCTTCTGTAATAGAACCTTCAGTCAGCTGTAGGAGATTATGGGTGTTGTCTGCGTGCCCTGCCCGCAGTATACACCATTATATCCACCTATATAGCTAGCTATATTGCTCTTCTGTAATAGAGCTTTCAGTCAGCTGTAGGAGATTGTGGGTGTTGTCTGCGTGCCCTGACCGCAGTATACACCATTATATCCACCTATATAGCTAGCTATATTGCTCTTCTGTAATTGAGCTTGCAGTCAGCTGTAGGAGGTTGTGGGTGTTGTCTGCGTTCTCTCTGCAGAGTTCCAGTGTCTACAGGTGAGGGGGGGAGGATGGCCTCCTCTAGCCCAGGCCCAGGGTTGCTTTCCTGGCCTGGAGCTCCAGCTACCCTCCCTGGAATTGAAGACCTATCCAGGGTGGAGAGGCTCTTTCTGGGGACTCAGGTCGGTCTTACCAGCTGGACCAAAGCCCAGCCAGGAGAGGATGTTAAGAAATGCAAAGTGAGGATCGAGAAGGTTAAGAACCTAATGGAGAAGGCAACACGTGCATACAATGGCCGCATGGCCTGTTTAACCTCTCTTCGGAACCGGCGGGATCCTTCCAGCATCTCCAAGAGATCGGAATTCCGAGTGGCCATTGCAAGTCTAAAGCAGCAGAATGCCGAGTTATTCTACCTCCTGGTGAACCTATGTGACCATGGCCCAGGCGAGGATGAGCTAAAGCATGAGCTGTTGAGAGAAAATGAGGAGGGGAGACAGGCGTCTCGGCGCCAGAAGGGGAGCCAGACCCCGCAAGCTGACTCCCAAGAGGAGAAGCCTTCCCAGGTAGGGGAAGTTGGTGCAGTACCAGAGACCCCCGGGAAACACCAGGGGGGTGAGACGGATGGCCGACCCAGGAGACGGGGCAGGAGTGCTGGACTCTCCCCCTGGAACATCATGCCAAACCCAGCCCTGGGCCTAGTGGAGAGACGCTTGGAAACTTTGGGCTTACTTGTCACAGGGGCTCCGGTGGACAAGCCGGATTCCCTGCTAGACGTGGACAACCTCCCACTCCCGGATGTCCTCGTTCCGCTGCGGGGGGATCCCCAGGTCAGCAGGCCCAGACTATCGGAACAGTTGGACAGTGCAGATGGGGTGGTGTTGAGTGGGTCTCCCGCCATGGTGGGTGTTGTGAGGGTTGGGGATGGTTGCTGTGGGACGCCGTCCTCTGTGGGGAGGGGGGAGGGGGTCCCACACTCTGCTCTGGGATTGGTGCGGGCCTTTGAGGGGCAGGCGCCTACAGGAAGTCTGCCGGGGCTGGGGGCGGATCCCGCCGCTTCCGGTTTGCCGGCGGGACAGGAGGTGGGCGGAGCTTCGTCTGCCACAGCTCCGGCAGATGACGGGATGGTGAATCGGCAGGTGTGGGGTGAGTCGCCCATGGGGGCTTTGGACAGGGAGTGCCCTGCGATGGAGTTTATCCTTCAGTTGGAGGGCACCCACGTAGAGGAGTGTATAGTGGTCGATTCTTGCAGGGCTCACTCTGAGGTTGGCGGGAGCTCCGAAATGGAATGGGCGGGCCTCCTGGGGAGCCAATTGGATGCCTTCTTTGGCTGTGGCCAGGAAGAGGCCCCCCCAGTCTACCAGTGAGGTTCGGGAAGTAGCGCCCCGGTCGCCAGGGTCGGGAGATATGAGTCAGACCATGGAGCCAGGAGTGGTCCCCCCTGGCTGCCTCAAAGTCTGGGGGTAACCCTGTGGTGTCGGCTCCTGTGGAACGCCTCTTGGGTGTGGAGGAGGAGGCAGCACTATTGGGTGCACTTAAAGCAGGGCGCTCTTTCACGCAAGTGGCCGGTTCTAGTGTTCCTCTGGGCCCCCTGTATGGCCAGTTTGGCGCCCAGAATTTTAGGGCGCCGCCCTCTGCCCAGCTTACAGGGCCAGACGCCTGGTCAAGGGGTACGGAGGGCCCAGAGAGAAGACGTAGGAATGTCGTGCAGCTTAAGTGGGAGGGCGAAGGGGCATGTCCCTCCAGGGGTCAGGTAGTGGGATGGATACTGGGTGCCGGTTTCCGGGTGGCGGATCTCTTTGCTGTCATCCATCCAAAGGGATCCAAAGAATTTGACGTCAGTTTCCTCTCCGTCGTCTCGATGAAGAGGTTTCTGACTGTATATGAAATCCTGAGGAGGTCTGACCCCTGGAGGGGGTTCCGTGTGGTCCCCCTGTCCCGACAGGAGGAGGTGAAAAATATCACCGTCCTGGTTAGGAATGAGTCCCTCCCTCCAGAAGACATCATGACCTGGCTCGGGAGATTTGGCCAGCTGCAGACTCTGTTGCAGAAGTCCCTAGACGAGCGCGGGGTCTGGACTGGGGATTGGCAGGCCAGGATCCGGCTCAGGCGCCAGGGCAATACAGTATCTCACGTCCCTGGTAGCGCCTTCATTGGCAGAGACCGGATCCTGGTCTTCTACCCGGGCCAGCCTCGTCGCTGCTTTAAATGCGGAAGCCCGGCACACCTGAGCGCAGACTGCGTGACGCCCCCCGCTGCGTCAGGTGCAACGGGTTTGGGCACCCACAGGAGACTTGCAGGCTTATAGTCTGAAATCTCTGTGGGGTGCTGGGGCACCCTTTCAGCCGGTGCCCCAAAGCATTCAGGGACTTCCCGACAGAGGGGGGCGAACCTGGCCAACCCCGGGCACCATCTGGGGATCCCGGGCCCGGGTCGGTGGTTGGGGGGGACTTAGGGGCAGGGGGAGCGGCGGGGCCAGGTGATCAGCTGCCCCAAAGGGTGAGGTCTGTGAGGGGGAGAAAGGAGGAGTTAGGAAATAGTGTGGCTGGTAAGAAGGTTGATGGAACATCTAGGTCCTTGGGGGCAGTTCCCAAGGAGAAAAGGAAAGAGCCTGATAAGTCATCTGTGGGTAGGAAGGCGCCTACCAAAAAGCCGACTGCCGGGCCCAAAGAGAGACCTCCTAGAAGAGCTTCTCTCTTGGATCCCCCCCCTTGTCCCCCTCCCGCTGTTGCTTCTCCATCCCCCTCCCCATCCCCTCTCCCCCATCCCCTTCCCTCCCCCCTTCCCCTTCCGTCCCCCTCCTCTGCCCCCCTCCCATCCCCCCTTACCCTGGTATCTCCACGTCCTTCTTCCTCTTCTAGTCTCCCTGTTGTACCGGCGGCGGTCGCCGGGCAGGAGATGATGGAGGTACAGGGGGCTGCCAAGACCTCCCAGAAGCGCCTTGCATCTAGCGGGCATTCTGAGGAGGAGGGTGGTGAGCCTCCTGGGCCTGGGCGGTGGGAGAGGGTAAGGAAAAAAGCAGTCAGAAAAAGAAAACGGAAGGTACCTGTGCCTGAGGAAGACGTATGCCCTTGCCCCAGTGAGGATGGGTGTGTTGACCGGCCTCTTATCCTGCTGGGCAATCGTTTTGAGGGCCTACCCTCTGACTCAGAGGACGAGGGGGCCTGCAAGTAATGTAAGCAGAAGGGAATGTAAGCCAATCACTAAGGATGGCGGTACCCGCGCCAATACGCCTTGCGACGATTAATGTTGCAAGTGTGCGTTCTACGGCGGCTCGTTTTGCAGCCTTTGATTTTTTCAGCCGGATTGATGCTGACATTTTGTTTTTGCAAGAGACCTGGTTGGCATCTGTGGCAGGGATGCATCTAGCAAAGAGAGAGTGGAGATGTGGGCCCTCTCTCTGGTCTCTTGCAGCTGAGCCCTGTAGTGGTGTTGCGGTCCTTTTTAAGACTGGTTTGGTGGCCTGCCGACGAGTGATTGAGGTCGAGGTTGGTAGATGTCTAGTGGTGGATGCTGTCGTGAGGGGAGAATTCCTCCGTTTAATTAATTTTTATGGCCCTTAATCTCAGAGGGGGAGGAAGGACCTTCTTACGGCAGTGAAACCTTACCTGTTTACATCCCAGCAGGTGGTCTTTGGTGGTGACTTCAACATGGTCACCAGGTCAAAGAACCGGGCAGGAACCTCTGGCCCCCTGGGATATGACAGTATCTTTTTGAATAGGATAGTGAGGGAAGCCGGGTTGGTGGATGTGCACGTTTGTCATCTCCCCAACCACACGGGTTTCACCTATGCCAGAGGTAGCAGTAAGAGTAGGATAGACAGGTTTTTTTTGAAGGGGGACTCTTTCTTCACAGCCCCTGTGCTGTGTGCGGTTGAGTTCTCCGATCACTGTATGGTGTCCGTTACCTTGAATGTGGCCGATACTCCTCAGAAGGGTCGGGGCTTGTGGCGCCTAAATGGGTCGCTGCTTGAGGACCCTGAAGTGAGGGAGGCTTTCGAGACCTTTTTTTTGGAACAAGCCACGCTCCTTGAGGGCGGCTGCTCCCATCAGGAATGGTGGGAAGTGGTGAAGAAGAGGTCTGAGGGCTTCTTCCGAGAGGTCTCGAGGCACCGGGCTTTCTCAAAATACCTGGCCTACCAGAGGCTGCGGAGGCAATTAGATCGCCTCATCTCCTCTGGGGGCACTCAGGAACAGATCTCTGCTCTGAAGCTTCAGATGAAGGAGGGTCAGTACGACCGTCTCGCCTCCCTGGTCCTTGAGAGGGATTACGGGAAGTTCGTCTCCCCGAATCCTTACAAGAGCTGCGGCGATGCGGCGAGTGAGAAGGTCGTACATTCCTCGGGGTCCTTGGTGCGGTCCAAGGCAGGGATCCTGGGCATCATCAGTGCCCACTTTTCCGACATCCTGAAGAAGAAGCCTTTAGACCTTCAGAGAGCCAGGACGTTCCTTGACGAGACACCGCTGGAGGCATTGTCTGACCTTCCGGTCTCCTTGACAGATGGGATCTCAACGGCAGAGGTTGAGCAAGCCATCGACTCTTTGTCACCAAAGAGATCGCCGGGGCCTGATGGGCTCACGGCGGAGTTCTATAAAACCTTTAAGAGCCTTTTGGCTCCTCTTTTGAGGGAGGTGTTCAATGAGTGTTTGGCATCTGGTTTGCTTCCTCCCTCAATGAGAAGGTCTGCCCTGATCCTCTTGTCAAAGGGGAAAGATTCGTCCAGGGTAGAGAATTGGCGTCCTATTGCCCTTCTCTCCACGGATAGGAAGATTCTGGCGAAGATATTGTTTGTGCGTATGTCTGCTGTCGCGGACAAGTTACTTTCCACCTCCCAGCATTGTGCAGTTCCCGGCCGTAGCACCTTTAGTGCTGTCCTGAACGTCCGGGAGGCTGTGGAAAGGTGCAGGGCAATGGGTGATGGTCGGTATCTGCTGGCACTAGATCAGGCGAAAGCTTTTGATAGGGTAAGCCATGAGTACCTCTGGCTTCTCCTGGGTAAGTACGGTCTGCCAGCTAAATTCATCGATTGGCTGAAAGTATTGTATAGGGGGGCTGAGAGCTGCCCCCTTGTCAATGTTTGGGTGGGCTCCGCCTTCCCGGTGGACTCTGGTGTCAGGCAGGGTTGCCCTTTGAGCCCCCTACTCTACGTCTTTGCGGTAGATCCTTTCGTGAGGAGGCTTGACCGCGGGCGTTTGAGGGGGGTTCCGGTAGAGCCCTGTGGGGGCCCGGAGCCATCGGTGAGGGTGGTGGCCTACGCGGATGATGTCTTGGTGGTAGTGTCTAGCCGAGAGAAGGCCCTTTTTGTGGAAACACAGATTGGGGGCTACTCCGAGGCATCAGGTTCGTTAGTCAACTGGGACAAGAGTGAGGTTCTCTGGATGGGGAAGGAAGGCGAGCAGTTTGCGCTTCCGGACGTTTTCCCCCAGCCCCAACCAGAGATAAAGATCTTAGGCATCCTTTTTGGCCCAGGCGACTATCTCAAGCAAAACTGGGAGCGCAGGCTGTCGGGTGCTACCCAGAAAGTTAAGGCCTGGAAGGGCTGGAAGCTGTCGTTGAGGGAAAGGGTAAGCCTGATCAAGACTTATCTGCTGCCTGAATTTCTCTATGTCAGCTACGTTTGTCTTCTGCCGGAATCGCTCTATGCACGGATCTACAGCCTGTTCTTCCTACTACTGTGAGGAAACAGGCTGAACCTCATCAAGAGGGAGGTTACGTACCTTCGGAGAAGGCAGGGTGGGTTGGACATGATCAACCCAGTGGTGTTTTTCACCACTGTATTTGTGAAATTCAATCTACAGTCTATCTTTGTGGACACGCCTTCTCTGTGGGAACGTTCGTGTAAGGGCTGGCTCTTGCTTTTCCTGAGTAGCTGGGAGGGAGGGGGTCGCCCTGGTGACCTTCGTAGATCCCATGGGTACCTCCCGTCCTATGTCCCGACTGCTCTGAAGGTACTAAGGAAGTGGAGGATAACTGCTCTAGAGGTGGGCTCTATGGGTCGGCGTGAGCTGTACCTTAGGGTCATGTCCTCTGACTTTTTGAGACCACTGGCCTTAAGGGATTGCCCAGACAGGGTTCTCACGGAGGGACTAGCCCTTCTGAATTCCGTGAGAATTCCTCTCAAGTTCTGGGATCTTGCGTGCAGAGCGTTCCATGGACGCCTCTACGTACGATCCAACTTGAAATATCGGAGCTTAGGGGACAGAGGGTCACCCCGTCCAGAGTATGGAGGGACATTAGAGATCATGTATACTTCTATAATAGAGCTTTCAGTCAGCTGTAGGAGATTGCGGGCGTTGTCTGCGTGCCCTGACCGCAGTATACACCATTATATCCACCTATATAGCTAGCTATATTGCTCTTTTGTAATAGAGCTTTCAGTCAGCTGTAGGAGATTGTGGGTGTTGTCTGCGTGCCCTGACCGCAGTATACACCATTATATCCACCTATATAGTTAGCTATATTGTTCTTCTGTAATAGAGCTTTCAGTCAGCTGTAGGAGATTGTGGGTGTTGTCTGTGTGTGCTGAACGCAGTATACACCTTTATATCCACCTATATAGCTAGCTATATTGCTCTTCTGTAATAGAGCTTTCAGTCAGTTGTAGGAGATTGTGGGCGTTGTCTGCGTGCCCTGACCGCAGTATACACCATTATATCCACCTATATAGCTAGCTATATTGCTCTTCTGTAATAGAGCTTTCAGTCAGTTGTAGGAGATTGTGGGCGTTGTCTGCGTGCCCTGACCGCAGTATACACCATTATATACACCTATATATAGCTAGCTATATTGCTCTTTTGTAATAGAGCTTTCAGTCAGCTGTAAGAGATTGTGGGTGTTGCCTGCGTTCCCTGACCGCAGTATACACCATTATATCCACCTATATAGCTAGCTATATTGCTCTTCTGTAATAGAACCCTCAGTCAGCTGTAGGAGATTATGGGTGTTGTCTGCGTGCCCTGCCAGCACTATACACCATTATATCCACCTATATAGATAACTATATTGCTCTTCTGTAATAGAGCTTTCAGTCAGCTGTAGGAGATTGTGGGTGTTGTCTGCGTGCCCTGACCGCAGTATACACCATTATATCCACCTATATAGCTAGCTATATTGCTCTTCTGTAATAGAGCTTTCAGTCAGTTGTAGGAGATTGTGGGCGTTGTCGACATGCCCTGACCGCAGTACACACCATTATATCCACCTATATAGCTAGCTTTATTGCTCTTCTGTAATAGAACCTTCAGTCAGCTGTAGGAGATTGTGGGTGTTGTCAGCGTGCCCTGACCGCAGTATACACCATTATATCCACCTATAAAGCTAGCTATATTGCTCTTCTGTAATAGAACCTTCAGTCAGCTGTAGGAGATTATGGGTGTTGTCTGCGTGCCCTGCCCGCAGTATACACCATTATATCCACCTATATAGCTAGCTATATTGCTCTTCTGTAATAGAGCTTTCAGTCAGCTGTAGGAGATTGTGGGTGTTGTCTGCGTGCCCTGACCGGAGTATACACCATTATATCCACCTATATAGATAGCTATATTGCTCTTCTGTACTAGAACCTTCAGTCAGCTGTAGGTGATTATGGGTGTTGTCTGTGTGCCCTGCCCGCAGTATACACCATTATATCCACCTATATAGCTATCTATATTGCTCTTCTTATTGCTCTTTTATAATAGAGCTTTCAGTCAGCTGTAGGAGATTGTGGGTGTTGTCTGCGTGCCCTGACCGGAGTATACACCATTATATCCACCTATATAGATAGCTATATTGCTCTTCTGTACTAGAACCTTCAGTCAGCTGTAGGTGATTATGGGTGTTGTCTGTGTGCCCTGCCCGCAGTATACACCATTATATCCACCTATATAGCTATCTATATTGCTCTTCTTATTGCTCTTTTATAATAGAGCTTTCAGTCAGCTGTAGGAGATTGTGGGTGTTGTCTGCGTGCCCTGACCGCAGTATACACCATTATATCTACCTATATAGCTAGCTATATTGCTCTTCTGTAATAGAGCTTTCAGTCAGCTGTAGGTAGGAGATTGTGGGCGTTGTCTGCATGCCCTGACCGCAGTATACACCATTATATCCAACTATATAGATAGCTATATTGCTCTTCTGTAATAGAGCTTTTAGTCAGCTGTAGGAGATTGTGGGTGTTGTCTGCGTTCCCTGACCGCAGTATACACCATTATATCCACCTTTCTAGCTAGCTATGTTGCTCTTCTGTAATAGAACCTTAAGTCAGCTGTAGGAGATTATGGGTGTTGTATGTGAGCCCTGCCCGCAGTATACACCATTATATCCACCTATATAGCTAGCTATATTGCTCTTCTATAATAGAGCTTTCAGTCAGCTGTAGGAGATTGTGGGCGTTGTCTGCATGCCCAAACCGTAGTATACACCATTATATCCACCTATATAGATAGCTATATTGCTCTTATGTAATAGAGCTTTCAGTCAGCTGTAGGAGATTGTGGGTGTTGTCAGCGTGCCCTGACCGCAGTATACACCATTATATCCACCTATAAAGCTAGCTATATTGCTCTTCTGTAATAGAACCTTCAGTCAGCTGTAGGAGATTATGGGTGTTGTCTGCGTGCCCTGCCGGCAGTATACACCATTATATCCACCTATATAGCTAGCTATATTGCTCTTCTATAATAGAGCTTTCAGTCAGCTGTAGGAGATTGTGGGCGTTGTCTGCATGCCCTAACCGTAGTACACACCATTATATCCACCTATATAGATAGCTATATTGCTCTTCTGTAATAGAGCTTTCAGTCAGCTGTAGGAGATTGTGGGTGTTGTCTGCGTGCCCTGACCGCAGTATACACCATTATATCCACCTATATAGCTAGCTATATTGCTCTTCTGTAATAGAACCTTCAGTCAGCTGTAGGAGATTATGGGTGTTGTCTGCGTGCCCTGCCCGCAGTATACACCATTATATCCACCTATATAGCTAGCTATATTGCTCTTCTGTAATAGAGCTTTCAGTCAGCTGTAGGAGATTGTGGGTGTTGTCTACGTGCCCTGACCGCGGTATACACCATTATATCCACCTATATAGCTAGCTATATTGCTCCTTTGTAATAGAGCTTTCAGTCAGCTGTAGGAGATTGTGGGTGTTGTCAGCGTGCCCTGACCGCAGTATACACCATTATATCCACCTATAAAGCTAGCTATATTGCTCTTCTGTAATAGAACCTTCAGTCAGCTGTAGGAGATTATGGGTGTTGTCTGCGTGCCCTGCCCGCAGTATACACCATTATATCCACCTATATAGCTAGCTATATTGCTCTTCTGTAATAGAGCTTTCAGTCAGCTGTAGGAGATTGTGGGTGTTGTCTACGTGCCCTGACCGCGGTATACACCATTATATCCACCTATATAGCTAGCTATATTGCTCCTTTGTAATAGAGCTTTCAGTCAGCTGTAGGAGATTGTGGGTGTTGTCTGCGTGCCCTGACCGCAGTATACACCATTATATCCACCTATATAGCTAGCTATATTGCTCTTCTGTAATAGAGCTTTCAGTCAGCTGCAGGAGATTGTGGGTGTTGTCTGCATGCCCTTCCCGCAATATACACCATTATATCCACCTATATAGCTAGCTATATTGCTCTTCTATAATAGAGATTTCAGTCAGCTGTAGGAGATTGTGGGTGTTGTCTGCGTGCCCTGACCGCAGTATACTCTATTATATCCACCTATATAGCTAGCTATTTTGCTCTTCTGTTCTAGAACCTTCAGTCAGCTGTAAGAGATTATGGGTGTTGTCTGTGTGCCCTGCCCGCAGTATACACCATTATATCCACCTATATAGCTAGATATATTGCTCTTCTTATTGCTCTTTTGTAATAGAGCTTTCAGTCAGCTGTAGGAGATTGTGGGTGTTGTCTGCGTGCCCTGACCACAGTATACACCATTATATCCACCTATATAGCTAGCTATATTGCTCTTCTGTAATAGAGCTTTCAGTCAGCTGTAGGAGATTGTGGGCGTTGTCTGCATGCCCTGACCACAGTATACATCATTATATCCACCTATATAGATAGCTATATTGCTCTTCTATAATAGAGCTTTCAGTCAGCTGTAGGAGATTGTGGGTGTTGTTTGCGTGCCCTGACCGCAGTATACACCATTATATCCACCTATATAGCTAGCTATATTGCTCTTCTGTACTAGAACCTTCAGTCAGCTGTAGGAGATTGTGGGTGTTGTCTGTGTGCCCTGCCCGCAGTATACACCATTATATCCACCTTTATAGCTAGCTATATTGCTCTTCTTATTGCTCTTTTGTAATAGAGCTTTCAGTCAGCTGTAGGAGATTGTGGGTGTTGTCTGCGTGCCCTGACCGCAGTATACACCATTATATCCACCTATATAGCTAGCTATATTGCTCTTCTGTAATAGAGCTTGCAGTCAGTTGTAGGAGCTTGTGTGTGCTGGCTGCGTGCTCTGATCTCTGAGGACTTCCAGAGTGGTGGAGAAAGAGAGGGAGCTGATGACTTCAGTCAGCCCAGGCCAGGTGCCTGTTTCTCAGCCTAATGAAGGACGTGGAGCCCCTAAGCTCCTGGAGCTCGTCAAGGAGGAGAGGTTGTTTTTGGAGAACCAGCTGGATCTTGCAGATTGGTCTCTGAGACAGCCAGGAGAGGATGTGGAGAAATCTGCAGACAGAAGAAAGAAAGCTAAAAGCTTAATTGTAAAGGCTTCCCGCAGCTACTGTGAGAAAATGAAGGTCCTGGCGGAGCTAAGGAACCGGAGAGACAGATCAGGCGTTGTAAAGAGACAGGAGTATAAGACGGTGATAGACGGATTGAAGAAGCAGTGCAACATATTGGGTGAGCTGTTATCCAACCTGATTGACAGTGCTTCTGGTGAGAAAGACTTTCTATCTAACGTGGACAAAGCGATGAGAATTGCGTGTGACGAGGGGACCCAGGCAGGGAGACGCCGTAGACTGTATCCAGCCCCGAACACAACGCAGGAGGAGGAAATGGCGGGTCCCTCTGTGGAAGCCAGCCATGAAGAAAAGGAAAGTGCGGTGGAAAGAAAGGTGGCCAGTGACAAACCAGAGGGAAAGACTGTGGTGGAAAGAAAGCCAGCGGTGTGTAAAGAAACAGTTTTGGAGAGAGAGAGTGCTGTGAAGGCTGAAAATGTGAAGAGCATTCCTGGTGAAAAGACTGCTAGCCCTGCTAACTCCACTAATCCTGCAGAGGGGTCAGGTAAGCCTAATGCCCCGTACACACGAGAGGGATTAAGTCTGACAGACCTCCAAAGGAGTTCCGCCGGAGTTCCGCCGGAGTTCCGCCGGAGTTCTGGCGGACTTTTCGACCGAACGGACTTGACCACACACCATCACACCAAACTCCGACGGAGTCGAACGTGATGACGTACGACTGGATTAGACGTAGGAAGTTCCTAGACAGTAGCCAATAGCTGCCCTAGCGTCGGTTTTAGTCCGTCGGAGTAGCACACACACGAGCGGATTTTTCGAAGGGGACCGGGTCCGGCGGAGTTCCGTCGGGAAAATTTAAAGCATGCTTCATTTCTAAAGTCCGTCAGACTTTAGCTTCGCTAAAGTCCGTTGCAGCCCACACACGATCGGATAGTCCGCCGGACTCAGTCCGTCGGAGTTTGGATGTCGAAAAGTCCGCTCGTGTGTACGGGGCATAAGGGTTGCCAGCCTATGAATGAGGCTGTGTCCCCAGAGGGCAGGTTAGACCCCGGTGAAGTGGGAAGGAGGCAGCAAAAGGACATTAAAGACAGGAGTGTTGTTAAGAAGATACCAGTGGTGCAGCTTGCTAGGATAGTAAGCAAAGGAAAAATGGACTTACCTGTACAGTCCCCAGTGATCCCAGCCGGTGGTTGCAAGCAGGGCACGCCGTCAGTTGCGTTGTCGGCTGCCACTGCTGCAAGCCGGTCTCAGGGTAAGGGGACTAGGGTATATGAGAGTCAAGCCAGCTTGGCTGCCGCTGTGGGCAGCGGTGCAGTGTCGGCCGGCGGCATGGCATCTGACAGTTCGGGAATGGCGGCCGTGAATAAGAGAACGCCGTCTTCCCGCGGGAGGAGGGGTGGTGCTACTGACCGCGAGGCCAATAGTAGCGCGGGAAGGGGTGATGACGCACTTCCGGTGCGCGAGCTGGTTCATGGCGAGAATAGCCCGCGGCCTGAAGTGACGGTGGCGGGTCCGGAAGTTGACCCCGAGGGTCGTTTTCAAAGGACTTCCGGTCTGCTTTCTGGTCAAGAGAGTGTAAACAGTAACAGTAACAGTAATGTTGAAATGTCTAATTGTATAGTGCCAGAACAAGCTACGGCCTGGGGTGACTGCCCAATGGGCGAGCTTGATGGTGAGAACCCTGCAATGACGTTCATTCGCGGCTTGGAGGGTTCTCAATCAGGGCCGAGCCAAGTGTCAGTGGATTCCTGCGGGGCCCATATGGAGGTGGAGTGGCAGGAAGCCTGGGAGGCTTTGCTTTATAGCTCTGAGGATGAGACCTATCCTAAAGTTCAGGCTGGGGTAAACGATGTGGGGAGTGTGACTTCCCATGCCGTGAGTGGGGGGGCTGCTTCTCATGTTGTACCCCCAGTGTCTGTGGCAGAGGCTCCTCCTCCGGGACCCGTACTAAGGGGGACACCGGAGGTAAAGTTGCTGACGGCACTTGGTGAAAGGCGTTCCTACGCCAATGTGGCTGGGTCCAGTGTGCCTCTTGACCACCTGTACCACCAGTTTGGGGCCAGTAACTTTCGGGTACCCCCGGCTGGTCAGACCCCTGGGGCCAGTACTTGGTCTAGGGGGACAGGTGGTCCGGAGCGCAAGCGTAGGAATGTGGTCCAGCTGAGATGGGAGGGTGAAGGTCAGTGCCCCACGAGGGGCCAAGTGGTTGACATGGTCCTGGCGTTGGGGTTCAGGGTGGCTGAGCTATTTGCTGTGATCCACCCAGCTGGCACCCCTGACTTTGATGTCAGTTTCACCAACGCTGTGACTATGGAGCGTTTTATAACCGCTTTTGGGTTGGTTAAAGGGGCTGATCCCTGGAAAGGGTTCCGCCTGATTCCTTTGAGTAGGCAGGAGGAGATTAAAAACCTGACGGTGTTAGTAAGGAACGAGAGCCTGCCCCCGGAGGACATAGCAACTTGGCTGGGGAGACACGGCCAGTTGCAGTGTCCTCTAAATAAATGCTTAGACGAGCGTGGGGTATGGACTGGAGCATGGAACACCAGGATTCGTTTGAGAAGATCTGGCAACACGGTTGCACATGTCCCAGGAAGTGCTTTCCTGGGACGAGATAGAATCCTGGTGTTCTACCCAGGCCAGCCCCGTAGGTGTTTCAGGTGTGGGTGTCCAACCCACATGAGTGCAGATTGCACAGTTGTGCGCTGCACTAAGTGCAATAAGTTTGGACACTCAGGTGACACGTGTGGGTTGATCTGCTGCAACCTTTGCGGTCAAATGGGGCATCCCTTTAGCAGATGCCCCAGAGCCTACAGGGGTGAAGCTGCAGCAGGTGGTGGGCCAGGAGGGGATAGTGCACCTCCTCCTGCTGGGCAGAGTTTTGGAGGGGAAAGGCAGGGAAGCGCTCCTACGGCGGAGCCACAGGGTGCACCTCGAACCCAAAAGGCAAGTAGGGTCCCTCAAAGAGAAAAGGGGGTACGGCATGCAGATGTTGCCCAGGCCCCTGTCACTGAAGTTCAGGTGCCCGGTCCAGATATTGGTCAGGTGGAGGTAGTTGGGCCTCCCTTTTTGGATAAGGGGGGGGCACAGGTTTCTGTTTCCCAGGTTACTGCTCCCACTCCCCTTCCTCGGAGATGTAGGCCGGGCAGACGTCTGGTCACTGTCTCCTCATCCGATTCTTCGGCTGGGGATGACAGGTCTGGGGAGGAGGAGATGGAAGTCTCGGTTAAGGGGGCTCAGAAACGCCCAAAAGAAGTATCGGATGAGGAAGGTGAAGTGGCTTGGGTCACGATTAGGAAAAAGCAGGGGAAGAAGAAGAAAAAAAGGGCCCCGTTACCTGAGGTGGATCCTGGGCCACCAGAAGGGCCTAGCAGTAGGGGTGATGCTCTACTTATAAATTTTTCTTCTGGGGAGGAGGAGGGGGAAGATGACATGTAAGTTGTTTTTCCCTTTTGTTTGTATAGTTTATTATCTGTTAAATTGCAAAGTGTATGTTAACTGATATTTGATTTGTAATGAAAAATTTGTATGTTCGGTAGCAGATAACCATTAAAAAAATATCCACCTATATAGCTAGCTATATTGCTCTTCTGTAATAGAGCTTTCAGTCAGTTGTAGGAGATTGTGGGCATTGTCTGCATGCCCTGACCGCAGTATACACCATTATATCCACCTATATAGCTAGCTATATTGCTCTTCTGTAATAGAGCTTTCAGTCAGCTGTAAGAGATTATGAGTGTTGTCTGCGTGCCCTGACCACAGTATACACCATTATATCCACCTATATAGCTAGCTATATTGCTCTTCTGTAATAGAGCTTTCAGTCAGCTGTAGGAGATTGTAGGCGTTGTCTGCATGCCCTGACCGCAGTATACGCCATTATATCCACCTATATAGCTAGCTACATTGCTGTTCTGTAATAGAGCTTTCAGTCAGCTGTAGGAGATTGTGGGTGTTGTCTGAGTGCCCTGACCACAGTATACACCATTATATCCACCTATATAGCTAGCTATATTGGTCTTCTGTAATAGAGCTTTCAGTCAGTTGTAGGAGATTGTGAGCGTTGTCTGCGTGCCCTGACAGCAGTATACACCATTATATCCACCTATATAGCTAGCTATATTGCTCTTCTGTAATAGAGCTTTCAGTCAGTTGTAGGAGATTGTGGGTATTGTCTGCATGCCCTGACAGCAGTATACACCATTATATCCACCTTTATAGCTAGTTATGTTGCTCTCCTGAAATAAAACCTTCAGTCAGCTGTAGGAGATTATGGGTGTTGTCTGCGTGCCCTGCCCGCAGTATACACCATTATATCCACCTATATAGCTAGCTATATTGCTCTTCTATAATAGAGCTTTCAGTCAGCTGTAGGAGATTGTGGGCGTTGTCTGTATGCCCTAACCGTAGTATACACCATTATATCCACCTATATAGATAGCTTATTGCTCTTCTGTAATAGAGCTTTCAGTCAGCTGTAGGAGATTGTGGGTGTTGTCTGCGTGTCCTGACCGCAGTATACACCATTATATCCACCTATATAGCTAGCTATATTGCTCTTCTGTAATAGAACCTTCAGTCAGCTGTAGGAGATTATGGGTGTTGTCTGCGTGCCCTTCCCGCAGTATACACCATTATATCCACCTATATAGCTAGCTATATTGCTCTTCTATAATAGAGCTTTCAGTCAGCTGTAGGAGATTGTGGGTGTTGTCTGTGTGCGCTGACCGCAGTATACACCATTATATCCACCTATATAGCTAGCTATATTGCTCTTTTGTAATAGAGCTTGCAGTCAGCTGTAGGTGATTATGGGTGTTGTCTGTGTGCCCTGACAGCAGTATACACCATTATATCCACCTATATAGCTAGCTATATTGCTCTTCTGTAATAGAGCTTTCAGTCAGTTGTAGGAGATTGTGGGTATTGTCTGCATGCCCTGACAGCAGTATACACCATTATATCCACCTTTATAGCTAGTTATGTTGCTCTCCTGAAATAAAACCTTCAGTCAGCTGTAGGAGATTATGGGTGTTGTCTGCGTGCCCTTCCCGCAGTATACACCATTATATCCACCTATATAGCTAGCTATATTGCTCTTCTATAATAGAGCTTTCAGTCAGCTGTAGGAGATTGTGGGCGTTGTCTGTATGCCCTAACCGTAGTATACACCATTATATCCACCTATATAGATAGCTTATTGCTCTTCTGTAATAGAGCTTTCAGTCAGCTGTAGGAGATTGTGGGTGTTGTCTGCGTGTCCTGACCGCAGTATACACCATTATATCCACCTATATAGCTAGCTATATTGCTCTTCTGTAATAGAACCTTCAGTCAGCTGTAGGAGATTATGGGTGTTGTCTGCGTGCCCTGCCCGCAGTATACACCATTATATCCACCTATATAGCTAGCTATATTGCTCTTCTATAATAGAGCTTTCAGTCAGCTGTAGGAGATTGTGGGTGTTGTCTGTGTGCGCTGACCGCAGTATACACCATTATATCCACCTATATAGCTAGCTATATTGCTCTTTTGTAATAGAGCTTGCAGTCAGCTGTAGGTGATTGTGGGTGATGTCTGCGTGCCCTGACCGCAGTATACACCATTATATCCACCTATATAGATAGCTATATTGCTCTTCTATAATTGAGCTTTCAGTCAGCTGTAGGAGATTGTGGGTGTTGTCTGCGTGCCCTGACCGCAGTATACACCATTATATACACCTATATAGCTAGCTATATTGCTCTTTTGTAATAGAGCTTTCAGTCAGCTGTAGGAGATTGTGGGTGTTGTCTGTGTGCCCTGACCGCAGTATACACCATTATCCACCTATATATCTCTTCTCTAATTGAGCCATCTGCAGGAGTTAGTTGGTGTTGTGTGCCTCCAGCACAGCACAGTATACACCGGTATCTACCCTTTAATTCCTGTTCTATAATAATGTCATCTGCAGGAGTTAGTGGGTGTTGTGTGCCTCCAGCACAATATACACTACCCAATTGCTGGTTTTCCCATCTCCCTTCAGGCCATTACTATGTCTGGAAGGCCAACAAGGAGAGGCAGACAGGCACGAGCCGATAAAAGAGTGCAAGCAGGCTCTGTGTCTAGAGACAACAGTGCTGGTCGTGGATGCGGTGCATCGTCATCATCAGCACGTGGCCATGGGACACGCTTGTCCTTATTTTCGGCAGCTGGACGGGTTGAGCCGCATCATGCCGAAGACTTGATAGAGTGAATGACCAAGCCCTCTTCATTCTCCTCATCCGCTCTCACCCAGGCTCAGGGTACTAGCAAAGCATCTGCCAATGCATAATCTTCCCTCGTCTCAATGTCATCATCAGTGACTCCTTCCCTAGACCCACCACGTCCTCCTGAGGAGTCCCCTGAACTCTTTGAGCACAGTGTTGGGTACATGCTCCAGGAGGATGCCCAGTGTTTTGTAGGCTCTGATGATGATACTCAGCTAGAGGAAGGCAGTAGCGTTAGCGCAGAGAGAGGGAATGCTCAAGAAGGACAGCAATCTGGCAGTCATGTTCCACAAGTTGCAGCATACTGCCAGTATTGCTCCAGCGATGAAGAGGGAGGGGATGATGAGGGCACTGACTCCACGTGGGTGCCTGGTAGGAGAGAGCAGGAGGAGGGGGAGGAGGAGGCACATGTCCAACGAGGCATGATGCCCTCCGGGGGCCAGCTTAGGGGCAGCTCACTGACTGAATCACACTGCAGAGCTCCGCCTGTGCAGGGTGCTGCCTCTGCGTGTTATTCTAAAAGTTCTTTGGTGTGGGCCTTTTTTGAGACGAGTGCATCAGATCGCACCGCTGCTATTTGCAACATATGTCTCAAGCGTATCTTGCGTGGCCAAAACATCAGCCGCTTGGGCACCACATGCTTGACCAGACATATGTTGACCTGCCATGCAGCTCGTTGGCAAGCGTACCTCAAAACCCACACCAAAGAACAAAGCGGACCTCTCCTTGCTCCTCATCAGCTGGGATCTCCAACCCCACTAGACCTTCAGTCCTCTCTGAAACCTGCTCTGAGAGGAATGAAGGTGTAGAATTAGGTGTGTCACAGCCAAGTGCTTGCGGGCACTCTGCTAGCAGTACACCCACGTCCGATTATAGCAGGCAAACTTCCCTGCCCCAGCTGCTGGACCGTCGAAAGAAGTTCACTCCCAGCCATCCACATGCCCAGCGGTTAAATACTGAGCCACACTGGGGCAGATATTTTGTCAGCTCTGCAGGGGCTGGCCAAAAGGGGGTTGACTCCACGGCAGCTTAAGCCAGGAATGGTGGTTTGCGACAATGGCACCGACCTCCTCTCCGCCCTCCGACAGGGACAACTGACCCATGTGCCCTGTGTGGCTCATGTCCTTAACCTGGTGGTGCAGTGGTTCTTGGGCAGGTACCCGGTGTCATGGTTATGCAATAGAGTTCGTCTGCTTACCTGTCTCCATGTGTTCATCTCTAGAGACCAGCCTACCCTCACCTGACTGCTTTTGTAATCCATCCTCTGGCATGGCTCCACCCTAGCTCCTATCAGAGAACTCTATATTAACCTGTGCACTGCAGGCCAACCCTGCTGATCAACCTTTGTGTGTTAGCTTCCTGTTACCTGCCGTGTGCTCTGCTGTTGTTCCGTTACCGACTTTGGCGTGTCCTTGACTATCCCTGTTTGCCTGTGATCCTGACCTTTTGACGTGTCCCTGACTATTCCTGTCTGCTTGTGGCCCCGACCTTGGCTTTGTCCCTCACCATCCCTATCCTCCTGTTGCCTACTGTGGGTGTGAGCTGGGGGACCCTGGGGGTAGCGACCTGGAGCCAGTTGCAGCCAAGTCCATCCTCACCACTAGAGGCTCTGGTGAACACCTGCTGTCTCTTAGACTCCGCGCCCCAGGGAATCTTACGCTCTAACCCCGGTGGGATCCATCTTGGTGTTCTGGCGGCCCTGCCTTCCTATCACCTTGACCCCCGTCCGCAGCAGTCAGCCGTAGGGTCCACAACCTTGCGGTGCACTCCTGATCCCTACGGTGTGCATCTGTCACCTGGCCTACAGGATGTCCTGAAGCAGGCCAGGAAAGTCTATGTGCATTTCCGCCGATCATTTAATGCCTGTGCTTGGCTGGCTGAGCTCCAAAAGGAGTTGAACCTGCCCAAGAACCGCCTTATATGTGACATGCCCACCAGGTGGAACTCAACGTTGGCCGTGCTGCAGCGGCTGTACACACAGCAGAGGGCCATCAATGAGTACCTGTGTGACTACGGCACCAGGACAGGGTCAGGGGAGCTCGGTTTTTTCTCACCACGCCAGTGGGGCATGATCAGGGATGCATGCACGTTCCTGTCACCATTTGAGGAGGCCGCAAGGATAGTGAGCAGTGACAGTGCATGCATCAGTGACACTGTACCTCTTGTCCACCTGTTGGAGTGTACGCTGCATGGAATAATGGACAGGGCATTTGAGGCAGAACAGAGGCAGGAAGAGGAGGATTTACAGTCCCAAGAAACCCGTGGACTTGTACGTGGCTGGGAGGAGGTAGCTGTGGATCATGTTGTCCTTAGTGACCCAGAGGACTCCGGCCCGAATGCCTCAGCTAACCTACGCTGCATGGCCTCCCTGATCCTGCAAAGCCTGTGGAAGGATCCTCGTATTCTTCGGATCAAGGAGAGGGACCATTACTGGCTGGCCACTCTCCTTGATCCACGGTACAAGGGTAAGGTTGCCGACCTTATCTTGCCATCGCAGAGGATGAGACATCTCCAGGAGGCCTTGCAGAAAGGTCTATGCAACGCGTTCCCAGAGACTGGGAGGTTACAAACTCCTAGTCCTGGACAACGTGTTGCTGAGGCATCGGTCAGAAGGAGCGGTGGAGAAGGTGGCCGTCTGACCGATGCGTTCAGACAATTTTTTAGTCTGCAGCCCTAAGGTATGATCGGTTCCAGCAACCATCGCCAGCGTCTGATTTACATGGTGCAGGAATACCTAGGGGCAAGGTCAGACTTGGACACCTTTCCCACTGAAAATCCTCTGGCTTACTGGGTCTTGAGGATGGATCACTGAGAGCTTGCACAGTATGCAATTGAGCTACTGGCCTGTCCTGCCTCCAGCGTTCTTTTGGAACGCACCTTCAGTGCTGCTGGAGGCTTTGTTACCGATCACAGGGTGCGCCTGTCCACCAACTCGGTTGATCGACTGACCTTCATAAAGATGAATCAGTCTTGGATCACCCACATCTACCAAGCACCTGAAGCTGATGTAACCGAATAATTTTTTTTGAAATATCACATCCCTTCAAGACTGCCTATGCTGATACTGAGTGACTGTCCTGTCATGTTGATTGTCTATCCTCTTCCTCCTCCGCTGATATGTTGGAAGAACATTTTTGGTTCTGGGTGATGCCACCAGCCCAATTTTTGATGCAATGCTTTGCAGCAGGGCTCATTCCTGCATCACAGCTAGAGTATATGGGAGAAGTTGCAGTGTCGTGGCACCAGCACCAGTGCCTAAGGCCCAATTTTTCAGCCCCTGTTTAACAGGGGCGTTTAATTACAATTTTTGATGCAATGCTTTGCAGCAGGGCTCATTCCTGCACTACAACTAGAGTATATGGGAGAGGTTGCAGTGTCATGGCACCACCACCAGTGCCTAAGGCCCAATTTTTCAGCCCCTGTTTAACAGGGGCGTTTAATTACAATTTTTGATGCAGTGCTTTGCAGCAGGGCTCATTCCTGCACTACAAATAGAGTATACGGGAGAGATTGCAGTGTCGTGGCACCAGCACCAGTGCCTAAGGCCCAATTTTTAAGCCCCTGTTTAACAGGGGCGTTTAATTACAATTTTTGATGCAATGCTTTGCAGCAGGGCTCATTCCTGCACTACAACTAGAGTATATGGGAGAGCTTGCAGTGTCGTGGCACCAGCACTAGTGCCTAAGGCCCAATTTTTCAGCCCCTGTTTAACAGGGGCATGTAATTACAATTCTTGATATAATATTTCACAGCAGGGCCTGTGCCCACCGAGAGTAACTGTGAGGACCTATAGTGTTGTGGCATCAGCACCACAACCACCAAAGGCCCTATTTTTCTACCACTGTTCAACAATGGCATGTAATTACAATTCTTGATATAATTGTTCACAGCAGGGCTCTCCAGCGCCTACCAAGAGTCACTTTGAGGGCTTACAGTGTTGTGGCAACACCAACACCTTAGGTGCAAATTTCTGCAGAGCATATAGGTCAGGCCCCTACTTTCAAACATCCAACTTACAAACGTCTGCTACTTGCAAACGGAAGGAGACAACAGGAAGTGAGATGAAAAAAGACGGACGGCAAAACAAATTATACAGGGGTGATAACCCTTCCTTATGTTTTCCAAAAAGCTTAAAAATATATTTTTTGACTGGAGCTACACTTTAAAAATGTACCAGTTGAAAATTACAAACAGATTCTACTTAACACAACAAACCTACACAGTCCCTGTCTTGTTTGCACCGCCTGTATACTGCTGTTCTGAGTATATAGGGCCAGGGGGCCCCACATCTTTCCTTTTTTTAATATGGGTATGGGGTTCCCCTTAATATCCCTACAAGACCCAAAGGGGCTGGTAATGGGCGGGGGGGGGGGGGGGGGCTACCCATGCCATTTTTCTCAATGATTTTCATCTATATTGCCGGAACCAGATATTACATTAAAACCACAAGCAGTTTTAAATGACTTTTTTCCATTAAATGTTATTTTGTGCAGGGACTGTTCTAAACACAGGAAACACGTGGCACTTCACAGCCATACTATAAGCACCCCCCAGGCATGATATTTAAAGGAATATTTCACTTTAATCGTCATTAAAATCAGTGCTCCCGCAAAAAGGGCAATTTTTAAAAACATTTTAGGCATTGACCCATGTCCCCTGGGGTAGGAGCCATGTCCCTAAACCCTTTTTAGAACAGTATCTTGCATATTAGCCATTAAAATAGCACTTTTTATTTCAAACGTTCGAGTCCCATAGACTTCAATGGGGTTCTAAAGTTCGCACAATTTTTCGCTCCGTTCGAAAGTTCTGGTGTGATCCGAACCGGGGGGGTGTTCAGCTCATCCCTACTGGCCATACACCTATAGGTTATCTGAAGATTTTCTATGGTTAGATGGAAAAAGTGCAACAGATTTCTCCATGTTTGCTAAACTGTGTGGATGGAGGAATCTCCCACTTTATTTTGTTGTTGTTTGGGTTGTTTCACTTATTTAATTTTTTGCCACATAGTCACTTATATTTCCCACGTTTTTATTCGTTTTTTATCAAGTCGTATTACGAAACACTACAAGGGTTAATATATATCTCTTTCACTATTGTTCACGCACTCACTACTCAGCATACATACTCACATTTTTTCATCATTTCAATCGCTGCAACACCAACAAATAAATATATCATAGTTCAACACATTTTAATTTTTAACTATTTTTTATACAACATAAGATTCAACACATTACTGCGTGGGGATGATCCATAGCCAATATACACAGCACCTGAGATCCATTAACGACTTTTGGTAAGCCATATAAACCAAACCAATGCAGGAAAGCATGAGATGATCCGTGCGGTATCGCTGAACTGCCGACAAGTGTCCTAAAAGTTTTCAAGTCTCCTTTACGTGTTCTATAACAAAGTCTGTGGCAGAGACTTGTTCCTGACTCAAGCACCCTGTTGGCTGCTAGGTCTGGTTAGAGAAGGACTATCCAATTAGGGTGAGGATCCAGCTGTGAATGGCTATTCTCTGGATTTATTCCAAGTGAGAGACTCTTTCATACTGAATTTAACATTAAACCCTTGTACACACGGTCGGAGATTCCGACGGAATGTGTCCTATTGGACCATTTTGTCGGATAATCCGACTGTGTGTGGTCTCCATCGGACTGTTTCCGTCGGAGTATCTGACGGACTAAGTTTTCCAACTTGTCCGTGTGTATGCAACGATGTTGGACGAGAAGGCCTGGCTCGCAGTTACATAGTTACATAGTAGGTGAGGTTGAAAAAAAGACATAAGTCCATCAGGTCCAACCTGTGTGTGATTATATGTCAGTAGTACATTGTATATTCCTGTATGTTGCGGTCATGCAGGTGCTTATCTAATCATTTTTTTTAAACTATCGATGCTCCCCGCTGAGACCACCGCCTGTGGAAGGGAATTCCACATCCTTGCCACTATTATAGTAAAGAACACTCTACATAGTTTAAGGTTAAATCTCTTTTCTCTTCTTCTAATTTTAATGAGTGGCCACGTGTCTCTGCTCTAATTCATCCCAAAGGTGTTCTATGTGGTTGTGGACTCTAAAGGCCAGTCAAGTTCCTCCACCCCCAACTTGCTCATCCATGTCTTTATGGACCTTGCTTTGAGCACTGGTGTGTAGTCATGTGGGAACAGGAAGGGGCCATTACAAACTGTTCCCACAAAGTTGAGAGCATGAAATTGTCCAAAATGTCTTGGTATGCTGATGCCTTAAGAGTCCACTTCACTGGAACTAAGGGGCCAAGCCCAACCCCTGAAAAACAACCCCACACCATAATCCCCCTCCACCAAATTATTCAGACCAGTGCAAAAAGCAAGGTCCATAAAGACATGGATGAGTGAATTTGGGGTGGAGGGACTTGACTGGCCTGCACAGAGTCCTGACCTCAAGTTGATTGAACACCTTTGGGATGAATTAGAACGGAGACTGTGAGCCAGACCTACTCATCCAACATTATTGCCTGACCTTACAAATGCACTTCTGGAAGAATGGTCAAACATTCCCATAGACACACTCCAAGACCTTGTGGACAGCCTTCCCAGAAGAGTTGAATCTGTTATAACTGAAAAAGGTAGGCAAACTCAATATTGAACCCTACGAACTAAGACTAGGATGCCATCAGAGTTCATTTGCATGCAAAGGCAGGCATCACAATACTTTTGACAATATAGTGTAAGATCAGCACCAGGACACGGCTCTTTTGGCACCCAAAACTAGGATGCTAAAGTGCAACCCCTCTCCTGCTCTTTATTTCAGCAATAGAAAAAGGCTATGGGAAGTTTATAAACCACACTTGTGCAACTTGTCATGCGGCTTTGGACCCCAAAGTCGCATGACAAGTTGTCCCCCATGTTTCCGAATGAGTACCGCTCCTATCTGTGCGACCTAAAAGTAGTTCCTGCACTACTTTGGTCTTTTGTGCGACTTAAGGGCCATAGACTTCAATATAAACCCTCAAAAGTCGCAAGAAGGTCCCACCTGCATGATTATACAGGGGACTCGAGGGCCATAGGCTTCCATGTAAACCCTCAAAAGTCACATGAAGGTTCCACCTGCATGATTATACAGATCTTATACAGGTACTCAGCAGGCAGAAGCTCCCATCAAATGTGGCCTATTCACCATGTAGTTGTGGTGCAGGTATTGAGGGGTTAAAAAAGGCAGTAAAGAGAACATTAGTGCCTCCTCACAGATGCATAAATGCAAAGACAAAGAGCTAACACTTTGTCTGAGCCTACCGTGAAGATGGTGGTGAGCAGCACAGTGGCTACATGGTTAATACTTCCACATGGCAACACTAGGGTCATGGTTTTGAATCCCAACCACGGTGCTACCTGCCTGGAGTTTGCATGTTCTCCCTAGGTTTCATTTGGTTGCTCCGGTTTCCTCCCACACACCAAAGACAAAATTGGCCCAGGGACGGACTGACAACTCATGGGGCCCCCGGACAATAGGAGATTATGGGGCCCCAAGCAATCAGAGATTATGGGGCCACACAGTATATACAATCACACAGTATACACAGACATGTTTCTATTGGCTGAGAAGGTACTGGAGAGGTGGGGCAGCTATAATCTCTGGATTTTTAGACCAAAAGGATGTCGGTAAGGGATATTTCAGAGACGGATGTAAAAAAAAACACAAATTTTTACATACTGTCCCTGGTTTTACTGAGGCTGGCAACCCTGATGGGGCCCCCTAGTGGCATGGGGCCCTCGGGCAGTGCCCGAGTGGCCCAATGGTCAGTCCGCCCCTGAATTGGCCCCAGTATGCGTATGTATGAATGTGAATTAGGGACCTTAGATTGTAAGCCCCTTCAGGGCAGGGATTGATGTGAATGTGCAATATATATGTAAAGCTCTGCATAAATTGACAGCGCTATATAAGTACTTGAAATACATAAATAAATATACATGTGACTTGTGTGCGATTTTGTAGAGCACAAACAATCACATTAGTCAAAGTCCCTCTCATCAAAGTCGTAATAGAAATCACACAAGTTTGAAGTCGCAAAAGTGTGAATGAACTCTAAAGGGTTAGTTTTGTTTTTTCTGAAAAGCTGAACTAACGCTGTACACCCTCCCCATTCCATTCTGTCCCGCTGTATTTACATCCATGGGTGGTGAGCTGTCAGAGCCCAGACATCCGGAGACAGGGAAGGGTGCAGCATGTTAGTTCATGTTTTCTTTTTCTTTTTTTTTTCTCAAAAGATACTTAAACTTAACTAAAATTTTGATTACAAAATTCTCAGGTTAAAAAAAAAACAAATTAGGGCTAGCTACAAATTCTAATCTTTAGTTTTCCCATTTATAAAGGAACTAGAGTCATGTTTCTAAGACAAAACATTACTTTTTTCTTAATTTGGTGCCACAACTAATGCCCCATACACACGGTCAGATTTTCAGATGGAAAATGTGCAATCGGATCATGTTGTCGGAAAATCCAACCGTGTGGGGGCTCTACCTGACTTTTTCCGTCGGATTTTTCGACACACAAAGTTTGAGAGCAGAATCTAAAATTTTACAACAACAAAATCCGATTGTATAAATTCCGATCGTGTGTAGACAATTTCCGATGGACAAAGTGCCATGCATGCTCAGAATAAATTACGAGGCGAAAGCTATTGGCTACTGCCCTCTTTATAGTCCTGCTGTACGTGTTCTACATCACCGCGTTCTGAACGATCGGCATGAGTTCCACCAACAAAATATATACCACACCCTTATCCGAGCATGCAGCAGGTCAGGAAAGGGGGGGGGGGAAGTAAGCACCACCCTTCTAAAACCATACAAGGCCCTCTACATGGGAGGGGGGCACTTTGTCCCCATGTTGATGAGTACAGGGGCCTCGTCCTCACAACTCTGGCCAGTAGTTATCAGAATCTGGAAGCTCTTTTTAAGAAGGGAGCCCCCAGATCTTGTCCCCCCCCCCTATATATATGAGAATGGGTTACATATAGGGATGGGCGAACGATTCTGCAGAACACCGAACAATATGCGGTGTTCGGCACAAATTCGAAAGCCGCCGGAACACTGTTAAAGTCTATGGGACATTAACATGAAAAATCAAGTGTTCATTTTAAAGGCTTATATGCAAGTTATTGTTATAAAAAGTGTTTGGGGACCCGGGTCCTGACCCCAGGAGACGTGTACCAATGCAAAAAAAGTTTTAAAAACGGCTATAGTATGCCTGCAAAGTGGCACATTTTTCCCATGTTTAGAACAGTCCCCTGCACAAAATTAAATTTCTAAGGGAAAAAAAGGTAATTTAAAACTACTCGTGGCAATAATGAATTGTCGGTCCCGGCAATATAGATAAAAGTCATTGAAAAAAGGCATGGGATTCCCCCAGTACATTACCAGGCCCTTTGGGTCTGTTATCAATATTAAGGTTAACCCCGAATCAAAATCGGTTACGTAAACGGGTGGCCCTGCCCCCCTCTGATGCCATGGGGAAGTCCTCTTGTGTATTACCTTAAAGTGTTATTAACACTGCTACTACTCTCACTATCTTACCAAATAGGCAAATAAGGATTAAAGGTAACACATATGTTATTTATTGTAAAGTTAATATGATACAGGTTATATCTTATACTTTAGAGTCAAAGCATTCATATGTAAATCATTTAGAGTAATGCCGCGTACACACGATCGAATTGTCCGGCGGAATTGGTCTGGCAAACAATCCGCCGGACTTTATAACGAACGGACACACATGGACACTCGGAAAGTCCATTGATTTCTAACGCGGTGACATACAGCACGTACGATGGGACTAGAAAAAGGAAGTTCAATAGCCAGTAGCCAATAGCTTCCTTCTCGTACTTGCTTCAGAGCATGCGTCATTCTTAGTCTGCCAGACTAGCACACTGACGAACGGATTGTCCGCTGAAAGCCAAGTCCGGCGGACAAATTTTGAGCCAAAACTACTTTCTAAGTCTGCCGGACTCTACGATGAAAAAGTCCGCTGGTGCCCACACACGATCGAATTGTCTGGCGTACTGTGGTCCGGTGGAGCGAGCCCACCAGACAATTCGATCGTGTGTACGCGGCATAAGTATCAATACATCACCGGATATTGTAGCACCACACCACGTTCCGATTGGGGGACTTCCATCAATTACAAAGAGGAGCCAAGAGTTCAACGCAAGACATGTCTCACCTTTTATTTAAGTCTCAACTCCTCATGGAAATCCCTTTTCTTATATATCTAAAAAGTATCGAATCATTCTTCTCACACATGCGTAGTAAATCCTGTTATAAAACTATCATGCAAATGCATGCGTAGTCAGATAAATCCTGCACGTGGGCACTTTGTGTGTTCATGAGCTGTATGTTACTTTCAATGTATGTTCTATCTTGTGACCATGAATTGTCCTTCTAGTTTAAACAGTTTTTTTCCACTTCTGCACAAACAAGTATGAACTTTAATAACTTCTATGCAACATTGAAAGACCAAGGACTCAATTGCCTTAATACATTATTTCTATGCAAGCTTGTCACACTCGTATCACAATCGGTCCTTAATTGAGTATCTAGGTCTTATGCCATGTACACACGATCGGAATTCCGGCCAGAAAAAGACTGATGAGAGCTTTTCATCGGAAAATGCAACCGTGTGTATGCTCCATCGGAATTTAGCTGTCCGAAATTCCACCAGCCAAAAATTGATAGCATGTTTTCAATTTTCCCGACGGAAAAACTTTCTATCGGAAATTCCGATCGTGTGTATGAAATTCCGACACGCCAAAAATCACGCATGCTCAGATTCAACTACGAGACAGAAGCTACTGGCTACTGGCTATTGAACCTCCTTTTTCCAGTCCCGTCGTACATGTTGTACGTCACCGCGTTATAAACAATCGGAATTTGGTGTGACCGTGTGTAAGCAAGACAGCTTGAGCCAAATTCTATCGGAATTCCGTTGGGAAAACCATAAGAGCTTTTTCTGACGAGAATTCTATCATAATTTTGGGTTTTCTACAAAAAAGTTTGTAAGCCATGAAACAATTCCATAATGATAACAATTATCCCACTATGGAAATAACTAACACAGGATGTATCAGAAAATTCAAAGCTTGTGTTGCAGAAGGAGAGTATCCAGTGAACAAATCCCGCCAATGACGAGATGTAGCTTCAGCTATGCTAGAACCTACCTTGATAATTTTATCACTGACGATTAGTGATAGATGAACTTCCAACGGGACGTTTCGCGAACGCAAGGTTCGTGGCGGACCCCATTGACTTTAATGGCAGGCAAACCTTAAAAACCTCCATGTCATATTTTCAGCCACAAAATACTTAATAGCTGTGCACACATAGTCCCACAACGTGGACACTGACATAACAAAAGTATTAAGTGAATCTGGGATCGACAACGACAAGTATTCCTTTTTTATCTGTGAAATTTTGACAATTCAGGAGCGCATGAAGGCCATGGAGGAGAGGCAAGGTCAGGCCAGGCTATGAAAGGGGTGCAGGAGATGATCAGTGCCACAGTCAGGGCAGCGCAGTCCTGTGCCAGTGTCCCAGTGTGCCAACCTGTGCCTGAGCCCCTCCCTCTGCCCAGCCCTTACCCCACCTATGCAGGGCTCCACTGCGGTGGTCCGGAGGTGCCAATCCAGTGCAGATCCTCAGCCATGGTGCTGGCACTGCCTGCTGATTGGCTTCTCCGCTGCTATCTCCCTCACTGTCTGAAACCAGCACTGCAATAGACTGAGCACTGACACCAGCACCGTGATAGAGAGCACTGACACCAGCAACATGATAGAGAGCACTGACACCACACCAGCACCGTGATAAAGAGCACTGACACCAGCACCATGATAGAGAGCACTGAGACCACACCATCACCAAGATAGAAAGAGAGCACTGACACCAGCACCGAGATAGAGAGAGAGAGAGCACTGACACCAGCACCGTGATAGAGAGCACTGACACCACACCAGCACTGAGATAGAGAGCACCAACACCAGCACTGATACCAGCAACTCGCTGCGGGACCCAAAAATATGACACCGCTCAACCTCTTCAAACAGGAGGGTACGGGCATATAGTACGGTGTGCTTTGTTTGTACAAGGAAGGGAGCCAAAGGTAGAAAAAAGGTCTGTGTGCTAGATTATATAAATCGTTTATAGAGTTATATACATGGTCTACTGGTCACATGTGTTGAATTACTCCGAGATCCATGCCTCATTCATTTTTATAAATGTGAGGTAGTCAACACTGTCGTGAGCTAGGCGAGTGCGCTTAACGGTCACGATCCCCCCTGCTGCGCTGAACGTCCTTTCGGACAGGACACTGGACGAGGGGCAAGCCAACAGTTCCATTGCAAATTGGGCAAGCTCTGGCCAGGGGTCAAACCTGCCCACCCAGTAGTCCAGGGGTTCATCACTCCTCAGAGCGTCCACATCGGCCGTTAACCTGATGTAGTCGGACACCTATCAGTCTAGGCGTTCCCTGATGCTGGATCCGCATGAGACCTGTCGATGGGTCGGCTGAAATAATGATCTCATATCAGAAGTGACAAACACATCTTCAAACCGCCCTCTTCTTGCAGGCGCTGTTGAATTGGTACCCGCAACTCTTTCTCTGGGAGTGGGAATTCCTCTGCCAGCGCACGCAAAAGCAGAATGCAGCATTTCTCTAAGCAAGGCCTGTAAGTGCTTCATTCTGACAGCCCTCTGTGATGGTGGTAACATTTCCGCCATTTTGTGTTTTTACCGGGGGTCTAAGTACGTTGCCAGAAAAATAGAAAAAATCAGCGCTTAGTAAAAAAACAAATAAAAAATCAGCAGCTGAACACCATAACCAGGATACTGGGCACAAAGAAAATAAAAGAAAAAAAGTTTAGCGCTTGGCCACTAAATGTGAATGTGACCTAAAAAAATGTGCAAAAAAATTTATATCAGAAAAAAGCTGTGAAACCAAATACACAAATGCTGTGAAAAAATGGAAAAAAAAAATATTTTTATTTTTTTTAAACTCAAGTGTCCAATAAAATAATATAAAAAACAAATTGTGAGTTCAAATGTCCATATGTAAATTAATACAAAAATATAAGTAATGTCCAGTGTATATATAAAATAACTGAAAATAACTGAAACTTGTTTGTTCAATGAAATTATACTTGACCACGTGGACCCGTCACCTCTAAACACCACTAATAGATGTAGGCTTACCAGATCCCCAGTGACCCCCCTTCAAACTGTGCGAATTCGATTACAGATCACATAGATGTCCTGATACCAGATGCCAGAGATTATCCCGATCGTTCGGATGTCCCGTGATCTTCTGATCCGCACAGATGCTCTCAGCACACCTCCAAACGATGTGACACCATAAAGAAACAGAAATGCACCAAATCACGTGATATGGTTTCAACAAAATTAATTTTTTAAGCCGAATACTCAAGCGCTTAAAACGACTCCACCGAGTCATAAGAAAAAAGTACAAATGCCGTTTAAAAAACGAACGAAAATGCTAGCAAAGATAAACAAAAATGAAAATAACTCATCAACGTGAGTATGTATTGCGATCGCAAATGCACAATGGGTGTGAGCGTTGCTACCCAACGATCGTATCGTCAAAGGTCTGATGCCATCAGGGGTACGCCCACGCCATTGTGCCAAAGCTTTTTATAGCCTACTGGTAAGGAAAGGAGCCCTGCCATAGGTTAAAACGAACGCCCTATCAAGGGCTTAGTATACTAACCACCGGAAGTGTTAAACACTCGGAAAAAGGGGTCAATATCACAAAGTAATCGAATTAATAAAAACATCAAATTAATAAAACGGCCGTATAACAGTACAAACCAATCGGGGTCTATAAATATCCAAATGTCCATTTCATGAAAACTCTTCTGTAACTTTAGAATAAAAATAAATAAAAAAAATGTACGGTAAATAAAAAATGAAATTAAAAAATGTTGCCATCTAGTGGTTGCAAAAAATATCGCCGTTTACACAATTGTTATATGCTTAAACCAGCTACCAATCCTTACCAATAGTGTATTTCCAAAATAGCCTTGTAAATAAACAAACTAAACATAATAACATTTCAGCCAATAGTGAGGTTTAGCTCACATTACAAAAACATTATAACAAAAATCAATACATCATATCTGTCAAATTCCTATGTCACCAGCATTTGATGAGATTAACCACTGTAACGGGCCAAAGAGAGGGACATCAACTGTTATTAATAAAACAGTTGATGTCCCACTCAACATTTAGGCCCCCAGGAACATGCGTGCCTAATTTATATATCCAATTAGTCTCAGCTCGTGAAATGGCGCGCTTCCCATTACTGCCACGCCAGTGAGGCACATATTTTTTGATGGCTAAAAAGGTGGTGCCTCTTGGGTCATGATTGTGTTTCAAGTCATAATGTTTGCTCACGTTATGCTTATCACAGCCCTTACAAATATTGGTTATATGCTCACCCAGACGTATGTGCAACATACGAACTGTGTGTCCCACATATACTAAGCCGCAGGGACACGACACACTTAGTGGAACATGTAATAAAAGTTTGGATGGGATATGTGAGCCCCGTACCATTTGAAGTGAACTCTGTAAATCTTCTCCCCCGTACTGCATTCAACTTACAGGCTCTACATTTGCCACAAGGGAAAAAACCTTTTAAGTCGCCAAAAAAAGTTGGTCTCTTAGGGGGATCTGGGACATTAGGAGAAATCATGTTACTTAGATTAGTGGCACCCCTGAAGATAACATTTAGTCTATCCGATAGTAAGGGGCCTAGGACACGATCATTCTTTATTACTGGCCAATGTTTCTTTATAATCCTTTTGATGGCCCAATGTTGACTAGAAAAGGTTGTGATAAAGGCTAGACCATAATTATCAGTCTACCCTTGGTTGCTTATCAGCTAGTAGTGATTGGCGATCCCTATTTCCAACCTCAATAATAATAGAGTCGAGAGTGTCACCATCATATCCCTTAGCCACAAATCTATTTTTTAGAATTGATGCCTCCCTATAAAAATCTTCAGGAATGGTACAGTTACGCTTTAAACGCAAAAATTGACCTTTGGGTACAGCCGACAATCACGATTTATGATGGCATGAATCCAGAGGAATGTAGCTGTTCCTATCAGTCTTCCTATCAAACTGAACAAAAAGCAAAAAAGAAGAAAAAATATAATAGGGACAAGAAAGATTATAAGGATAATGTGTTTTTTAAATGGCAGGTATCCATTGAGGATTCTTGTCCAGCACCAGATGTGGTGGATTTGAATTCACAACCCCTCTGTCCACAATATGGGAGTAAGGGGTGGGAGTATTGTTGATCCTCATTCTTCCAAGGTGGGGGAGGGCCTCCTAGAGGTGAATGTTGATAATGATTTGAATTTCCCCTACCACCCCACCCCCTTATGGGGTAAGAATGCGGTTGTGACTGTGGACCCCTCCCCCATCCGGTATGGGCTGGAGAAACCGGATGTGGGGGCCCCCGTGAAGAATGAGGATCAACAATACTCCCACCCCTTGCCACCCAGTACTGGTCCTTGACCTTTATGCTTTTTATACGGGGGTCCCTGTTAAAACACTGAAGCATGAAGGCCCCCATTTGCACTAAACTGGAAGTGGTGTGGTGGCCTGGCTCCTGCTCATCATCCAGGATAATGTCATCCTCCTTGTTCTCCTCTCCCCATCCACGGACAACAACAGGAATCCCAGAAAGGTTTAAAGCATGCTCTTCTTGCTCCTCCTCATCCACCCCAGCACCATCCTCCTCTGACTCCTCTTCAGACTCCTGTTGTTGACTTGTCTCAGACAGAGTAGCCCCCCCCCCCGGGAATTCATCCAGCATTGCGACTTCCTTATCTTCCTGCTCCTCCATGGCTTGAAGGCATAAGGTACGATGTCACTGATGGCGCCATGGCTGCGACTGACCAGTTTGGTGATCTCATCAAATGGCCGCAGAAGTCTGCATGCGTTGCGCATGAGCAGCTACTGGCGCGGTGAAAAAAAAAACAAGCTCCCCAGAATCTGTTCTGCCACAGAGTTCGTACAGGTAGTCGTTAACTGCACGTTTCTGCTGGAGCAGCCTATCAAGCATATAGAATGTCAGCAAGGCGAGCCATGGCCGTGTAAGATCTTCTGAAATGGGCCGAGATTTTCCTTGCCTACCGCAAGATGTCCTGGACCCCAGGGTATTTGACAACAAATCGCTGCACGACCAAGTTTTAGACATGTGCCATGCATGGCACGTGTGTAATTTTTGCCCTGTTTCAATGTGCTAAGCAGATTGGCACCATTGTCACACACCACTTTACCAACTGTCAAATTGAGCGGTGTTAGCCACTCATCTGCCTGTTAACGCAAAGCTGAAAGGAGTGCAGGGCCAGTGTGGCTCTTGGCTTCCAGGCACAACAGATGCAGCACAGCATGGCAACATCTCACCTGGCATGTCGAATAGGTTCTGGGGATCTTGGGCGGCGCAGCAGAAAAGACGCTAGCTAGGTTACATGCTTGACGGCCGTCAGAAGGTTCACCCAGTGGGCAGTAAAAGTTATATACCTTCCCTGCCCGTGTTTGCTAGACCACGTGTCTGTGGTCAGATGTATCTTGGCACCGACACTGTGTGCCAGAGATACATTCACTTGCCGCTGAACATGGCCCTATAGCTCTGGGATGCCCTTCTGTGAGAAATACTTCCTTCCTGGGACTTTCCATTGTGGTGTTCCAATGGCCACAAATTTTCGAAAGCCTCCGAGTCCACCAGTTTATATGGCAGTAGTTGGCGGGCTAACAGTTCTGACAAGCCAGCGGTCAACCATTGGGCAAGAGGGTTATCCGGCATCATCATTTTTTTACGCTCGAACATTTGGCCCAAGGAAGCGTGCCTTTTTCCAGAAATACTTGAGGATGGCATGATGGAAGGTGGAGAGGAGGACAATTCTGAGGAGAGGAGAGAAGAGAAGGAAAAGTAGAAGACGAGGCTGGACGGTGAGAGCCTGGAGTGTGGCTTTGTGGGTTCCATTGCTCCCACTGGGCTCAGTGATGGCAGCTCATGTGCCTTCTTAAGGCAGTCATGACCGTACATGGTTGATGCCTTTCTCCTGATACATTAGCAGTCTGGTTTGTCCCTCCTGTGCAATGTAAGTTCTGCTTGCTTCTCCTCCCTATCTGCTGGTCCATATCTCCCTCTGAACTCCCCTCCTCTTCCTCTCTTGTGGGCACCCACGTGACATCACTAGACACGTCATCATCGACGCCACCTTCCCCACCGCTATAATTAGAGATCTCGGAGTAGGCAGCAACACCGGGGACCAACCTCCTCCTTGGGCTGATCTGGGTACTGTCGTCAGACCGCTGAGTGGTGGTTTGTTGCTACTTCCTCTTCCTGATCCAATGTCAAGAGTGGCTACGCATCGGCAATGCCTTGTGATGGATCAGAAAATAATTCCTGTGACTCAAGCGGAGGGTATATGGTGGTGGTGGTGGTAGTGTCTTTAGGGGTGCACACAGCAGAGAGTGAAGAAGAGGGTGCAGATTGAGACGCTGAGGAGGGTGCAGAAGAGTAAGGCTGAGTGAGCCACTCAACCAAGGCTGGTGCATCCTTTGACGTAATCGAACGCACCTTCTGCAATTTGCCACTTTGGCTCAAGCCTGTTTCTCCTGCCCTACCCCTACCACCCCTGCGGAAGGGCCTGCCTCTTCCTCTGCCTGTCATTTTTTAAATGACCCTGTGACAAAAGTCTCTAGAGAAGTGCATTATATTTAGAAGAAGGTATATAACACCCCGCTTCAATCTGTCGTTTTAGGGGGGGGGCACTGGTCTATCACACCAGTTATAATACTTTTTTCTAATTGCGTTTGTCACTCTTTGTAGTATCGCTGCAGAACCGCTCAGCAGTCATAATGCTGCACAGTGGAAATGCACTATACTATGCTTTCTATATTTGCAAGTATTTTATACGTGTATTACACCCCTATATACTGCACACCAAATAGTACACCTATTCCAGTCCTTAAAAGGACCTTTTGTGGACCTAATAGTAGCTAGCTAGTAGCTAGTGAATTGCAGACTGTCCCTGCTCCAAACACCAAACTGTCCCTCCCTACACTGAGAAACGACAGCTGCAGAATCGGTCAGCAGCACTGCATGCAGTGCATTATAATATGCTTTCTATATTTGAAAGAAAGTATATTTTACCTGTATTACAACCCTATATACTGTTCACCTATACCAGTCCTTAAAAGGACCTTTGTGGACCTAGTAGCTAGTGATTTGCAGACTGTCCCTGCTCCAAACACCAAACTGTCCCTCAGTCCCTACACTTATAAAAGACAGCTGCAGAATCGGTCAGCACTCAGCAGCACAGCAGTGCACCATGATATACTTTCTATATTTTAAAGAAAGTATATTATAAGTGTATTACAACCCTATACACTGTACACCTATACCAGTCCTTAAAAGGACTTTTGTGGAGCTAATAGTAATAGCTAGCTAGTGATTAGACTGACTGTCCCTGCTCCACACAGCGTTCTTTCCCTACACTGACAAAAGACAGAATGTAAAATGGCTGCCAGATCAGGTCTATTTATAAGGTAGGGGGTATGTCCATGTGCTGAACTGTTGAAAATTTGCCATGAACCGACTGCCGGGTGAACCTCAAGGCCATCTTTATGGATGATAGTGGTGGCTAAAGTGTGCACAGCAATAGATCGATTTAGCAGCTTAATATGATTTTGCAAATTTTCAGATTGTTCAATTATATGTTGTAACTTGGTTAAATTAAAATCCTAGTTGGGAACAGTTAGTGTTGTATTCTGCCAGAAAGTGTGTACACCCACTTCCTGTTCCCCAGATAAAACAAAAGAATAATTAAACCATTGAAAGGTTAAATTACTAATACATCCAGAGAAAGGGACCAACATTTCCAGTACTACAGGAGTGTTTGTCACCATACATACTATCTGAGGCGCTACTTCAATCATCACTGCATAAGATATTGGCAATATGTTCCATTTACAGACATTTACAGTGTTCTTCAACAAACACGGTTCATATACAGAAGACTGTACTATACATATCTTTCCTTCTAAAGTATTCTCACAGAAAGAAAGATCATGTGTTCTATTAATTATGTCTATGTGGGTACCATACATTTTTGGGCTCCAATAATGCTGAGCACCAGGTTCCCCAATAATCAAAGGCATAACCTCAAACTTATACATTACTGTACTTTTCGAGATATTGAATATAGTCAAAGTCCCTAAACAGAATGTGTCATTGCAGATCATCTTCTGAGCTTCCAAATGTATCCAATTACTGGGGAACACAGTGTTCTTAAACACGGCCCTCCATATTTGTTCATTGCCCGTCATTAACATGGTATGAAAATTTGACTTTTGTTGCTCCAGATAGCCTGCAATGTACACACTGTCCAATTGACAAATTTTGTTATGTTAGAATCAAACGTTAAATTAAACATGTTAGAAGCATGCTCTAGATTTTGCATAGCTTCATCTACTCCTGCAGCCACAGATACTGGCTTAAAAATAGTAGGCATCCATTTAGCTTTATAAGTCAAAGCATTATTGACATTACTTCCTGCATTATGTAATCTATTAGCTAATTTTTCTATATCAACGCCATTAAGAGATCCATACCCTGCGAGCTCTGTATCGTACTGTAATGGATGTGATTAAGAAATGTGATCATGGTGAAATGTTTCTTCCAATACATGAATCCCCATATAGGCACCCAGCTGAAGCCAATATTTTGTACTATATGTATTTATATACAGTGGCTGTTTTGTGGTTTGAATGCGCTAGCCTTATTTGATGTCTTAATCTCATCTGATGTGTCTTAATCTTAGCAAAAAGATATATAAGACTTGAGAAGCCGAAATATTAAAACAAAAGTTTTTTATTATTATAATCACTTCAGAGCGTGCATGCTTTTATATTCAATCTGATCAGGGGTAGATATAATAATATCAGACTTTTGTTCTGATCCAAAACAATTTGGCACCCAGCGTGGGGCTGTGGGCTCTGTGAAGGAGGATAGCCGATCGAGAAGGGACCGGGACAAGCCAATACAGAGACATGATGGAGACTGATCACCTCTGAAGACGGTAAGACGCTTTTGATATCTCATATATCTAGTCTACTGTTTATCCTATACCCGTGATTGGCTCATCTCTGACTATATTGGCTCTCCATGGTCAGCAAAGAGACAGGTATATATTGCCCATAGCCTATTGAACCTGTACTAATTATATCTGCCGCCTGCTTGTTCTGTTTTGTTTTGTTGATCGATCTTGTGTTTCGTGGCGGCTGTTGGGAATGAGGGATTGATTATATAGTCACGGATGATGTTCCTTTCTATCTCTCCCTCTCTATCCTTTTGTCCTCGTTAACTTGAGACTGTGCTATGGTCTGAACCGGTACCAGGTGACAGATAGAGGGATTGTCAGACCCCTTGAGTCCAGGACAGCCTCTTGACCCGTCTGAAAATCCTGGGCAGACACATAAATATCTCAGTCATCAAGACAGAACGGAAGGTAGCGTTATATATTGGAAAGTGGTCCGAACGAGGACAGGTGGCAGTCAGAAGATTGTTGAACCCCTTGAGTCCAAGACAGCTTCATAAAACCACCATACAAACACTCCGGACGCATAAACTCTTCAATAGCTAATGATGGGGCAAAAGTTAGAAAGGCCCAAAGAGGGCAGCTTGGCTTGTGATCTGGTATTAGAAGGGGAAGGAGAGAACGCTGTAAAAAAAGGAAATAAATTGACAAAAGTGTGTGGGGTTGATATGCATTTGGGCGGAAGGCTACAGGTAGATGAATGGCGTGCTATTTTGAAACATAAAAAAGGTCTGCTGTCAGATCACGGGCTGCTGCAAGCAGCAGACGCTTGGTTCAAAGTTGCAAAAGCTATTCATGAGGAAGGGTGGATAGAGCAAGAAACGAATTGAGATGGTCGTATTGTATATGTGTATAAAAAAAACAGAAAAGAGGAAGCTAAGTAGTCAGCCACCGCCCTATGATGGTGTCTGGTCCCCAATAAATAGACACTGCCTTTTTGTCTACCGCCCCTCTGCTACAAGTGACAGAGGAGCCTCTGAAACCTCCCCCACCATGCTCAATAGTAGACAAGGCACACTTGTCTTTGTACAGTTCGGGTGGTTGCTGCCACACAAGCCTGACCCAATCTGTACCACCTGCACAACCGCCCACACTGGAACCTACCCATATGTATGGTGATAGACCAGTCCTCCGGATCATATTACAGTGGGGCAAAAAATGATTTAGTCAGCCACCAATTGTGCAAGTTCTCCCACTTAAAAAGATGAGAGAGGCCTGTAATTGTCATCATATGTATACCTCAACTATGAGAGACAAAATGTGGAAATAAATCCAGACAATCACATTTGTCTGATTTTTGAAAGAATTTATTTGCAAATCATGGGAGAAAATAAGTATTTGGTCACCTACAAACAAGCAAGATTTCTGGCTCCTACAGACCTGTATCTTCTTCTTTAAGAGGCTCCTCTGTCCTCCACTCATTACCTGTATTAATGGCACATGTTTGAACTTCGAAGGACACCAGAAACAAAATTGTAGGGGTCAAAATGATTACAAGAACGGTGAGAAAAAAACCCAGAACCACACTGGGGGACCTAGTGAATGACCTGCAGAGAGCTGGGACCAACGTAACAAAGGCTACCATCAGTAACGCATTACACCGCCAGGGACTCAGATCCTGCAGTGCCAGACGTGTCCCCATGCTTATGGTAAAATTAATGTTAGATAAGTTCCCTTTTTGTCAAAATAATAGAGTTTTCAGACTGTTTCAATATTAGCTTACATTAATATTTAGAGGATCATTATCAGTTAATGAAAGAAAATTGAAGTCTATTTGTGTCTGAGTTTTTATGTATGTTAAAAATTTGAATAAAGTATATGTATCAAATTACTGAGTGTGATATTTTAAATATATTCAATATCACCTGTTGCTGTTAGGTACCTTTATGAAATGATAATAAGAGAGAAATAAGGAAGAGAAGAAAAAAAGAAAGAAAATAAGGGTAAGGAAAGGTGTGGGGGGGGGGCAGAGGTCATGGGGTGTTCCGGAGGAATAATCTATTCTTATAGTTTTATCATTGTTGCATATAAAAATGTTAGTTACCATGACTGGAGTACCTGGTGGTCAAAGTTTATAGGTGATCAATGTGTGATCCATGGTTTCCAAAGACCTTCATATCCTTTCAGATTTACTTTATCTAGGGCTTCCATTTTTGCATGCAACAATGACCAATTCTGTGCTTCGTTTCTGTTATGTTTAGTAAGGGAGGGTTCAATGATTTAGTTATTGTCTGTTTCGTGGCTGTCATAAGTTGTATAAATAGCTTGAATTGTTTACAAGTCATGTAATCAGGTTTTATATTTATAAGTGCAATTTCTGGATCTGGTATTGTTGTTTCAAACATTTCTGAAGCGAGTAAAAAAAAAACCTTTTCCAGAATTTGTTTATAATAGAACAATTCCACCACGTGTGTGTGTGTGTGTATATGTATATATATATATATATATATATATATATATATATATATATATATATATATAAAATATGTGTGTATATGTTCCTTGTCCTGAACAGCCGTAAAAGCAGAGATCTGAGTAATCAGGTGCAAATTTAGTTATTGTAGCAGGAACCAAATACCAGCGTGAGAGTACCTTGTAGGTAGTTTCAATATCTGTCAGGTTGGAATCAGATTGCAGACCATTCTGTTTTATCTATAATTTGATCAAGATCTTTTTCCCATTTCACCACATAAGATGGTAATTTTTGGACCAAGCCCGAAAAGATCTGGGATAAGTCCATGCTGGATAGAAAGTTGGGTTTTTGAGAAAAGATAGAAGTGGATTATGTTTGGATTGCAGACCATGAGAGTTTTTGAGTCTATCCCAGATAGCTAGAGAATGTTTAATGATTGGGTTTTTTAAAGTTTTGCGATCGGAGAGAGGGTCACAATCTATTGCTTTGATGGTAATCAACAGGGGAATCTCAGTTTTGGAGCGATATTTTATGGATTGTGCTAGTTGAGCAGCTTTATAATGTAATGAAATGTTTGGAAATCCTAGGCCACCATGGATTATAAGTGTATTACAACCTTATACACTGTACACCTATACCAGTCCTTAAAGGGACTTTTGTGTAGCTAATAGTAATAGCTAGCTAGTGATTAGACTGACTGTCCCTGCTCCACACTGCGTTCTTTCCCTACACTGACAAAAGACAGAATGTAAAATGGCTGCCAGATCAGGTCTATTTATAAGGTAGGGGGAATGTCCATGTGCTGAAATGTTGAAAATTTGCCATGAACCGATCGCCGGGTGAACCTCAAGGCCATCTTTATGGATGATAATGGTGGCTAAAGTGTGCACAGCAATAGATCGATTTAGCAGCTTAATATGATTTAGCAAATTTTCATATTGTTCAATTATATGTTGTAACTTGGTTAAATTAAAATCCTAGTTGGGAACAGTTAGTGTTGTATTCTGCCAGAAAGTGTGTACACCCACTTCCTGTTCCCCAGATAAAACAAAAGAATAATTAAACCATTGAAAGGTTAAATTACTAATACATCCAGAGAAAGGGACCAACATTTCCAGTACTACAGGAGTGTTTGTCACCATACATACTATCTGAGGCGCTACTTCAATCATCATTGCATAAGATATTGGCAATATGTTCCATTTACAGACATTTACAGTGTTCTTCAACAAACACGGTTCATATACAGAAGACTGTACTATACATATCTTTCCTTCTAAAGTATTCTCACAGAAAGAAAGATCATGTGTTCTATTAATTATGTCTATGTGGGTACCATACATTTTTGGGCTCCAATAATGCTGAGCACCAGGTTCCCCAATAATCAAAGGCATAACCTCAAACTTATACATTACTGTACTTTTCGAGATATTGAATATAGTCAAAGTCCCTAAACAGAATGTGTCATTGCAGATCATCATCTGAGCTTCCAAATGTATCCAATTACTGGGGAACACAGTGTTCTTAAACACGGCCCTCCATATTTGTTCATTACCCGTCATTAACATGGTATGAAAATTTGACTTTTGTTGCTCCAGATAGCCTGCAATGTACACACTGTCCAATTGACAAATTTTGTTATGTTAGAATCAAACGTTAAATTAAACATGTTAGAAGCATGCTCTAGATTTTGCATAGCTTCATCTACTCCTGCAGCCACAGATACTGGCTTAAAAATAGTAGGCATCCATTTAGCTTGATAAGTCAAAGCATTATTGACATTACTTCCTGCATTATGTAATCTATTAGCTAATTTTTCTATATCAACGCCATTAAGAGATCCATACCCTGCGAGCTCTGTATCGTACTGTAATGGATATGATTAAGAAATGTGATCATGGTGAAATGTCTCTTCCAATACATGAATTATATATCTAACATATATCAACCTTAAAAAAAAAACCATATTCAGATATTTGTAAAGCTTAGCTTATCCCTCCCTTACTGCTATGGAAACGAAGAGTTAACATAAGAACAGTTAACAGAAGAATCGCACCTCTTCTAAGAATACACTCAAAGTTAACACTATTTCAGAAGAAGCAAGAATGCCGCTGCAAGAACAAAGTTACTTCCCCATATAGGCACCCAGCTAAAGCCAATATTTTGTCACTATATGTATTTATATACAGTGGCTGTTTTGTGGTTTGAATGCGCTAGCCTTATTTGATGTCTTAATCTCATCTGATGTGTCTTAATCTTAGCAAAAAAATATATAAGACTTGAGAAGCCGAAATATTAAAACAGAAGTTTTTTATTATGAACTGGTGTAAGCGTAATCACTTCAGAGCGTGCATGCTTTTATATTCAATCTGATCAGGGGTAGATATAATAATATCAGACTTTCGTTCTGATCCAAAACAATTTGGCACCCAGCGTGGGGCCGTGGGCTCTGTGGAGGAGGATAGCCGATCGAGAAGGGACCGGGACAAGCCAATACAGAGACATGATGGAGACTGATCACCTCTGAAGACGGTAAGACGCTTTTGATATCTCATATATCTAGTCTACTGTTTATCCTATACCCGTGATTGGCTAATCTCTGACTATATTGGCTCTCCATAGTCAGCAAAGAGACAGGTATATATTGCCCATAGCCTATTGAACCTGTACTAATTATATCTGCAGCCTGCTTGTTCTGTTTTGTTTTGTTGATCGATCTTGTGTTTCGTGGCGGCTGTTGGGAATGAGGGATTGATTATATAGTCACGGATGATGTTCCTTTCTATCTCTCCCTCTCTATCCTTTTGTCCTCGTTAACTTGAGACTGTGATATGGTCTGAAACGGTACCAGGTGACAGATAGAGGGATTGTCAGACCCCTTGAGTCCAGGACAGCCTCTTGACCCGTCTGAAAATCCTGGGCAGACACATAAATATCTCAGTCATCAAGACAGAATGGAAGGTAGCGTTATATATTGGAAAGTGGTCCGAACGAGGACAGGTGGCAGTCAGAAGATTGTTGGACCCCTTGAGTCCAAGACAGCTTCATAAAACCACCATACAAACACTGAGTCCGGACGCATAAACTCTTCAATAGCTAATGATGGGGCAAAAGTTAGAAAGGCCCAAAGAGGGCAGCTTGGCTTGTGATCTGGTATTAGAACGGAAAGGAGAGAACGCTGTAAAAAAAGGAAATAAATTGGCAAAAGTGTGTGGGGTTGATATGCATTTGGGCGGAAGGCTACAGGTAGATGAATGGCGTGCTATTTTGAAACATAAAAAAGGTCTGCTGTCAGATCACGGGCTGCTGCAAGCAGCAGACGCTTGGTTCAAAGTTGCAAAAGCTATTCATGAGGAAGGGTGGATAGAGCAAGAAACAAATTGAGATGGTTGTATTGTATAAGTGTATAAAAAAACAGAAAAGAGGAAGCTAAGTAGTCAGCCACCGCCCTATGATGGTGTCTGGTCCCCAATAAATAGACACTGCCTTTCGTCTACCACCCCTCTGCTGCAAGTGACAGAGGAGCCTCTGACACCTCCCCCACCATGCTCAATAGTAGACAAGGCACACTTGTCTTTGTACGGTTCGGGTGGTTGCTGCCACACAAGCCTGACCCCCATCTGTACCACCTGCAAAACCGCCCACACTGGAACCTACCCATATGTATGGTGATAGACCAGTCCTCCGGATCATATTACAGTGGGGCAAAAAATGATTTAGTCAGCCACCAATTGTGCAAGTTCTCCCACTTAAAAAGATGAGAGAGGCCTGTAATTGTCATCATATGTATACCTCAACTATGAGAGACAAAATGTGGAAATAAATCCAGACAATCACATTTGTCTGATTTTTGAAAGAATTTATTTGCAAATCATGGGAGAAAATAAGTATTTGGTCACCTACAAACAAGCAAGATTTCTGGCTCCTACAGACCTGTATCTTCTTCTTTAAGAGGCTCCTCTGTCCTCCACTCATTACCTGTATTAATGGCACCTGTTTGAACTTCGAAGGACACCAGAAACAAAATTGTAGGGGTCAAAATGATTACAAGAACGGTGTGGAAAAACCCAGAACCACACGGGGGGACCTAGTGAATGACCTGCAGAGAGCTGGGACCAACGTAACAAAGGCTACCATCAGTAACGCATTACACCCCCAGGGACTCAGATCCTGCAGTGCCAGATGTCCCCATGCTTATGGTAAAATTAATGTTAGATAAGTTCCCTTTTTGTCAAAATAATAGAGTTTTCAGACTGTTTCCATATTAGCTTACATTAATATTTAGAGGATCATTATCAGTTAATGAAAGAAAATTTAAGTCTATTTGTGTCTGAGTTCTTATGTATGTTAAAAATTTGAATAAAGTATATGTATCAAATTACTGAGTGTGATATTTTAAATATATTCAATATCACCTGTTGCTGTTAGGTACCTTTATGAAATGATAATAAGAGAGAAATAAGGAAGAGAAGAAAAAAAGAAAGAAAATAAGGGTAAGGAAAGGTGTGGGGGGGGGCAGAGGTCATGGGGTGTTCCGGAGGAATAATCTATTCTTATAGTTTTATCATTGTTGCATATAAAAATGTTAGTTACCATGACTGGAGTACCTGGTGGTTAGGGATGAGCTTCGTGTTCGAGTCGAACATACGTTCGACTCGAACATCGGCTGTTCATCCGTTCGGCGAAGTCCGAACATTTTGGTCCGTTCGCGCCAAATTCGCGTGGCGCTCATGGCCCACAATGCACTGCGATGGCGCAGTGCATTGCTGGCTCATGATTGGCCAAGCATGCACTGTGACCCCGCATGCTTGGCCAATCGCAGCGCCAGCAGCGAGGAGAGCCATGATTGGCCACAGGCAGGATGCCTGTGGCCAATCATAGCTCAGGCTGTGTAGTGCACACCCCACACTATATAAGGCCGCCAGCGCGGCGGCTTTGTGTAGTGTGTTGGCGTCTGAAGCAGTGGGTGTTCTGTGTACCTTCAACACAGTACACACCGATCGTTTTCGGCCGATTTTCGATCTTGCTGTTGTGTAGTGGTTATTGTCTGCGTGCCCTGACCGCAGTATACACCGCTATATTCACCTCACCTATATAGCTAGTGATCTATCTTTTATAATAGAGCTTGCAGTCAGTAGTGTTAGGAGATAGTGCGTGCTGTCTGCGTGCTCTGTACCCAGTACATACCGCTATATCCACCTACATAGCTGTTCTCTATTTGAGCCCACTTGCCATCTGCAGGAGTTATTGGAAGTTGTGTGTGCCTCCAGCACAGCACAGTATACATCTGTATATACCCCTTTATCTCTGGTGTTCTATAATAAAGGCATCTGCAGGAGTTAGTGGGTGTTCTGTGTACCTTCAACACAGTACACACCGATCGTTTTCGGACGATTTTCGATCTTGCTGTTGTGTAGTGGTTGTTGTCTGCGTGCCCTGACCGCAGTATACACCGCTATATTCACCTCACCTATATAGCTAGTGATCTATCTTTTATAATAGAGCTTGCAGTCAGTAGTGTTAGGAGCTAGTGCGTGCTGTCTGTGTGCTCTGTACCCAGTACATACCGCTATATCCACCTACATAGCTCTTCTCTATTTGAGACCACTTGCCATCTGCAGGAGTTATTGGAAGTTGTGTGTGCCTCCAGCACAGCACAGTATACATCTGTATATACCCCTTTATCTCTGGTGTTCTATAATAAAGGCATCTGCAGGAGTTAGTGGGTGTTGTGTGCCTCTAGCACAATATACACTACCCAACTGCTTTTTTACCCAACTCCCTTCAGGCCATTACCATGTCTGGAAGGCCAGCAAGGAGAGGCAGACAGGCGCGAGCCGATAAAAGAGGGCAAGCAGGCTCTGTGTCTAGAGACAACAGTGCTGGTCGTGGACGCGGTGCATTGTCATCAGCACGTGGCCATGGGACACGCTTGTCCTTCTTTTCGGCAGCTGGACATGTTGAACCGCAACATGCCAACGACTTGGTAGAGTGGATGACCAAGCCCTCTTCATCCTCCTCATCCTCTCTCACCCAGGCTCAGGGTACTAGCAAAGCAGATGCCAACGCATCGTCTTCCCTCCTCTCAATATCATCATCAGTGACTCCTTCCCTAGACCCACCACGTCCTCCTGAGGAGTCTCCTGAACTCTTTGAGCACAGTGTTGGGTACATGCTCCAGGAGGATGCCCAGTGTTTTGTGGGCTCTGATGATGACACTCAGCTAGAGGAAGGCAGTAGCGTGAGCGCAGAGAGAGGGGATGCTCAAGAAGGACAGCAATCTGGCAGTCATGTTCCACAAGCTGCAGAATACTGCCAGGTTTGCTACAGCGATGAAGAGGGAGGGGATGATGAGGGCACTGACTCCACGTGGGTGCCTGGAAGGAGAGAGGAGGAGGAGGAGGAGGAGGAGGCACATGTCCAACGAGGCAGGATGCCCTCCGGGGGCCAGCTTAGGGGCAGCACACCGACTGAATCACACCGCAGAGCTCCGCCTGTGCAGAGCGCTGCCTCTGCGCGTTATTCTAAAAGTTCTTTGGTGTGGGCCTTTTTTGAGATGAGTGCATCAGATCGCACCGCTGCTATTTGCAACATATGTCTCAAGCGTATCTCACGTGGCCAAAACATCAGCAGCTTGGGCACCACATGCTTGACCAGACATATGTTGACCTGCCATGCAGCTCGTTGGCAAGCGTACCTCAAAGACCCACACCAAAGAACAAAGCGGACCTCTCCTTGCTCCTCATCAGCTGGCATCTCCAACCCCACTAGACCTTCAGTCCTCTCTGAAACCTGCTCTGAGAGGAATGAAGGTGTAGAATTAGGTGTGTCACAGCCAAGTGCTTCCGGGAACTCTGCTAGCGGTACACCCACGTCAGATTATAGCAGGCAAATGTCCCTGCCCCAGCTGCTGGACCGGCGAAAGAAATTCACTCCCAGCCATCCACATGCCCAGCGGTTGAATGCTAGCTTGGCTAAATTGCTAGCACTTCAACTGCTGCCTTTTCAGTTGGTAGACTCGGCCCCCTTCCGTGAGTTTGTACAATGTGCGGTTCCCCAGTGGCAGGTCCCCAAACGCCACTTTTTCTCACGGAAGGCGATTCCGGCTCTCTACCGGCATGTGGAAGGCAATGTCCTTGCCTCACTGGACAGGGCGGTCAGCGGTAAGGTGCATATTACCGCTGACTCATGGTCCAGCAGGCATGGACATGGACGTTACCTGTCTTTCATGGCCCATTGGGTCACTCTTCTGGCAGCTGGGAAGGATACAGGACAAGGTGCAGTAGTGTTGGAGGTTGTTCCGCCACCACGCCTCCAAAATGCTACTATTGGTTGAGACACACCTCTCTCCTCCACCCCCTCCTCTTCTTCTTCCTCCATGGCCTCTTCCAGTGCTCTGTCCTCAGAACCAGCGGTGCTCCGTAGGCGTTCCAGGGGCTACGCAAGTACGCAGGCAAAACGATGCCATGCCGTGCTTGCGCTGGTTTGTTTGGGGGACAGGAGCCACACTGGGGCGGATGTTTTGTCAGCTCTGCAGGGGCAGGCCGAGAGGTGGTTGACGCCACGCCAGCTTAAGCCAGGAATGGTGGTTTGCGACAATGGCACCGACCTCCTCTCTGCCCTCCGACAGGGACAACTGACCCATGTGCCCTGTGTAGCTCACGTCCTTAACCTGGTGGTGCAGCGGTTCTTGGGCAGGTACCCCGGCTTACAGGATGTCCTGAAGCAGGCCAGGAAAGTCTGTGTGCATTTCCGCTGATCATTTAATGCCTGTGCTCGGCTGGCTGAGCTCCAAAAGGAGTTGAACCTGCCCAAGAACCGCCTTATATGTGACATGCCCACCAGATGGAACTCAACATTGGCCATGCTGCAGCGGCTGCACACGCAGCAGAGGGCCATCAATGAGTACCTGTGCGACTACGGCACCAGGACAGGGTCAGGGGAGCTCGGTTTTTTCTCACCACACCAGTGGGGCATGATCAGGGATGCATGCACTGTCCTGTCACCGTTTGAGGAGGCCACAAGGATGGTGAGCAGTGACAGTGCATGCATCAGTGACACTGTACCTCTTGTCCACCTCTTGGAGCATACGCTGCGTGGAATAATGGACAGGGCACTTGAGGCAGAACAGAGCAGGAAGAGGAGGACTTCCTTGCCTCTCAAGGCCCCCTTTATCCAGACAGTGTTCCTGTTGTGCCACCCATCACACAGGAAGAGGATGAGGAGGAGGAAGAGGAGGAGGAGGATGATTGTGTCAGCATGGAGGTGGAGGCTGGCACTCAGCATCAGCAGCAGCAGCAGCAGCAGCAGTCTTGTAGGGATGATTTACAGTCCCAAGAAACACGTGGACTTGTACGTGGCTGGGAGGAGGTAGCTGCAGATCATGTTGTCCTTAGTGACCCAGAGGACTCCGGACCGAATGCCTCAGCTAACCTACGCTGCATGGCCTCCCTGATCCTGCAAAGCCTGCGGAAGGATCCTCGTATTCTTCGGATCAAGGAGAGGGACCATTACTGGCTGGCCACTCTCCTTGATCCACGGTACAAGGGTAAGGTTGCCGACCTTATCTTGCCATCGCAGAGGGAGCAGAGGATGAGACATCTCCGGGAGGCCTTGCAGAAAGGTCTGTGCAACGCGTTCCCAGAGACTGAGAGGTTACAAACTCCTGGTCCTGGACAACGTGTTGCTGAGGCATCGGTCAGAAGGAGCGGTGGAGAAGGTGGCCGTCTGACTGATGCTTTCAGACAATTTTTTAGTCCACAGCCCGAAGGTATGATCGGTTCCAGCACCCATCGCCAGCATCTGATTTACATGGTGCAGGAATACCTAGGGGCAAGATCAGACTTGGACACCTTTCCCACCGAAAATCCTCTGGCTTACTGGGTCTTGAGGATGGATCACTGGCCAGAGCTTGCACAGTATGCAATTGAGCTACTGGCCTGTCCTGCATCCAGCGTTCTTTCGGAACGCACCTTCAGTGCTGCTGGTGGCTTTGTTACCGATCACAGGGTGCGCCTGTCCACCGAATCAGTTGATCGACTGACCTTCATCAAGATGAATCAGTCTTGGATCACCCACAGCTACCAAGCACCTGAAGCTGATGTAACAGAATAATTTTTTTTGAAATATCACATCCCTTTAAGACTGCCTATGCTGATGCTGAGTGACTGTCCTGTTATGTTGATTGTCTATCCTCTTCCTCCTCCGCTGATATGTTGGAAGAACATTTCTGGTTCTGGTTGATGCCATCAGCCCAATTTTTCTGCCCCTGTTTAACAGGGGCGTTTAAGTACAATTTGTGATGCAATGCTTTGCAGCAGGGCTAATTCCTGCAATCAAACAAGAGTATATGGCAGAGGTTGCAGTGTGGTGGCACCAGCACCAGTGCCTAAGGCCCAATTTTTCTGCCCCTGTTTATCAGGGGCGTTTAATTACAATTTTTGATGCAATGCTTTGCAGCAGGGCTAATTCCTGCAATAAAACTAGAGTATATGGCAGAGGTTGCAGTGTGGTGGCACCAGCACCAGTGCCTAAGGCCCAATTTTTCTGCCCCTGTTTAACAGGGGCGTTTAATTCCAATTTTTGATGCAATGCTTTGCAGCAGGGCTAATTCCTGCAATAAAACTAGAGTATATGGCAGAAGTTGCAGTGTGGTGGCACCAGCACCAGTGCCTAAGGCCCAATTTTTCTGCCCCTGTTTAACAGGGGCGTTTAATTACAATTTTTGATGCAATGCTTTGCAGCAGGGCTAATTCCTGCAATAAAACTAGAGTATATGGCAGAGGTTGCAGTGTGGTGGCACCAGCACCAGTGCCTAAGGCCCAATTTTTCTGCCCCTGTTTAACAGGGGCGTTTAATTACAATTTTTGATGCAATGCTTTGCAGCAGGGCTAATTCCTGCAATAAAACTAGAGTATATGGCAGAGGTTGCAGTGTGGTGGCACCAGCACCAGTGCCTAAGGCCCAATTTTTCTGCCCCTGTTTAACAGGGGCGTTTAAGTACAATTTTTGATGCAATGCTTTGCAGCAGGGCTAATTCCTGCAATAAAACTAGAGTATATGGAAGAGGTTGCAGTGTGGTGGCACCAGCAGCAGTGCCTAAGGCCAAATTTTTCTGCCCCTGTTTAACAGGGACATGTAATTACAATTCTTGATATAATATTTCACAGGAGGGCCCCTTCCTGTGCCCCCCCAGAGTAACGGTGAGGACTTATAGTGTTGTGGCACCAGCACCACAACCACCAAAGGTCAATTTTTCTACCACTGTTCAACAATGGCATGTAATTACAATTCTTGATATAATCGTTCACAGCAGGGCGCTCCAGCGCCCACCAAGAGTCACTTTGAGGGCTTACAATGTTGTGGCAAAACCAACACCTTGTTCCGCCATTTCTGCAGAGCATATAGGGCAGGCCCCTACTTTCAAACATCCAATTTACAAAAATCTCCTACTTGCAAACGGAAGGAGACAACAGCAAGTGAGATGAAAAAAGATGGACGACAAAACAAATTATACAGGGGTGATAACCCTTCCCTATGTTTTCCAAAAAGCTTAAAAATAGTTTTTTTGACTGGAGCTACACTTTAAAAATGTACCAGTTGAAAATTACAAACAGATTCAACTTAACACAACAAACCTACACAGTCCCTGTCTTGTTTGCACCGCCTGTATACTGCTGTTCTGAGTATATAGGGCCTGGGGGCCACACGCATTTCCTTTTTTTAATATGGGTACAGGGTTCCCCTTAATATGCGTACAAGACCCAAATAGGCTGGTAATGGGCAGGGAGGGCTACCCATGCCATTTTTCTCAATGATTTTCAACCATATTGCAGGAACCAGATATAACATTAAAACCGCAAGCAGTTTTAAATGGTGTTATTTCCGTTTAATGTCATTTTGTGCAGGGACTGTTCTAAACACGGGAAACACGTGGCACTTCACAGTTATACTACAGACACCCCCCAGGCACCATATTTAAAGGAATATTTCACTTTTTTTTCACTTTAATCGTCATTAAAATCAGTGCTCCCGCCAAAACGGCCATTTTTAAAAACATTTTAGGCATTGACCCATGTCCCCTGGGGCAGGAGCCAGGTTCCCAAACCCTTTTAGGACAGTATCTTGCATATTAGCCGTTAAAATTAGCACTTTTCATTTCGAATGTTCGAGTCCCATAGACTTCAATGGGGTTCTAAAGTTCGTTAGAATTTGGGGTCCGTTCGAAAAGTTCTGGTGCGAACCGAACCGGGGGGTGTTCGGCTCATCCCTACTGGTGGTCAAAGTTTATAGGTGATCAATGTGTGATCCATGGTTTCCATAGACCTTCATATCCTTTCAGATTTACTTTATCTAGGGCTTCCATTTTTGCATGCAACAATGACCAATTCTGTGCTTGGTTTCTGTTATGTTTAGTAAGAGAGGGTTCAGTGATTTAGTTATTGTCTGTTTCGCGGCCGTCATAAGTTGTATAAATAGCTTGAATTCTTTACAAGTCATGTAATCAGGTTTTATATTTATAAGTGCAATTTCTGGATCTGGTATTATTGTTTCAAACATTTCTGAAGCGAGTAAAAAAAACCTTTTCCAGAATTTTTTTATAATAGAACAATTCCATCACGTGTGTGTGTGTGTGTGTGTATATGTATATATATATATATATATATATATATATATATATATATATATATATATATATATATATATATATATATATATATAATATGTGTGTATATGTTCCTTGTCCTGAACAGCCGTAAAAGCAGAGATCTGAGTAATCAGGTGCAAATTTAGTTATTGTAGCATGAACCAAATACCAGCATGAGAGTACCTTGTAGGTAGTTTCAATATCTGTCAGGAGAAAAAGATTTGATATTGGAATCAGATTGCAGACCATTCTGTTTTATCTATAATTTGATCAAGATCTTTTTCCCATTTCACCACATAAGATGGTAATTTTTGGACCAAGCCCGAAAAGATCTGGGATAAGTCCATGCTGGATAGAAAGTTGGGTTTATGAGAAAAGATAGAAGTGGATTATGTTTGGATTGCAGACCATGAGAGTTTTTGAGTCTATCCCAGATAGCTAGAGAATGTTTAATGATTGGGTTTTTTAAAGTTTTGCGATCGGAGAGAGGGTCACAATCTATTGCTTTGATGGTAACCAACAGGGGAATCTCAGTTTTGGAGTGATATTTTATGGATTGTGCTAGTTGAGCAGCTTTATAATGTAATGAAATGTTTGGAAATCCTAGGCCACCATGGATTTTAAGAAGAAATAAGGTTTCTCTAAATATTCGTGGTTTGAGTTTCCCCCAAGTAAATTTTATACATTTTTGTTGTTATTTTTATTATTTGTTATTTTAAGGAAATAGGCCGGGGTGTGTATTGGAAGAACTCTGAAAAGGTACAGGAATTTAGGAAGTATGGCAATCTTTATTTTTATTTTCCCAACCCATGAAGTCGTTATAGATGACTATTTTAAAAGAAAGTTTGTTAATTTTAGTAAAGGATAGTTGGTGGAAAACAAATCCAAGTGGCTGGCAGTGACCTGGATACCCAAATAAGGAATGCTATGTAGCCCAGGGTAATGATCCTTGTACAATATTTTTTCCTGCAGTGGTAAACGAGAGGTTCAGTGCTGTAGATTTTTGAGTATTAACCGTAAGGCCTGAGGTCATCGAATAGTTTTTTAGTATATTCATAAGTTTAGGAGCTGAAATTTCACATGAAGATAAAAATAGAAGGATGTCATCTGAAAATAAACATATCTTGTGGTGACATTCTCCCATTTCTATTCCTGTTAGACCCCTTTCACACTGCGCCGCCTAGGGCATCAGCGGTAAAGCGTCGCTTTGTCGTCATTTTAGCAGTGCTATTCGCCCACTAGTGGAGCGGTTTTGTCTCCCCGCTAGTGGCCAAAAAGGGGTTAAATCCACCTGCAAAACGCCGCCGGATCGGCATCAGTTAAGGTGGGTGATAATGTTTCAATAATTTAAATAATCAATTTAATATAGTGCAGAAGATCCATTAGGGCCAGGTCTTTTGTTAATTTTCAGTGTTTTGATAGCACTGGACACCTCTTCAACCGATACAGGTTTCTCTAGTCAGTGGCGTCACAAGGGTTGGTGTCACCTGGGCGGTAATACATGGTGTCACCCCCCCACCCCTGGCACTAAGCAGGCTAGCTGGATCGGGTGGTGGATAGAGCTGGAATGGGATCACGGGAATGGATGGAGCCGGGATGGGATCAGGGGATGGGGATGGATGGAGCTGGGATGGGATCAGAGACAATGGATGGAGCAGGGATATGATCAGGGGGATAAATGGAGCGGAGATGGGATCAGGGGGATAAATGGAGTGGAGATGGGATCAGGGGGGGTGGATGGGGCAAGGATCAGGGGGATGGATGGACGGAGGATGGAATCAGGGGGGATGGATGGAGTGGGGATGGGATCGGGGGGGGGTGGATGGAGCTGGGATGGGATTGGGGGGAATGAATGGAGCCAGGATGGGATCAGGGGATATTGACGGAGCCAGGATGTAATCGGGGGGAATGGATGGAGCCGGGATGGGATCAGGGGGAATTTTCGAAGCCAGGATGGGATCAGGGGGGTGGATGGAGCAGGGATAGGATTGGGGGGATGGATGGAGCGAGGATGGCATCAGTGGGGATGGATGGAGCTGTAACAGGATCGAGTGGATAAATGGAGCCGGGATGGGATCAGGATCAGGGGAGATGGCTGGAGCAGGTATGGGAATGGGGATGGATGGAGCTGGGATGGTATTAGGATCAGGGGGCATTGCACAATCTGAGTGGTTACTCAGATAATAAAATGGCTTAAAAACATGTCAGCATAGCACTACGAACATCTCACCGCAGCGTGACCACGCCCTGATGCGTTTCATGATTATGTCTTCAGAGGCCCTCTGAAGACGTAATCACGAAATGCGTCAGAGCGTGGTCACACAGAGTGTATGGTCGGCAACAGCAAACAAACCCCGGGACTCTACCAGCAGACAGTTCAAAGCAAAGATCGGTCGGTGGTGAGATGTTCGTAGTGCTATGCTGACATGTTTTTAAGCCATTTTATTATGTGTACATGTAAGCGCATTATGTAAAAAGGAGAGGAGAGGGTAATTTTAATAAAGGGTATAACACTATACCAGTCCCCTTGTATTTTTACATGCTTACATGTAATGAGGAGATTGTGCTAGAGAGTGGAGGAGTAAGGAGCATTGAAGAATCAGCCATACTGAAAGACCCAGTTTATAGAGGCCCATTTGAAGAGGTGCTCTGTTAAGCGGCCATCTATGTGGGCACACATGTTGGTGGAAACAGTGATGGTGTAGGACAGTCATCTACTGCTTTCGAAATACATCCTCATGGGGGAAGATATTGCTCTATTTACACGTCTCTCTGCTTGAAGGACTCTTTTATATAAAAAAATTATAATCATGTTTGGCATGTGATTTATATTGTTATAGTAAGAGTTTTTTGTTTGCAAACACGTTAGAGATCTGAGTAACCACTCAGTGCAATAGAGCGCTGTTAGTGTTTGATTCGTAGGGTCAACCACATTGTATAGGATCGGGGATGGATAAGCAGGTATGGGATCTGGGGGTGGGTGGAGCTGGGTGGGATCAGGGGGTGGATGGAGCGGGATGGGATCTTTGATTTGGGGGGGTTAAAGGATATGTGCTAGGGGGACAGGAGAGATATTACGCTTGGGAGAGGGCGTCAAACTTCAAATCTGCCCCCTACTACTTCTAGTACAAGTCCTCTCTAAACCAAAACAAAGAGCACCCCCTAGCACCTATCCTCTAACTCCCCTAAAATCACTCCTGGCAGCATAATGGTTACCTGCCAATGCTCCCCCCAACCCCTCCTCTGCAACAGTCCTTTGGCATACCTTAGGGCAGGTGCTGTTGCATGAATGGTATCCCTCCTCATCCTTGCCTCTTTCTTCCGGCCTGAGCCAAGGAGGAAGAAGCAGTGATTGCAGCTGGCGGGGTCAGAGATCTGATTGCGGCCGCACTGTGTGGAGGTGTGTGTGGGGACGGTCGGACTCCGGGCACCCAGTCTGTCTCTGCCTCCTCCCCCAGTCTCCCCGCACATCACATGGAACAGAGGAGATCCCGGAAAGGGAAGGAGGGAGCCACGGCGCCCCTCTCAATGCGGCGCCATTGCCAGTCTGAGCCGGGTGTCACCCTCTGGAGGGTGTCACCCGGGTGCGGGCCGCCCCCCCATAGCAACGCTGCTGTCTCTAGTAGCTCTAACTGTGTTGTAAATGTGGGAAAATAACTAATCCGCTTTGGATGTATCCAGCTCAGTGCCAGAAGAATATAAAGTGTTGAAATGTGTTTTAAGCTTTTGAAGTATTTTCCTTGGGTTATTGGAGTATACATCTTTAGATATTTTGAGGCAAATAAGTTTAGTGGAGAGTTGTGAGATTTAAGCATGTAGGCTAATAGAGTTTCTGGTTTATTAGCTTTCATGTAAAAATTGTGGCGTGATCGATTGATAGTTTTATCTGCTGTTTCTGTGAGAAACAGGTCAAATCCAAGTTTAAAATAAAATATTCTAAATATATAAACTCGCGCTAATGGTATGGCAAAGTGACGAAGATAAAAAAATAAATAATAATGCAGCTGCTGTGCACAAAGTGCTATTCACTTGACAAACAGGATAAAATATAAACTACGGCACTAGCAAACACAACATCAATAGATATAGTGAAAAACAATAAAAAGTGAATGTCCGGAGGGAGAAGGCGGAGCCTAGCCGAGAGGTAATGCTGGCTTAGAGCTCCATTCTCAGCAGGACAACGGAGCCATATAACGGCGGAGGTAACTTGACCCTCCACATATATATCATACCAAACGGTAGATAAATATCCCTACCTTACATAGGTGACATTCGGGGGGGGGGGGTCAGAGGAGACTCATGAGGCAGAAAATTAACAAGAAAGCCTCACACATACAGCAGTGTGGCACTGAAACCCTCCCCCTCTGAGGGGAGACACAGTGAGGAGAACAAACAGACAGCCCCTTCTGCTGCTTTACATAAAGATGTTCTCTCATTAAAGGCACATAGTCTCTCTAACCAAATACCTGAGAAAAATATGTCAGTTCTGGAGAATTTAGAACTTTCCACACAAAAAGACTTATCCCCTCCTGTAACGCTGAAACAAATAGAAAATCTGCTTCAAAAATCACTAAAATCCACTGCAGATATCATCACCACAAACCTTACCAAAGAAATTAGAATACTTGGTCAGCGTACATCAGCACTGGAAATTAGAGCAGACGATCTGGAAAATTATACATCTAACATTGCCTCAGAAATTGATTTTCTTAAAGAGGAAAATGACATATTACAATCCAAATTGGAGGATTTAGAAAATCGTGCAAGACGCTCCAATATACGTATTAGAGGAATACCCGAATCTGTGACTGATTTAAACGGTGCTATTACTGCACTTTTTCAAGAATTACAACCAGCTATCCCACTAGAGCGTCTTGAAATGGACCGGGTTCATAGAGCCCTAGCACCAAAGAAAATAGATGGTCCTCCCCGTGACATTATCGCAAAATTGCATTTCTACAGCACTAAGGAACTACTGCTAAATACAGCTAGAAATAAAGATCCCCTAATTTTCCAGGGTCATAAATATCAATTATTCACAGACCTCTCACAGATTACAGTCAACAAAAGAAGAACCCTGAAACCACTACTGCAAATATTACAGCGAAATTACATAATCTACGAATGGGGCTTTGCTTTCTCAGTGCGTTTTACTTTCCAAAGTCGCAAATATATGTGCCGAGCAGCTAAGGACTTGCAAACTACTTTACAGAAACTAGGGATGATAAACACATCAAGAGATGCTGCGGACACTCGCCAAAAATCATCCTCATATGCTGATACTCCCTCCTCTGCTTCCAGAAGAGAAGAAGACTACAATCCACAGAAAAGAAGTCGCATACAATCTCCACCTCCAGATCTGGCTGACACTATGGACTGATAAACACCTGTACTGAGGCTACTATCTTGCCTTTTCAACAGAATGGCTACTGCCGAGTTTTTTCTCTGACTTCAAATTAAAAATATATTAATTTATTAATATAACTTTTTTTTCTCTCTCTTCTCTTCTTTGTCTCTGAGGTTGCCTTAATGTTACATTTTTATTTTTTGCTTGAAAAATGAAATTATATGATTGGCTCTTGGTGTCCTGCAGGGGAGTTCCTTGCACCCTCTCTTGCTACCCTCAGCAGCTCGGTGTATACCGGGCAGTTGACAGTGGCTCATGTACCCTTGGAGGGAGAGTTTTTCTCCTCCCAATGGACACATTAAAGCGGGATTCCACTGTCTTGATCGTTTTTTTTTTTTTTGCATACTGACAATCATTATTATAATTAAATCTAACACTTACTTTTTCGTTTTTTCCATCCAGCAGCATGCTTTTTTGTCATTAAAAAAGATTTTATAAAACCGTCTCCTGACGGTTGTCATTTTGCCTGTGGGCATGTGAAGCCCACAGGCATCCTCTTCCGGGAGAGTGCGCTGATAAAAGACCAGCATGCACCACCCGTTCGATTAGATCTCACGCATGCGCAGTCAGCGCTATATCGAGCGCCGTTGTAGTGTCATATTTTGCTGCCTGTTGGAACACACAGCGCTAGTGTTTGGAACGCATCGCGCATGCGCAGTACGCAATTTCTGGCGGCAACGTCACTTCCGCAGCATCCTGTGATAGGCAGCAAAATATGACACTACACCCTCGGTGATGCCCAAGGCATCCTGGGAAATGGTGACATACTTCTCCCAGGAGCCTTAGCGAGCCGGGCTGCCGAGGGAAGTGACGTTTTTAGCCCGGGCAATGGAAGAGGCAGATTTCGTGGGACCACCTAGCAACCGCAAGAAATAGGTAAGTAAAAAATTTTTTATTATCCAATTAATTTTATTAAGACCCTTTGCTGCACATACAAGTTAGGTTATATTTTTGGTGGCAACACCCCTTTAAGAACATAGATATGTTAAGATATATTTCAATATTGTATATTAATTGTATTTTCTTTTTCAGTCATTATCTCCTTTCCCTCCACCCCTATACTCTGGAGACAAATAATTTCCTATATGACACACGTTCTAACATAAACACCAACACATATTTACTTTTCCCAACTCCATGGCCCCATTAAACATCATATCATTAAATACTCAGGGACTAAACGTTCCACACAAACGCACTAAAGCCTTCCGCACATTTTCATCCAAGAAAGCACATATAGTTTGCCTCCAAGAGACTAATTTTGCGTCACAATCCACTCCCAAATTTTTCAGTAAAGACTACCCCCAAGTATACAAAGCTTCGGCCTCCTCTAAAAAACGAGGCGTGCTTATAGCTTTCCATCGCAATACACCATTTTCATTAATGAAGGAAAACAAGGATCCAGAAGGTCGTTACTTGATTCTTAAAGGACACCTACTTGATACCGCTATCACCATTAGATCATACTATGCTCCTAACAAAAATCCTATTTCTTTTCTTTCTCATTTATTTCAAACTATAGAACACCACAAAATAGGTACTACAATTCTATGTGGAGATTCTAATCAGACCATATTTCCATTTTTGGATAAATCACCAATCCCACAGTCACATACAGCAGACAAACAACTCTTATCAAAACTAATTACAAAACATAACCTAGTAGATACTTGGAGAGAATTGAATCCAACCAAGAGACAATACACACATTACACATTCCCTCATCGCTCATTCTTTAGGATAGACCATATATTTATGTCCATAGGGCTAATTCCAGAAATAATATCTACAAAAATTATTCCTATCCCATGGTCCGATGATAGTGCAGGCTACATTACTGTTGCCTCTATAATTCCCAAAAAAAAAGATCCAACATGGATATTAAGAGATTTCCTACTCAAAAATCCAGCTCATAAAAATAATATTGAAATTGCGCTCAAAGATTATATAAAATATAACTCCACACCTGACGTCTCTCTGACTACATTATGGGAAGCACACAAACCTGTTCTCTGTGGCATATGTCTACAGCAAGCAAACATATTCAACAGAGAGCAGAAAATCCTTTGTCAGACTTTGGAAACAAATTTCAATAAATGTCACACAGCATTCCAAAATAACCCTTCTTCTTTATCTAAAATAAACCTTGACAAAGCTAAATTGGAATTTGATCTATTCCTTACTGAAGCAGCGGATAAAATCATCAAGAGATCACAACACAATTTCTATATCAATGCGAATAAACCTCACACACTATTAGCCAGGGCATTAAAATCCTGCTTTGGTGCATTTTTGTGGGATGTTCAGACCCTGAACATTCAGGGACAGTATATTTAATGGAGCCATAGGGTTATGAATGCATGAGGTAATCACATTTTACAAAACATTGTGTAGATAGACTTGCCTCCGGAAGGCACGCCGGGGGGGGGGGGGGGGTTTCATAGGGAAGGATAGAAAAGGAAAGGGTAGAAGATTTAATAATAAAACATAAATATTCTTCATTTTGAATAGTAAATAAAACATATATAATCTCATAACACGTAAAAAAACTCCCCCCAAGGGTACATTGGCCACTGTCGATTGTCCACTATATCAATGAACTAACTGACAGTAGCAAAAAGGGAGGGCAAGAAACATTCCTGAAAGAACGACAAAGCCTACTAGTAGCAAGTTTCCATAAGTATATAAGTAACAAGAATATTTTAGCATTAGCAGGAACTGGGGGACAAATAATGGAAAAGAAACATTGATATTGAAAATGTATCCATTTTGACCACTAAGTAGTGATGGACGAACTTCTGACGGGACGTTTTGCGAACGCAAACCGCGAATGTGACCAAAAGTTTGCAAACCGCAAGGTTCGCGGCGTACCCCATTGACTTTAACGGCAGGCGAACCTTAAAAACCTCCAGGTCATATTTTCAGCCACAAAATACTTACTAGCTGTGCACACATAGTCCCACAACATGGACACTGACATAACAAAAGTATTAAGTGAATCTGGGATCGACAACGACAAGCATTCTTTTTTTATCTGTGAAATTTTGACAATTCAGGAGCGCGTGAAGGCCATGGAGGAGAGGCAAGGTCAGGCCAGGCTATGAAGGGGGTGCAGGAGATGATCAGTTCACAGTCAGGGCAGTGCAGTCCGGTGCCAATGTGCCAACCGGTGCTTGAGTCCCTCCCTCTGCCCAACCCTTACCCCTACCTATGCAGGACCCCACTGCGGTGTTCCGGAAGTGCCAGTCCAGTGCTGATCCTCAGCCATGGTGCTGGCACTGCCTGCTGATTGGCTTCTCCGCTGCTATCTCCCTCACTGTCTGAAACCAGAGAGAGAGAGATAGAGAGCACTGACACCACACCAGCACCGAGATAGAGAACACTGACACCAGCACCGACATAGAGAGCACTGGCACCAGCACGGTGATAGAGAGCACTGACACCAGCACCGTGACAGAGAGCACTGACACCAGCACCGAGATAGAGAGCACTGACACCGCATCGGCAATGGCTTGTGATGGATTGGAAAATAATTCCTGTGACTCAAGCGGAGGGTATATGGTGGTGGTGGTGTTGGTGGTAGTGTTTTTGGGGTGCACACAGCAGAGAGTGAAGAAGAGGGTGCAGATCGAGAGGATGAGGAGGGTGCAGAAGAGTAAGGCTGAGTGAGCCACTCAACCAAGGCTGGTGTGTCCTTTGACGTAATCGAACGCACTTTCTGCAGTTTGCCACTTTGGCTCAAGCCTGTTGCTCCTGCCCTACCCCTACCACCCCTGCGGAAGGGCCTGCCTTTTCCTCTGCCTGTCATTTTTTGAATGACTCTGTGACAAAAGTCTCTAGAGAAGTGCAGTATATGTGGAAGAAGGTATATAACACCCCACTTCAATCTTTCGTTTTGGGGGGCCACTGGTCTATCACACCAGTTATACTTTTTTCTAATTTCATTTGTCACTCTTTGTAGTATCGCTGCAGAACCGCTCAGCAGTCACAATGCTGCACAGTGGAAATGCACTATACTAGGCTTTCTATATTTGCAAGTATTTTATACGTGTATTACACACCTATATACTGCACGCCAAATAGTACACCTATTCCAGTCCTTAAAGGGACCTTTGTGGACCTAATAGTAGCTAGCTAGTAGCTAGTGATTTGCAGACTGTCCCTGCTCCAAACAACAAACTGTTCCTCAGTCCCTACACTGATAAAAGACAGCTGCAGAATCGGTCAGCACTCAGCAGCACAGCAGTGAAGTATAATATGCTTTCTATATTTGAAAGAAAGTATATTATACGTGTACAACCCTATATACTGTACACCTTTACCAGTCCTTAAAAGGACCTTTGTGGACCTAGTAGCTAGTGATTTACAGACTGTCCCTGCTCCAAACACCAAACTGTCCCTCAGTCCCTACACTGATAAAAGACAGCTGCAGAATCGGTCAGCTCTCAGCAGCACAGCAGTCAGCAGTGCACCATAATATACTTTCTATATTTGAAAGAAAGTATGTTATACGTGTACAACCCTATATACTGTACACCTATACCAGTCCTTAAAAGGACTTTTGTGGACCTAATAGTAATAGCTAATTAGCTAGCTAGTGATTACACTGACTGTCCCTGCTCCACACAGCGTAGTTTCCCTACACTGACAAAAGACAGAATGTAAAATGGCCGCCAGATCAGGTCTAATTATAAGGTAGGGGGTGTTGTGATATGGCTGAACCAGAGTGACTCCATCTTTATAGGTTCATATAAGATTAACTTGGGTTAACCTACTAGTTAGTTTAAACTCTGTATTTACAGACTGTAGCAGTTTTCCTATAAAGCATACATATAACAAAATATAGCTTGCATAAGCAGTTTTATTCTGTACTGTCTAAATAAAGAAATTGTGTCACGATATGTCTAGGCCACAGAACTCATGACTGTGGCTCATGAAAGCAGATGACATAATTAATGATATGTAATGATATGTAATGTACACCTCTGTATTAATCACACCCATGTTCTATGCAATGATTGGCTGATAATGGTGCATATAAAATGTAGACCCTCCCAGAATAAACCAGACAACCCCTGAACATCAATCTTGACTCATTTCTTCTTGTGTTCAGCAAGATGTTGTCTCCTTAGCACTGCAGTGTTAAGTAAAGGGTTTTGTGAGTATGGTAATTGCCGTAATTATACCTAGCTGGCCTTTGTCGGTTATATAGATATACAATTTTAACCCCTTGCTGCCGAGCATACGCAGATGTGTGTACTCGGTTTCTGGGGGTTATAACGGGATGTTGCCCGCACCTGCAGGCATCATCCCGGTACCGTTTTTCTGAGCGGGCAATTGGCTTTCCAGTCACAACAACTGATGCGGCTAAAAGCCACTCGGCTGTTATGCCGGAGGATCGGGAGGAGGATCTTTTAGACCCCCGATTCCTCCATAAAGAGTACCTGTCACCACCTACAGTATTACTATTACTGTGACAGCAATAAAAGTGATCAAATTTTATTTTATTTTTTTAAACAATTTATTAATTTTAAAATTAATAAAAGAAATTAAAAAAAAATTAAAGCGCCCCCCCCCCCGTCGCCGCAAGCTCGCGCAGCAAAGAAAACGCATACGGAAGTCGCGCCTGCATATGTAAACAGTGTTCAAATCACACATGTGAGGTATTGCCGCGATCGTCAGAGCGAGAGCAATAATTCTAGCACTATACCTCCTCTGTAACTGTTTAAAGTGTCGCCTATTGAGATTTTTAGGTACCGTAGTTTGTCGTCATTCCACGAGTGCAGGCAATTATAAAGTGTGACATGTTTGGTATCTATTTACTCGTTGTAACATTATCTTTCACATTATGCAAAAAAATTGGGCTAATTTTATTGTTTATTTTTTTTTAAATTCATGAAAGTGTCCCTTTTCCCAAAAAGTTGCGTTTAAAGCACCGCTGCGCAAATACCGCGTAACATAAAATATTGCAACAATCGCCGTTTTAATCTCTAGGGTCTCTGCTAAAAATATATATATAATGTTTGGGGGTTCTAAGTAATTTTCTAGCAAAAAATATGGATTTTAACTTGTAAACACCAAATGTCAAAAATAGGCTTAGTCATGAAAGGGTTAATCACAACAGATGGAGGCACTCGCTGAGATTTGAATTTAGGAATTTAGGACTTGACAGGGTGATCAAACTTTGATTTTAAAGCAAACGAATAATTGTTTATTGACTTAGCTTTGAGACAACCCTGGTCGGATACATTTTAATTAAGAAGAGAATTGTGAGACGGACCAGGCTGTTAAGAAGAGGCTCTTGGGAAGCCTGTGTCCTGTGGGACTGTTGAGAAGTTTAAAACGTAATATTACGCTATTTTTGGGAAAGAGAATAAGAAAAGGGTAATGGGGCAATTACCAATTACTACCGGAACCCACAAAACTTTTGCTCTATCTGGCTTTTCTTGTCTATCGCATTTGCATTAAAGTAATGATATCTGTTGTGTTGTGTGGGATACAGGGTTGTATGGGGTAAGGCAGCCCCTGTTTTCACTGTTATATGATGTCCCAAAAGGGGAAAATTAGATTAGAGTGAAGTAAATTTTCCTTGTTAGGTATCGTGGAAAGGGTGAGTACTGTTATATGTATGTTCTTATAAGTTTGCTAAAGTATTCTTTGAAGAGACAATGGTATAGTATATGAATAATATGACTTCTCCCCTTTGCTAGTATGTTGGTTATAGAGCTCTGGAATGAGAGATGCTTGATTCTGCTTCAAAAGTGCATAATTTGTTTGCACATGTTTAACATGTGTTTTGGTAACTCTTGGAAGGGTATCGGAATGGCATTTTTTGCAGGTTGTAAAAATGTGTTTAGTTTGGAAGGTGGTTGAAGGTAGGTGGGTGTTTCGGACCATGCCCAGGTGTGATGAGATTAGGTAAGTGAGTAAGGGTGTTAATTAAGAACATCGTACATTGTTGAGGGTAAGGTAAGTGAAGTAAGAAGGTAAAAGAGAGCTTTGAGTTATTTATTAAAGGAAGGTGTGCATTTTGCAAGGTTTTTCAATGCATTGTTCTTTTTAGACAAGCTGATTTCAAAGCCGTTTTAAAACACATAGAGAAAGAAAAAAAGTGAATGAAAATACCTTTAAAAAGGGGAAGTTAGTAGTCAGAGTTTGTTTTGAGATTTAAAGGGGACATTTTACTGGCGTTGAGGAAACGATTTTAAAGGACAGCCGGGATAGGAGGTTTTGAGCAGGTAAGGAAATTAACACAGAGAGAGTTTTGTTTCAAATAAGGATTTTTTTTTTCCATTAAACAGGTAATGTTTATTGAACATTATTGCAGAGATTACAATCACAGTGGCATACACCGAACATTCAAAAGGTGTTGCGTCATAACCATAACAGTAGATAAAATAAATTTTTCCATTACAGTAGCCATTATGTATCACAGCCAAGGAAAGTCCTAACATTGACATGTTATTTACTGTAACATTACATCAAATTCCCTCATCACACGTGGCAGCCTCCTGCAGCCATTTATCCCATATTCTATGATATTTAGCTGGGCAACCCCTATTTTTATATAAGAATTGTTTGTATGGGAGCGTAAAATTAACTTCCCGTTTCCAGTCCTCAACCCGGGGTGGAAGGGGCCTCATCCACTGTCTAGCTATCACTTTTCGAACAGAAAACAAGGTTTCCTGCAGGAAAGTGCTAGTAATTTTATCTAATACGTCAGGAAATATCCCTAGTAGACAAGGTTTGGGGTCGAGAGCCAAGGGCGAGCCCATAACATCATGTAGAAATGATACTACTTGTTTCCAAAGTTCCTGCAGTTTGGGGCAAGACCAGATAAGATGGAAGAACGTCCCAGTCTCAAGAGTACACATCGGGCAGAGCACAGATTGATTCGTATTATATTTGGCGGTCCTGAGGGGGGTGAGGTATGCTTTATGCACTATGTAAATCTGAGAAAGCCTGTCCTGGAGCCTAGGGGACACCAACTTGCACGTCTCCAGAGCCTCCTCTCATTCCTCGTCTGTCAGTTCACCCACATCACCCTCCCAGCGGGACTTCAGAGCATACGCTAGTCTCGCCGAGATGGGGGCCGTAAGCATACCATAAAAGCACGAGATAAGCTTTTTGGGATCAGTGTCCTTCACTATGGCGACAATAGGATTGGGAGCAGGCCGAGGCAATGACTGCGGGAATTGTGCTCTAAGTGCATGCTGAACCTGTAGGTACTGAAATAGCATATTGTTTGGAATACCAAATTCCTCCTGCAGCGCCTGAAACGTTTTAATAGTACCATGGTGAATCAGGTGATGCAAGTAGTATATTCCCCTCGATACCCATAACTGAACACTCTGGATCTTTTGAAGTTCCGGCAATTGTTTGTTATGCCAAAGTGGGGTATAGTCATTTGGTGATGCAACATTCAGTTTAGTGGATGCCAGATCCCAAATCCTTCTGTAATGAAAAAGCATGGAGTGTTTACCTGGCTCCACGACAGAGCTCCCCGCCCCCATCGAGATAGCAGCTATTGGATCATCTGCAATTTGTGCCCAAGTAGGGGAGAGAAGGGTAAGAAAACGTTGTTTATCAGTCTTGTCTACATGAAAAAGCTGAAACAGTTGTGAGGCAACATAGTAGTGATTTAGATCTGGAAGAGCCATGCCCCCCATATCAGTCGGGCTTTTCAAAGCCTGCCAAGCAAGCTTGTGTCTATTATTCCCCCATACAAAGGGCCTAAGGAGACTTTCAAGGGATTTAAAGTATTTCAGCGGCAAATATACCGGGGCATGCCACAACACATACAGTATTTTAGGTAATAGGACCATTTTAATCAGATTAATGCGCCCCCAAACCCCAAGGGGGAGGCGAGACCAGGCCTGAATCTTGGTACGCACCAGGGAGAATAATGGTTCTACATTCAGCGCAATGTAATCTGCTGGATTCCTAGAGACATATACCCCCAGATACTTAATAGTGCCAACTCGTTGAAGAGGCAGACTGGCCTGAGATTCTGACTGTGGAAAACTGTCAATAGGTAAAATTTGGGATTTTTCCCAGTTTATACGAAGACCGGAAAAGCTACCGAACCACTCTATCTTGTGCAGGGCCTTTGCGAGGGAAGGGCCAGAGTCCGCCAGGTATAACAGCGTGTCATCAGTGTATTGACTGATTTTTTCGGTTAGTCGACCCATCGTCAGTCCCCTGATCTCAGGGTCCTCACGAATCGACACCGCTAAAGGTTCAGCCGCCAAGGCATATAGTAGCGGGGACAGTGGGCACCCCTGTCTGGTACCCCTACTAAGGCCAAACGCCCGGGAGGACCACCCATTCGCCATCACCTTAGCCGTTGGGTGATGATACAGCAGCCTCACCCACCGGATAAAGTTCGGGCCAAAGCCGTATCCCGCTAGACACTTCCACAAATACTCCCATTCCACTGAGTCAAATGCCTTAGCCGTGTCAAGTGTCACCACCACACGCTCACCCACCGCCTCATGCATTGCCTGTAGATTTATATAAAGCCTGCGTAGATTGAACGACGTATTCCGCCCCGGCATAAAGCCCGCCTGGTCAGCCTGAATCAGGCTAAGGATCACTCCGTTCAATCTAGTAGCGAGTATTTTAGCTAAAATCTTAATATCTACCTGCAATAGGGAGATTGGGCGGTATGATTCTGGGAAACCCGGATCTTTTCCAGGTTTGGGAATCAAAACTATCGTTGCCTCCCTCATGGACGGAGGCAATGTCAGTGTATCAAAAAGACTCCCGTAGAGGGCGAGAAGCTTAGGCGCCAGCACGTCTTGGTAACGGGAATAAAATTCAATGGGAAGACCATCTGACCCCGGCGACTTGGATTTTGCAAATTCCGCAATAGCACCCACTATTTCATCGGTGGTCAGGGGAGCCTCCAGAGCCTGCACCTGTTCCTCCGTAACTTGGGGGAGGGAAACCTGAGCCAAAAAGCTGTCCATCGGAGTGGTGTCGTCTGAGACTGTAGTGGTGTATAAGTCCGCAAAAAAGTCCCGAAATCTAGCTGTCACCTCAGAAGGGTCCGTGATCATTGTATCACCCTGACCCCGCAAAGAAATAACAACCGGGGGCCTGTCTTCCCTGTGCACCAAATATGCTAGCAACTTACCAGCTCTTTCCCCGGATTCAAAATATTTTTGTTTGGTAAAAAACAGTTTCTGTCAGGCCTTGTCTTGGTGTAGCTGAGAAACCACTCTCGACTGTAGTCTAAGTGCATCAGCGTTTGCCGTAGACGGGTCATCTATGTAGGTGCGTTCCATGGAGCTCAAATCTGCCTCAGCCTCAATAATGACAGTAGCCGAGTCAGCTTTGAGCCTATTAATGTGGGCAGTCAGCACCGATCGAGCGTGTAATTTAAATGTATCCCACACTGCTGGAACTGAGGCCGTGTGGTCATTATCCTCAAAGAATTTTATCCACTCCGCCTCAATAGTGTCATCTTCGGGTAATAATGTCAGCCAGAACGGATTTAGCCGCCACGCCCGCGGAGGCCTACCCAGGGGTACGTCTAGCACTACAGAGTAGGGGCTGTGGTCCGAAAGTAGTCTGGGGCAGAACAATACTTCCCTGAGTCTGGGAGTGAGTTGTTTAGATATTAGTATAAAGTCAATACGGGAGAGAGAACCGTGTGTGGGTGAGAAGCATGAATACTCCTTCTTTTGAGGGAATTTGTGTCTCCAAGTGTCCACAAGGTGAATGGTGGTTATAAGCCTGGACAACCTAGTGGTCCCAGCTTGCCCCATCATCAACTCGGGGGGTTTGAGCCTATCCAGGGAAGGGTTAAGCGTAGTGTTGAAATCCCCCAGCCAGATAACAGGAACCGCCGGATGTCTGGACATAAAAGACAGTCCCTCAACAACCAACGTCATGGTAAATGGAGGGGGGATATAAAAGGCCATAATAAGGTAGGGTTCCCCATACAATTTAGCATGTAGAAAAACAAACCTGCCCTGTGGGTCAGTAAGAATTTCGCAAAGTTCAAATTGGACAGACTTAGCTACAAGTACCGAAACCCCCCTCGAATGAGACGTGTAGGTGGAATGAAATGCCCACCCAATCCAAGGGCGTTTAAGGGCCATCTGCAGTCCACCCTCCACATGCGTCTCAACTAGCACCATCACTTCCGCCCTTTGCTTTTTGAGGAACGTGAAGGCTGCCGCGCGCTTAATTTTATCACGCAGGCCCCTCACGTTCCAGGTAAGAAACCGTATAGATGCCATATAGAGTCATATAAAGTAATAAGTGCAGTCGGCTTACCCCCTAACAGCCCTCCTATACACGCACCCCAATACAGTTGCGCTTGATCAAGCCCAAACAGGGGCTGCATAGGCAGTAGTGGTAAAAAACATTCAGTAAAAGCAACACTTAGTCCAGATACATACTTCAACTTATTTATAGTAATCTTCTGCATGGAAACCCTAACCAAACCACCCCCCTCCCCCCACCCTACCCTGCACCAACCCCAACTTGTGCGGGCATATTCCCTGAAAAACCAAACATGTCTGGCTGGGAAAACCAGTTTCATTAAATCAATAAGAAAATTTAGAACAATAAGTCTGAGAGAGGGTCGCGGCCACCGGTACCAGAGGGCAAGGCAAAGCAGAGCCTCCCGTATAACAGCACACAGTGGTGACCCGGGTAAATAGGCAAAAGTGTCAGTTGCTGTCCAGTCCCAGTGACCAGCTCCCTCATAACAAAAAGAAGTCCCAGCAGACAATGGAGCAGTTTTCCGCTGCACCGTGCAATTAGACCGTAGGTCTAACATGTCTCCCCTTGCTCCGGGAGAAAAAAGAAGAAAGAAAAAAAAGGAAAACCAAAATTGTTGAAACAAAACAAACAGGTATGTATTGCAGAAAAGGTCCCTCAACAGGGACACTAAGAAAAAAGGGAAAAAGTTGATCCATAAACGTTGACACCATCAGCAGGCGCAGATGTCCCAGAATCGGAAAGTTCAGCAGATCTCAAAGTATAAAGGGCATAAAGGTAACATACGCCTCAGATGCAAGCACCCTAGCGATAATAGAGCAGCAAAGAGAGATCAGGCAACCTGCCACAGTTCCAGGACACCAGGGGAGAAACAAAAAAAAGTGTTAGCTCACACGTCCCAAAGGGTCTCAGGCAGCTCCATCTTGAGGCACTCTGCATTCCAGCCATGCTATGACCTCTCTGGGTTGTTCAAAGAAGAGCGCCCGGTCTCCTGCCTCCACCCTGAGGCGTGCTGGGAATAGCATAGAGTATTTCACTTGCTGTGCACGTAGTAATCTTTTGGCCTCCATGAAACTCTGTCGGCGTTTCTGGACGTCCGCGGAAAAATCAGGAAAGATTGCAACTTTAGTATTGCCCACAGGGATATTACCCTTTTCCCGGGCCATGCGGAGGGCAGCATCTCTGTCCTTATAGTTCAGGAGTTTTGCAATAAAGGTGCGTGGAGGTGCACCCTGAGGTGGAGGCCTGGCAGGCATACGATGCGCGCGTTCAACCACCAGCATGGGGGAAAAAGACTCTCGGCCATAGGTACTTATCAGCAATTGTTCCAGAAAAGTTGTGGGGTCCTTACCTTCACCCCCCTCCGGAAGACCAATCAATCGGATGTTGCATCTGCGTATGCGATTTTCCATTTCGTCCTGTTTAGCAATCAGGAGGTCTATTTGCTTCTGCATGTGGTCAGCATAATTTTGCAGTGGTGGGAGAGCGTCTTCCACATTGCTAATACGGGTCTCAGTGTCCCTTACCCGGTCACGCAGTTTCTGAAAGTCCTGCCTCAATAAAGATATGTCCATCTGCACTTCCTCAATTTGGGATGTAAGGGACGTGCGGCATAATGTAATGGCTTCAAGAAGCCTGTCCGTGTCTCCCGCCACACGCGGCCCTCCCGGCTCCTCCGCGCCGCCATTTTCCTCCCCCTCCTCACTCACATGTCGGCGTTATTGTGACAACCGCGCCGCCGCCGATCGTTGGGATTTCGAGGGAGACATATGCGCCGAAATGGAGGGACGCCTGCCAGACGTGTTCAGGTGAGTATCGGTGCTGTGGTGTCACAGGATCAGCGTGGGAGACAGGATTCCTCGGCGGAGCTCCGGAGACACGCGTCCTACTCCATGCAAGGTCAGGCCACTCCCCTACTCAAATAAGGATTTTTAAAGTGTCACAGCTAGTTTCATTTGCATTATCAGATAAAAGGTGTTGTTAGAATAAGGATTTTTGTGTAGACTTACCCTTTTACCCTGTTTGTCTGTTTGTTTGTTGATTATTTGTTTATTGTTGTTTGCTGAAGTTATAATGAGTTGGTACAGGTGGGTTGGTAAAATGTGCAGATCAGTGCAGATCCCTGTTTGGCAACGGGCACGGGAAAAGGTTCAACCAAGGGTAAAAAGAGAGAGAGCTGGTGGGGAGGCTAGAACCCTTGTTGAAAGCACCCCACCTCGTGCAATAAGCAGCCCTGGTGCTGGGGTCTCATGAGACTTTTGCGGGATCACGGTACCGGAGATTCATAGAGACACCAAGATGTTGGTTTATTGGGCAGTGATTAAATTGCTGCTGGATGCACTGACAGGGGGACATGGTTACTGTTTTGGGGGGTCTGAATGAGGTAGAGGGAGATTATGAATCTTCTTCCTTCCCCCTCGGATTCCCCCAGATTCCCTCATTGCTCCCCGATTCTCCACCTCTGAGCTGGTGGGTTTGGGGGTGTGAATTCTGACATGGATCTCCGGTGAGGCGCTAGGGTCGCAGCTTCATGGACTGACTGTTTCTTTGTTGATCAGTGAGGATTCTCAGAGTGCAGAGATCATCGGAGGGAGAACATGTTTAAACAATTCTCCTACGACTGTCTCTGTTTCATGGACTGTTTGTGGACTGTGATCAGTGGCAGTCCTTGGGATCGCCCTGTTCGCAGTTCCATAAGACAGACACCTAGGTAGAGGAAACTGGTTAATAGAAAGAAATGCTTAATCTTATGTGTATGTGAATTTTTGTCTTGTCTTGGAATTCCAATTTAGAGTATAAGATTGTTTTTGTTTTCTGAATTCAGATAAGTTGTTGGGTAGTTGATATATGTCCTATGATCCTGCCAAGACAGAGAGTGTTGCTAAAGTGGGCAGGTTAGATGAACAGAGTAGGGTACTCATCTGTGTGTGGTGCTTTAAGAGGATTAAATAACGGATTTGGGCAAAGACAGATTACTATTTGAGTGATCCCTCCTGTCCAAAGTACTGTTTAGCACAATGCAGGGAGGTACATATCCGCTCGCAGAGATCTGCTATTTTGTTTCGGGTGGAAGAGGGGAACAAACCACCAACCATGCCTTCACCACCGCTTTTGTGGGGAGCATACTTCTATATTTGCATTCCATAGTTAGCAAGTCAGAGAGATTTGCTGGGGTGGAAAATAAATGTTAAAGAAGGATTTGATTCAGAAAAGTTATCTAAAAAGGTACATGTTTATTGTTAAAATGTTGCAACTAGTGTCAGTCTATTCATGAAATGTGTTGGGCACATATTAAGCCCATGTCCACTCCATAGTAAATTGGGAATATTAAAAGGGGAATGTGACATGTCACTGATAAAATTATATGTATGCGCTGGTACCACATGTTTTTTTAAAGGAATCTGATCAGATACAAATTTTTAGAGTCTGACTTTAAGATTGGTTTGGGTGTGGTTGCCTATCCTTATATTATTGAAGTTAAAAGGTGTTTTTTTCTGATAACAGCAAATGTGCTATATTTGTGCAAATTGTTTTAATAGTGTTTAAGCTGTATTAACAATGATTGGGGATTTTGAAATGTTGATTATTAACTGATTATAATTAGTAATGGCTGAACGGTTCGCCCGGCGGTCGTTTTGCGGCGAAATTCGGCTGTTCGCGGTCCGCCCGTTCGTCGGACTATTGGCGCCGTTCGCCCGGCGGACTTCCGTGTTTACTGTGTAAAATAACTTTGACCTATGATGACACATCCATCATGGGGTACAGGACAGCCAATTGAGACATTACAGCACATGGACACTTGGACATTCCCCCTAACTTATAAATACACCCGATCCGGCGGCCATTTTACATTCTTTCTTCTGTCACTATAGGGAGAGGTTGCTGTGTGGAGCAGGGAGAGATTGCAGTGACCCAAATCGCTAGCTATTTGGTACACAAAAGTTATTTTCAGGACTGGTATATGTGTTAGGTGTATATAGGTTTGCTGTGCTACTGATTGTTGCAGCAGCCTGAGTGTCTTTTGTCAGTTTAGAGAAAGGGACAGGACAGTGTGTGCTGCAGGGAGAGTCAGTTTAATCATTAGCTGTTACTATCAGGTCCACAAAAGTGCTATTCCAGTAACCAGTTATTGTTCCAGCAGCCTCTGTTTTGTCAGTTTATATAGGGACAGGCAGGAAGCAGTGTGTGAGGCAGTGAGGGTCAGTTTAATCAGTAGCTGTTACTATCAGGTCCACAAAAGTGCTATTCAAGTAACCAGTTATTGTTCCAGCAGCCTCTGTTTTGTCAGTTTATATAGGGACAGGCAGGAAGCAGTGTGTGAGGCAGTGAGGGTCAGTTTAATCAGTAGCTGTTACTATATTAGGTCCACACAGGTTCTTTTCAGGACTAGTATCAGTGGTATGGTAATAGGCTTGTACACGTATAATATTCTTTCTTCCAAATATAGAAAGAATATTATACTTGACCGCTGCCCTTCTGCTGCAGTCTGCTAATCATTCACAACCTACTTGTTCCACAAAGGTCCTTATAAGGACTGGTAACTTGGTCTGTCTAGGGTGCTACAGTACATAGGGTTGAGTGAGGTACAGTCTGCTATTCTATAAGGACTGGTATAGGTCCACAATACATAAGGTTGAGGTGAACTACTGCTGACTGACCACTGCCCTATACTGCAGCAGTCCTTCATCAGTATAGGGACTGACGTACAGTCTGCTAATCACTCACACACAACCTACTTGTTCCACAAAGGTCCTTAAAAGGACTGGTAACCTGGTGTAGCGTGCTACAGTACATAGGGTTGAGTGAGGTACAGTCTGCTATTCTATAAGGACTGGTATAGGTCCACAATACATAGGGTTGAGGTGCACTACTGCTGACTGCTGCCCTATACTGCAGCAGTCCTTTATCAGTATAGGGACTGACGTACAGTCTGCTAATCAGTCACACACAACCTACTTGTTCCACAAAGGTCCTTATAAGGACTGGTAAGGTATAGGGTACTACAGTACATAGGGTTGAGTGAGGTACAGTCTGCTATTCTTTAACCAGTTGCCGACCGCCGCACGACGATGTACGTCGACAGCATGGCACGGGCAGGCATATTGGCGTACATGTACGTCCCTTGCCTCCCGCGGGTCGGGGGCCCGATCGGGCCCCCGCCCGGTGCCTGCGGCGGTCGGTTTTCGTCCGGGAGCGATCCGGGACGAGGGGGCGGCCATTCATTCATGGCCACCCCCTCGCGATCGCTCCCGACGAATAGGAATCCCCCGTGACATCACTTCCTCTCCTGTAATGTAAACACAGGAGAGGAAGTGATGTATTCTCTCCTCCGTGTCGGTATTTTTCGTTCCGACACAGAGGAGAGCGGATCGGTGAGTTGCACCAACACTCTACACACACAGTAGAACATGCCAGGCACACTCACACCCCCCCGATCACCCCCCCAATTACCCCTGCCCCCCAGTCACAGTGACACCAATGTCATTTTTTTTTTTTTTTTTTTGCATTGGTGTCATTTGTGACTGTAATAACTGTTAGGGCAGTTAGGGTTAGCCCCCTTTAGTTCTAATGTACCCCCCTAACCCCCCCAATAAAGGTTTAACCCCGTGATCACCCCCCGTCACCAGTGTCACTAAGGCTGGGTTCACATTGCAGCGGTTTATGAGAACGAATGTGATTCGCACCGCACTGCAGTGCAAATCACATCCGATCTCTGTGCGATTCGAGTTCAGCCATTCGCCGCACCCGCCACACCCGCCGCACCCGCCGCAAATTCGCACGGGACCCTTTTTTTGGCCCGCAGCAGAATCGGATCGCATGGGTGTTCACACCATGCGATCCGAGTTTGCAGATCACACTGCGATATGCGAACTGATCTGGGGGTGTCAGTAACATTTCACTGACACTCCCAGCAGTCCGCATAGGGCAGTGTGAACTGCCGCCGGGAGGCATGCGATGCGGGAACCCGCTGCGGATTCGCGGCGTTTCCGCATCGCTCCAGTGTGAACCCAGCCTAATAGGCGATCATTTTTCTGATCGCCGTATTAGTGTCACAGGTGACGCTAGTTAGGCAGGTAGGTATTTAGGTTCGCCGCAGCTTTTTATAGCGCCAGGGACCCCCATATACTACCGCATAAAGCCCCCTGATTGCCCCCTAGTTAACCCTTTCACCAGTGATCACCATATAACTGTTACAGGTGACGCTGGTTGGTTAGTTATTTTTTTATAGTTTCAGGGCACCCGCCATTTATTACCTAATAAAGGTTTAACCCCCTGATCACCCGGCGGGTGTCATTTGTGACTAATAACTGTTAGGGCAGTTAGGGTTAGCCCCCTTTAGTTCTAAGGTACCCCCCTAACCCCCCCAATAAAGGTTTAACCCCGTGATCACCCCCCGTCGCCAGTGTCACTAAGGCTGGGTTCACATTGCAGCGGTTTATGAGAACGGATGTGATTCGCACCGCACTGCAGTGCAAATCACATCCGATCTCTGTGCGATTCGAGTTCAGCTATACAGATAGTATGGCTGAATTCGTGTCGCACCCGCCGCACCCGCCGCAAACTCGCACGGGACCCTTTTTTTGGTCCGCAGCAGAATCGGATCGCATGGGTGTTCACACCATGCAATCCAAGTTTGCAGATCGCACTGCGATATGCGAACTGATCTGGGGGTGTCATTAACATTTCACTGACACTCCCAGCAGTTCGCATAGGGCAGTGTGAACTTCCGCCGGGAGGCATGCGATGCGGGAACCCGCCGCGCATTCGTGGCGTTCCCGCATCGCTCCAGTGTGAACCCAGCCTAATAAGCGATCGTTTTTCTGATCGCTGTATTAGTGTCACAGGTGACGCTAGTTAGGCAGGTAGGTATTTAGGTTCGCCGCAGCTTTTTATAGCACCAGGGACCCCCATATACTACCGCATAAAGCCCCCTGATTGCCCCCTAGTTAACCCTTTCACCAGTGATCACCATATAACTGTTACAGGTGACGCTGGTTGGTTAGTTATTTTTTTATAGTTTCAGGGCACCCGCCATTTATTACCTAGTCTCACTAGTGTACCCCTAAATTTAGGGGTGTCTACTTTCCAAAATGGGGTCATTTGGGGGGGGGGGTTTGTGCCATCTTGGCATTTTATGGCCTTCAAAACTGTAACGCCCTTAGAAAGCCTGAAGGCGGTGCTTGGTTTTCGGGGCCCCGTACGCGGCTAGGCTCCCAAAAAGTCCCACATATGTGGTATCCCCGTACTCAGGAGAAGCAGCAGAATTTATTTTGGGGTGTCATTTCACATATGCCCATGGCATGCGTGAGCAATATATCATTTAGTGACAACTTTGTGAAAAAAAAAAAAAAAAAAAAAAGTTTGTAATTTTCCCGCAACTTGTGGCAAAATATAAAATATTCCATGGACTCAACATGCCTCTCAGCAAATAGCTTGGGGTGTCTACTTTCTAAAATGGGGTCATTTGTGGGGGTTTTGTGCCATCTTGGCATTTTATGGCCTTCAAAACTGTAATAGGTAGTGAGAAGTGAACTCAAAAATTTACGCCCTTAGAAAGCCTGAAGGCGGTGCTTGGTTTTCGGGGCCCCGTACGCGGCTAGGCTCCCAAAAAGTCCCACATATGTGGTATCCCCGTACTCAGGAGAAGCAGCAGAATTTATTTTGGGGTGTCATTTCACATATGCCCATGGCATGCATGAGCAATATATCATTTAGTGACAACTTTGTGAAAAAAAAAAAAAAAAAAATTGTAATTTTCCCGCAACTTGTGGCAAAATATAAAATATTCCATGAACTCAACATGCCTCTCAGCAAATAGCTTGGGGTGTCTACTTTCTAAAATGGGGTCATTTGTGGGGGTTTTGTGCCATCTTGGCATTTTATGGCCTTCAAAACTGTAATAGGTAGTGAGAAGTGAACTCAAAAATGTACGCCCTTAGAAAGCCTGAAGGCGGTGCTTGGTTTTCGGGGCCCCGTACGCGGCTAGGCTCCCAAAAAGTCCCACATATGTGGTATCCCCGTACTCAGGAGAAGCAGCAGAATTTATTTTGGGGTGTCATTTCACATATGCCCATAGCATGTGTGAGCAATATATCATTTAGTGACAACTTTGTGTAAAAAAAAAAAAAATATTTTTTTTTTGTCATTATTCAATCGCTTGAGGCAAAAAAATAAAATATTCAATGGGCTCAACATGCCTCTTATCAATTTCCTTAGGGGGTCTACTTTCCAAAATGGGGTCATTTGGGGGGGTTTTGTACTGCCCTGCCATTTTAGCACCTCAAGAAATGAGATAGGCAGTCGTAAACTAAAAGCTGCGTAAATTCCAGAAAACGTACCTTAGTTTGTAGATGTGACAACTTTTGCGCAAACCAATAAATATACAATTATTGACTTTTTTTTTACCAAAGACATGTGGCTGAATACATTTTGGCCTAAATGTATGACTAAAATTGAGTTTATTGGATTTTTCTAATAACAAAAAGTAGAAAATATCATTTTTTTTCAAAATTTGCGGTCTTTTTACGTTTATATCGCAAAAAATAAAAATCGCAGAGGCAATCAAATACCATCAAAATAAAGCTCTATTTGTGGGAAGAAAAGGACGCAAATTTTGTTTGGGTACAACATTGCATGACCGCGCAATTACCAGTTAAAGCAGCGCAGTGCCAAAGTGTAAAAAGACCTCTGGTCATTTACCAGCAAAATGGTCCGGTCTGAAAGTGGTTAAGGACTGGTATAGGTCCACAATACATAGGGTTGAGGTGCACTACTGCTGACCGCTGCCCTATACTGCAGCAGTCCTTCATCGGTATAGGGACTGACGTACAGTCTGCTAATCACTCACACACAACCTACTTGTTCCACAAAGGTTCTTATAAGGACTGGTAAGGTATAGGGTACTACAGTACATAGGGTTGAGTGAAGTACAGTCTGCCATTCTATAAGGACTGGTATAGGTCCACAATACATAGGGTTGAGATGCATTACTGCTGACCGCTGCCCTATACTGCAGCAGTCCTTCATCGGTATAGGGACTGACGTACAGTCTGCTAATCACTCACACACAACCTACTTGTTCCACAAAGGTCCTTATATGGACTGGTAAGGTATAGGGTACTACATTACATAGGGTTGAGTGAGGTACAGTCTGCCATTCTATAAGGACTGGTATAGGTCCACAATACATAGGGTTGAGGTGCACTACTGTTGACTGACCGCTGCCCTATACTGCAGCAGTCCTTCATCGGTATAGGGACTGAGAGTTTTGTCACAGGGTCATTTAAAAAATGACAGGCAGAGGAAGAGGCAGGCCCTTCCACAGGGGTGGTAGGGGTAGGGCAGGAGCAACAGGCTTGAGCCAAAGTGGGAAGTTGCAGAAGGTGCGTTCAATTACTTTAAAGGACGCACAAGACTTGGTTGAGTGGCTCGCTCAGCCTTACTCTTCTGCACCCTCCTCATCCTCTCGATCTGCACCCTCTTCTTCACTCTCTGCTATGTGCACCCCCAAAGACACTACCACCAACAACACCACCACCACCACCACCACATACCTTCCGCTTGAGTCACAGGAATTATTTTCCGATCCATATCAAGAGGACATTTCTGATGCGCAGCCACTCTTGGCATTGGATCAGGAAGAGGAGGTAGCAACAACCGCTACTCAGCAGTCTGACGACAGTACCCAGATCAGCCCAAGGAGGAGGTTGGTCCCCGGTGTTGCTGCCTACTCCGAGATCTTTACTTATAGCGGTGGGGAAGGTGACGTTGATGATGACGTGTCTAGTGATGTCACGTGGGTGCCCACAAGAGAGGAAGAGGAGGGGAGTTCAGAGGGAGATATGGACCAGCAGATAGGGAGGAGAAGCAGGAATAACTTACATTGCACAGGAGGGACAAAGCAGACTGCAAATATATCAGGAGCGAGTCATCGACCATGTACGGTCACATCTGGCACTCCCAGGACACGGGCACATGGCTCCGCAGTGTGGGCTTTTTTTAACATGTTCGCTGCTGACAATAGCGTTGCCATCTGCAATCTTTGCAGTCAACGCATTAGTCGCGGTAAGCCCAACACTCACCTAGGGACGACCGCCTTAAGAAGGCACATGAGCAGCCATCACCGAGCTGAGTGGGAGCAACGGAACACACAAAGCCACACTGCAGGCTCTCACCGTCCAGCCTCGTCTTCTACTTCTCCTTCTCCTCACAATTATCCTCCACTCCACCTTCCATCACGCCAAGCTCACGTTTTAATGCAAAAAGGCAGGCTTCCATGGGCCTAATGTTCGAGCGTAAAAAATGATGCCGCCGGATAACCCTCTTGCCCAACGGTTGACGGATGGCTTGTCAGAACTGATAGCCCGCCAACTACTGCCATATAAACTGGTGGACTCGGAGGCCATTCGCAAATTTGTGGCCATTGGAACACCACAATGGAAGGTCCCAGGAAGGAAGTATTTCTCAGAGAAGGGCATCCCAGAGCTATATGGCCATGTTCAGCGGCAAGTGAATGTATCTCTGGCACACAGTGTCGGTGCCAAGATACATCTGACCACAGACACGGTCTAGCAAACACGGGCAGGGAAGGTATATCACTTTTACTGCCCACTGGGGGAACCTTCTGACGGCCGTCAAGCATGTAACCCGTGGCACCCGTGTAGATTTGGTTTTACCGCCATGGATTGCATGCAGGCCTGACTCTTCTTCTCCTCCTCCTCCTACTCCATCCTCCTCCCTCTCCTCCTCGGCTGACTCCTCCTTTTGCGCTGCTAGCGTCTCTTCCGCTGCGCCGCACAAGCTCCCCAGAACCTATTCGACATGCCAGGTGAGACGTTGCCATGCCGTGCTGCGTCTGTTGTGCCTAGAAGCCAAGAGCCACACTGGCCCGGCACTCCTTTCAGCTTTGCGTTCACAGGCAGATCAGTGGCTAACACTGCTCAATTTGACAGTTGGTAAAGTGGTGTCTGACAACGGTGCCAATCTGCTTAGCGCATTGAAACAGGGCAAAATCACGCATGTGCCATGCATGGCACACGTCTTAAACTTGGTCGTGCAGCGATTCCTTGTCAAATACCCTGGGTTCCAGGACATCTTGCGGCAGGCAAGGAAAATCTCGGCCCATTTCAGAAGATCTTACACGGCCATGGCTCCCCTTGCTGACATTCAGCGGCGACACAATCTGCTGGTCAGACGTCTTATTTGCGAATGCCCGACGCGATGGAACTCAACCTTCTATATGCTTGATAGGCGGCTCCAGCAGAAATGTGCAGTTAACGTCTACCTGTATGAACTCTGCGGCAGAACCGGTTCTGGGGAGCTGGGGTTTTTTTCACCGCGCCAGTGGCTGCTCATGGGCGACGCATGCAGACTTCTGCGCCATTTGAGGAGATCACCAAACTGGTCAGTCGCAGCCATGGCGCCATCAGTGACACGGTACCTTATGCCTTCTTTATGGAGCATGCATTGCGTTGTGTCATTGATCAAGCTATGGAGGATTCAGGGGGAAGGAAGATGCGGAAGTCGCAATGATGGATGAATTCCCAGGGGGGGCTACTCTATCTGAGACAAGTCAACAACAGGAGTCTGAAGAGAAATCAGAGGAGGATGGTGCCGGGGCGGATGAGGAGGACCAAGAAGAGCATGCTTTAAACCTTTCTGGGATCCCTGTTGTGCGTGGATGGGGAGAGGAGAATGAAGAGGACGACATTATCCTGGATGATGAGCAGGAGCCAGGCCACCACACCGCTTCCACTTTAGTGCAAATGGGGGCCTTCATGCTCCAGTGTTTTAATAGTAGTGATGGACGAACTTCCGACGGGACGTTTCGCGAACGCGAAACGCGAACGGACACAAACGTTCGCGAAAACGACCGTTCGCCGCGGGCTCCATTGACTTCAATGGGAGGCGAATTTCGCAAACCTTTAGGTCGAATTTGCGGCCACGGGGTAATTATTAGGGGGTAGCACGTAGTCCCACCACCTGGACAATAGCATAATACATGTATGAGGTGAATTTGGGATCGATAACTACAAGCATTTTTTTTTTATTTGGGAAATTGTTCTGACAATTCAGGACTATGGAGCTAATGAAGGCAATGGAGGAGAGGGAAGGTCAGGGACCAGGGTAGGCAAACAAGAGGGTGCAGGAGATACAGAGCACTGACAGCAGCACCGTAATACAGAGCACTGACATCAGCACCGTGACATACAGCGCTGACAGCAGCTCCGTGACATACAGCGCTGACAGCAGCTCCGTGACATACAGCGCTGACAGCAGCTCCGTGACATACAGCGCTGACAGCAGCTCCGTGACATACAGCGCTGACAGCAGCTCCGTGACATACAGCGCTGACAGCAGCACCGTGACATACAGCGCTGACAGCAGCTCCGTGACATACAGCGCTGACAGCAGCTCCGTGACATACAGCGCTGACAGCAGCTCCGTGACATACAGCACTGACAGCAGCTCCGTGACATACAGCGCTGACAGCAGCTCCGTGACATACAGCGCTGACAGCAGCACCGTGACATACAGCGCTGACAGCAGCTCCGTGACATACAGCGCTGACAGCAGCTCCGTGACATACAGCGCTGACAGCAGCTCCGTGACATACAGCGCTGACAGCAGCTCCGTGACATACAGCGCTGACAGCAGCTCCGTGACATACAGCGCTGACAGCAGCTCCGTGACATACAGCGCTGACAGCAGCTCCGTGACATACAGCGCTGACAGCAGCTCCGTGACATACAGCGCTGACAGCAGCTCCGTGACATACAGCGCTGACAGCAGCACCGTAAGCAGCCCCAGGAGGAAGTCAGCACAGCACAGGGATGGTGTGATCCCCTCATAATAAGAACCCCCAGGAGGAAGTCAGCACAGCACAGGGATGGTGGGAGCCCCTCATAATAAGAACACCCAGGAGGAAGTCAGCACAGCACAGGGATGGTGGGAACCCCTCATAATAAGCAGCCCCAGTAGAAATATGACACCGCTCAACCTCTTCAAAGAGGAGGGTAGGGGCATATAGTACGGTGTGCTTTTTTGGGTCAGGGAAGTGAGCCAAATGAATTAAGAAGGTCTGTGTGCTTGATTCCAAAAATTGTTTATAGACATATACATGGTCTACTGATCACATGTGTTGAATTCCTCCGAGATCCATGCCTCATTCATTTTTAGAAATGTGAGGTAGTTAACACTGTGGTGAGCTAGGCGAGTACGCTTATCGGTCACAATCCCCCCTGCTGCGCTGAACGTCCTTTCGGACAGGACACTGGATGAGGGGCAAGCCAACAGTTCGATTGCAAATTGGGCAAGCTCTGGCCAGAGGTCAAGCCTGCCCACCCAGTAGTCTAGGGGTTCATCACTCCTCAGAGCGTCCACATCGGCCGTTAACCCAATGTAGTCGGACACCTGACGGTCTAGGCGTTCCCTGATGCTGGATCCGGATGACACCTGTCGATGGGTCGGCTGAAAGAATGACCTCATATCCGAAGTCACCAACACATCTTCAAACCGGCCTCTTCTTGCAGGCGCTGTTGGATTGGTACCCGCAAATCCTTCTCTGGGAGTGGGAATTGCTCCTCTGCCAGCGCACGCAAAAGCAGAATGCAGCATTTCTCGAAGCAAGGCCTGGAAGTGCTGCATTCTGACAGCCCTCTGCGACGGCGGTAACATTTCCGCCATTTTGTGTTTGTACCGGGGGTCTAAGTACGTTGCCACCCAGTACTGGTCCTTGACCCTCATGCTTTTTATACGGGGGTCCCTATTAAAACACTGGAGCATGAAGGCCCCCATTTGCACTAAAGTGGAAGCGGTGTGGTGGCCTGGCTCCTGCTCATCATCCAGGATAATGTCGTCATCTTCATTCTCCTCTCCCCATCCTCGCACAACAGGGATCCCAGAAAGGTTTAAAGCATGCTCTTCTTGCTCCTGCTCATCCGCCCCGGCACCATCCTCCTCTGACTCCTCATCAGACTCCTGTTGTTGACTTGTCTCAGATAGAGTAGCCCCCCCTGGGAATTCATCCAGCATTGCGACTTCCTCATCTTCCCGCTCCTGCTCCTCCACAGCCTGATCAATGACACGACGCAATGCACGCTCCAGAAAGAAGGCATAAGGTACCATGTCACTGATGGCGCCATGGCTGCGACTGACCAGTTTGGTGATCTCCTCAAATGGCCGCAGAAGTCTGCATGTGTCGCGCATGAGCAGCCACTGGCGCGGTGAAAAAAAACCCAGCTCCCCAGAACCGTTTCTTTCGCAGAGTTCATACAGGTAGACGTTAACTGCACGTTTCTGCTGGAGCAGCCTATCAAGCATATAGAAGGTTGAGTTCCATCGCGTCGGGCAATCGCAAATAAGACGTCTGACCGGCAGATGGTGTCGCCGCTGAATGTCAGCAAGGCGAGCCATGGCCGTGTAAGATCTTCTGAAATGGGCCGAGATTTTCCTTGCCTGCCGCAAGATGTCCTGGACCCCAGGGTATTTGACAAGGAATCGCTGCACGACCAAGTTTAAGACGTGTGCCATGCACGGCACGTGCGTGATTTTGCCCTGTTTCAATGCGCTAAGCAGATTGGCACCGTTGTCACACACCACTTTACCAACTGTCAAATTGAGCGGTGTTAGCCACTCATCTGCCTGTGAACGCAAAGCTGAAAGGAGTGCCGGGCCAGTGTGGCTCTTTGCTTCCAGGCACAACAGACGCAGCACGGCATGGCAACGTCTCACCTGGCATGTGGAATAGGTTCTGGGGAGCTTGGGCGGTGCAGTGGAAGAGACGCTAGCAGCGGAAAAGGAGGAGGCAGCTGAGGAGGAGAGGGAGGAGGATGGAGTAGGAGGAGGAGAAGAAGAGTCAGGCCTGCATGCAATCCGTGGCGGTAAAACCAAATCTACACGGGTGCCACGGGTTACATGCTTGACGGCCGTCAGAAGGTTCACCCAGTGGGCAGTAAAACTGATATACCTTCCCTGCCCGTGTTTGCTAGACCACGTGTCTGTGGTCAGATGTATCTTGGCACCGACACTGTGTGCCAGAGATACATTCACTTGCCGCTGAACATGGCCATATAGCTCTGGGATGCCCTTCTCTGAGAAATACTTCCTTCCTGGGACCTTCCATTGTGGTGTTCCAATGGCCACAAATTTGCGAAAGGCCTCCGAGTCCACCAGTTTATATGGCAGTAGTTGGCGGGCTATGAGTTCTGACAAGCCAGCCGCCAACCGTTGGGCAAGAGGGTTATCCGGCGTCATCATTTTTTTACGCTCAAACATTAGGCCCACGGAAGCCTGCCTTTTTGCAGAAAAATGTGAGCTTGGCGTGATGGAAGGTGGAGTGGAGGACAATTGTGAGGAGAGAGGAGAAGGAGAAGTAGAAGACGAGGCTGGACGGTGAGAGCCTGCAGTGTGGCTTTGTGTGTTCCGTTGCTCCCACTGGGCTCGGTGATGGCTGCTCATGTGCCTTCTTAAGGCGGTCGTCCCTAGGTGAGTATTGGGCTTACCGCGACTAACGCGTTGACTGCAAAGATTGCAGATGGCAACGCTATTGTCAGCAGCGGACACGTTAAAAAAAGCCCACACTGCGGAGCCATGTGCCGGTGTCCTGGGAGCGCCAGATGTGACCGTACATGGTCGATGACTCGCTCCTGATACATTTGCAGTCTGCTTTGTCCCTGCTGTGCAATGTAAGTCATTGCTGCTTCTCCTCCCTATCTGCTGGTCCATATCTCCCTCTGAACTCCCCTCCTCTTCCTCTCTTGTGGGCACCCACGTGACATCACTAGACACGTCATCATCAACGTCACCTTCCCCACCGCTATAAGTAGAGTAGGCAGCAACACCGGGGACCAACCTCCTCCTTGGGCTGATCTGGGTACTGGCGTCAGACTGCTGAGTAGCGCTTGTTGCTACCTCCTCTTCCTGATCCAATACCAAGAGTGGCTGCGCATCAGAAATGTCCTCTTGATATGGATCGGAAAATAATTCCAGTGACTCAAGCGGAAGGTATGTGGTGGTGGTGGTGGTGGTCGTGTTGTTGGTGGTAGTGTCTTTGGGGGTGCACATAGCAGAGAGTGAAGAAGAGGGTGCAGATCGAGAGGATGAGGAGGGTGCAGAAGAGTAAGGCTGAGCGAGCCACTCAACCAAGTCTGGTGCATCCTTTAAAGTAATTGAACGCACCTTCTGCAACTTCCCACTTTGGCTCAAGCCTGTTGCTCCTGCCCTACCCCTACCACCCCTGCGGAAGGGCCTGCCTCTTCCTCTGCATGTCATTTTTTAAATGACCCTGTGACAAAACTCTTAGTCCCTATACCGCTGAAGGACTGCTGCAGTATAGGTGAGCGGTCAGCAGTGGTGCACGTCAACCCTATCTATTGTGGACCTATAGCGGTCCTTACAGAACAGCAGACTGTACCGCACTCAAGCCTATGTACCGTAGCACCCTATACCAAGTTACCAGTCCTTATAAGAACTTTTGTGGACCAAGCAGGTTGTGTATTAGTGTTTAGCAGACTGTACGTCAGTCCCTATACCGCTGAAGGACTGCTGCAGTATAGGTGAGCGGTCAGCAGTGGTGCACGTCAACCCTATCTATTGTGGACCGATAGCGGTCCTTACAGAACAGCAGACTGTACCGCACTCAAGCCTATGTACCGTAGCACCCTATACCAAGTTACCAGTCCTTATAAGAACTTTTGTGGACCAAGCAGGTTGTGTATTAGTGTTTAGCAGACTGTACGTCAGTCCCTATACCGCTGAAGGACTGCTGCAGTATAGGTGAGCGGTCAGCAGTGGTGCACGTCAACCCTATCTATTGTGGACCGATAGCGGTCCTTACAGAACAGCAGACTGTACCGCACTCAAGCCTATGTACCGTAGCACCCTATACCAAGTTACCAGTCCTTATAAGAACTTTTGTGGACCAAGCAGGTTGTGTATTAGTGTTTAGCAGACTGTACGTCAGTCCCTATACCGCTGAAGGACTGCTGCAGTATAGGGCAGCGGTCAGCAGTGGTGCACGTCAACCCTATCTATTGTGGACCGATAGCGGTCCTTACAGAACAGCAGACTGTACCGCACTCAAGCCTATGTACCGTAGCACCCTATACCAAGTTACCAGTCCTTATAAGAACTTTTGTGGAACAAGCAGGTTGTGTGTTAGTGATTAGCAGACTGTACGTCAGTCCCTATACCGCTGAAGGACTGCTGCAGTATAGGGCAGCGGTCAGCAGTGGTGCACGTCAACCCTATCTATTGTGGACCGATAGCGGTCCTTACAGAACAGCAGACTGTACCGCACTCAAGCCTATGTACCGTAGCACCCTATACCAAGTTACCAGTCCTTATAAGAACTTTTGTGGAACAAGCAGGTTGTGTGTTAGTGATTAGCAGACTGTACGTCAGTCCCTATACCGCTGAAGGACTGCTGCAGTATAGGTGAGCGGTCAGCAGTGGTGCACGTCAACCCTATCTATTGTGGACCGATAGCGGTCCTTACAGAACAGCAGACTGTACCGCACTCAAGCCTATGTACCGTAGCACCCTATACCAAGTTACCAGTCCTTATAAGAACTTTTGTGGACCAAGCAGGTTGTGTATTAGTGTTTAGCAGACTGTACGTCAGTCCCTATACCGCTGAAGGACTGCTGCAGTATAGGGCAGCGGTCAGCAGTGGTGCACGTCAACCCTATCTATTGTGGACCGATAGCGGTCCTTACAGAACAGCAGACTGTACCGCACTCAAGCCTATGTACCGTAGCACCCTATACCAAGTTACCAGTCCTTATAAGAACTTTTGTGGAACAAGCAGGTTGTGTGTTAGTGATTAGCAGACTGTACGTCAGTCCCTATACCGCTGAAGGACTGCTGCAGTATAGGTGAGCGGTCAGCAGTGGTGCACGTCAACCCTATCTATTGTGGACCGATAGCGGTCCTTACAGAACAGCAGACTGTACCGCACTCAAGCCTATGTACCGTAGCACCCTATACCAAGTTACCAGTCCTTATAAGAACTTTTGTGGACCAAGCAGGTTGTGTATTAGTGTTTAGCAGACTGTACGTCAGTCCCTATACCGCTGAAGGACTGCTGCAGTATAGGGCAGCGGTCAGCAGTGGTGCACGTCAACCCTATCTATTGTGGACCGATAGCGGTCCTTACAGAACAGCAGACTGTACCGCACTCAAGCCTATGTACCGTAGCACCCTATACCAAGTTACCAGTCCTTATAAGAACTTTTGTGGAACAAGCAGGTTGTGTGTTAGTGATTAGCAGACTGTACGTCAGTCCCTATACCGCTGAAGGACTGCTGCAGTATAGGGCAGCGGTCAGCAGTGGTGCACGTCAACCCTATCTATTGTGGACCGATAGCGGTCCTTACAGAACAGCAGACTGTACCGCACTCAAGCCTATGTACCGTAGCACCCTATACCAAGTTACCAGTCCTTATAAGAACTTTTGTGGAACAAGCAGGTTGTGTGTTAGTGATTAGCAGACTGTACGTCAGTCCCTATACCGCTGAAGGACTGCTGCAGTATAGGTGAGCGGTCAGCAGTGGTGCACGTCAACCCTATCTATTGTGGACCGATAGCGGTCCTTACAGAACAGCAGACTGTACCGCACTCAAGCCTATGTACCGTAGCACCCTATACCAAGTTACCAGTCCTTATAAGAACTTTTGTGGACCAAGCAGGTTGTGTATTAGTGTTTAGCAGACTGTACGTCAGTCCCTATACCGCTGAAGGACTGCTGCAGTATAGGGCAGCGGTCAGCAGTGGTGCACGTCAACCCTATCTATTGTGGACCGATAGCGGTCCTTACAGAACAGCAGACTGTACCGCACTCAAGCCTATGTACCGTAGCACCCTATACCAAGTTACCAGTCCTTATAAGAACTTTTGTGGAACAAGCAGGTTGTGTGTTAGTGATTAGCAGACTGTACGTCAGTCCCTATACCGCTGAAGGACTGCTGCAGTATAGGTGAGCGGTCAGCAGTGGTGCACGTCAACCCTATCTATTGTGGACCGATAGCGGTCCTTACAGAACAGCAGACTGTACCGCACTCAAGCCTATGTACCGTAGCACCCTATACCAAGTTACCAGTCCTTATAAGAACTTTTGTGGACCAAGCAGGTTGTGTATTAGTGTTTAGCAGACTGTACGTCAGTCCCTATACCGCTGAAGGACTGCTGCAGTATAGGGCAGCGGTCAGCAGTGGTGCACGTCAACCCTATCTATTGTGGACCGATAGCGGTCCTTACAGAACAGCAGACTGTACCGCACTCAAGCCTATGTACCGTAGCACCCTATACCAAGTTACCAGTCCTTATAAGAACTTTTGTGGAACAAGCAGGTTGTGTGTTAGTGATTAGCAGACTGTACGTCAGTCCCTATACCGCTGAAGGACTGCTGCAGTATAGGGCAGCGGTCAGCAGTGGTGCACGTCAACCCTATCTATTGTGGACCGATAGCGGTCCTTACAGAACAGCAGACTGTACCGCACTCAAGCCTATGTACCGTAGCACCCTATACCAAGTTACCAGTCCTTATAAGAACTTTTGTGGAACAAGCAGGTTGTGTGTTAGTGATTAGCAGACTGTACGTCAGTCCCTATACCGCTGAAGGACTGCTGCAGTATAGGTGAGCGGTCAGCAGTGGTGCACGTCAACCCTATCTATTGTGGACCGATAGCGGTCCTTACAGAACAGCAGACTGTACCGCACTCAAGCCTATGTACCGTAGCACCCTATACCAAGTTACCAGTCCTTATAAGAACTTTTGTGGACCAAGCAGGTTGTGTATTAGTGTTTAGCAGACTGTACGTCAGTCCCTATACCGCTGAAGGACTGCTGCAGTATAGGGCAGCGGTCAGCAGTGGTGCACGTCAACCCTATCTATTGTGGACCGATAGCGGTCCTTACAGAACAGCAGACTGTACCGCACTCAAGCCTATGTACCGTAGCACCCTATACCAAGTTACCAGTCCTTATAAGAACTTTTGTGGAACAAGCAGGTTGTGTGTTAGTGATTAGCAGACTGTACGTCAGTCCCTATACCGCTGAAGGACTGCTGCAGTATAGGTGAGCGGTCAGCAGTGGTGCACGTCAACCCTATCTATTGTGGACCGATAGCGGTCCTTACAGAACAGCAGACTGTACCGCACTCAAGCCTATGTACCGTAGCACCCTATACCAAGTTACCAGTCCTTATAAGAACTTTTGTGGACCAAGCAGGTTGTGTATTAGTGTTTAGCAGACTGTACGTCAGTCCCTATACCGCTGAAGGACTGCTGCAGTATAGGGCAGCGGTCAGCAGTGGTGCACGTCAACCCTATCTATTGTGGACCGATAGCGGTCCTTACAGAACAGCAGACTGTACCGCACTCAAGCCTATGTACCGTAGCACCCTATACCAAGTTACCAGTCCTTATAAGAACTTTTGTGGACCAAGCAGGTTGTGTATTAGTGTTTAGCAGACTGTACGTCAGTCCCTATACCGCTGAAGGACTGCTGCAGTATAGGGCAGCGGTCAGCAGTGGTGCACGTCAACCCTATCTATTGTGGACCGATAGCGGTCCTTACAGAACAGCAGACTGTACCGCACTCAAGCCTATGTACCGTAGCACCCTATACCAAGTTACCAGTCCTTATAAGAACTTTTGTGGAACAAGCAGGTTGTGTGTTAGTGATTAGCAGACTGTACGTCAGTCCCTATACCGCTGAAGGACTGCTGCAGTATAGGGCAGCGGTCAGCAGTGGTGCACGTCAACCCTATCTATTGTGGACCGATAGCGGTCCTTACAGAACAGCAGACTGTACCGCACTCAAGCCTATGTACCGTAGCACCCTATACCAAGTTACCAGTCCTTATAAGAACTTTTGTGGACCAAGCAGGTTGTGTATTAGTGTTTAGCAGACTGTACGTCAGTCCCTATACCGCTGAAGGACTGCTGCAGTATAGGGCAGCGGTCAGCAGTGGTGCACGTCAACCCTATCTATTGTGGACCGATAGCGGTCCTTACAGAACAGCAGACTGTACCGCACTCAAGCCTATGTACCGTAGCACCCTATACCAAGTTACCAGTCCTTATAAGAACTTTTGTGGACCAAGCAGGTTGTGTATTAGTGTTTAGCAGACTGTACGTCAGTCCCTATACCGCTGAAGGACTGCTGCAGTATAGGGCAGCGGTCAGCAGTGGTGCACGTCAACCCTATCTATTGTGGACCGATAGCGGTCCTTACAGAACAGCAGACTGTACCGCACTCAAGCCTATGTACCGTAGCACCCTATACCAAGTTACCAGTCCTTATAAGAACTTTTGTGGAACAAGCAGGTTGTGTGTTAGTGATTAGCAGACTGTACGTCAGTCCCTATACCGCTGAAGGACTGCTGCAGTATAGGGCAGCGGTCAGCAGTGGTGCACGTCAACCCTATCTATTGTGGACCGATAGCGGTCCTTACAGAACAGCAGACTGTACCGCACTCAAGCCTATGTACCGTAGCACCCTATACCAAGTTACCAGTCCTTATAAGAACTTTTGTGGAACAAGTGAGTTGTGAATGTTTAGCAGACTGCAGCAGAAGGGCAGCAGTCAAGTATAATATCCTTTCTATATTTGGAAGAAAGAATATTATACATGTACAAGCCTATTACTGTACCACTGATACCAGTCCTGAAAAGAACCTTTGTGGAACTAATAATAACAGCAAGTCTTTAAAATTACCCTCACTGCCTGACAACACTGCTTCCTTCCTGTCCCTATACAAATTGGCAAAAAAAGAGAACGATTAGTGGTTACTGGAACAGCTCTTTTGTGGACCTTGATAGTAACAGCTAATGATGATGATGATGATGATGATGATGAAAGACTAATCTGGCTGTCCCTGTAGCATACACCGTCCTTTCCCTTTCTCTAAACTAACAAAAGACACTCAGGCTGCTGCAAGAATCAGCAGCACAGCAAACCTATCAACACCTAACACCTATACCAGTCCTGAAAAGAACTTTTGTGTACCAAATAGCTAGTGGTTTATCTCTCCCTACTCCACACAGGAACCTGTCCCTATCTTAACAGAAGAAAGAATGTAAAATGGCCACCGGATCGGGTGTATTTATAGGTTAGGGGGAATGTACAAGTGTCCATGTGCTGTCATGTCTCAATTGGCTGTCCTGTATCACATGATAAACGTGTCACCAAAGGTTAAAGTTCTTGTATACATTAAACACGTAAGTCCGCCGCGGCGAACGACGGAAAAAGGCGTTCGAACGTGCGGACCGCGAATGTCGGAAATTCGCCGCGAAACGACCGCCGGGCGAACCGTTCGGCCATCACTATTTAATAGGGACCCCTGTATAAAAAGCATAAGGGTCAAGGACCAGTACTGGGTGGCAACGTACTTAGACCCCCGGTACAAACACAAAATGGCGGAAATGTTACCGCCGTCACAGAGGGCTGGCAGAATGGAGCACTTCCAGGCTGTGCTTCGAGAAATGCTGCATTCTGCTTTTGCGTGCGCTGGCAGAGGAGCAATTCCCACTCCCAGAGAAGGAGTTGCGGGTACCAATCCAACAGCGCCTGCAAGAAGAGGGCGGTTTGAAGATGTGTTGGTGACTTCTGATATGAGGTCATTCTTTCAGCCGATCCATCGACAGGTGTCATCCGGATCCAGCATCAGGGAACGCCTAGAACGTCAGGTGTCCGACTACATCGGGTTAACGGCCGATGTGGACACTCTGAGGAGGGATGAACCCCTGGACTGCTGGGTGGGCAGGCTTGACCTCTGGCAAGAGCTTGCCCAATTTGCAATCGAACTGTTGGCTTGCCCCTCATCCAGTGTCCTGTCCGAAAGGACGTTCAGCGCAGCAGGGGGGATCGTGACCGATAAGCGTACTCGCCTAGCTCACTACAGTGTTAACTACCTCATATTTCTAAAAATGAATGAGGCATGGATCTCGGAGGAATTCAACACATGTGACCAGTAGACCATGTATATGTCTATAAATAATTTTGTTAATCAAGCACAGAGACCTTCTTTCTTCATTTGGCTCACTTCCTTGTCCAAAAAAAGCACACCGTACTATATGCCCGTACCCTCCTCTTTGAAGAGGTTGAGCGGTGTCATATTTCTACTGGGGCTGCTTATTATGAGGGGCTCCCACCATCCCTGTGCTATGCTGACATCCTCCTGGGGCTGCTTATTATGAGGGGCTCCCACCATCCCTGTGCTATGCTCATTATGAGGGGCTCCCACCATCCCTGTGCTATGCTCATTATGAGGGGCTCCTACCATCCCTGTGCTATGCTCATTATGAGGGGCTCCCACCATCCCTGTGCTATGCTGACTTCCTCCTGGGGCTGCTTACGGTGCAGGTGTCAGTGCTGTATATCACGGTGCTTGTGTTAGTGCTTTATGTCACGCTGCTGATGTCAGTGCTCTCTATCACGGTGCTGTTGTCAGATGACTCTATCACGGTGCAGGTGTCATTGCTGTATGTCACGCTGCTGGTGATCATCTCCTGCCTGACCTTCCCTCTCCTCCATTGCCTTCATGCGCTCCACAGTCCTGAATTGTCACAACAATTTCCCATATAAAAAAAGAATGCTTGTAGTTGTCGATCCCAGATTCACCTCATACATGTGTTATGTCATTGGCCATGTGGTGGGACTATGTTTGCACAGCTATTAATTATTTTGTGGCTGCAAATTTGACCTGTAGGTTTGCGAAGTTCGCCTCCCATTGAAGTCAATGGGGCCCGCTTTTACGGCCGCGTTTACGGTCCGCGTTCGCGGTCCGCGTTCGCGAAACGTCCCGCCGGAAGTTCGTCCATCACTAATTATAATTAAGAGTCCAGAATTTGACAGTAAACAAAGGGAAGTTGTATATTCCAGGTGCTACGCCAGAGGAATTGTGGTTAGTAAAGAAAAAGAGAAGTAACTGTGTTGTGTAATTCCGGACACTAGAGAGAAAAATATTAAGGTTTGAAGGTGTTATGGACAAATGAAGGATGAATGGAATGGCCAAATTAATGTGGAATGAGAGAGTGGTTGTATTGTGTTTAACAAACACACGGTATCATTTCGATTAGTAAAATATTTTAAGTGTGTGTCTGGAATGTGCACAACAGGTTGTCTCACATTGTGTTTAGGCCCATGTTATATTTTCCCTTAAAGTTTGGGGCTAAAATAAATTAAAAGAATTGATAAAGGGATTTTGGTAAAGGAAGGGTGAAAATTTGAAAAAATGTTTGAAGAAGTTACTGAAATTGAATGACTGTAATCAAGATACATTGCTGCATATATTGAGTCCATGGGGTACTAAAATGTGATGGGAAGGTTTTTTTTTTGAAATAAGCAATCAGAATTACTACTACTCAGAAAAATGTTTAGTTAAATATATTGAAGCTATATAATGAAAACCCTTGCTGAGAAACATTTTCATTGCTGCATGTTTTACTTATGTTTGAGTCAATTAAGAATATTATTTTTAATATCAACAATGGTTAAGGCCTGAATTGATCAGGTAGATTCTGTGATTACTCATGTCAGATGAGGAGTATCTGCCCCAGCCAGCCTGCATTCACCCACAGCCCTATTCGCATGAAGAAATGCCCATCCCATTCATACCCTGCCCTATACCATATCCGGATGAAGTGATGACTACAGCTTTAACATGGAAATCTTTGTTGTTCATCTTTGTTGTACAAAAACCATAGGAGGTGCTCAGATGACCAAAGGCGGATTCCTGCTGGAAAATGTTCCTATGAATGATACCTCAAGGGGGAGCCACATGACGCAAACCTGGGGTACAAAATTCCCATGAGCACCACATGAAAGAGATCCAGATGTGCCAGCCAAAAGTCCCCGGTCTCGCCCAACGCATCAGTTCCAGTATGTCTGTGGATATTTTTATTTTTATTTGGCCTAAAGGCTCTCATGCCCCTCCCACTTGTTTCTATGGACTGTCACGCCCCCTTCCTCCCTTTTGGATTCCATGGACAATTGCTATGCAGCTGAGATTACATGTTTGTTGTTTTCTATTTTTGCATGCTTAGAAGGTGGTCCGGGTGAGGTCGGGGGGCATATTGGGATTGTTGTTGTAGTGTGCCCAGGACATGCTCGACCATTTCAGTGTATATACTGTTTGAAGGGATGCTGGCATAGGCACTGTATTATATATGTATTGGTTCACATGTCATCTACCAGCCTCTGTGTTCTAGGGGGACCCTTAAGGTTATATGTGGCCCACCCTATAAAATCACTAATAACACACTCATTGGACATAGAGGTGATGTGTATTCAGAGTCTACAGGAACTCCACAGTGTTTGACACCTTAGATCATGTACTACATCACACTTCATGCATACCTCTGACCCCCATACTGAGATGGCCAAGCTACTTTCACAGCTGGCCTTTGCAGGATTCTCTGAGGGTGCCCAACAGGTCCTTCAGCAGACAGCCACTGGCCTTGGACAACAGCACGTACATTTGTTGTGGAAGAACATGCCATCCATGGATTCTGAATGATTCCAAGGGATGGTGTTACTTGGCCTCATTGGTTCGGATAGTGGTGATTCTCGGGGACAGTGAGGAACGTCACTTGCTCAAGGCTAGTGTTCGTCCTGCATGCCCCCTCAAACACCGTTATGCTGGGTCATTGTTTGTGGAAAAGAACATGACCTGGGCATGGTTCCTCTCAGGAGCCTAAGGGGGTATTGACATGATGAAAAAGCAAAATAATTGCTTGGGAGCCCCCTGGGTAACATGGGGGGTTTGGTCTCAATGCTGAATCCTGGATTAATCCTGGATTAGGGATATTGCGATGTTTGTTGTACTGATTTTGCTTATGGTATTACTTCTATATGCCTGCTTCAAGTTTTTTATGTGCATGATTTCCGAGGTACTTGACCTTCTGACCCAGCTGTAGCTAATAGAATATATCTTAACTTTTACTATAGTCACCGGGATAAGTATGTCACAATGAGAAGAAATAAGTCCTGTTCATGATTTGATTTCATGATTTAAATAGGGGATTGTTGTGATATGGCTGAACCAGAGTGACTCCATCTTTATAAGTTCAGGGTATAAGTGCTTTATAAAAATGTAAAAGATGTATTGTTATGTAAAAATGAAACTACTTCCAGCCATAAAGTTAGTGGTCATATCTCATGCTTTTGTGTGATTCTTTGCAGTCCACGCCAAGCTGATCACCTTATATCATCATGTCTACAATCATCAGCTCTCTTAATTCACATTTTGTGGCCGGTAACACACAGCTCAGAAACTCTGTGCGTCTTTGCCTCCATTTCAGGGCCAAAATCATGCAAAGATTCTGCCCTGATTCATCCCTGAAACAGAGAACAGGAACAGACAGTGTTGATGTGCAATCCGCGGCAGGTGTAGGTGTGAACTGAGCCTTGGAGGATTATGAGGAAGACAAAATACCTGCTATAATGTTACTTAAAGTAGTTAACAATTCAGTTAATAATTGTAGGGTATCTGCCTACAGGGCCGCTGATAGGGCAGTACAACCAGCCCTGATGTACTGGGCTCGCCCAGATCAGCTACACAGTGGGGCCGGGCATCATGACAATTTGTTACTGCATTTAAAAAAAATGTTTTCTAAACTCTTCCCTGCTTCCACTTGCTTACAGAGTGGGTAAATTGTTTTCCTGGGCCTCATCTGGTCAACGCAGGGGCTCAGGAGGGGAGCACAGCAGAGGGACTATTTCTTTATTTTCGGGGCGCATATACATCATGCCGCCCCACTATTTTATTAGTCCCGGTTGGCGAAGTGATATTGTGATTCTCCGTTCGGCTCCCAGCTGCAATCCTCACCAGATCTGAAGAAGCTGAACGGCTGACAGGGAAGAGCAGGAGGAGATCATGTCTGCACTTGACACTGTGAGTGGGGAATATAGGAAAGAATACTCACTGTGTCCTATTATATATCTCACAGCACAGCGGGGTACAATCATCACACAGGCAGCACAGCAGGGTCTCTGTCATGGCTCTGTGTTACATTGCTTTTGGGTGCTGACTTTGTTATGGTTGTACTGTTACAGTTTGTTATATACAATACAACCATAAGTTAACTAAGCCAGCACTCAACAGCCATGTGACATAAAGTCATGATAAATTCATGATAACGTCATGCTAGAGCCCCTGCTTACTGTGCTGCCTGTGTGATAATTGTAACCTGATGATAATAAGAAACATGCTACTTTAAAAATTCATTTGGAGGAGCAGTAAACATGCAGCGGAGCTGCATTTTTACTGCCCCCCAAACCAATCCCCTTTAATTGCTTCCCATTGTTGCTGGATTGGAAGGTTGATGATATCTCGGTCATCACTACAGCAATGATCGAGATATTGTTTTTTAGCCCCTCTCTGCACAAAGTAAAAGTAATCGTAGGGGCTAAGAAGCCCCTGGATTATTTTTACAGGCAGTGGAAAGGGGTCCCACCACCACCTTTACTGCTTTTAAGATGTGACCAGTAGCATCCTGTTACAAGGACACAGTGAGAGGGAAGGATTGTCATTCCTCCCACCGTGTGACATCAGGACCCAGAAGTGATGAAGATTAAAATATATGTTAATATATACGCAAATATACGTTAACTGGAGCCCCTTTTTATAGGGTACCTTTATAGGGATTTCTTGGACCTTATTGACCTATCCTAAACTGATCCTATATTTTGCCCTTTTTAACCACTTGAGGACCGCCGTATTGCCATTGTACGTCAGCACAATGGCACAGGCAGGCACAATCACGTACATCTACGTGATTGCCTTCCAGCGGGTGGGGGGTCCGATCGGACCCCCTCCCGCTGTTTACGGCGGTCCGATTCGGTCCAGGAGCGCTCCGTGATGAGGGGATGGCCGTTGGTTTTCGGCCACCCCCTCTGGATCGCTCCTGGCCAATGAGAAGCTTCCTCCCCTGTGTATTGTTTACACAGGAAGGAGGAAGTGATGTAATTCTCCTCGGGGCGGTCTTTTTGACCGGACTACGAGGAGAAGAGTAAAAGTAAGTGTGCACCAACACTACACTGACATGTAGGTACACACAGGCACACAAACCCCCCCCGATCCCCCCCCCGATCGCCCCCCGATCCCCCCCCCGCCCCCCCTCCCCCCCCAGTCACAGTGTCACTGATTGCATTGATCATTTCTTTACTGATCAATGCATTCAGTGTCAGTTGTGACAGTAAAAACTGTCAGGACAGTTAGTGTTAGGTCCAGGGTAGCCCCCTATCACCCCCCAATAAAGATTTAACCCCCTGATTGCCCCTAGAGTTAACCCTTTCACCCCCTTTTGCCAGTGTCACTAAGCGATCATTTTTCTGATCGCTGCATGTGTCGCTAGTGTCGCTAGGTAGCTAGTTATTTTTTTAGGTTCACCGCCAGGTTTTTATATCGCTAGGTACCCCGATATACTACCCAATAATGTTTTTAACCCCCTGATTGCCGCTAGTTAACCCTTTCACCCCCTTTTGCCAGTGTCACTAAGCGATCGTTTTTCTGATCGCTGCATTAGTGTCGCTACAGTCGCTAGGTAGCTAGTTATTTTTTTAGGTTCACCGCCAGGTTTTTATAGCGCTAGGTACCCCGATATACTACCCAATAATGTTTTTAACCCCCTGATTGCCGCTAGTTAACCCTTTCACCCCCTTTTGCCAGTGTCACTAAGCGATCATTTTTCTGATCGCTGCATGTGTCGCTAGGTAGCTAGTTATTTTTTTAGGTTCACCGCCAGGTTTTTATATCGCTAGGTACCCCGATATACTACCCAATAATGTTTTTAACCCCCTGATTGCCGCTAGTTAACCCTTTCACCCCCTTTTGCCAGTGTCACTAAGCGATCGTTTTTCTGATCGCTGCATTAGTGTCGCTACAGTCGCTAGGTAGCTAGTTATTTTTTTAGGTTCACCGCCAGGTTTTTATAGCGCTAGGTACCCCGATATACTACCCAATAATGGTTTTAACCCCCTGATTTCCGCTAGTTAACCCTTTCACCCCCTTTTGCCAGTGTCACTAAGCGATAATTTTTCTGAACGCTGCATCAGTGTCGCTAGTGTCGCTAGGTAGCTAGTTATTTTTTTAGGTTCACCGCCAGGTTTTTATAGCGCTAGGTACCCCGATATACTACCCAATAATGGTTTTAACCCCCTGATTGCTGCTAGTTAACCCTTTCACCCCCTTTCACCAGCGATCACAGTATAAGTGTCACTGGTGACGCTGGTTAGCCAGTTAGTTATTTAGGTTCCCCGTCAGGTTTTTATATAGCGCCAGGGACCCCCATATACTACCTAATAAAAATTTGAACCCCCTGATTGCCCCTAGTTAACCCTTTCACCACTGATCACCGTATAAGTGTTACGGGTGACTCTGGTTAGTTTGTTTTTTATAGCATTTTATATTCAAATCCGGAAGGCAGTGCTTGGTTTTCGGGGTCCCGTACGTGGCTAGGCTCCCAAAAAGTCCCCCACATGTGGTATCCCCGTACTCGGGAGAAGCAGCAGAATTTATTTTGGGGTGTAATTTGACTTCTGCCCATAGCATGTGTGAGCAATATATCATTTAGTGACAACTTTGTGCAAAAAAAAAAAAGTTTGTAATATTCCCGCAACTTTTGGCAAAATATAAAATATTCCATGGACTCAACATGCCTCTCAGTAAATAGCTTGGGGTGTCTACTTTCCAAAATGGGGTCATTTGGGGGGGTTTTGTGCTATTTTGGCATTTTATGGCCTTCGAAACTGTGATAGGTAGTGAGGAGTTAAATCAAAAATTTGCACCCTTAGAAATCCTGAAGGTGGTGATTGGTTTTCGGGGTGCCGTGCACGACTAGACTCCCAAAAAGTCCCACACATGTGGTATCCCCGTACTCGGGAGAAGCAGCAGAATGTATTTTGGGGTGTCATTTCACATATGCCCATAGCATGTGTGAGCAATATATCATTTAGTGACAACTTGGTGCAAAAAAAAAAAAGTTTGTAATATTCCCGCAACTTGTGGCAAAATATAAAATATTCCATGGACTCAACATGCCTCTCAGTAAATAGCTTGGGGTGTCTACTTTCCAAAATGGGGTCATTTTGGGGGGTTTTGTGCTATTTTGGCATTTTATGGCCTTCGAAACTGTGATAGGTAGTGAGGAGTTAAATCAAAAATTTGCACCCTTAGAAATCCTGAAGGTGGTGATTGGTTTTCGGGGTGCCGTGCGCGACTAGACTCCCAAAAAGTCCCACACACGTGGTATCGCCATACTCGGGAGAAGTAGCGGAATATATTTTGGGGTGCAATTCCACATATAACCATGGCATGTGTGAGCAATATATCATTTAGTGACAACTTTTTGTAAAAAAAATTTTTTCTTTTTTTTTTTGTCATTATTCAATCCCTTAGGACAAAAAAAATAAATATTCAATGGGCTCAACATACCCATCAGCAATTTCCTTGGGGTGTCTACTTTCCAAAATGGGGTCATTTGGGGGGGATTTGTACTGCCCTGCCATTTTAGCACCTCAAGAAATTAGATCGGCAGTCATAAATTAAAAGCTGTGTAAATTCCAGAAAATGTACTCTAGTTTGTAGACGCTATAACTTTTGCGCAAACCAAAAAATATACGCTTATTGACATTTTTTTTACTAAAGACGTGTGGCTGAATAAATTTTGCCCTCAATGTATGACTAAAATTTAGTTTATTCGATTTTTCTTATAACAAAAAGAAGAAAATATCTTTTTTTTTCAAAATTTTCGCTCTTTTTCCATTTATATCGCAAAAAAAAAAAATCGCAGAGGCAATCAAATACCATCAAAAGAAAGCTCTATTTGTGGGAAGAAAAGGACGCAAATTTCGTTTGGGTGCAATATTGCATGACCGCGCAATTACCAGTTAAAGCAGCGCAGTGCGAAATTGCAAAAAGACCTCTGGTCCTTAAGGTGTTTATTGGTCCGGAGCTGAAGTGGTTAATTGGATGACTGGCAAATTTAAATACTCAAATAAATATACACAATTAAATACTGAAATACTCTATTTTCAAAACTTTTAAAGGGTGATGCTAATAACTGCCGCTGCCTCAGATCCCATGAGGAAAGGGGGGCCTTAAACAGGCTTTACCCCCCCCTTTATCCTTACATTCCAATCTCTTTACCATGTCCAAGACCAAAAAGCTATTCAAGGATGTCCAGGACAAGTTTGTAGACCTGCACAAGGCTGGAATGGACTACAAGACCATCCCAAAGCAGCTTGGTGAGAGGGTGATAACAGTTGGTGCGATTATTCGCAAATGGAAGACTGTCTGGGACGCCATGCAAGATATCACCACATGCAGGTTCAATGATCATGAGTACGGTGAGGAATCAGCCCAGAACTACACGGGAGAATCTTATCAATGATCTCAAGGCAGTTGGGACCATAGTCACCAAGAAAACAGTTGTTAACACATTACGCTGTGAATGACTATAATCCTGCAAAGTCCCCCTGCTCAAGATAGCACAATTACAGGTCCGTCTGAACTTTGCTCATGAACATCTACATGATCCAGAGGGGAATTGGGTGGAAGTGTTGTGATCAGATAAGACCAAAATCAAGCTCTTTGTATCAACTCAACTCGCTGTGTTTGGAGGAGAAGGAATGCTACCTATGACCCCAAGAACACTATCCCCACTGTCAAACATGTAGGTGAAAACATAATGCATTGGGGGTGTTTTCCTTCTAAGGGGACAGGACAACTTCACTGCATCAAAGGTACGATGAACGGGGCCATGTACCAGCAAATCTTGGATGAGAACCTCCTTCCCTCAGCCAAGATGGTGGATGGGTATTCCAGCATGACAATGATCAAAAACACACATCCAAGGCAACAAAGGAGTGGCTCAAGAAGAAACATATTAAGGTCCTGGAGTGGCCTAGCCAGTCTCCAGACCTTAATCCCATAGAAAATATGTGGAGGGAGCTGAAGGTTCAAATTTGGGCTGTTTCAATACAAGCAATCGATTAACTCCTGAAGACAATGTCAGACTGACATAATCACACACATAGGTTGGACTTCATAGGTTGGATGTCCAACCGTCATTTTACCTATGACAGCCGGAGATGTTATGAGGCATAGTGTTTTTTTTTATTGTAAATGCCTGGTGGCATGGTGTTTTTAATAATAAACCATAACTATTACACTATCAGTCAGTCAGTATCCCCCTTTTTATTTTTAGGCTAGATGTGCTTAGTGAGGAAACAGACAGCTGATTCTTACTTTGAACCAGGAGAGGCCCCTCCATTAAGGGTGCACAGGTGCCCCTCTCTCTCCAGTCACCCCTTCTATGTAGAATTAATAGATTCATGCTTTGCATGAATCTATCCATGGCTACCCCCCCCCCCCCCTATTCAGGTATCCGGCTCCTTTTAGGATGCCGGGTGCCTGAATTACAGCAGTGGGGGGTGTTTTTCTTGAAGCACCTGATTAGAGCCATAGGATCTAATAGGCTTCAAAAAAGCTGGACTCGGAGCACAGAGCATTGCGCTCGGAGCCCACCCAGGTGTGTTAGAAAAGCAATGAATAATTGCTTTTTTAACACTGAACCTCCTCTCCACCAATCAGGAAGCGTGGGTCTTTTTTTTTTCTTCTTTTTTTTTTTTTAAGCTACTTCAGCGAATTTATCTGCGAGGAACCAATCAACTTAACGTTCATTTTAGTTATCCTCGTCTTCACTTCACATCATTGTAGCTTGTCTTTTTGGCAAATCTTATCATTCAAATGCTTTATTCGTTTACATATATAAAAAAGAAAATACCATCAGGTTAGCCAGTACTATCCCTTTAGGTTTAACCCTTACCATCCCTCACCCTGCTTCTTCACATTATTTTCCCCCCACCCCCCTATCCCTCTATCTTTCAGTCCTATTGTGGGTATAAGAAAAAGAGGAAAACCCCCCCAGTTCCTACAACGATACGTCCAGTTTCAGCTCTCGTTTGGTCTTCCTCTTCTCCTTATCCCTCTAAACTCTCCTCTGTCCCTGCCCTCCCCCCCTTCTGTTCCTGGTTACTTTCCCTCGGGGTACAACTTTAAACCTCACTTCAGCATTTCCTTTCCTGATGTTATTCCTGTGTTATTTCCTCCACATATCGCCATGATTTTTTTGAATTCTTCCCAAGGGTCCCACTTCCTATCTCTCTCCTCCTTTGTGGCTAAATCCTCATCACCTCCCTCCCCACTTTCCATATGTTGTACTTCAGATACCCTACGAATCCATTCCTGGATTTTGGGCCCTTCTTTCTCTCGCCATTTTCTCGGGATAAGATTTTTTGCAATATCTAGTAAAATTGGGACTAATGATGCTTTGTAATGGTTTATTGTCTCCTCTGTCCCGTGGAATAGCACCGTCCATGGGTCCAATCTAATTACTTTTCCCGTCACCACTTTTACTAAGTCAATTATCCTCTTCCAGTATTCTTTGATTATGGGACAGTCCCACCAGATATGGCCCATACTCCCGATAGACTTACATCCTCGCCAACACTCCGGCGATTGGTCATTTCTGAACCTAGTTAATTTGTCAGGGGTGGCATACCATCTTGCTATGCATTTATAATTTGTTTCTATCAGTTTACTCCCTCCCCCCGCATAGTGAGTTAATATTAGTGTTTTCTTTCTAATTTGAGTATTACATTGTACCCCCAGTTCCTTTTCCCATTTTTTAATAAATGACGGCTCCTCCAGTTCGTCCCCCCCCCCCCCCCCCCCCCCGAAATTATTTTATAAATTAGACCAATACTTTTTCTTTTTTTTGTTAATTTATCCTTCTGACATAGTTGTTCTAAAGGTCTTAGTTCTTCTTTACTCCGTAAGGGATGGGGCAGCTTTGCGACAAATGTCCGTAACTGGAGGTACCGCCATTCATTGATTCTCATTAACTCTGTGTCTTCTCTTAGTGCTTGAAAAGTGTTTAACTTATCTTCTACTAAAATATCTTTTAATTGTGCATTATCTTTTAGTATCCAGTTTCCGCCTATTTCTCTTTGTCCTGGTGGAAAATAAGCGTTATCTTTCAAAAAAATTAAAGGTGAATTATGACCCCATTTTTTCTGCGTGTGTATTTGATCCCATAGTTTAAAAACTTGTCGTGTGATCTTGTGTGTGTTTAATCCCAGTGTCCTATATTGTGGCGGGTTCCAAATAATTCTCCCTAACTGTGTTTGAGAAAGCGTGTTTTCTATGCTTACCCATCTTTTATCATTTACCTCTTTCGCCCACTCTACCACCCGTGACAAAACTACTGCGTTGTAGTATCTTTTTATATCCGGGGCTGCCACTCCCCCCTGTTCTTTCCCTCTTCTTAATACCGCATACGAGATTCTCGGTTTTTTATTTTGCCATATAAATTTCGAAATTATCTTCCTTAAGACTGTAAAGTAGATCACCGGGAGTGCGAGGGGCATCATTTGAAATTTATAAATTATCTTCGGGACTAAGATCATTTTTACCACGTTTATCCGACCTAACCATGAGAGGGGGCTAGATGAAATTTTATTTATTTCACTCTTAATTTCCTCTAATAAAGGGATATAGTTTTTCAGGTATATCTTTCTTAAGGTGTTCGACAGGAGGACCCCCAAATATTTTATTTCTTTGCGCCAGGGAAAGAAGAATTGTGTTCGTAACCTCTCCTCTTCTAGTTTACAGATATTTATGTTTAAAACTTCGGATTTTCCTAGGTTAATTTTTAGATTATAGATCTGACCAAAATCTTCCAGTGTTTTTAACAGATTCGGGATCGTTATCCTGGGGTTTGTAATAAAGAAGAGCACATCGCCCGCGTATGCGGCTAATTTGTGCTCCTCTTCCCCTATTCTAATTCCCGTAATGTCTGGGTTATTACGAATTACTGCCAGCAAAGGTTCAAGGGAAATCGCGAACAGCAGGGGAGACAGTGGGCAACCCTGTCTGGTGCCGTTACCCATTTGTAGCAGGGTGGAGGATTCTCCATTGACCCTAACCGTTGCTTGTGGATTCTTATACAGAGCCCCAATCCAAAATAACATCCTCGGGCCCACCCCCATCTCTTCTAATGTTTCTAGCATGAGTCCCCAGTCTACCCTGTCAAAGGCTTTTTCAGCGTCAATTGACAGGAATAGACCTGGGGACCCACTGTCTTTTAAGGCTTGGATAAGGAGCAGTGCCCTTATTCCATTGTCCCTGCCTTCTCTCTCCGGAATAAACCCGACTTGATCCGGATGTATCAATTTTGTCATGTTTCTTTTTAATCTTGCTGCTATTACTTTAGCGTATAACTTTACATCTGTATTTAGTAGAGCGATTGGCCTATAATTACCACATAGTGTTTGATCTTTCTCCTCTTTCGGGATCAAAGAGATCGCAGCCCGCAGCGTTTCCATCCCCATGTCATATTCGGTGCCTATTCCATTTATGTATTTACATAAGTAGGGGACTAAGACCTCCTTGAATTTTTTATAGTACGTGATTACGAACCCATCTGGGCCCGGGCTTTTCCCCGAGGCTGTCTCTTTTAAAGCTTTATAAATGTCATCCTCCGTAATGGGGCTCTCCATGTCCTCCCTCTCCCCGTCATTCAGGCGGGGTACTTTGGCTTTTCGCATGAATTCTTTCATTATCTCTTTTTGCCCTTTTCCCTGTACCCCTTTCTTTTCCACGTTATACAAGGCTTCATAGTAGTTTTTAAATACTTCTGCTATTTCCTTGGAGGTGTGTACCATTTTGCCGTTTTTATCCTTTATTTTATCAATAAAGTTAACCCCTCTTTTACCTTTCACCTGTCTCGCTAGATTTTTTCCTATTTTGTTTTCCCCATAATACCTTTCTCTGACTCTGCCCAAAGATGTCCTTCTCATTTCCTCCTCATATATATCCTTAAGTTCCTCTTTCTTGTTAATCAATCGATGGAAGGTCTCTTGTTGTTGGCCCCCTTGCTTTTTATGCTCCTGTTCCAGACTAAGGACCTCTCTCATTAGCTTCTCCTTCTCTTCTTTTCTTTCCTTTTTTTTCCTGGTCCCTATGGAGATGAGGGCACCCCTAATATAAGCCTTATGGCCCTCCCAGAGGGCAGCACCCGACACCTCCCCTGTATCATTTGTCCTGAAATAGAATTCTAACTCTTTCTGTATCTTTCCTGCCGTTTTCTTATCCCAAAGGAGCTCCTCATTTAACTTCCATGAAAAGGGGCGTCTCTGTATCCCGGGTATCCTCAGCTTCATAGCCACAGGAGAATGATCCGAGAAAGTTGCTATTTCTATTTTTGTTTCTATAACTGACTCCAATAGCCTATGCTCGACCAGGATGTAGTCCAGCCTAGTGTACGTCCCATGCACTGGGGAAAAAAACGTGTAGTCTTTTATTTTTTCATGCTGTATCCTCCATACATCTGTCATTGGCTTCGCTTCAGCTGAAGCCTCACTTTTTTTATACTTCTCACACTCTTCCCCTTTGCACCGGACGTACTATCTAAGGCAGGATCCAAGCAAAAATTAAGATCCCCTGCCACTATTAAATCTCCTTTCTTGAACTCCGCGAGTCTCCCCAATATTTGTGTCATATATCTCTCTGGGTTTTTATTTGGGCAGTATATATTGGCTAGGGTGATCTTTCTATCCCCTATTTTCCCGTTTAAGAATAGGTATAGCCCCTCTGGGTCGGTCAGCCTATCGGACACCTCGTATTTTATATCCTTCTCAAACCCAATTGCCACACCCTTGGCCCTCCTGATTGGTGAGTCTCCATAAATCCAATTTGGGTATTTTTCGGAGTACAATTTCACATTTATGTCTTGTGTTAAGTGAGTCTCTTGTAGGAAGATTATTTCAGCTTTATATTGTTGGAGTTCTTTTAAAAGTTTAAATCTCTTTTCTGGCGAATTCAAACCCTTGACATTATATGACACAAACTTTATCTCGGCCATCCTATCCTTCTCTGGGCGAGTTTGTTCTGCACCTTATGCCTCACCATATAACCCCCTCTTTTTTCTTCCTTATTATCCATTACATACCCCCTTCCCCTCTCCCGCCAGGAACCTCCCCCCCCCTATCCCCCCCTCCTCCCCCCCCTCCCTTCCCTCCCCCCCCTCCCCCCCTCCCGGCCCAATCCAGGCCTCTGCTTTGCATGAAGAGTTTTACTCCTTCTGCTAGCCCAATCTCCTAGGGTATGACCTTGACTGCGTTTCCTCTCCTCCCGCCTCCCCATAGGCCCCGATCCCCCTCCTATCCCCCCAGCCGTCCCTCCCCCCCCCCCCTCGCCCCAACATCAAATTAACATCGGGAGAATAGAAAAAACAGTTAACCATCTGCTCAGAGCATACTATTCTCCCATCCCTTACTTCTCAATCCCTACACTTCCCAGGGATCTAGTGGGATCAGGGGGATTGGAATTCCTATTTTGGTACAAAAGTCCTCTATTTCATCTAAGGTTTTAAGTTTGAACGTCCTCCCCTCCTTTTGCACTACAAGCGCTGCTGGGAAGCCCCAACTATATTTTATGTTTGCACTTCTCAGTTGGTCTAATAAAGGCTTTAGCCTTCTTCTGCGTGCCAGCGTTCCCGGTGCCAGGTCCTGAAAGACCTGTAGTGTTGATCCTTCGTATTGAATTGGGGGTAGGCCTCTGAGCTTACTCCAGATCTTAGCCTTTTCTTCATATATCTGGAACTTTATTATTACATCCCTCGGGACCTCTTCCCTCAACCCTTGAGGTTTCCTTATTCTCAGCGCACGTTCTAGCTTTAACTCTGTCCCTTCTTCTTTTCCCAGTAAGGGATTAAATATCTTTCCGATTTTTACACCCAGCTCTTCTCCCTGTTGTTCTGGCAGAGATCTAATTCTCAGATTTTGTCTTCGATTTTGATTTTCCTGTTCCTCCATCTTGTATCGGATCTCTCTATATGCTTCCTGCGTTTTCTTTACTTGTGTTTTTAATTCCAGTATTTCTCTGGCCTGTCTTCCTGTTTGTTCCTCCATTTCCTCCACTCTCTTCAGTAAATGCCCCATATCCTTCCTTACAGTTAAAATCTCCGCTTTAATTATGTTTTCTAATTTCTGGAACATTTCCTGCATTTCCCCCTTTGTGGGTATCTGAGAGGGACTCCCTTCCTGCCTTATTCCACTCTCCTGATCTTCTTCCTCTCCAAAGGAGTCACCCCTTGCACCTTCTGATTTTCCAACCTCCTTCCTCCGCTCCCTCGCCCCTCTTTGATTTCCCTCGGGTCCCGGGCTTTTTTGACTTGTTTCTTTTAAATATTTTTGTATAGAGCTGGAGTTCAAACTCTCCCTTGAATTTTTAGGCTCGTTCGTTCTAGGGTTTTTCCCCTTCATGTTCTCCTTTACCTTTCTTTTCCCCAGGGTTTCCCAGGATCCTCCTTTCAAGGGATTCTCTTACTGGGGGTTTCTCTTATACTGTTACCGCACTCCCTCTAGGTTTTTACACTTCAGAGATCTTAATTACGGTAATTTAAATAAGTACAGGTACAGTCCCTTTTAATTGCTTTTGTTCCACCAATGCGGAGTAATTATACCACCTTATCAAGGGGCAAGGTTACCATATCACCAGCCCAGTGTCCTTTGAGCACAAATTCCTAGATCCCGACTTCAATCTGCAAACATATATCTCCTTCTCTCCTCCGACTCTCCGCTTCGTTCCTTTTCCTTCTCCTTCCCTTCTTGTCTTAGGTAGTTCCTGAGCTGGAGATATCTCCTACACCATCCCTGCCGTCCTTCAGGTTTGCAGGCTTTGTTTACCGTATTTATTATAATTCTCATGTAAAAATGGTGTATGTAGTACTGTCCCTTTAAATCTCTTCAATATACCAACATACAATGATCGCCAGATACAAATAGGGAAGGAGCAAATCAAGGCATCAGGCGGATGAGATAATCCAGACCCTCATATGTTCACACTGCTGTCTCTTAGGGATAGGGTCTATGTTGCCAGAGTTACCACCTCGTCCCATTCAGATTTTAAACAGAACTGCTTCTCTTATCTCATAGCACTGTCTGTTTTATTCTCCGTTTCTCTACTGGCATGTTCAATCACATCTAATACAAAATACAAGAAAGGAAAGATCTGACCTTATATCCTTGTCGGAGGAGACCGGAGATCGTTGTGGGTTCGTGGGGATGTCCGAGGGAGGCGCCGTTACCTCCAGAAGGGAATCCTACCTCCCGTCTGCCTTGATCCTGGGCTCCGTGACGCTTTTCTTTTCCAACGTTCCCGCTCTGCTCTCACCCAAGCGGGAGGTTATACCGGCAGGTCCGCCGCCGGTCTGTTGCACACCTCGGACGGAGCTCGAGCGGGGGAGGACGGGGCAGGGGGTCGGCGCGGCTGCGCGTTCTTTACGCCAGAGCAGAGCACCCTCTCACTGTGCTCTCCTCCGGCTTGTTCCTCGAGGCCTCCGCCATCTCCCACGAGAGGTCCGTAGTCAGGCCCCTCCACTCCCTCACCTCTCTCACTTCCGCATTCCGGTCGTGCCAAGCTGCTCCTCAGGAAGCGTGGGTCTGATACCTGTCACCTGATTGGCCGAAAGGAAAGGTGCTGCTATTGGATGCCTAGCAGGAAGCAAGAAGAAACACATGGAGAACACAGCTTGCCGCTGCCTAACCCGCCACCAAGATTGGGTAAGTGCCGGTCAGACAGCGGGCGGAGGGGGGGTCACAGTGGCTGCCTTTGATGTGCATAGTGGCTGCCTTTGATGGGCACAATGGTGGCATTTGATGGGCACAGTGATGGCAATTGATGGGCACAATAGCTGCAATTGATGGGCACAGTGGCTGCATTTAATGGACACAGTGGTGGCAATTAATGGGCACAGTGGCTGCATTTGATGGTACAGTGGCGGCAATTGATGGGTACAGTGGCCGCGTTTGATGGCAGAGTGGCTACAATTGATGGTTTTTCAGTTTGTTTGGACCCCCCCAAAAATTTTGAGCACCAGCCGCCACTGGTTTATCCCTTTGGTAGAAAGTTGACAAGAAGAAACAGTGATTTCCTGGTCAAAGGATCATACATCTATATGTATGCTGCTGTCCTATAATTAAGGGCCAGTTCACACCATAGAAACGCAGCCCTGATGTGTTCCAGATGCTTTTCTGCATGCTTTTTTTTTCTCCCTCTATTTTCTTAACCTTAAGGGCCAGTTCACACCACATGCAGTCCAGTGCATCAAAAACTCATTGGAAAGTAGGTTATATGGTTTTCAATGGCATAGTTTACACCAGTGCTTGCAGTTCCATTGCGTTCCAGTTCAAGAAAAATAAATAAAACATGCTGCGTTTTTCCTGCACTGGACTGTACTGGAACACTGTAAAACGCATCAAAAACCCACCTAAAAGCATGGAAAACGCACATGTCCTTATTTTAGGCCAGTTCACACCACATGCAGTCCAGTGTGTTTTTTTTTCCCTTCATATAACCTACTTTCTATGTGCTTTTTGATGGTTTTCAATGGCATAGTTCACACCAGTGCTTGCAATTCCAGTGCGTTCTAGTTCCAGAAAACACACTGGGACACCCACGTTATTTAAAGCGGAGTTCCACTTAAAAGTGGAACTTCCACTCATTTGATCCCCCCCCCCTCCGGTGCCAGAATTGTCACCTATCGGGGGAGGGGGGTGCAGATACCTGTATAATACAGGTATCTGCACCCACTTTCGGGAATAGACTCCCGTGGGAGTCACGCCCCTTCCCGCACCACCCCGCTGTCTCCTGGGAGTTCCACTGAAAAGTGTAACTTCCACTCATTTGATTCATCAAGCCGCAACGCTTCACTTCCTGATTCCCTCAATGAGAATGGCAGCGGCAGCAGCCAAGAGCCGAGCAACTGCTCGGCTTCGGCTGCCGACATCGCTGGATCCTGGGACAGGTAAGTGTCCATTTATTAAAAGTCAGCAGCTGCAGTATTTGTAGCTGCTGGCTTTTAATCATTTTTTTTTAAGGTGGACTCCCTCTTTAAGGTTAAGAAAAAAAGGGGGGGGGACTGCAACAAAAAATGCACTGGACTGCAACAAAAAATATATTTATTTTTTTCATTTTTTTGCGTTTAGATTAGTATATGTTTTAGAATATCACTGGATATTTTTCACTAGTGCAGCTTTTTTGCTTAATGTTCATAGCACTTAATATATTTTATATCTATATTTTTTGTACGCAGCTAGGGTATATAATTTTTTTTTCTCACAATAAGCTCTGACTCATTTGCATATGGTTTTGTTTCACATAATATTGTCCTGTCATAAGGTGGTAATATTGGATGAGACTTTCTTCCTTCCTCCAATCCACAGAGTAGGAATTAGCCGAAAGAGATCCTCGCTGTCAGTATCAGGAAGCAGGTGCAGAGTAATGCTGTGCTGCCATAATGGAGTGAATGCCTGTAGATAGGAAGGAACTGAAAGAGGCTGGAGCAGATCAGCAGTAGGGATGAGTTCAGGCGTGTTCGCATGGAACACGTGCAGAGCCCGCCAGGCTGCGCTAATCACAGGCAGTGAGACATTGCCCAATCTCTGCAGCCACACATCGGGGCAATGTCTCACTGCCTGCGATTAGCGCAGCTCTGCGCCAACTTCCTGGCAGGCTCTGCACGTGTTCGAACACGCTTGAGCTCATCCCTAATCAACAGCACTGAGATGAAAAAAAAAGGTGAAAAACTAAAAGCAATGCTTTATATAAAAAAAAAAAAAAAACATTTTTCATTATACTGTTTATAGTAGTTTAGAAAATGAAGTGTTATCCACTTAAGGTTTAGATGCATTTTAATGCATGCTGAGGCCAGTTATGTGACAGTTGATCCATATATAGAGAAGGTATGTTTCATAGACATGGGTGCCGTTAATAAATTTGTTTCGTTCCGTTCCGTTCCGGTTCGTATTAAAATTAATTCGTACTTCGTATTTTGTGTCCGAAATTCAATTTCAATTCGTACGAAGTACGAATTGTCGTTAGGTTCGTTAACTTGTACGAACGTTCTTTACGATGAATTTAAAGGCAAAAATATACCTCAATATGACAGTCGATGCTGATGGAAGTTTGGTTTTTATCCGAAATACGATATGGGACTAGATGACAAATTTTATTTCTTAATGACTTTAAATAAAAATAAAACTAATAACTCACTTCTGTGGTATGAATGGCCGCGGCCCTTTATTTTTATTGGCATGACGATATATATATATTAACCAACTTAACATTAACATATACACACATTGACGATATAACCTTTATAATCATCTTTAGATTATAAAATACCAAAAAAGGTTCAGCTTTGAAAGCTCGAACCCATAAAGTAATAACCAAACATTATACCAACAATGAAAATTAAAAGATGGGCTACCAATTAAAAAGGGGGGGAGGGGAAGGACCGCGACATTGGGAGGGGAGGGTGGGCGCCTTTTTCTTCTGCTGCAACCGTCGTTCTGATAAAATTTGTTGGTTGTTTTCCTTTTATAACCTTCTGTTTATTTTCATAGGTTCGTTGGATTACCTGATGTAACTGAAATATTCTGGAAGATTGATCAGGTGACCAGGTAAGTAACCAATTAATTACTGATATGAAATATAACTGAAATTCCCTTGTCCCTATTCCCATATGTAGGGGGCGCTAGTATGCTCCCCCTACTCTCATGGGACTAGATGACAAATTTTATTTCTTAATGACTTTAAATAAAAATAAAAAATAATAACTCACTTCTGTGGCCCTTTATTTTTATTGGCATGACGATATATATATATTAACCAACTTAACATTAACATATACACACATTGACGATATAACCTTTATAATCATCTTTAGATTATAAAATACCAAAAAAGGTTCAGCTTTGAAAGCTCGAACCCATAAAGTAATAACCAAACATTATACCACACGCCAGGCTCATTAAACTTAAGGAGTCTGCCACCCCACCCGGGCCACGGCCAATTCAATACAAACAAGAAAATCCAAATTTAAAATATCATTGCCAATATCAGATAAATGCACCTGGTCTGAACGATATAAACCAGGCAAACCACCTTCCAAATCGACATGATGGAAGGACAGTCCATTTATCAAAGGCATACATTTTTCAAGAAATCTATTTACACGTCTACGAATTTATTCTAAAAAGAAATGCGTTGGATCAACCAACCATTTGTTACCGAGGGATAATTTCTGAAAAAACTAAAAACTAAAACAGTTGATGGTAGGATATCGTGAAGATGAGTAAGATCCGTTTTCATTTGCGCAACCAGATCCAAAGTTTTAACAGAACCTAAATCATTACCAGCTACATGAAAAATAATAATTGATGGTTGAGTGTGAGAAGAAAGCCGAGCAATCGATGAATGAAGTTCGAACCACGACATTCCTCTGCATCCAAACCAAATTACTTTATAGGAGGAATCATCCAGACCTAGGTTGAGGCCGTAGTAGCGTAATGAAGCTCTGTTTTCAGCCCAAAAAACGAATGAATGTCCGATTATCCACACCACACAAGGTGTCCCTACAAAGCAGAAAAACATAAATTAGGTCCCACATAAGATCTGAAACAGTTAGATTGCCAACCACCCAAACTTTTAATTGCAGTGGAAGAAAAACCTAGCGCAGCTGCTTCAGTTGCCGCTCCGATGCGAAAAGAATGGGTGGTGATTTTCAAATGCTGTAATCCCAAAAACATCAGGCATTTTTTCAAAATAACTCTGAATTGGTATTGTGTAAGTGGGATACCTGAAGCATGTACCAAAAGATGGCTACTGTGTAGTGGACGTAACAATAAGAATTTCGATAACAAAGAAAAAACGCAAAGAGGGGAATCGCTCATTTTATGAATTACAATCCAGCGACCCTTCCCCAACTGGTCAGATTTGCTGAAGCGTAATAAAATTTTAACGTGATCATCCTTCATAAAAACATCGGACAACATCAGACCTCCAGAAGCTGAAGAAGATTTAGGCAACCATTCGGAAATGTGAAATGCATCAAAAAAAAAAAAAAAGGCAAAAGGAAACTCGCATAAGAATGGATTCATAATCCGAAAAAACAAACGTCAGATGACGCAACCAAGAGACGTTGTAAAATGATCGAGGTAATAGGTACTCTATCATTAACTTGGAAGTGCAATTTGCGATATCCCGTAAGTGCCTGAACAACCGAAAAATAATGGTTGCAAGGAGGCCACCCTCTCATTTTATTAAAAAAGGAAACGCCTGCTAATATCTTAATGAGATGAGAATAAGAATTCAGCATCACAAATTCAACAAAGGCTAAAACCAATGCTTCAGAAAAGTGATTCACATCAATGAGGTTAGAATTTAAAAAAGAACACCAAAGCGACCACGCGGCGTTGTATTGCGCCCGCGTGGAGGGTGCCAAAGAATTGGTAATGGATGAAACTACGGTGGGCAAACCACTGACCACAACGCTTCCGGGCAAGGACAACCAATTGGATCCGCTTCCGGTACCAAACTGCGAAATTGATCGAGCTGAAAGCGTGACAAAGAATCAGCAATTAAATTAATTTTACCTGGAATATACTTGACCTTAATCCACAAATTGAATTTCAAACAATAAAAAAACTAACTTCCTCAAAACTGCTAAAACTGGTAAAGATTTAGATGTTAAACAATTTACTGCATATTCAACGCCTTTGTTATCAGAGTGAAAGAGAATGCGAGAATTCCTAAGTCGATCGCCCCAAAGATCAAGGGCCACCAAAATAGCAAAAATGTCAAGCAAAACTATATTTTTTGTAAGACCCTGCTCAACCCAAGAAGTAGGCCAAAAAGCCATAGACCAGTGACCCTGCCAAAATGTGCCGTAACCAATCGAACCTGCCGCGTCAGTATATAGTGAAATAGCTGAAGAGTCACAAAACGGGGCTTGCCAAATGGAACAACCATTATAAGTAGATAAAAATCGATCCCAAACTAATAGATCTGAGATCAGTTCAGAGGAAAGACGAACAAAATGAAACGGCGACTTATAATCAGCTAAGACTTTGTAGAGCCTTTTTAAAAAAACACGACCCATAGGAATTATGCGAGTTGCGAAGGCAAGCATGCCCAACAGAGATTGCAGCGTTTTCACTGTGACTTTTCGTTTAGATACAACAAAGGAAACTAAATGACGCAACTTAACAACTTTTTCCGAAGAGAGGCGACATTCCATCAAAGAAGTATCAATAGTAATCCCCAAAAAATTCCAGACAGGTAGTGGGCCACACAGTCTTTTCAATCGCCAGGGGAACACCAAAACGCGCACATAAAACACGGAATTCACTAAACAAATAAAAACAATGTAAAGAATCAGCGGGGCCAAAAATAAAAAATTGTCTAAATAATGAATAACATTATTCGAATTAGCTTGATATGAAACTGCCCATTCAAAGAAAGATGCAAAAGCTTCAAAATATTTACAAGATAATGAACAACCCATTGGAAGGCTTTTATCGTAATAAAACGCACCAGCGAAACGTAAACCCAAGGAGCTGTAAGCAGAGCGATGAATAGGCAGTAAACGAAAAGCCGACTTGATGTCGGCCTTCGTTAGTAAAGCTGATTGACCAAACAGATGAATTTTGGAAACCGCATCGTCAAACAAAGAATACGTAACCGAACTATCTAGAGGATTAAAACAATCGTTTAACGAAGAGCCCAAAGGGTATGACAGATGATGTATTAAACGAAAACTACCTTTGTCTTTTATATATCAAACCAAGAGGTGACACTCTAAAATTCTGAAAAGGTGGTGAAGAAAAATGGCCCTGCCACACGGCCTTCGCCATTAATTATGAGATCTGCTGTCAGACGATCTAGCCAAATTTGCAGAAAAGGCAACATTTCTGCTAGCTTCACTGGAGTTTCCGCTAGGACGAAAATTATTCCGCACATTAGATGGGACATTAGTAGATGATTTTTTAAAACAACGAAAAGACGGATGATTACCAGAACATGTGGCACATTCGTGTTTGCAACGACAAGAATTAGGCCATTTACATTGTCCCTCATTAAATCCGAAACAGAGACCTTTCCGGAAAGGAGCTGGCTGCAAAAATGGAGAAGGAAGCAATTGTTTCTTAGGAATCAAGTGATTGAGCCACAAACCAACATCCTTAGAACCCCATTTTAAAGTTTTATGGATTGCCAACTTCTGACGGAATGATTCATCATAATAGAACCATGCAAGTCCAGAAAAATTCTTAAAAGCCTCAAGAATAATCTCAACATGTTGAAACATGCCACAACACAATTCAGGGCATTGTCATCATAATAGAACCATGCAAGTCCAGAAAAATTCTTAAAAGCCTCAAGAATAATCTCAACATGTTGAAACATGCCACAACACAATTCAGGGCATTTTTCACCCATAACGCTCGCATAAATGCAAAAGGCTTGAAGCCAATTATTAAACGAACGAGGAGCCGATTTGCGTCTGTCATCTTCAGATTCCTTTTTATCTAAACGGTTCTCCTTAAATGAAGGGAGAAGAGAAAGAATATCTACATAATCACCCCTCCAGATTTTTTCTTTAATAGATGCGGGCAAATGAAAGCCAAGAGGTGATATTTCACAAACTAATGCTTCTTTAAAGCAACGCTCAGGGATCGAAGGAACCGACATCTGAGCAATAGCTTGCGCAGAAAACGCTGAAGACAACAGGTGGAATAGGTTGAGCAACATCTTTCCAAGCTTGCAATAATGGAGAATCAGAATTAACCAATAAATTGCTAATACAATGCTTAAAATAATCAATAAATGAATTAAATGAAGATAACAATGATCGTAATTGATCAGACTCACCTTTTTCCACAGGCTGTACAACAGCCTGGGAAGATGAAGTCGACAAAGACGAAACTTGTGCTGAATTTCCCGTCTGTACATCTGCAAGAGATGCAGAACGTGCCAACAAGGTTTGCGATTCTTTTTCCACAGGCTGTACAGCAGCCTGTGAAGATGCAGTCGGGAAAGGAAGAAACCCCTGCAAAATGTACTTTCTGTACATCTGTAAGAGAATGCGCAGATTGTTCCAATAAATCCTGTGACCCTGTAACTGCAGGCAATGAACTAGAAACAGCATCTAACGGGTTAATAAAAGGCAAAGGAATAGCAGTAAAAGCATTTGAAACAGACGAAATAGGATTAGCTACATAAGTACAAGGTAAAGATACTGAAGTAAGTGTATTGTCAGTATGCAATAAAGTATCATTTGCTGACAAAGAATTAGCAACAAATTGAACATCTGATGAAACAACATGCACATTCTTTTTAGTAGCTTGCTTACTGGAATTGAAAGAATTTGCATGTAAATCAGCAGCAAAACTAGAATGACAATTAAAAGAATTAATAGTATTTTTACCATTAGTTTTTGATTTCTTATTCACAGGCTGGCCCCTGGATTCGATCCAGCGAACCGGCCTCTGTCTGTTCCTCTGTGGACGTCCTGTTGACACTGCGCATGCCCCAACATCCCATTCGGTATTCTGCCTCACTACTGATGACGCTGGAGAGGAGGAACCAAATGATTGTTGTGGAACGAAGGAGCCAGCTGTAGAGTTTCTGGAGGGAGGAATAATAGGCAGCACAGAAAGAGGAGCCAAAGGAGGAAGGAGCAAAGAAGGAAGGGGGACCGTCTGTGCAAGTGAATCTCCCAGAGCGGAAAGAGATGTCGGCGGAGCGGCGGAGGGCAGAGCGGATGAAGAAGGAGGAAGACCTGGAACCACAGCCTGGAAAGGGGGAGACAAAGGAGGCGAAGAAGCCGTAGATGGGCCGGAAGATAAACAGAACCTCATCCAGGCATCGCCATCTGGAGCAGAGGCCCTCTCCATTAGCTGACGCAGCAAAGAATACAAGGCAAGTAAGAGAACAACGTAGGGGCGCCTTTTTCTTCTGCTGCAACCGTCGTTCTGATAAAATTCGTTGGTTGTTTTCCTTTTATAACCTTCTGTTTATTTTCATAGGTTCGTTGGATCACCTGATGTAACTGAAATATTCTGGAAGATTGATCAGGTGACCAGGTAAGTAACCAATTAATTACTGATATGAAGTATAACTGAAATTCCCTTGTCCCTATTCCCATATGTAGGGGGCGCTAGTATGCTCCCCCTACTCTCATTCCGTTGAAGAATTTCCTATCCGAAATAAGAATTTTCGTTAGATGCCTTTCGGTCCAAATTTCGTTACTACGGAAACAACATGTGACTTGGTTGACCAATCAGAGGTTTTCTTCTGCTGCTGAGGCCTACAGGGCAGGCCCGATCATGTGACTTCCCTTTGTGGGTTAGTTAGTGTAGTGGAGCAGATCACACAATTATTTGTCTGTGCATCTGAGCGAATATCTTTGCAATCCTTAGTTTTTCATTGTTCGTTTTAGTTTATATCTGTTGTAGTTTGCGAGTGTATCATCTGTTAGTGTTTAGTTTCTGGTTTTATTTGTTTTTTGGTTTGTTTTGAGAGATCATTTTTGTTTTCATTTCTTGTTTCATTTAGTTAATATTTTGTTATTTTCTGTTGGTATATTTTTTTGTACATTTGGTTATTTTGGTGTTAGTTTGCTGCAATCAAAATCATATTTTTAAAGGAAAAATGAGCAGCAAACAAGGCCAAAAAAGCAGTAAGAGTGCTGCTGGGAGAGGGAGAGCTATGAGCTGTGTACATGAGCAGCAGGTGGGACGTTCTGTCTCTGCACTCTCTGAGCTCAGCTCACCTCCCATAAAGCTGAGGCGAATGGGAGTGAAGACTGCTGGTGGTAAAGAGCCTGTCAAACAGCAGTCATTTGCAGGTCGCCAGCTGTTCCAGGATTTACCTCCTAGAACCAGCAGCACAATTCATAGCAAAAGTGGCGCTACAACCTCTGCCACTGCTGCTGGTAGCATGCTACCCATTCGTACCTTTTATGGAAGAGGGCAGGCCAAAGGGGTTCCCAGTGCACATACATTTGTGCAGCCAAAGCTGGAGATCCTGACCATGCAGCAGGAAACATGTCAGGAGGCCGAGGCTCATGGTGATGTCACCACCACCATTGCTGCCAGTGCCATCACCATCAGCACTACAGGGAGCTTGGCAGTGATCAGCAAGGAGACAGAGTTTACTGCTTCTAATGATCACTGTTCCCTTGGCAACGTGAAAGAGGTGGAAGCAGGCTTTCCTGACATTGTTGTAGACAAATTTAATTTCCAGCCCCCTACCCATGTTGGCACCACCGACAGCCCAGAAAGTATCTCAGTCCCCACTACTTTTCTCTCCTGAAAAGACCCCTGCCCAAGTGCTTTCTAAGCCTCCAGCATCAGAATGGGCCAATGCAACCATTAGGCCTCAATCCATCACAGCACCCAAAATACCTGGGATATTCAGGTCTCTTCCTCCTGCTCCTGCCGAACCTCAGAAAGAGAGTGTGACCACTGCAGTAGAAGGGATTCCATCGGGCAGTGTCCAAGGTGGTGGCTGCCATTCCAGCATTTGGCAGCATTTTCAAAGAATTGGTGTCGGTCAGAAGGCCAAATGCAATCACTGTGGCAGGGAGGTCAGCCGGGGCCAGGACATAGGGCATCTCAGTAATAGTGGCATAAACCAGCACATTCGTGTGCACCACCATGCAGTGCTGTTAGGGGAGAAAAGTATTATGGCCACTCCTCAAAATACCAAAAGGGGAACCAATAGTGGCACTGCCACAGCCACCATGAGTGCCAGCACCACCAGCAAGTATAAGGCAGAAAAGAATGCTGTTATCATCCCGTATGCAATCCATACCAGCCAGGCCACCCTAGAAGATTTTGGTGGCTTTCAGAGTAAGGGTATGTCTCGGGCGCAGGTGCGTAAAATAACACGCCTGATTGGCCAGCTCATTGCAGTTGGAGGAGCACCTTTCAACATGGTGGAAGGTGAGCCCTTCAAGCAATTGATGCAGGCTGTTGCACCACAGTACCGTGTGCCATCATGTAAGACCTTCAGCCAAACTGTGGTGCCAGCCTTATACAGGTCTTTTGTTGGGGTGCTCAAAGATTGGAAGGGCCCAATGCACAGGCAGTGCACCTGACCACTGACCTGTGGAGTGCGTGTAGTGCCCAGCATGCCTTCCTGTCCACATTGGTGGCAGGCCAAGGTGTCCCATGATGTAGTTCAAACATCTGGATCCTCGTCAGCAGTTGACAAACAGGAGCACGTTCCTTCCTCCTGCACGCTGAGGTGCTTGATGAAAAGCAAACTGCGCAAAACATCCTGAAAGCCCTGCAGAAAATTTTGTTGCAGTTGTATGGACAGGCAGACAGCAACTACCGGATTGGCTATGTTGTCACTGATGGAGGCCGCAACATGGTCAAGGCTGTAAGGGATGGCAGCTTTGTGGTGGTAACTGACAGTTTTCGGTTGGTGGAGACCATTTCTGGTGGCGATGGAAGGCTGTCCAAAGTGGTGGACTCTTGTCGGAAGATGACTGGCCACTTCCATTGGAGTGTGAGAGACAGCCACCTCCTCAGGATGGAACAGAGGAAGGCAGGCCTTCCAGAACACTGCTTAAAACTGGATGTGGGGACTAGGTGGAATTCAACCCTAGCAATGCTGGAACGCATCCTTGAGCAGCAGAAGGCTCTCCATGCCATGGCCTGTGATCATAACATTGGCATAGAGAGACCTTTAGGCTCTGCCATAATTGGGCAGATCCTGAAACCTTTCCTCTCTGTCTCAGAACACCTAAGCTGCGAGGATGCCAGCATTGGTCATGTGCTCCCACTCTTCAACCACCTTCAGAGCAAATTGGAGCGGTTCAAGTTGGCTGAGGAACCTTTGCCTGGTGGTGGCCCTCAACCTGATGTGTTGGCTCTGCTAAACACATTTCTGATGGAGTTGGGCAGGCGTATGCAGGAGTTGACCGTCTCTTGCCCAGAACTGATGTTGGCTTCCATGTATGACCGTCCCATCAAGGGCAAAATGGCTGTGCAGTGTAGTGCTCTGACAACATGGCGGGACAGACTAATCGACAGGGTGCCGCAGATGGTAAGGCTGGTAGAAGAGGAGGAAGAAGATATTGACGGCCCCCTCTCCCATGCATCATCTAGTGAAGTGAGCAGAGCTCCTTCCAGCGGAGCATCTTCTGTCTTGGCTGAGGCACTTGACACCCTCATGGGAGCCTCCTGCATAGTGCGCCCCAAGAAACCCAAATCAGCAAAGGAGGTTGTCATGTCCTATTTGTCAGCCCCCCCAGTGCACCCCACCACAGATCCAATGATTTTTTGGCAGGAGAAGAGTGAGGAGTGGCCTGCCCTCGCAGATATTGCCAAGGAGCTACTGTCCTGCCCTCCTACAAGTGTCCAGAGTGAGCGGGTGTTTTCTGTGACGGAAACATCCTGTCACCCCAAAGATCCCAGTTGTCCCCCCAGCTAATGGAGCAGTTAGCATTTTTGAAAATCTATTTGCCAAAGCTGGGGTACCCCTCCCTCACTCTGAACATTCCTTGAACTGACTGTCTGCAGCATAGATGGCCATTTGGTCTTAGTTGGTCCCTGTCCTCCACACATTCCCTCCCCTTGCTTCTCATCTACCCCCATTTGCTTGTGACATCATCTGGGATGGACGAGAAGAGAGGGGGGCCACCAGGGAACAGCGGAGAGAGAACTTATTACACAGGCTTCCTGCGCTACTCTGCATGCTATCTGGTAAACGCTTTGCCCTGATGTTCCCCAGTGTGCCCTGATGTTCTTCAATGTGTCCCAATGTGCCCCGATGTGCCCCAGTGTGCCCTGATGTGCCCCAATGTGCTCCAATATGTCCTGATGTGCCCCAATGTGCCCTGATGTTCCCCAATGTGCCCTGATGTTCCCCAATGTGTCCCAATGTGCCCCGATGTGCCCCAGTGTGCCCTGATGTGCCCCAATGTGCTCCAATATGCCCTGATGTGCCCCAATGTGCTCCAATATGCCCTGATGTGCCCCAATGTGCCCTGATGTGCTCCAATGTGCCCCTGATGTGCCTTAATGTGCCCTGATGTGCCCCCACCATTCTTCTCATTTACACATATGACTACTAGAACAGATGAAAAGACATTTAGGGAAATTGATCAAAATTGGAGCGAACAGAATCTGGAGCAGTTGCCCAAGGCAACCAATCAGCTTCTCTTCAGTTTGTTCCGTTAAGATTTGAAAATGAAAGAGAGAAGCAGATTGTCTGCCATGCACCGCTGGTCCAGTGACCCCGTACAGTGCGGGGGATCAAAACTGGAGCAGGCAAAAACTGGAGCAGCTGTGCATGGCAGCCATGTGCTCATTATGAGGGGCTCCCACCATCCCTGTGCTGTGCTGACTTCCTCCTGGGGCTGTACCCCTGCTTTGCTCAGTAGCTCAGCACAGCACAGCACAGGAATTTGGTTACAGCCCCAGGAAGAAGGAAGTCAGCATAGCACAGGGATGGTGGGAGCCCCTCATAATAAGCATAATGAGTCGTCGACGAGACGACGACTGATCCGAAAATTCATAAACAAAAGTTTGTATTTTGTACAAAATTTTGACGCATGGCAATTCCTATTTCGGATCCTCCTGAACGTACGAATTTAGGAAAATTTGTACAAATTTGAGATTCATACGAAACTAATCGCACATGTCTAATGTTTCAATTATTTCCTTTTTATGTACGAATAATATAGAGGTTAATATAGATAACTTAGGGATCTATTTATGCAAGCTTTCGTCCACATAGACAATGTCTCCGCCGGCCGCCATTTTTAAGAAGACCAGAAGTTGGTCTACACCTGTGGCGCTGCCCACCCCCACTGCTAGTGTGTGTTTGTGTCAGTGAAGGGCGGTGGGCGGCGCCACAGTTATGTCTGCGCGCAGCAACGACGGCCAGTATGTCAATAATGTGTATGTCGGGGCGGGGGCTAGTCGGATGTCGGGGGCCAGTCGGGGGCTAGTCAGATGTCGGGGGCCAGTCGGATATCGGGGGCCAGTCGGATGTCGGGGGCCAGTGACAGTCATGGTATGTGGCCAGTCTGAGAATGTGGGGGCCAGTCTCTGAATGTGGGGGCCAGTCTCTGAATGTGGGGGCCAGTCTGTGAATGTGGGGGGCCAGTCTGTGAATGTGGGGGCCAGTGGTATGTTGGGGGCCAGTCTGTGGATGTCGGGGGCCAGTTGTATGTCGGGGGCCAGTCTGGAGATGTGGATGTCGGGGCGGGGGCCAGTCGGATGTCGGGGGCCAGTCGGATGTCGGGGGCCAGTGACAGTCATGGTATGTGGCCAGTCTGTGAATGTGGGGGTCCAGTCTGTGAATGTGGGGGGCCAGTCTGTGAATGTGGGGGCCAGTGGTATGTCGGGGGCCAGTCTGTGGATGTGGGGGCCAGTCTGTGGATGTCGGGGGCCAGTTGTATGTCGGGGGCCAGTCTGTGGATGTTGGGGGGCCAGTGGTATGTCGGGGGTCAGTCTGGAGATGTGGATGTCGGGGCGGGGGCCAGTCGGATGTCGGGGGCCAGTGACAGTCATGGTATGTGGCCAGTCTGTGAATGTGGGGGTCCAGTCCGTGAATGTGGGGGGCCAGTCTGTGAATGTGGGGGCCAGTGGTATGTGGGGGGCCAGTCTGTGGATGTGGGGGCCAGTCTGTAGTCGTGGGGGGCCAGTCTGTGGATGTCGGGGGCCAGTTGTATGTCGGGCCAGTCTGTGGATGTTGGGGGGCCAGTGGCATGTCGGGGCCAGTCTGGAGATGTGGGGGCCGGTCTGTGGAGTATGTGGGGGCAGGTCTGTGCAGGATGTGGAGGGGCGGTCTGTGCAGGATGTGGGGGGCCGTCTGTGGATGTCAGAGGGACACCAGATGTAAGGAGGGGCTCCGCTGATGGACACAGATGTGAGGAAGGTACCTCTGATGGGGCACCTGATGTAAGGACAGACTCCGCTAGGGACACCTGATGGCATCTGGTGGCAGGCAACGTGGCTAGTGACGCGCGCATGGCTACCACTGATTCTGCATTATGGTGAGTGGAATGATTTAATTTCATATTACAATGTAATAATAGAAATAATGCGCTTCAATCATCCTGACACCATAACAATCATGGCGCCGGGATGATTGAAGCGCCAACACCAGGTATTTGGAGTATCTTTATCTGCTGATTGTCAAACTCTAGAAACCACATATTGCTATTGTGGTGTAGGATCGGGGGGCTGCTGTCCCTCCTTTCCATCCCCCTCCTTTCCCTCTCTCCGTCCCCCTCCTTTCCCTCTCCATCCCGCATTCATCTCAGACTCTAACCACACCCCTTTGAGCCACGCCCCATGTAAGCCACACCCACTATTTTACGTAAACCACGCCGCATTTTTACCTTTTCCTATGCCACACCTATAAACGCATGACCCGCCCCCTAATTATACCACGACTCCGCCCACTGCCAAAAAAGGGTCCCGGGGGGCGTGGCCTGGACATGGCGGAGTGAAGTCGCATTTTCTGTGAGCTCCCGGCCCCAGCCTTCCACCCACGGTGTTCCACTGTTAAATCGGCATGCAATCACCCGAAAGATGCAGGACAAGGGCAGCTGCTAAGGGAGATCGCTCCGGGACCCCCGCCGGGGAGATGCAACTTTAACCCCACGCAAAGACGGTCTACAGGGGCGGCCTTGGCGGTGCCACGAGGCACACCACGCGGGGCACCTCAAGCGCGGCCTGAGAGTCGGGACACCCTGGCAGATCGGCATCCAGCCGCGGACACTCCGCCTGTAACATCGGCTTCAATGGATGTACCAGGAGGCTCCCGGGGGTCGGACCAAATCGAACAAGATCTCTGATCCTTGATACAGGCCCTCCCCACCAGAACGGACATTGAGGCACTTATTTTACGCCTCGAGGAGACGCACCGCAGAGATATCCAGGAGGTGAGGGAAGATGTGTCCGCTTTGACGGAAAGGGTGTCTGCGGGGGAGGCCTCCTTTTCCACACTGGAGCACCGAGTGGCGGACTTGGAAAGGTCCCGAGACCAACATCGTGACACAGCTATTGCACTTCAGCTCCACTTAGAAGACGTGGAAGACAGGAGCCGCAGGAACAATCTGCGGCTCCGAGGTGTACCCGAATCCCTCGAGGGTGAAACTATGGAGGCCGCCGTGCAAGAAGTTTTTCGTATCCTCTTGGAAGATCCTGCGGGTGCTGTGGAAGTGGAACGTCTCCACCGGACTCTGGGTCCTAGAAATGCTGATCGGGAACGTTCGCGGGACGTCCTATGCAAACTGCTACGATACCCACAGAAAGACGAGATACTGAGAAGACCATGGGAGCAGGGAGAAGTTGACTTAAACGGAGCTGCCATTTCCATTCTCCCGGATCTTTCCAGGGCCACGCTGAAACGTAGGGCCCTATTACGCCCCGTCCTGGAGTTGGCAAAAGCGAAGGGATGTACCTATCGATGGGGATACCCACTTGCCGTCACCTTCCGGAGGGAAGGCAACATGTACACCCTGCAGTCGCCAGCTGACCTGCCCGGCCTCTTTAGGTTCCTTGAGGCGGAACAGATCCCTGTCCCTGACTGGCTACAACTGCTACCTCGCCCGGTTGGAAGATCTGGTCCCTCAGCGTACAGAGGCCTGTTACAGCCCAGGTTGCAGCGCAGCAGACGGCGGCCTAGGTTGGCCCAGCGGGAGGACCCTCCACACCGTGAGTAGCTCCCTTGTTTTGCTGCTTGACCCCTGACTTATTTTGGGCTCCCCCAACTGTCCTCTATCAGTACCCCCAGCGGTTTTGTGACTTTCTTGCTCTCCATAGCCCGGATTTTTTCTTTTATTTTTTGTGCTTCCCCCCCCCCCGCTCCGTTGTGTCCCCTCCGGACCCCCGCTGTGTCTCCTTTTCTATGGAAGACTGAGGTACATTGATATGCGGTGGGGGGCCTTTTTTCTACGATACTCTCTACATGGCAGCGGGACGATGTATGCCCTGGCAATAGATGGATATGGCAGTTGCTTTTGTTGAGGGCGGGGGGAGGAGGGTTGATGGCCACAGGAATTACACCATGCTCTCGGGTTTTATGCTCTCCCCTGCTGCTCGGCCTACACACCCCCCTGACCGCTGGGATGCTGGACGGAGACTTATTTGCTGTGTGGGGATTACATCCCCGGAAAAATCGTAGGTGCAGGTCCTGACCTGCGCCCATATTGCATATACTATATACTGCCTTGTGTGCTGGACTGTCTTGAACAGAGGGACGTGACCATTTTTTAGGATCTTGGAGGGGGAGGGGGGTGTTTTGCTGGGGGGGGCCTGTTTTACCCTGTGGCCTGGGACGCCCGGGGTGATTCCACTGTGCTGGGGGTGGGAGTGCTCCTTCGGGTCGTGGAGGAGTTTGATTTTGGTTTGAGGGCGTTGGGGGGACCAGCAACCATGTTTGTTATCGGGGAGTGATGTAGAGGGTATGCTGTTAGCCACATGATTGTCTAGCGTTGTTTCTTTCCTTTGGGTTATTCTTCCTTTTATAGTTGAGCTGGGCATTGATGTTAACATGTTTCCTCTCCCTGTGAATAGTCTTCACGTCTTTATATGCTATATACTGTTCCACAAATATGGTCAGATGTTTTTGCCGTTGTATGTTGTTGTTATATGCCGGATTGCCGGGGGTGGTGGGTGGGGCCGGGGGCCACACTTCTCGGCCCTGTCCAACCACTACCCCCACTTAGGAATGCGCCCGAATCCCGGTATTTTACTGGGGAGCGCTTTAGCTGTATTCAGCACATTTAGTCGTCTCTTTGCGCAGTTCTGTCTTGTGATTGCGCCCTAATTCTACTTCTTTTTCCTATCTTTCTTTTTCGGGCCCTTTAAGGCCTATCTATCATGTTTTCCCTTCCCTCATCCACTTTCCCTTCCCTGGGCCTCGGTCTCCCTCTGATCTCAGCTAAAGTGCCATGGACGTTGTTGGACGTGCAATATGATAAGGAAGGGCGGTATTTGCTTTTGAAGGGGAAGGTGGGAGGGACGGTTGTGACCCTGGCGAATATCTACTCCCCCAATGACCGACAAGACGCCTTTCTCAAAACTAGACTATCTCACCTTGCTAGATACACAGAGGGCCAGCTTATTATAGGGGGCCATCTTACTGTCCCTCTCACTCCCACGAAAGATATCTCCAAGGGCCTTTTTCTTCCACCTCCCGGGAGATGCGTAAACGCATCTCCGCGTCTTTACATTCAACACAACTGGTTGATACGTGGAGACTTTTTCATCCCGGGGAAAGGGACTACACTTTTTTTTCCAGACCCCACCAAACATACTCACGTATAGACTATTTCCTAATCCCCCATAGACATTTACATGCTGTTAAAGATGTTACGATAGGTTCAATAACTTGGTCGTATCATGCCCCGATCACCCTGCGATACACTATTACGGACATTCATAAATCACAGAGACCACCCTGGCGCCTGAATGACAGTCTTCTTCAGGACACAGAAATCCTTGCGGACGTAATTAGAGAAATAGACTGTTATTTCCAGACTAACTTGACTTCGGAGAGTAGCCCCGGAGTGATATGGGAAGCGCACAAAGCGGTGATCCGTGGAGTGCTTATTAAACATGGTGCTAGGCTCCACAAGCAGAGGTTGGCCCAACTGTCAGCGTTGCTGCTAAAGGTGCAGAATCTGGAAGTATGTCATAAACGCACTCCCACAGTACATTTAGGTAGGGAGCTAGATGTGACTCGCAGGCAGAATACTGACCTGCTTCATTATAGGGCAAAGGCAATGCTCCAAATATGCCGGAAAAAAGTGTATGAATCCGGCGATAAATGCGGGAGGACCTTAGCTCGAAACCTACAAGAACAAACACTCGCCTCCTATATACCATACGTCACCTCTGCGGGGGTCAGAAGATCTCCCTGCCGCAACAAATGTCACAAGAATTTAAAACATTCTATGACGCCCTCTATAATCTACACACGTCCTCGCCGCCCCAAATGCTACCTCTCAGTATATTGCCGCCTCCCTCATGCCCACGTTACCGGTCGAAGTTATAGAGAACTTAGAGGAGCCAATTACGTTAATAGAACTTCAGTCGGCGCTAGGCACCACTAAGACGGGAAAGGCTCCGGGTCCAGACGGTCTCACGAATACATACTATAAAACCCTTCTCCCGTCTTTGGGTTCACATTTGATAAACTTTTTTAATGTCCTGAGCACGGGAGCGCACTTCCATAAGTCAACGGTTCAGGCCCAGATCTCGGTGATACCGAAAGAAGGCAAGGATCCAGCGCAATGTGGGAGCTACCGCCCTATCTCCTTGCTAAATATAGACATGAAACTGTACACAAAAATTTTGGCCACTAGACTACAACGACATTTACCTAGCTTAATCCACTTAGACCAGGTGGGTTTCGTCCCGACCAGAGAAGCCAGGGACAATACTATTAAAGTCCTGAATCTGTTACACGTGGCGAATAAGAAACGCATTCCGTGCGTATTCCTCGGGACAGACGCCGAAAAAGCGTTCGACCGAGTGAACTGGCAGTTTATGTTCTCCACACTGGAGCACATTGGACTGGGGGACAGGATGATGTGTTGGATTTCAGCGGTGTATTCCAACCCGACGGCCGGAGTGAGAGCCAACGGTGTTCTCTCGGACATCTTTGAGATTACCAATGGGACCAGGCAGGGGTGTCCTCTCTCCCCCCTGCTGTTTGCTCTGACCCTGGAGCCTTTCCTTTGTCATATTAGGAGAAACCCAGATATTGTAGGGATCTGGGTCACGAATGCACAATACAAAGTCTCAGCTTACGCCGATGACTTAATGTTTACTCTGGCTGATCCGTCCTTATCGCTACCTACCCTACTTAGTGAATTTGAAACTTATGGCAAACTCTCCAACTTCCGTATAAATTTTAGTAAATCGGAGGCCATGGGAGTAGGCATGTCCGCTCCCCAGCTGACTAATCTACAAACACGTTTCAACCTGAAATGGACGGCAGTAGCCTTGAAATACCTGGGCACACTTATACCCCCGAAACTATCTCAACTTTTTCACCTCAATTTCCCACCCCTGCTTCATAAAGTACGAGCTCTGTTATGCAAATGGAACAGCGGCCTCCATTCTTGGTTTGGCCGCTGTAACATCCTGAAAATGATGGTTCTTCCCAAATTTCTCTACCTCCTTCAAGCCCTCCCAATCCATATCCCTCTATCCTACTTCGCACAAATACGGTCAGTATTTTTTACCTTTCTGTGGGCGGGGAAAAGGTCTAGGTTACAGGGGAAAATTCTGTCCCTACCCAAGCGATCTGGGGGTCTGGCGATGCCAGACGTGCACACGTACTACAAAGCAGCACAGCTGGTTAGACTAATTGACTGGTGTCGTCATGGGAAGGTGAAGCTGTGGACGCAGGTGGAACAAGCCCAGAGCGGGATACTCCTGAATGTTATTCCATGGTGCTACAATGATGTGCCGCTGGGCCTTAAGCGCCACCCGCTCATAGGCAATACTGTGGTAGTCTGCACGCGTCTGGCCTCCCGGGTCCCCCTGTCTTCCGATAACTCGTCCCTCCGCCCGATTTTGGACGACCCACGTTTCCCCCCGGGCACATCTGATGCAGCATTCCGAACCCTGCGGGATTCGGGGTGTTACCTAGCCTCACATTTTAGTGTAGCGGGACGCTGGAGAACGACTGCAGAACTGACAGACCCGACTGGCCCATACTGTCTGGATTTTTTGAGAACAGCACAACTGCGACACTTTTTAGACACCCTAACGCCGCCTAGGGCCGCGTCTTCATCTCCCACACCCATAGAAGATCTATGCTCCGGAACGGGGTTGGTGGCCCACACTCTGTCCTTAACATACATGATACTTAATGTTCCGCCGGAAGGCTATCAGCTCCCGAGTCTAATTAAATGGGAAAGGGAACTGAATTGCACATTCACAGATCTACAGAAGCAGAAAATTGTGCTGTTTACACACAAATCGTCAATCTGCACTAAGGTGCAGGAGACGAATTACAAACTCCTCACGAGATGGTATAGGACCCCGGTGGTTTTGCGTAAATTTTTCCCGGCAGTGTCTGATGAATGCTGGCGCTGCTGGGAAGGGACGGGGACTCTGCTGCATATTTTTTGGTCCTGCCCTAGACTTAGATGTTTTTGGGAGGGGGTTCGTCGGATCGTGCAGGGATTCACTGATTATGTGATCCCGGATGATCCAGCATTCTTCCTGCTTCACGTTAACGACATACCCACACGCTTGTATAAGAAGTCTTTGATCAAACATTTTGTAGATGCGGCGAAGGCATGCATTCCCCTTGCCTGGAAATCTCCGCTCCCGCCCACTCTGAATACTTGGGTCAGGAAAGTCGAAGACGTTAATAAGATAGAAGACCTTGTCCTGACGAGCCAACACAGACAGGAGTTATATACCAAGACATGGCAGCTTTGGAATGTATTCAAATTCTCACAAGAGGGGCAGGCCCTACGGGTGCCCCTAGTTCACCCACCGTGAAGTGGATGATATCGTGACCAATCGTTCGAATGTTTACCTAATCTGAGTATACTGGACACCCATGCTCGTGGGTACCCCCCCCCCCTCCCCTACCCCGCCCCCCCAATCTCCTTCCTCCTGCCTTCCGCCTGACCTTTACTTACCTCTCCCTTCCTACTTCCTCTTCTATTCACTGTCTTTCTATCTAGCTTTGCCTTCCTTGGCACCTCAGGGCTCTGTTGGAGTTCCTGGGCTTTCTTACATCCTTCTACAACCAGCAGGAAAAAAAAAAGGGGGGGGAGGGACCTGGCCGGACCTAAACGGCATGATGTTACATGTTACTGTCAGGGAAAACCTGTGTTACAGTTGTACTATGTCATGTACTCAGATTGTCGCTACTTTTTATTGCACTGTGACTGTTTTGATTTTGTACATGTTGTGGCCGGTTTGGTCCTTCCGCCCAAATATAAATAAAAAATAAAAACAAATAAAAAAAGTGTCCCAAATTTTTTTTTTACAATGTTGGCAACTATGGGGTTGCCACCTCACCCCTTTAAAACCAAACACATATTAATTACACAGGTTGTGTGGCTGATTAAAGTGGTAATTAAACTCACTTGGTGTCTTATCTTTTGCCCACCAGTGCCATTTTAAATAGAATAAATCGGCGTGCGCTGGTCAGCAAGCGGTTAAAATGCAAATAATACACTGTCGCACATGTTCATTGCTCTCCATTTTTAGGCATTTTAAGGCACTGCTGGGTTTATAGAGGCTGATCTGCTGATAGCCTTTAGGCCAGTTTCACACTTGCACTTGTATGACATGACAGTTGTAAGACTGTGGACCCGACTTTGCCCTGTGACTTGAAGTCTGACTTCATTAAACAGGGATTCGACTTTGATCCCCGACAATACCAGGCACTGTCATGTATGAATCTTTAGGGGGAACTCCACGCCAATTTTTTTTTTTTTAAACGGCATGGGTTTCCCCTCCAAGAGCATACCAGGCCATTTGGTCTGGTATGGATTTTGGGGGTTCCCCTTAAAATCTGAGCCTTATCTGAGCACACAGCCTGGCAGGTCAGGAAAGGGGGTGGGGACAAGCAAGCTCCCCCCACTCCTGAACCATACCCAGTCACATGCCCTCAACACCAAAGCACCTTGTCCCCGTGTTGATGAGGGCCTCTTTCTGACAACCCTGGCCGTTGGTTGTTGGGGTCTGCGGGCGTGATGCCCACAAAAGGTTGAGGGATTACCAAATCCAACCGTGAAAGAGAACATCCACAGATGGTCTCATGAACATGAATCATGCACATGTAACATACACATATTAGTTTACTAAATGAAGGAGGAAACGCTGACGTGATTGAAGTCCATTTATTGAATATTCCATGCAAACCATGACACACACTATGGTTGCAGTAGTCAGAACAGAGGTAGACTAGTTTCGCACAGCTACACTGTACTCACTCATCGCCTTGAGGTGTGCTACTGACATTCCTTAAATAGCCCCCCCCACACACACACACTTGTATCAGTAGACACACCATCTGTCCCAATTACATCATTCAGTCTTCTACAGCAGGCGAGCCCAGGCTTGTACCTGTGTGAGGAGTCCTAAGCCTCACAATCAGAAAATGATGTGTATGAAAAATGCAGATTTCAGAGCGATTGTACAATAACCTGATTGTTAGTACAGAGCTTTCGTGTGCCGACCAGGACAGCTCATCCAATATTATTTGATCAGGCATGCACAATTTTTTTTTTCATCCGATGCCAGATTGTACGTACATATTTAATCAGTACAGCGGTCGTTCGAAAATGCATTATAACACATTACATCACTTCTGAATTTTTATTCTGTCGTACAAGAATTTTCGTGACTTTAGTATACTCATCAGATTCAATCTGAGATTAGCATGCAAAAAAAACCCACAGAGGATCATTTGTCCGATAATCTCATCATGTGTCACGTGCATTATACCATTCATTGTGCCTGGAGTCTCTCACCTGGAACAGCGATTTTCCTTTGCTGTCTATATTAGTTTACTATCCCATTAAAAAATAACCTTGATAAATTTAAAAAAACAAACGTAAGTGAAACAGTAACAGTCCAAAACATATAAGCTAGTTATGCAAACGTCAAAAATGCAGTCAAGAGAGACTAGAGTTTGGGCTCTATCGAACTTTTTCTGTCGGATTTTCCGACGCACAAAGTTTGAGAGCAGGATCTAAAATTTTCTGATAACAAAATCTGATCACATAAATTCTGATCGTGTGTAGACAATTCCGATGGACAAAGTGCCACACATGCTCAGAATAAACTAAGAGATGAAAGCTATTGGCTACTGGCCCATTTTTCGTCCCGACGTACGTGTTTGACGTCACGTCGTTCAGAAGGATTTTATTTTCCGACAACTTTGTGCGACCATGTATATGCAACACAAGTTTCGGCCAAAATCCATCGTAAAAAATCCGACGGATTTTGTCGTTGGAATGTCCGACCGTGTGTATGGGGCATTAGTCCTTTTCATTCAATAAAGTGCATCCAATCACACATTTCCCAGTTTATATTCAATTTGGGTAATAACCCCCTGACCCCCCCCCCCCCCCCCAACCAATCATGTGTGGAATGTCAACGTGGTGAGGCAGACGTTCCCATGCCACTATGAGGGAGCCAACAGTGTCTGTGTCCACAGGTAAAGGTGGACGTGGTCCGTCCTCATGCAGGCCACATTTGCCTCTGTTTAGTGATGTAGCAAATACTATCCAGCCACAGCATGCAGTGGAAGTGGCAGACTAGCTTAGTAAGCCATCCTCCTCATACTCAGTGACCCAAGCTGACACTAGTGCACAGTACAACGCAGCTGCCAGAGCGGCTTGTTCTGCCTCCTTGTCCACTGCTATAGCACCAGCATCATGCATAGAGGAGTCAGCTGAATTATTTGAACACAGCGCCAGCCACTTGCTTCTTGTGGATGTACAGACATTTTATTCTGATGTTGGTTCTGAGGTAGAGGAAGGAAATAACATCACCCTACAAGAGGGGGGAACACTGATAAACAACAAATTTGCAGTCATGTTCCTAGCCACAGCGTAATAAAAAGTTGCCTCCAATTATGATGATGATGAGGGGATGATGATGATACGGTTACTGATGCGACTTAGGTGCCAGAGCAGAGGAGGGAAGTGAGGGGGAGAAACAGCCTCCACGAGGCAGGGTGTCCTCCAGAGGCAGCCATCGTGGAAGAGTAGGGAGCAGCCACACTATACCATCAGATTATGGAGCTGTTAACTCCCAGCCCACTTCCCACAGTTCAGCTGTGTGGGTCTTTTTTAGCACGTGTGCAGCCGATCGCACTGTTGCAATTTTCAATGTCTGCCACAAGCAGATTAGGGGGGGAAAAACATCAGCCATCTGGGTACCACATGCTTCACAAGGCATTTAACCACTTAAGCCCCGGATCAATTTGCAGCCAAAGAACCAAGCCCCTTTTTGCGATTCGGCACTGCATCGCTTTAACTGACAATTGCGCGGTCGTGCGATGTGGCTACCAAACAAAATTAGTGTCCTTTTTTTCCCATAAATAGAGCTTTCTTTTGGTGGTATTTGATCGCCTCTGTGGATTTTATTTTTTGCGCTATAAACAAAAATAGAGCGACAATTTTGAAAAAAATGCAATATTTTTTACTTTTTGCTATAATAAATTTCCCTCAAAAATATATAAAAAAACGTTTTTTTCCCTCAGTTTAGGCCGATACATATTCTTCTACATATTTTTGGTTAAAAAAATCGCAATTAGGGATTATTGATTGGTTTGCGCAAAAGTTATAGCGTTTACAAAATAGGGGATAGTTTTATAGCATTTTTATTATTTTTTTTTTACTAGAAATGGCAGCGATCAGCGATTTTTATTGTGACTGCGACATTATGGCGGACACATGGAACATTTTTGACACATTTTTGGGACTATTGTCATTTATACAGCAATCAGTGCTATTTAAACGCACTGATTCCTGTGTAAATGACACTGGCAGTGAAGGAGTTAACCACTAGGGGGCAGTGTAGGTGTTATGTATGACGTTATGTTTTTTTTTATTGTGGGGGGTGTGGCCTGGCATGTGACATCACTGATCATCTTTCCCTATAAAAGGGAAGAGACGATCGGTGACAGCCACAGTAGGAAGCACGGGGAGAGGTTTGTTTACACAGACCTCTCCTCGTTCTTCAGCTCTATGACCCGATCGCGGGACACCAGCAGCGATCGGGTCCACTGGTCCCGCCGCCACGGTCACGGACCGGGTCGGGAGCACTCCGGCCACGGCGCGCACCCGACCCACAGCTGGGCACTTAAAGAGCAATGTACCGTACGTGGGACTAAATTAAATGGTGTTGCTCTCTCGGCGTGAAAATGCTCAAAAACTAGATAAATACTCAAGATTAACAAAATTCATGTGATAAAAAATCGAGAAATTCGAAAAATAATCAATCATCAGTGTATAAACAGAAAATACATAAAAAATAAATAATTAATTAAGCTGGTGGTAACAACAATAAATATCGCAATAATAAAAATTAATAGATAGTGAAAGTTAATCACATGGAGTGAGGTGAATATATAACAATAAAATAAATTAAGATAATCAATTGAACTTAAAAAAATATATATATTTGTGTATATCCCAATACACAGTGCAATGATGGCACTCAGGTGAAAAGTACATAAAATGGTGGGTTAAAAGTCCTCCAAACACTGCTGAAAATACATCATCACTCATATGTGCCAAAAAGTGTCCAGTGCATATCATCCAAGTGTCCACCGACCCGTGAATGTGCTAAATAATTACCTTACAGCTGTAAGGTCAAACAGCATAAACACTGACTCCTGGGGAGAGAGGGGGGGAGAGAAGGGAGAGAGATCCAGTACCACACAGCTCCTCCTATCCTGGCACTTGATATCGGTGGTGGCTTTGAGGGAGTGCTCAAAAGACAAAAACGTACAGTATGTTAGGGTTGCCACCTTTTCTTCAAGCCAAACCCGAACATTTTCATGGCGCATGGCAATTTTTTTGTAGTACACGCTATAGGATTGTAAAATACCTTGGGTTACCCAAAAAGAGTAGTAATGAAGTGTGCTACAGTGAACTGTGGCTATAGCAAAACTGCATTAACAGTGGGGGGACTTAAAGGGGCATGATTAAATAAAACAAAAGCATTTAGTGTACCCATAAAAAATTATTTGATTAATAAAAGAAATGTCCGTGAAAATAGCCTACCTTAAAAGTGGACACTGTCAGCCTGTAGAGCAGAGGACGGTGTCAGTAGAGCAGTGGACGGTGTCAGCAGGGCAGAGGACAGTGTCAGCAGGGCACTGTCAGTAGAGCAGAGGACGGTGTCAGCAGGGCAGAGGACGGTGTCAGCAGGGCAGAGGACATTGTCAGCAGGGCACTGTCAGTAGAGCAGTGGACGGTGTCAGCAGGGCAGAGGACAGTGTCAGCAGGGCACTGTCAGTAGAGCAGTGGACGGTGTCAGCAGGGCAGAGGACAGTGTCAGCAGGGCACTGTCAGTAGAGCAGAGGACGGTGTCAGCAGGGCAGAGGACAGTGTCAGCAGGGCAGAGGACAGTGTCAGTAGGGCAGAGGACGGTGTCAGTAGGGCAGAGGACGGTGTCAGTAGGGCAGAGGATGGTGTCAGTAGGGCAGAGGACGGTGTCAGTAGGGCAGTGGACAGTGTCAGCAGAGTAAATGGTGTCAGAAGGGCAGTGGACGGTGTCAGAAGGGCAGTGGATGGTGTCAGAAGGGCCGTGGAAAGTAACAGATTATATATCAGACAGTGCCTGTGCCCCCCCAATAGAGACCTCCATTACAGCGAGACAAAAAAAAACGTACCTTCCAGGAGCCGCTGCAAAGATGTGTGTGTGTGAACCTGTTAGGGGGCGGACTCTGTAATACCATGCCTTCTCCTGCAAAAGTGTCCCTGGTTGCTAGGACACCAGTCTAGTGTCCCTCCATTCACTGTCTCTGGCGGCATCGGTGCTGGCGGCTGGGTGGGAGAAAGAGAGTGCACAGACAGTGCAGTGTGACCTGGCTGCAGGACATTAGCCCCGCTGGAGCAGGGGAAGAAGGGAGGAGGTGCGTGCTGTTTGGGGGTACCTCACAGAGGAGCAGGGGGTAGCTGACAGAGGGGGGTAGCTGACAGAGGAGGGGGGCAAACAGAGAGGAGGGGGTGGACAGAGAGGGGGGCTGACAGAGGAGGGGGGTCGACAGAGAGAAGGGGGGGCCGACAGAGAGGAGGGGGGCTGATAGAGAGGAGGGGGCTGACAGAGAAGGAGGAGGGCTGACAGAGAAGGAGGAGGGCTGACAGAGGAGGGGAGCTGACATAGAGGAGGGGAGCTCATAGGAGGGGGGCTGACAGAGGAGGGTGGATGACAGAGAGGATGGGAGCTGACAGAGAGGAGGGAAGCTAACAAAGAGGAGGGGAGCTGACAAAGAGGAGGGGAGCTGACAAAGAGGAGGGGAGCTGACGGAAGAGGAGGGCTGACAGAGAAGGGGAGCTGACAGAGGAGAGGGGACTGACAGAGGAGAGGGGGCTGACGGAGGAGAGGGGGCTGACGGAGGAGGGGGGGCTGACAGAGGAGAGGGGCTGACAGAGGAGGGGGGACTGACAGAGGAGGGGGGACTGACAGAGGAGAGGGGACTGACAGAGGAGGGGGGACTGACAGAGGGGGGCTGACAGAGGAGGGGGTCGACAGAGAGAAGGGGGCTGAAAGAGAGGAGGGGAGCTGACAGAGAGGAGGGGAGCTGACAGAGAGGAGGGGGGCTGACAGAGGAGGGGAGCTGACAGAGGAGGGGAGCTGACAGAGAGGAGGGGGCTGACAGAGAAGAGGAGGGCTGACAGAGGAGGAGGGGGCCTGACAGAGAGGAGGGGAGCTGACAGAGAGGAGGGGGGCTGACAGAGAGAAGGGGAGCTCACAGGAGGGGGGCTGAGAGAGGAGGGGGCTGACAGAGGAGAGGGGGGCTGAGAGAGGAGAGGGGGGCTGAGAGAGGAGGGGGGCTGAGAGAGGAGGGGGTTGACAGAGAGGAAGGGGGCTGACAGAGAGGAGGGGGGCTGAGAGAGAGGAGGGGGACTGACAGAGGAGGGGGGCTGACAGAGGAGAGGGGACTGACAGAGGAGAGGGGCTGACAGAGGAGGGGGGCCTGACAGAGGAGGGGGGGCTGACAGAGGGGGGCTGACAGAGGAGTGGGGGTTGACAGAGGAGAGGGGACTGACAGAGGGGGGTTGACAGAGGAGAGGGGACTGACAGAGGGGGGTTGACAGAGGAGAGGGGACTGACAGAGGGGGGTTGACAGAGGAGAGGGGACTGACAGAGGGGGGCTGACAGAGGAGGGGGCTGACAGGGGGGAGCTGACAAAGGGGGACTGATGGAGGAGGGGGCTGACAGAGGAGAGGGGACTGACAGAGGGGGGGCTGACAGAGGAGGGGGGCTGACAGAGGAGAGGGGACTGATGGGGGGGTTTACAGAGGAGAGGGGACTGACAGAGGGGGGCTGACAGAGGGGGGGCTGACAGAGGAGAGGGGACTGACAGAAGAGGGGGGTTGACAGAGAAGGGGGCTGAAAGAGGGTGGGGGCTGACAGAGGGGGGGGCTGACAGAGGATGGGGGCTGACAGAGGGTGGGGGCTGACAGAGGGGGGGACTGACAGAGGGGGGGGGCTGACAGAGGGGGGGACTGACAGAGGAGGGGCTGACAGAGGAGAGGTCTGACAGAGGAGAGGGCTGACAGAGGGGGGGGTTGACAGAGGAGAGGGGACTGACAGAAGAGGGGGGTTTACAGAGGAGAGGGGACTGACAGAGGGGGGCTGACAGAGGAGAAGGGACTGATGGGGGGTTTACAAACGAGAGGGGACTGACAGAGGGGGGCTGACAGAGGAGGGGGCTGACAGAGGAGAGGCGACTGATGGGGGGGTTTACAGAGGAGGGGGAGCTGACAGAGGAGAGGGGACTGACAGAAGAGGAGGGTTGACAGGGAAGGGGGCTGACAGAGGGGGGGCTTACTGAGGTGAGGGGACTGACAGAGGAGGGGTTTATAGAGGAGAGGGGACTGACAGAGGGGGGCTTAAGGAGGAGAAGGGACTGATGGGGGGGTTTACAGAGCAGAGGGGACTGACAGAGGGGGGCTGACAGAGGGGGCTGACAAAGAAGAGGGGACTGACAGGGGGGTTTACAGACGAGAGGGTTCTGACAGAGGAGGGGGCTGACAGAGGAGGGCTGACAGAGGAGAGGGGACTGACAGAGGAGTGGGGCTGACAGGGGGGGCTGACAGAGGAGAGGGGACTGACAGGAGGGGTTTACAGAGGAGAGGGGTCTAACAGAGGAGGGGTCTGACAGAGGAGGGGGCTGACAGAGGAGGGGGCTGACAGAGGGGGCCTGACAGAGGGGGCCTGACAGAGGGGGGACTGACAGAGGAGAGGGGACTGACAGAGGAGGGGGCTGACAGAGGAGGGGGCTGACAGAGGGGGCCTGACAGAGGAGAGGGGACTGACAGAGGAGTGGGGCTGACAGGGGGGGCTGACAGAGGAGAGGGGACTGACAGAAGGAGTTTACAGAGGAGAGGGGTCTGATAGAGGAGGGGGCTGACAGAGGGGGGCTGACAGAGGGGGGCTGACAGAGGAGAGGGGACTGACAGGAGGGGTTTACAGAGGAGAGGGGACTGACAGAGGAGGGGGCTGACAGAGGAGGGGGCTGACAGAGGAGAGGGGACTGACAGAGGCGAGGGGACTGACAGAGGAGGGGGCTGACAGAGGAGGGGGCTGACAGAGGGGGTCTGACAGAGGAGAGGGGACTGACAGAGGAGTGGGGCTGACAGGGGGGGGCTGACAGAGGAGAGGGGACTGACAGGGGGGGGGGGGGTTTACAGAGGAGAGGGGTCTGACAGAGGAGGGAGCTGACAGAGGGGGGCTGACTGAGGGGGGACTGACAGAGGAGAGGGGACTGACAGGGGGGGTTTACAGAGGAGAGGGGTCTGACAGAGGAGGGGGCTGACAGAGGGGGGCTGACAGAGGGGGGCTGACTGAGGGGGGACTGACAGAGGAGTGGGGCGGACAGGGGGGCTGACAGAGGAGGGGGCTGACAGAGGAGGGGGCTGACAGAGGGGGCCTGACAGAGGAGAGGAGGCCTGACAGAGGAGTGGGGCTGACAGGGGGGGCTGACAGAGGGGGGGCTGACAGAGGAGTGGGGCTGACAGGGGGGGCTGACAGAGGGGGGGCTGACAGAGGAGTGGGGCTGACAGGGGGGCTGACAGAGGAGAGGGGACTGACAGGGGGGTTTACAGAGGAGAGGGGTTTGACAGAGGAGGGGGCTGACAGAGGGGGGCTGACTGAGGGGGGACTGACAGAGGAGAGGGGACTGACAGAGGAGTGGGGACTGACAGAGGAGTGGGGCTGGCATGGTGCTGGGAGAAGAGAGTCACTGTGAGTTGCAGCGTTTAGGATTCATTAGCCTAGTGCTGCATTGACAGGGGCGAATGGACCGGGGGACTGACTCACCACTGTCGCCATTCACCATTGGCAGTGAGACTGCCAAAAATCATTAGCCTTGCTGGAGCAGGGGAAGGAGGGGGGCCCGGGGGAGCGCGCTGCTTGCGGGAGAGAGTGCATTCAGAGCAGGCTGCATTTGCCGATCGGCACAGCCACACTTTTACTGGGGGAGAGGTGTCTGAGGTGGGCGGAGGAGAACGCTCACCACTGAAGCCACACAGGACAGGAGCCGTCAGGGGGGCAGGTGCTATTGTAGAGTGTACATCCAGTGACGGAGGTCGCGCTGCTGGAGGGACACAGGGTGGAGCGCAGCTACAGGAGTGGGGGGCTATGCTGTTGGTGGACTGGAGGTATGATAAACTCTCTCCTCCTACACTGGCTGGAGCCTATGCTGCTGTGTCCGGGTTTCAAGAGCAGAGAAACCCGGGCACAGCTGTCAAAACCCGGACTGTCCGGGTCATTCCCGTACAGGTGGCAACCCTACCGTACGTGCTTGTGCCCAGCCGTGCCATTCTGCCGATGTATATGTGCAGGAGGTGGTCTTTAAGTGGTTAACCTCTCACCACCCATTAGCAAGAGCACCTGAAATCTACACACAGGGGACGCAATTCTTCTCACTCCTCACATTTCATGTCTACCCTCGCTATATTCCATGACCTCTCAGGAGCCTCCACTGACAGGGATAATGGTATAGCAAAGGGTGTCACAGGTCCTTGTAACACAGGATGGCACAGTGGTGTAGTGGGTAGCACTTTCACCTAGGAGTAAGAAGGGTTGCTGGTTCAAATTCCAACCACGACACTACCTGCCTGGAGTTTGCATGTTCTCCCTGTGCCCATGTGGGTTTCCTCCGGGTACTCCGGTTTCCTCCCACACTCCAAAGACATGCTGGGAGGTTATTTGGATCCCATCTAAATTGTCCCTAGTATGTATGAATGTGAGTTAGGGACCTTAGATTGTAAGCTCCTTGAGGGTAGGGACTGATCTGAATGTACAATGTATATGTAAAGCGCTGCGTAAATTGATGGTGCTATATAAGTAACTGAAATAAATAAATAAACACATCTGCCAGCAGCACACCACCAGCTGAAGCATATAGCAGGCACATTTCTCTGCCCCAGCTGCTGCATCAAAAAAATAAAAATAAACACTGCAGAATGTGCTGTACCACAATGGCAGGTTCCAAGTCACTATTTATTTTCACAAAAAGCCATTGCAGCTCTGTACAATCACATGAAAGGCAATATTTTGTCATCGTTGGGCAAAGCTGTCATTAGCAAGGTCCACATTACTGCTGACACGTGGTCCAGATATATTTAGTTCACAGCACACTGGGTAACTCTGCTTGCAAATAAGGATGCAGGACAGTGCTCGGGGCTGGTGCCCAGGGTTGTCAGCTTAAAGATCCCATTGGCTGCATCGTATGGTGGAAGATTATCTAGGGAAACAGACATGGAGAATTTTCCAGTAGACAATCCACTGGATTTCTTAGTCAGGAGAATATACCACTGGCCAGAACTTACCGAGTGGGCAATTGAGCCCTGCCCTGCAATTATCCTGCTTTCCGGATTGGCATTCAGTGCTGCTGGAGTTTTTTGTGACAGATTCTGTTGACTGGCTGACATATGACTCCTGGTCCTGGATTAGCAGTAGCTATCAAGCCCCTGATGTTGATGTTGCTGATTAAGGCCTCTTTCACACTAACGTCCCGTTCAGGCCCGCCTGTCAGTTTTTCAGGCGGACCTGAACGGGTGCTCCATAGAGGTCTATGGAGCGTCGGATGTCAGCGGTGACATGTCCGCTGACATTCGACCCGCTCCGATCCGAAAAAGTGTGACGGAGGAAAAAGCTATTTTTCCATCCGTCTGCGGATCGGATCGGGTGACGACGGGCACTGCGGTCCGTCGTCATCCGATCTCCCATAGGGGAGAGCGGCGCTGTGACAGGTCCGTCCCTGCGCAGTGTGCAGAGACGGAGCTGTCATCTCCCTGCTCAGCGGGGATCGGCGGAGTGATCCCCGCTGAGCAAACGGACATCCACGGGGTGGATCAGAACTGATCCGCCCCGTGTGAAAGGACCCTAAGTGTTATTGGGATCTCAAATCTCTGCAAGACTGTCTAGGCTGCCTAGCTTTGTGGGTGTTGATTTTATCTTGTATTGTATTTTTTTGGTATAGGTGTCCTGAGCACAATTAACACCCTAGGACCAATTTTTCCACACCTGTTTGACAGGTGCATCAAATCTCAATTTTTTCAGCACCTGGAGAGAGCGCAGCTCCACCCACGTCCCAGGAAACACTGCAGTCATTCCTTTTTAAGCCTGGACACTTCCACCATGGCCTCAGTTGTAGTGTTTCCTCCAGCCATGGTGGAAGCGCTGCAGGGGACCAGGGGTGTGATGCGCTCTCTCCAGGTGAAGGTGGGTTAGAGCATACCTGCTTTGTGTTAGATATCATTTGTTAAACGGCCAGCCCAATAACCCCTGACAGGTGGGGGGCATTCCAGTGCCTTCCATTTCTGGAGCCTGGCGGGCCAAAGGCTGGGGAATTCCATGTGGAGCCTCTAGGTATGCACTTGGTTGGTCCGAGTGGTAGATGGCGTCACTGCCAGACGGAGTGGGACGGCGGCTTCCGGTTCCAGCCACTGGAACGCAGAAGTGGAAGGTGGCCTCTGTGGTGCAATTTCCGGTCCTTGCTTCGGCGACAGGACCGGAAAAATTTGCAAATAAAAGCTAATGGACGGCTGCTGGACATTGGGGAGATGGAGTCAGAGGAACCAGCAGCAGTGGCGGCAGCAGGAGACACGTGCACCAGCCAGACCCAAGCAGGAGAGGCAGTGGTCTCTGTTGGATACCTGGGCTATGTATGTTTTATGTCCCTCTCTCCCTCCCCCCCCCCTACTATGGAAGGGGGGCTTGCCTCATACTACACAGGTGACTTCTCTGGGCACTGTGTGTTTGTTTTACAGCAATGGTTTTGTGGGGTATGTCTTGGTGCCACTGACTTCCACTAAAGCGCCCTCTGCCCAACCTAGTGAGATGCTCACTACTTTCTGGAAAGGAATTGGAAGATACGTTTCAGTCCTTCCATTCCTATCTGGACAAACGTCCAGTAGCACAGTCAGCAGATAGTTGTCCACCCAGCACTCACATTCCCTCGGCAGCCAGGAGAGTGGTTAGTGAGTCTGAGGATGAAGAGAAAAGTGGGTCTTCAGGATCAGATGAGGAAGGAGAAGAAAAAGAGGTATCTTCCTCTCGTTATAGACTATCTTTGGAAGAAGTAGAGGACCTTCTAAAGACCATACACAAGATCCTAAATATTAAGGAGGATAAGACCCAATTGACCCTACATGACAAAATGTATCAGGGTATGGATGAGGTAAAGCATCGGATGTTCCCGGTGCATAAAGAGTTTTCAAAGAATTGATAAAGAAGTAATGGAAGGACCCAGAGAGGGCCCCCTTGTTTTCCAGGTCTCTTAAAAGGAGATTCCACTTTGATGAAGAGTGCAAGTTTGGAACAAGAGACCTAAGCTTGACACAGCTTTCTCGTAGGTATCACGAAACACCGACTTAGCTTTTGAGGACATGGGGGTCTTAAAGGACACTATGGACAAAATAGCTGATTCTTTGTTAAAAAAGGTTTGGGATTCTACACTGGTTAATCTCAAACCAGCAATGGCATCTACAGTGGTGGCCAGGAATTTAGAACATTGGTTGGAACAACTAAAGGGCCATATTGAGGCAGAAACCTCTCGCAAAGATTTGTTGGATACTCTTCCAGTCCTACAAAAGGCAGTAGGTTACATGGCGAATGTCTCCGCTGAGTTGGTGAAGATGTCCGCAAGATCTTCAGCTTTAATTCAGCTAAAAGAGCTTTGTGGGTAAAGACCTGGTCAGGCGATTCGGCCTCTAAAATTAAGCTGTGCGGTCTACCCTTTGAGGGGCATCATATATTCGGCTCCAATCTTGACACTGTTCTAGACAGAACAGCAGATAAGAAAAAAGCACTGCAACTTAAAAATAATTTTCATCCTCCTTACCAGACCCGGGACTCAAAGGAAACAGGACAAAAGAGACCTTGGAGGTCACAAAGGGGTCAAGGGAAGTCTGGGGTGTTTCGTCCCCCCAGCCAACCAGCAAAGACCCAGTAACCCAATTATTCTGCACCTGTTACGTCTATCCAAAGTCTCCAAAGAGACTTTATCTCAAATAAAAATCTCTAATCTTGTTCTGAGTGCACTAAATTGTGGTCTCATCATACAGACTGGCTCCCCAAACCAGTGTTTACAAAATAAAGAAAGCTTTTAGGGAAAATCAATTTAAACGTCTTTTTTTTTTTTTACAGGCAGACAAAGGAGAATCCCCAGGGAATATATTTAAAGGAATTTTTATTGTTTCACTTTAAGCATCATTAAAATCGCTGCTCCTTTAAAGCGGAGGTCCACCCTAAATTACACTCCTAGGTCTATGTGATCCCCCCTTCCCTAAACGCTAGGTAACCCCCTTACCTTTCAGCTGTCTTCCTCAGTTTTTTTCCTATTTCAAATTTTCTGCCTCTGTGGATTGCAGAAAGGGAGGAGCCGATGCGGAAAGGGGCGGGACTTCATCGGCAGGTCACTTCTTCCGGTCTGCCGCATGGGCTCCTGGGATCTTTTTTTTTTCCCCAGGAGTCTGTGCTGTGCCCAGGCTCGAGATCTCGCGCGAGGAAGAGAAGGGACGTGACGTCATCACGACACCCACGTTCAGAGGGCGGTTCACAAACCGCCATTTGAATCGTGGGCAAAGGTAATACTGACCAGTACACCTGATCAGTATTACCTGTGAACACCTGAGCGCAGCACGAGGACTACGAGGACTACGAGGACCACGAGGAGCACGAGGAGCACGAGGATCACGAGGACCCAGCTTTCTTAACAAAGAAACCAACACCTGATCTGCTATTTCAAGGTAAGTTTAACTATTTCTATTATCATACTACACAATTGTCTTAAATGTATTAAATTGCCTTTTTCTTCAAATGTTTTTTTTATTTTTTTTATTTATTTATTTATTTTTTGTGAATCGATGCACATATAATGTGTTTAAAAATATATTTATTTATTTATGGTCTGTATCCATTTTTAATAAAAGCCATAAAGATTGTTAAATAATTTTGATAATAAAAGGTATTATTTTTTCCTGTCTTATTTATATTATATATAAAATATTTTTTTTATATTAGTTTCATTATTCTTTTATTTTTTTAAATTTTATCTTATATTTTCACATTTTTGGTTGTGTATTTTTTTTTTTATTGAATGTGGATGTGGGTTTTTTTTTTTCCTTTTTTTTTTTTTTTTGGGGGGGGGGGGGGGGTTTAATTTTTTTTTTCTAACAATCATCTTTATTGACTATTTTTTATTTTATTTATTAATTTTCATATTATTTTGTTACAGTTATATTGAAGCCGTTTACGGAAATCTTTTTCCGAAGCCTTAGTGTACAGCTGAGTTGCAGGTAATTTATTTTTTTTGAACTATTGATTATTTTTCATAAAAGATATTTTCTAATTCTTTTTTCTTTTTTTTTTTTTAGAGACCTACCGAAGATCTTATTCAAACTCTCTGCCTCTGAGCGTTACTAAAAAGCGGATTTGCAGGTAATTTTTTTTTTTTTCTCTGCTGATTGTGTATCTGTATTTATGTCTTTTTGTGTGTGTGTGTACACACACACACACACACACACTCTCAACATGTTTTCCTTTAAAAAAAAAAATTTTATATTTTAATTTTTTTTTTTTTTTTTTCCTATAGATTGCAAAGACAAGTGGCTTTGATTTATCAAAACCATGCCTAAAAATAGAATTTTCTAAGAAGATTTCAAAATTGACGTTATGTTTGTATTTTTGTAATGTTGTCTCCCTCTCTCTCACTGTCCCCCCCTCTCTCACTGTCCCTCTCTCTCTGTCTCTCTCTGTCTCTCCCACCTCTCTCTGTGTCTCTCTCTCTATATACACCTCTGCCTCTGCCTGTCTCTCTCTCTCTGCCTGTCTCTCTCTCTGCCTGTCTCTCTCTCTCTGCCTGTCTCTCTCTCTCTGCCTGTCTCTCTCTCTCTCTCTCTCCCCCATCTGTCTCTCTCTCCCCCTCTGTCTCTCTCTCCCTCTGTCTCTCTCTCTCTCTCTCTCCCCCCCTGTCTCTCTCTCTCTCTCTCCCCTCTCTCTCTCCCCTCTGTCTCTCTCTCTCCCCCTCTGTCTCTCTCTCTCTCTCTCTCTCACTCTCCCCCTCTGTCTCTCTCCCCCTCTCTCTCTCTCCCCCTCTGTCTCTGTCTCCCCCCTCTCTCTCTCTCCCCCTCTGTCTCTGTCTCCCCCCTCTCTCTCTCTCCCCCTCTGTCTCTCTCTCTCTCTCACCCCCTGTCTCTGTCTCTCTCTCACCCTCTGTCTCTGTCTCTCTCTCACCCTCTGTCTCTGTCTCTCTCTCCCCCTCTGTCTCTGTCTCTCTCTCCCCCTCTGTCTCTGTCTCTCTCTCTGTCTCTCTCCCCCCCCTCTCTCTCTCCCTCTGTCTCTCTCTCTCTCTCTCCCCCCCTCTGTCTCTCTCTTCTCTCTCTCCCCTCTGTCTCTCTCTCTCTCACCCTCTGTCTCTCTCTCTCTCTCTCTCCCCCTCTGTCTGTCTCTCTCTCTCTCTCTCTCTCTCTCTCTCTCTCTCTCTCCCCCCTGTCTCTCTCTCTTCCCCCTCTGTCTCTCTCTCTCTCTCCCCCTCTGTCTCTGTCTCTCTCTCCCCCTCTGTCTCTGTCTCTCTCTGTCTCTCTCTCCCTCTCTCTCACCCCCTCTCTCTCTCTCTCTCTCTCACCCTCTGTGTCTCTCTCTCTCTCTCACCCTCTGTGTCTCTCTCTCTCTCTCTCACCTCTGTGTCTCTCTCTCTCTCT